>NC_088687.1:95251477-95972727 GCF_028017835.1 Emys orbicularis | reverse complement strand
CACTGGCAATGCTGTAGTGTGTCTGGTGACGACGCCCTAAGCTGACAGGAGAGAGATCTCCCATCGGCTAAATAACTCCACCTCCACAAGAGGCAGTAGCTATGTTGGAGGGAGAAATTCTCCTACCGGCATAGTGCTGTCTACACGCAGAGTTAAGGTCAGTATCACTCAGGGTTGTAGATTTTGCCTACCCCTGAGCGATGTAGTTATACTGGAGTAAATATGTAGTGTAGACCAAGCCTAAGCCTTTGACTGCCAGAAGCTGGGAGTGGACAACAGGGGATGTACCACTTGATAAATAACCCTGTTCTGTTCATTTAAAGTATCTGGCACCAGTCACTGCTGGAAGGCAGGATGCTGGGCTGGATGGACCATTGGTCTGACCCAGTATGGCCAGTCTCATGTTTCTTTATAACTGGGATCTGGAGCTGGTGGAGGGCACTTTTCTTAGGTTCCTTTGTCATATGTTTAGTAACTAGTTTTTATTTTTTCTAACCAGTAAAATACCAAAACACTCATCTTCTATCAAAATTAAAAAAAAAAAAAAAAAAAACCCTGAGCCCTCTAGCATAGGGTTTCTCAACCCATGGGTCAGGAACCAAAATGGGATCGTCCGGAATGTTTCAAAGGGTCACGTGGCAGCTCCTGTACCATGGGGACGGCGGGGGGCTTGCCTCCCTGCTCCTGGCATTGCAATCTCTGAGAATCCAAGTGCCACTCACATTTAGCTCAGCTGTCATGACGACGGGAGTCCAGATAGGCCAAATTTGAGTGAGTAGCACTGCAACCTTATGAGCCAGATCACAACTCCACACTCACAAATTTGGTCCAGTCAGGAGGACAGGGCCAAACCTGAGAAACACTACAATCCCGCAGGTTGCAATGCCTGGAGCAGAGAGCCAAGCCCAGCCAGCCCCGCAGCACAGGAGCCGTAGGAGCCGCCACTGTGGGGTGAGTGCCAGGCAGGACCCAACCCCCATTGGGGGGCAGGATCTGACCAAAACAACCCCCAGGCCTCCACCCCCAGACTATTTACTGGTTCGCAACAAGCCATAAACATTTACAAATGGGTCATGAGCCCCAAAAGGTTGGGGACCACTGCATATTCTGTTTTAGAAACCACCAAACATGACCACATGAACAATATGTAGATGTAACTAGGCCTCACACACAGCATATTCAATAAACAGTTACTTTGAAAGAAAAATTAACCTACAAAAGACCAAAACAGTTATTACGATAGGTATTCCCTCTCAGTGGAACTCTGTCAAACAAAAGTTACCAGGTAAGAAACCCTGAGACTTGTCTGTCATTGTGCAAAATGAGAGGATCCAAATACCAGTTCCTTACTTGTCCCTACCCAAAGAGGCAGACAGACATCCAGGAAAGGGAGACAATTCTTCCAGGCAGTATGGTTGAAAAAAATCACATTCTAGTGCCAACAGAAACAGTATTCCAACAAAAAGGCATCAGTACAACTGGTATTTTTCAACGTAGTCTTACCTCTGTGGCAAACCGAAGGACACTTGTGATTTCTACATCCTAAAGTCCGTCCGCAGAGTTGATCACAAGGTGGACAGTTTCCAGAACAACACTATAAAATAAAAACAAACATTCCACAGAACTGGCTATTTTAAAATTTCCAACGTATGTCATCTTCTTTCAATGCCATTCATATGAGAGACAGTAGAAGTACAGAAACTGAGTGCTTGTAATAAAAAATACACTAGAAAGTCATTTGAAAGTGTCATTTCAATACATTAGCAAGATATAGACCTTCTAATAAAAAAAAAGCCCACACCTATTCAGATGAATATCTAGAATACTTTTGCACATGGCTGACTTGTGAAGCCATTTTAGACTCAACTACTGTACAGTTTGCATGATTATGATTGTCATTAGCCTGGGTCTGGCCCAGCACTCTCCAAGTTCTGTTTTTCACCATCTCTGTGCCTGCAGCATAGGAATAACTGCTTACATGCTTCTAGGATGTGGTCCATTCATTGTGCTTATTCTCAAGTGTGTAATACTATCCATTTTGCCCAATACACATGTATCAAGCAGAACAAGTGAATGGACTCCAGGGCAGGAGACAGCAATCCCTCCCCCTTGCACCTGCGAAAGAGAACTAAAGAAAGAAGGGATAGGGGATTAGCAAAAGGAGCTTGGGCTTTTTTTTTTTTTTGGTTCAACTGAAAGATGGCAACTCTGTTCTCTTCACTATACCATAATTCTTAAAATGCTTTAAGAGTGTGCCAGTCAAAACTAAAAACCAACAGTTTTCTTTACTTCAGTGTGACAAATTCAAAGTTTTAAAAAGTAAATCAATGAAAATTTTTTTTTACATTTTGCCTGACGGATCTCTTTTTAATTGGGCTCAAATACCCAAATGTGTAATTGGTATACATTAGCTGTGCCACGTTCTCTCACCCACATCAGCTTTAAAAATGTCAATACTAAAATACCTCTTCTATTTCTGAAATATTTACTTGTAAGATTTAGAGGATAACTAGTTAAAAGCTAGGGAAAGGGCCCAAAGGAACTGGAACTCCCTGCTAACTACAACATTTACTCTGTTCTTCGTCTTTAGAAAAATAAGAGAATTATTAGGTCACCTAGTCTACCCCACTGCAAATTCAAGATTGCTCCTTACAATACATTTACTTGTGCTTTGTCTAGTCTAGTTTTTAAAACTGAACTGCAGAGCTGAAAAATGTCTGTACCTTCGTCATTTATTTATGATGCATATAGATAATCTTAAAATTTTTCTTTTACTTTGAGGGATGAAGGGTTGTTTGTCTTTTACATTAGAAGTAAAGACTCAGCATCTCATCTCCCTTTTGTTGGGAGAAAGAAGGAAGGGGAAGGCTGCAGCTCACATGACAACTTTTTGTGACATCATTATTCAGGTGCTTCAACAAAAAGAGAAATTAGCCCCTGATATTTCCAGTGTTAGAAAAAAGTTTTGAAGTGTCTGAGGTAGCCTTTTGTATAGCATAAAGTAGCAGTGCAGACAGTAATTTTGCTCAGCAGACCATCTTTAAAATAAGTGTGCTGGAAATAAAAACAAACAAACCCCAGTTTGTAGACTCTTCGAGTCAGAAACTCCACCTTCCTATGTTTGTCTAACACCTCACAGATCCTGGATACTACAATACTACTACTAAGACTGCTAAAAAGAATCCCATAAAACAAAATCAAGCCAGAAATTCACCCATACACCTCAAAACACAGAGTCAATCTGGTCATTTTAGTTAAAAATGACTGGCTGGGTCACTGAGATTGCCTACCAGTTGTCCTCAGAAAGCTACTAAAAAAGGAGAAAATAAAGACTGCTTCTTCTCCCCCTAATATCCTCTGGCTCACTTACTGCATTCAAGGACATTCTTAAAGAGGACAAAACAAATAATCAACAGGAAGATACAATTTCAGACCCCTTACAGCCTTCCTCAGGTTCCACTTATGTATTTTGCTCTTTCCAAATACGAATGATACAGTGGAATAGTTATATACTTATTTGCAGCAGTCAAATCTTTAAAGAGAGAGTCAGTTCCCATTTGGGCTGAGGTGTTTGCCTTAGCATATGGAGAAACATTGGGAGTTTTAGTTATAATAATGAAATAAGCAATAATCAGGCAAAATGCTACTTGGAGCCTCTTGGCTGACTATTAGTGCTCTCTCTACATACAAAACTGGAAATTATGCTTCTATGCATATTTAATTTGACCTCAGATCTACATATAACACATGTAAGAGATGAGAATTTTGAGAAAAGGACGGCCTAAACTGATTTTTATAACCAAATTTTAGTACAGCCACTTAGTGCCGCACCCACATACCCTGAACACAAACTTCAGGAGCAATGAATCTCTCTAACAGATGATTTGATGTATAAGTGTGCTCCAATTGCAACAATAATTATATTTGGGAGTTTTCATGTCTAAGTTTACTAGATATGAAATTATTTCAGAGTTGAGCACAGAAACTTCTACAGCAAATTTTTGTGGTAATGATCCCACATGAGCATAGAATTCTTTTAACTCATACTGTAGATTTTTTCCATTTTGAAACTTTCCATTACATGAATCACACGAATTGTATACAAATAAAATTCTCTGAATGATCTCTGACAATTTTATTAGTAATGTGTACCTAGCCCACCAGTATTAAAAACTGTAAGGAAAACCAGCACCTTGGAAAAGAATTAAACATGTTCTGTACCTACTAGCATTGCACAGAAGAGCCGAGATACAGTACAAAAGAAAAATCATTAAATGTGCTGTACACTTTCACTACACACACCTCATTCTTTTCAGACATGAGTTCTTCCTTTATGTTAACAAAAGTAATACAGCTGGGTTAAGGTTTAGATAGGCTGTCACCCTGTTCTTTAATATGCAATGAGGCTTGCGGGGGAGGGGGTAGGAGAAGAGGAGGAGATTATTTCTATTAACGTTTAGATGGAGATGTTCAAAGTCACAAAGGGTAGTTTAGGCACTGAAGTCCCAATGAAAGCAGAAGCTGATCTACTTGGTGAGTAGCTCCCTTAAAACTGACTGAGCTGCAAAATCCACTAGGTACCCTCTAAAAGGAACTTGTCAACAGATTAGCGCCTCAGATCAACAACAAACACCTTCTGCAAAGGCTATAGATGTTCTGAGACTTTTGAACAACTTGACTGTCAATTCAAACCTTCAAAAACATATGTTGAAATAGAAGGGGAAAGCTATTTCGGAAAAATAGAGAGAGTTAATATCAAAATATATTCCCAGCAGCATAGTTTAAGCAACCTCTATTCTTCAGTTTTGGAATTTGCCACAGAATCTACCCTATGCGGCAGATTCTGAGCTTTTATTTATTAATTAGCTAGCCCTTACAGTTGAAAGAAAGCCTTCCAAATGTGAAACAAAAAGGTATGTTGATGCAATGCTACATTTGTACAACAAGAATATAAAATTGGACCAAAAACTGAAAAAGAGCCAAATTTAGAATTTTAATGATTGCTGTGTAAGTGTATTGTTAATACATATTTTAACACTCACCTTTCTCTTACATTGGTGCTTCTGGCAATCACGAATTTTAGTACACTTTGTCTCACAGAGATACGGTTTATGACACGGCATGCGTTTAGTATGCTTTCCACAACGACACTGCTTTTCAACTTCCTGGGGGGGGAATAATGACGACACATTATAGTTGGAAGCTAAAGAGTTTTCTACTAAGAACCATAAGGCAAACTGACTAACTTTATTACGTTATCATCCAGAGACCATACTGTGTTAGGCACTATACAAACATATGAGGACACTGTCCCTGCTCTGCACAGCTTACAACGCAAGCTTACCTGACTCTCTTTCCAACTGCCATACGATAGCTAGTATCCCACAGGCATTGTACCTGAGATTATCTGAAGGCGATAACGGAAAGAGGATGGGGAGTAACCTTAAAGATCAATTGAGAGAGCATTCCATGCATAAAAAGGACAGAGTGGAAGATGTCTGAGATGCTTACTCATGAGCAAACGAGGTTGCCATTACTGGCAGAGTGAAGAACACAGAAGAGTAGCCCAATAAGAATGAACAAGTATGAAGGGGCAGAGTTATGAAAGGCCAGGAAGATGACAATTTTTTTTGCAGAAGTAAAACAGTAATTGGAAAAACTCCCTTCCACCCCAGCACCCAAACAGAGGATACAGTCCCAACAGATTCTTTCCTGATGTCATGTCTTTTAAACTTAATTCAAGGAACGCAGTTCAACATAATCATTTATGACTAAGAGCCAGAACTGAATATTCTTTAAAAACCACAATGTGGGCCTTATGGTCTCTAGTTTCAGCAAAATGCCAATACACTGAGCTCAATACACAAATCACTTCCATGCTCTCTGAGCTGTAGTGCTGCACACAGATCAAGGGAGGGTAAATTAGTACCTTGGAATGCCCTCAACTGATATTGCTTCTGGTCTAGCAGAAGCACCATCAAGTGGCTCTGAGTGAGCCATGTCCAATTTGCCTTATCATAGACAGGACAGTTGTTGGGAAGGCACGCCTTCAATGGCAAGTTGGAGGGTTTTTATGAAACCATAAAAAGTGTTTTCAAGCCAACTTATCACTGGCATTTTAAATGGCACCACAGATCTCCAGGTTGCACCAAATATAAAAGGGGCAACAAACGTAAATCTTAGGTACTTATACAGCCTCCATTACTATAGTATCTGAGCACCTCACAATCTTTTCATGTATTCATCCTCACAACCCTCCAGGGTAATACTGTACTATTATCCACAATTTACAGATAGGGAATTGAGGCAGACAGACTAAGTGACTTGCACAAAGTCTGTGGTGGAGCAGGGAACTGAACCTGGATCCCTAGGACCCAGGCCAATGCCCCTAACCACTGGACAGTCCTTCCTCTCGGTCATATTAGTTAAAAACATTACCTATTACGAATAGCTAGTTTTAAAAAAAAATTAACAACCTTTGTCATTTATGCAGGCTTTTTTTTTTTTTTCCCCCACATTTAAGTCAGCTTGGACTATATAAATAAGAAGTCAGTTTGACTTCTAAATTCTCATGCCTTGGGAAAAATATTATTTGGGAATTCTTAAAAAAAGAATTCAACACTGGAAACTTACAAAAAAGAAAGCCTTTTTGCCGCCCACATATTTTAAATTTTGGCCTAAAAATAGTTCTCAGCAACGTTAGTGGCCTATTCATAGTGCTACAGTGGAAGATGTGCATTACCCACACAGGACTTCCAGTTAAGTTTGCTCAACTACCAGTTAAAACTTGCCTTTAACATGACCTTTAGTAACTGGTTAGGTACCACACATGTGTAATGCATTTTTCTGAACACATTTACCCAAAGAATCTGGTCTTAGATGGGTGCTTTTTAGTGACAGATATGCCAGCTTCTTAGGAAGCAAAACCTTTATTAGAGTTACAAAGTATTTAAAAGCTACATGTTGGAAGAGATTAAAACTAACCTGTCTACAAATTTCACAGGGACCTCGATGACAACGCTGAGAACACCTATGGATTTCACATTCAAGAACTTTGTCACAACTATCTCCACAAGTAGGTACATCTTCCGTACAAGGCAAAAAAAACACTAAAAAGAAAAAGATAGCACGGTGTACTAAAGAAAAACACACAAAGATACATCTAGATATGCAGTTGACAATTTGACCTGTATTTTCTAGCTTCACCCTCTGATTTTTAAAGAAACTCTACAGAAATTATACAAATTTATTGAATTAAGTTAGCACCTCTATCATAAAATCATAGTTAAATTAAGTCAATATCAAACTTGTAAAGAATCAAGCAAGAAAGTTATATATAACTTTCAGCTTTCATTGCTTATTGGAACCTGTTAAGTTACTGCACTGCGGAAGTAAGCCTTTGACAATCACTACTGAAAAAAAAGGTTTATAAACCTGAGCTACAACATTCTCCTGTAAATTCATACTACTTGGGGCATGTTTGAATATTTGAAGTCTATTTCAGCAAATAAATGTGCCTCAATGAGAGAAAAAACCCTTACTTGATTTCTCACATGGACAGGGCCTTTTCCCAGATCGAGGACATTCTCCACAGGGACCAGAGTGACAAACTTGTTCACATGTGTGATTACCACAAGGCAAAGTTCTCCCACACACCTTAAAGAAAAAAATAAAACTACAATAACTCAACAGCTGACAGTGAGCAATTTAACGAGATAAAAGGACGCAAAATCCAATGGGATTGTGAAGGAGAAGGGAGATTTTTCTTGAGCTTTGAAAATATACTTAAGCTACCAATTAAAATCAGAGGTTATGCGCTGTTTTATGAGAGCACTCATGTTTTGCTTTCTCTCAATTTAAGATTTTTACAATCTACAGTCTCAGTTGTAGCTCTGAGCCACAAATATTGTATCATTCTTAGAAAACTGATGAAGCTTTTCATAGTTGCTACTAGTAAATAAGCGAAGCTCTAGAGCACATAGTAAGCTGTGTTTCATACTTTACGATGGCAAAAGAATCTAAAAGTTACTCAAAATGATGGGGACTGAAAGTAAAGTTTACTACTGTCATGAGCAAGCAGAATTCCAACATAGTCAACAAAGCTGTGAATACTAATGTCAGGAGTGAATTGGACCCATGTAACTGTATCTGTCTTCAAATGATCACTGCCTAGATTTGCGTGTGTATGTTTAAAAACACGTACCTTAAAAAACAAAAAACCCTCTTAACAGGTAACATTTTTTAATTTTCCAGTATAGTAAGTAGCCCATTTTCTTTAAGATAAAGATAATCCAAAAAAGCACTTCTGAAACATACCTGCTCACACTGCCAAAATGGACTTGCGCAAAGTCTTTCTGCTATTTGTCTACCACAGACACACCTTTGTTTACTGACTCGTGGGCAAGACTGACAATTTCCTAAAAATAAGTGATTAATATAGATTTAATTGTGAGGTGACAGAGGGAGAAGAATTACAATCATTTTTTCCTTTTAATTAGTTCATACAGGCAAGCTTCAACTCTTAATAACTGATGCAAAACTACTCTCTGAACAATTTAGAAGATCAGGTCTACCTGGGTGACAAGGGTTCTCACAAGTGTGCTGTCCACATGGCAGTTTTCGACCACATGGCAGCTGACATGACCATTCTTTGGTACTGCACCTTCGCGGCACTGGTTTAGCCTTCTTACAGTAACAGGCTATTGCGACCATCTTTGGGCAAGGAGGACAAGGACCTGAGATCAGTTAAAAGGAAACAATAAAATTAACATTTCATCACTGGCTCCATAACTCATTTTATTCTCCTTTCATTAGTGTTCAATAACTAGCTTTTAATAATGAAATTTCCCACAAATATTCACTTTCTCCTATTTATTAAAGTCCAGTGTCATAATTGATTTTAAGCTTGATAGTTTTCATGACTAATTGTGAACAATTAATCAATAGCATAGAAGGGACTTACCCGGGTGACAGAGCAGTAGGCACTTATGCCCACATGGAGGTTTAAATTCCCTCTCACATACTTGGCCACATGAGTGAGGTACCAGCCATGGGTCCAACTCTGGATCTTCTACCTTCCCACAGTAGCAGTAGTATCTAGTGGGAGTTTCAGATCGTTTGTACTCGAACCTACATTTTGGACTGACATAGGCAAGATAAGAAAAAGGACAGTTTTACTAATTCTGTTTGGCAAAGCAACACAGACGTTATCAACAACAGATTTTTGTCCACCCTGGAAAAAAGCTGTATGATTTTTTTTTAAAAAGAGGCGATAAATTATTTAAATATCAAAATAAAAAATAAATGATTGTATTTAAAAAAATAAAGCTGTTTAAAAGAAAATCTAAATTTAATATAAAATGTGTTAAGGCCTAAATTTATAATCTCTTAAACCATTTAAATAAAAAATAAATATGATGAATCTATTAGCTTCTATCAGAAACTTTATATAGAAAAGCAACCTTTAACTCAAAGAAAGTATCAGAGAAAACACATCTAACTTTTGAGGTCAAGCTTCACAAATATGACAACAGGTCAGTTTATGTAACTTAGGAGCCTGTCTCATTTCAGGAATTTACAGTCCAGTCACTTCTACTAAGGCATATTTGAAAATCTTCCCAGGCTAAACAGAAATAATCAGTTTTATTAACGGAACAGAGTGATTAACTATAGACAGTAAATTAATCATTTAGTTGTAAACGTGAAATATATTTTGATAAGCATACGTATCCAAAACATTTAAGGTTTTAATAAAAATAAATGTTATATGCTGTTGTGTGTTTAATTAAATTCCAGTTACCACCCTAATACCGCTTGATACAAATCATGAGCCAAAAGTTAATAAAGCAATTTTACATACCAAAATGTACAATTAAAAATCTGAAAATTGTAAGCTATGTAAACACTTAAATAGATGCATATAGTTATAGTGTACCCTCCTAGGTAGCAAAAAGGTGTGTGAAATATAGTGTAAAGGCTCTATTTAACTGTAAATCAACATGCTGACCTATTGAGGTCCCTTCCAGTCCTACACTTCTATGATTCTATGTTTTAATGGTTATGTTAACCAATGAGAACCCACCTTTCTTTAGAAGATAATTGAAGTACAAATGGAAAAGTTGATTAAAATCAATTATTCAAATTGAGGCTAATCGCGGATTTAAAATCAATCCACACTGCTTTTTTGCAACTGTTTTAGTTAATAATGATATACCAGTAGTTAAATTTATAATACACCTCTACCCCGATATAACGCTGTCCTCGGGAGCCAAAAAAAAAAAAAAAAAAAAAAATCTTACTGCGTTATAGGTGAAACTGCGTTATATTGAACTTGCTTTGATCCGCCCGAGCGCGCAGCCCCGCCCCACCGGAGCGCTGCTTTACCGCGTTATATCCGAATTCGTGTTATATCGGGTCGTGTTATATCGGGGTAGAGGTGTACGTCAGGGTGGCTGCTACATACTAGTTTTTAAATGCACTATGACAAATTCTTCAGGCCCCCAGCTCCACAATACCTTTTCCATGAACAATTGTAAACTTGAGAGCATTTAGTATAGCAAACCTTTAGAATAATATTTTACACCTCAAGTAATATCCAAATACTAAAATGTTATTCCAAAACAGTCCCGGTAACAAAATCACTTCCTCTGCATAGGACCGAGAACAGTGACATTAAAAACTGGGAACTCTTACTGGATTAGACTCCTCAGATATTCAAATCAAAACTTAGTGATGCTAATACATTAAAAATATACGTCTACAAGAGATTTCAAGTTACAGTAGCCTAACAGCTGGGACTTGCTATAGTCAGTCCTTGAAAAGTATCAGTAGACTTAGGGACCAATGACAATTCACAGCTGCAAGGGCTATAAATAAATGTAACAGGTGGTATAAAATTATAAAGATCATATAATTCTAATTACTACCTGGCTTGTTTCTCTCCCAGTTTCTAAATGGTATATGTGATGTCCTGCCTCTTTAAATGGTGGGCACTCTGTACTCAGAGCAAAGCCTCACTTCTGTTTGTTACCAAAATAATGAAAGTCTCCACAGCAGACAGCTGTGTTTAAAATCAGTTCCCTCTTTGTCTAGCTCCTTCACTGCTTGGTCCACATATAACATTGGCAACAAGGATCTTCTAACCCACAAGTGTCCAGTGCTCCCACTGACTGCCCAAGAAGGAAAAAAAGCAAATAAAATTTTCCTGTGGAAGAAAATGTACGGGAGGGCACGAAGTCCAATAGGAGAGAAGAGAAACGTTGATGAATTAGACAAAAACCGTGAATCATGGGTGATGTGCCTCAAACGATCTAAGCAATCTGTAGTTTACAATTCCATTCTAGAAGGACAAGTTTCAATATTGCGGATAGTAATGGGTCTGAAGGCATACAGATTGCTGCGTGACTTCTTGTCTCCAATTATGCCCAGAAATGCCATAATTACTGAAGAAACAAACATTTCTCTCCTGCCCCATTGATGATAGCAGAACGATATTGGGTCCATCAAGGAAGCGGAGAGCCAGTAGCACAGTTCATTGCTGCTCTAAAACAAAAAAAAATGTTATCAAAGTACTGTCAGTACGGACAAACATTAAGTTATGCCCTATGTGACCAATCTGTCTCTGGATTACGCAATGATCGGATCTGAAAGAAGTTACTGACTGTATCAGCGCTAGCATTCAAGGCTGTTGACGTAGCTATTGCCATGTAAACTGCAGAGAAGGAGTCTCTGAAATTTAGGGTGAACCAAGAAGCACACCTCTTAAATTAGTGAGTCAGAGGACCACAAAATGTACAGAATTTCCATGTGGCCATTGTATGCACACTATATACACTGAGAATTGCTAGGCACACCAGGTCATTTGCAGGAAGTGCCAGAATCAAAAAGACACATTGTCATGACCAGTCACATAATTCAACGACCAGCAACACAGAGTAACCATCCATCCAAGAAGAGACCTATGAAGACTGAACCTAAGAAAAGACAGAAGTCAGAAATTAACGTGGAAAAAGACAAAGCTCTAGTGACGTTCAGCAAGTCCTAGAACTGCACATGTTATCAGAACCTGGAGTAAGAGATGGCTCCTGGGTTACACCCTTGACTGAGGGAGTTCCTACAAATATGGAGCTTGATACTGAAGTGGCTGTCTCGAAAGATTTAAGACTTAACAGGAGAAAAGTTAATTCCAAAAGGGAGACTCCAGGTGAAAGTTCAACAAAATATACAAGGGTAACACAATTGATTGTCCATGATTGAAGGAAAGTATCCATGATTATTTGGCAGAACTTGGCTTGAGAAGCTGAATTGTATCAAGGTCAAGGTAATCACAAAACACCTTGAAACCTTCAAGAAATACTGTACAATCACTCCAAAGTTTTTGAAAAAGGGCTTGGACAGATAAGCAACCTGTCAGTGAAGCTCACTGTTAAATCTGACATACAGTCAAAATATTGCAAGCCCAGAGTTGTGCCTTATGCTCTGAAGCCTCCTGTGGAAGCTGATGTGGACTGTCTAGTGAACATCGGAATCTTGTCACCAGTTTCACACACAGTCAGTGGCCTACACCTGTTCTACCACTGATCAGGAAGGATGGCTCCATCCGAATTTGTGGAGATTTCAAAGTGAACCCAATTTTATGTGCAAACCAGGATCCACTACCTCCTATTGAAAATTTGTTTGCTACTCTTAGGAGAGGTCAGTGTTTCAGTAAATTGGATTGCTCGATGCATACCTACAAATAAAGAGAGTGATCTGGCATCTTGCAAATATCCCACAACACATGAAAAAGCTTATTTTGCCATATCAGGTTACCTTTTGGTGCCACATCGGCACCTGTGCTGTTGCAGAAAGCTACGGATGAGATTTTGAAGGGACTGAATGGAGTTCAGTGCTATTTGGACAACATCCTCATTACTGAAGGGATCAATTCTTCAAAATTTGGATGCTGTTTTGCAACATTTTGAAGACTATGAACTGAGAAAACATCAAGACAAGAGTTTTTCAAACCTTCAGTTGAATACCCTGGACATGTAATTGATGCCAGGGGCTTAAAGGAATCACCAGAGAAAGAGAAGGCAATTCTTCAAGTGCCACTGCCAGAGAGCATGTCAGTTACATTCATTCTTAGGACTGCTTAACTACTATGGTAAATTTCTGCCTAATGTGGCAAGAGTGTTGGCACCTTTATATGAACTGCTATGAGAAAAATAAAAAGGAAATGGACTAAAGAATGTGATTGTGCATTTAAGGAACCAAAGAAACTGACACCTTTCTACCATTGCAACTGGCTTATGATGCTTCACTATATGGAGTGGATGCATCTTTTTCACATTTTTCCTGATGGAAAGGAGTAACCAATTGCCTTCGCTCATGAACACTCACCACCCGAGACGAACTATACGCAACTAGAGCAAGAGGCTCTCAGCATTATCTTCAGAATTCTGAAGTTCCATACCTATCTGTATGGAAGATGTTTTACCTTGCTGATGGATATCACTCGTTCGTGTCAACATTTGGACTGAAACATGGAATTCCGTCAGCAGCTGTGCTCATATGTAGGGTCCTACCAAATTCACTGTCATGAAAAACGCATCACAGATGGTGAAATCTGGTCTGTTGTGTACTTTTACCCTATACTATAGGGATTTCACAGGAGAGACCATCGTTTCTCAAACTGGGGGTCCTCACCCAAAAGGGGGGGCCATGGGTGGGGTGGCAAGGTTATTGTAGGAGGGTCGTGGAATTGCTACCCTTACGTCCGTGCTATCTTTAGAGCTGGGTGGCTGGAAAGAGGCAGCTTGATGAAGGACTTGTGATGAAGTAAGGGTGGCAATACTATACCATGTCATCCTTACTTCTGCGCTGCTGCTGATGGCAGCACTGCCTTCCTTGTTGGGCTCCCGGCCAGCAGCCACCACTCTCTGGCTGCCCAGCTCTTAAGACAGCACCACTACTACCAGCAGCGCAGATGTAAGGATGGCAATATTGCAACCCCTGCTACAATAACCTTGCGACCCCCCAACCCACAGCCTCTTTTAGGTTAGGACCCCTACAGTTACACCATGAAATTTCAGATTTAAATATCTGAAATCATGAAATTTACGATATAAAAAGTGACAATGGACCTCGGTTATGTTCAGAAGAATTTCAGAGGTTCCTAGCTTCAAATGGAATTCAGCATGTACATTCTGCTGCATACCATCCTGCTACAAACAGACTAATGGAACATTTTATATAGACATTTAAGCATGCTTAACATTTTGAGTCATCAGCAGGAACTGGACAATTTCTTGCTTGTCTACAGGAACTCACTGCAAACTACTACTTAGGGGACATCCACAACTCTTTCTTTGAAGTGATCTTTGTGTACCTGTTGGGATCTGCTATGTCCTGATGTTGCCTCATGTGTAGTCAAGTCCAAGCTATGCAAATTGATCAACATGACGACTAGTCATCGTTCTTTTTAAGTAGGAGACAGCGTAGACTCATAACTACGGCTGTGAAATGAAATGATATCCAGAGAACTTATAAAATATATGGGACCCATGTTGTTCGTGGTAAAACTATCCAATGGTACTTTATGGAAAGGATATATGGACCCGTTGCAGCCTCGACAAGTACCATCAGTGTTCCACTAGGCTTTTTTGTTCCTCTGATCAAAGCTCCTCCTGTTACAACTCCTAATTTTGATGACTTGTTGGAAGAATCCAGCTGATTCCTTACCACTGATTGGTCTTGTTGTACAGGACAACACTGCACCACCCATCGCCATGTTATCCTAACAGTGTGAAAACCAGTAGTGTGCCTGAATTTATTAGTTGTTTAACTAATGAGTTACTATTCTGAGGCAGAATAAATCCCTTGCAACTTGAAATCACATGCCAGTCTATCCACAACTTTTAGTCTGGCTAACATAAAATACTATATAGCCTAATGATATATATATAGATATATGGCACACCGTACTCCGAGCAGAGCCTCAATTCCATTTGTTCCAGTTTGTTACCGGAATAATAAAAAGTTTCCACGGCAGATAGCTGTTTTGAAATCAGCTCTTCTGTGTCCATCTCCTTTACTACAGAGTCCAAAGCCAACAGTATAGAGCATTATTCCCTAAAAATTAGTGGTTTGTGATGCTATGTATGACTTATATCAGTTTAAAAAAGGAATTATAATGAGAACAACATGATATAGGGTCTAATATCAAACCTGACATGGCTTGAAACAATTTGAACACAATACCAACTGTTCTCAGGATCAATACATTTTTTGAAGTATTGATATTAAATCATTATGGGATGGAGAAAACTACATCATGGGACGTTGAAATCACATTCCCAGTCACCACCGTGAGACTTTGCCCCCCTTTACAAACCCTTGCATTGCAATCCTTCCGAAAACATCCTGCGCTAGACGGTGGCAAGTTGCACAGTGGGATAGCTACCCATGATGCACTGCTCTCTGCATCAATGCAAGCGCTGGTAGTGAGGACGCGCACCACCAACACAAGGAGCGTAATGTGGACATGCAAAAGCGATTAAATTACTGCAATGGCTGTATGTCAACATAACTTAGGTTGACAATTTTATAGTGTAGCCTTGCCCTAAGACTAATATTTTACCAGCACAAAGGCCACATCATTCAAACCTTCCCCCCCCCCCCCTGCATTTTTCACTGGCAGTTATGCATATGCCAAGTCTGAATTTTAAAAACAAGTTAATTCACACGAGACTTAGGCAATACACTTACTGTTGCCTAGTGCTGCCTCAAACCCTTCCCATATGGAGGGTAGCTAAACTTAAGCCACTAAAAACCAGAAAAAGCAGAGTTACAATAAAGAACTTAAATGTTTGAAAACTTGGAAATAAAGAATTAACGTAACCCATTCACATAATCCCTTTCCAGCAACCTTAACTCTACCCTCCCTAGAGCTGGCAGTACTACTAATTATGGCTCTTCACAGTCTGTTCCATAATAAGCAAATTACTAACAGTGCCATTTCTGCTGGGTCCCAAGAGGATTGTATTCCATTATTTATCTGCATGCACGCCAAATGCCTTTCAACACAATAGATGTAACTATACCAAATGGTGGAGCGATTAGTTGCAGCAAGTTGCCAAAGTTGACACTGCCAGATATGGCAAGCGCCTCAAGGGATTGAGAATCCCTTGTTTCTGCACAGTTATGGAAGTTCTCCAAACAGAGAACCAGAATGGTGTATTCTTGCCAATGAGATTTTTAGCAGCCTGGTAGCACACACAACAGAGCACCTCAGTGCTCACTTGAATTATGTGAAGGTTTCTCTCTCATGAGTATGGAAAGTGGTTGAGTACAGGCCAGGCACAGCTAACTCATGTTCACTAAGCTTGACTCAAACATAATTTTTGCTTTAGAGAAGAGGCTGTGTAAAAGACGGTTACTCACTGTTGTAACTGTTGTTCTTCGAGATGTGTTGCTCATATCCATTCCAGTTAGGTGTGCGCGCGCCGCGTGCACGATCGTCGGAAAACTTTTACCCTAGCAACACCCGGTGGGTCGGCTGTGGAGCCCCCTGGAGTGGCGCCCTCATGGCGCTGGATATATACCCCAGCCGACCCAGCGCCCCCTCAGTTCCTTCTTGCTGGCTACTCCGACAGTGGGGAAGGGGGGCGGGTTTGGAATGGATATGAGCAACACATCTCGAAGAACAACAGTTACAACGGTGAGTAACCGTCTTTTCTTCTTCGAGTGCTTGCTCATATCCATTCCAGTTAGGTGACTCCCAAGCCCCACCTAGGTGGCGGGGTCGGAGTGAGACGTCGCTGCGTGCAGAACCGCTGACCCGAAAGCAGCATCGTCCCTGGATTGTTGCACCAGCGCGTAGTGAGCAGCGAATGTGTGTACGGAAGACCAAACTGCAGCTCTACAAATGTCCTGGATCGGGACTTGAGCCAGGAAGGCAGTCGAGGAGGCCTGGGCCCTCGTGGAGTGAGCGGTGAGGCGCGGCGTCGGGACACCTGCCAGGTCGTAGCAAGCACGAATACAGGACGTGATCCAAGAGGACAGGCACTGTGAGGAGACCGGTGAGCCTTTCATCCGGTCGGCCACTACAACGAAGAGTTGTGTCGTCTTCCTAAAAGGCTTTGTACGGTCAATGTAGAAAGCCAGGGCCCTGCGTACGTCCAAAGAATGCAAACGCTGGTCTTGACGAGTAGCGTGTGGCTTTGGATGGAAGACCGGGAGAAAGATATCCTGGTTTACGTGGAAAGGTGAAGCCACCTTTGGAAGAAAGGCAGGGTGGGGGCGAAGCTGCACCTTGTCCTTGTGGAACACCGTGTATGGGGGTTCGGACGTGAGCGCTCTGAGTTCAGAAACGCGCCGTGCTGAGGTGATGGCTACGAGGAAGGCCGTCTTCCAGGATAAGTAAAGGAGCGAACAGGTCGCCAATGGTTCAAACGGAGGCCCTGTGAGCCTGGAGAGAACGAGGTTGAGGTCCCACGTCGGAACCGGCTGGCGTTGTTGTGGGTACAGCCGGTCTAAGCCCTTGAGGAATCTAACGACCATCGGGTTAGAGAAGACCGAGGACGCGAGTTCTCCTGGGTGGAATGCCGAAATAGCGGCGAGGTGAACCCTGATTGAAGATATCGCCAAGCCCTGCTGTCTTAGGGACAGGAGATATTCCAGTATGAGAGGGATAGGTGCCTCCAAGGGGGACGTAGCTCGTTGCTCACACCAACAGGAGAACCGCTTCCACTTGGCTAAGTAAGTGGACCGCGTCGAGGGCTTTCTACTTCCCATCAGGATCTGCTGGACGGACTGCGAGCACTGCCGCTCTGTCTGACTCAGCCATGGAGCATCCACGCTGTGAGGTGGAGCGATTGCAGGTCGGGGTGACACAGTCGGCCGTGGTCCTGAGAGACGAGATCCGGAGTCAAGGGGAGCGTGATCGGCGCTTGAACCGACAGCTCCAACAGTGTGGTGTACCAGTGCTGCCTCGGCCAAGCGGGAGCTACTAGAATTACTCGTGCATGGTCTGTGCGGATCTTGAGTAGTACCCTGTGGACCAGCGGAAACGGGGGAAAGGCGTAGAACAGGTGGTCCTTCCACGTTAGGAGGAAGGTGTCCGACAGAGAGCCTGGGGCTCGCCCGTATAGGGAGCAGAACGCCTGGCACTTCCTGTTGGCTCGAGAAGCGAACAGGTCGACCTGGGGAAATCCCCACCTCTGGAAGACGGAATAGATGATGTCCGGGCGAATCGACCACTCGTGCGTCTGGAAGGACCTGCTGAGACGGTCCGCCAGCGTATTCTGGACTCCAGGAAGGAACGATGCCGTGAGATGGATCGAGTGGGCGATACAGAGGTCCCACAGGCGAATGGCTTCCTTGCAGAGGAGCGATGAGTGGGCTCCGCCTTGCTTGTTGATGTAAAACATGGCCGTGGTGTTGTCGGTGAGTACCAACACAGAACGGCCCTGTAGGAAATTGAGGAATGCCTGGCAGGCTAGTCGCACCGCCATCAGTTCTCGGACGTTGATGTGCAGGGCTAGTTCGGACGCGGACCACCGGCCCTGGGTATGGTGCTCCCCAAGGTGAGCGCCCCATCCTAGAGATGAGGCGTCCGTGACTAGGTGGAGGGAGGGTTGTGGGGCGTGAAAAGGTACTCCTGCACAGACCGCCGCGCGGTCCAACCACCAGGTGAGGGAGGCCAAGACCGAGGACGGAACCGTGACCAGCATGTTCAGGTCGTCCCGGTGAGGACGGTACACCGATGATACCCAAGCCTGTAGTGGGCGAAGCCGTAGTCTGGCATGCCTGGTTACGTAGGTGCACGAGGCCATGTGACCCAACAGGGCAAGGCATGTTCTTATGATGGTAATCGGAGATGCCCGCAGTCCGTGAATGACGCGTGCGATGGTCTGAAATCGGCTGTCTGGCAGAATGGCTCGTGCACGTCTGGAGTCCAGGATTGCTCCAATGAACTCTATTCTCTGGGTTGGCACTAGAGTGGACTTCTCTCTGTTGAGTAGAATGCCCAGCTCGCGGAAAGTGTGTGTCACTATGTGGACGTGAGCCTGAACTTGGTCCCTGGTGCGGCCGCGCACCAGCCAGTCGTCCAAATACGGGAACAGCTGTACCCCTTGTCGACGAAGGTATGCCGCGACGACTTCCAGACACTTTGTGAACACTCTGGGAGCCGAGGACAAGCCGAAGGGAAGGACTGCGAATTGGTAGTGCACCTTGTTTACTACAAACCGCAGGAAGCGCCTGTGAGGTGGATAAATTGCTATATGGAAATATGCGTCCTTCATGTCGAGGGCGGCGAACCAGTCTCCAGGATCCAGTGAAGGAATAATGGTCCCCAATGATACCATGCGGAACTTCAACTTTACTATGAATTTGTTGAGTCCGCGCAAGTCGAAGATGGGCCGTAGACCCCCTTTCGACTTGGGGATCAGGAAGTAACGGGAATAAAACCCCCTGCCCCTTAACTCCGGTGGAACCTCCTCTATGGCCCCCATAGCCAGGAGCCCAAAAACCTCCTGTGTAAGGAGTTGCTCGTGAGAAGGGTCCCTGAAGAGGGACGGGGAGGGGGAGGGCGAGGAAAACTGGAGGGCGTATCCCCTCTCCACCGTGCGAAGGACCCAACGGTCCGAGGTTATAAGGGACCAAGCACGGTGGAAACGGGAGAGGCGATCCCGGAAGGGGGGAGTTGAATCCTGGGCGCTTGTTATGGTGCCGTCCTCGACCGCACCTTCAAAAGGTTTGCCTAGGCCCTGAAGGTGGCCTAGGCTGGCCCTGGTTCTGACCGGGTTGAGGGCCGGTCGACCTCCGCCTACCGCCTTGACCCCGCCTCCTGGCAAAGTCCTGTCTCGGGCGAGGCGGGGGAGGGTAGAACCTCTGAGGCTGGGGCCTGAAGGGTCTGCGCTGTGGCCCTGGGACATGCATCCCCAGGGAGCGCATCATTGTCCGAGAGTCTTTGAGGTTTTGGAGCCTAGAGTCCGTCTTCTCAGAAAACAGGCCCTGGCCCTCAAAGGGTAAGTCCTGGAGGGTCTGCTGCAGTTCTGGCAGCAAGCCTGACACCTGGAGCCAGGAGGTTCGCCTCATGGCTATACCCGAAGCCAGGGTTCTAGCGGCCGAGTCAGCTATATCCAGGGAGGCCTGTAGGGAGGTGCGTGCCACCCGCTTACCCTCCTCTACCAAAGTCCCGAACTCTTCCCTAGATTCCTGGGGAACCAGTTCTTTAAACTTCCCCATTGAGGACCAGGTGTTAAAGTTATACCGGCTTAAGAGCGCCTGTTGGTTGGCCGCTCTCAGTTGAAGCCCCCCCGCCGAATAGACCTTGCGCCCGAACAAATCGAAGCGCTTAGCGTCCTTCGATTTTGGCGCTGCCGCCTGCTGGCCATGGCGCTCCCGTGCATTCACTGATGACACCACCAGTGAGCACGGTTGGGGATGGGTATACAAATACTCGTGGTCCTTGGAGGGAACAAAGTACTTCCTCTCCACGCCTCTGGCCGTGGGTGGAATAGAGGCCGGGGTTTGCCAGATCGAGGTGGCATTAGCCTGTATGGAGCGAATAAGCGGTAACGCCACTCTGGATGGGGCGTCCGCTGAGAGGATGTTCACGATCGGGTCGTGAACCTCCACGATCTCCTCCATCTGGAGGTCCATATTGCGCGCCACCCGGCGCAACAGTTCCTGATGGGCCCGAAGGTCTATAGGGGGCGGGCCCATGGCGGATGTCCCCGCTACCGCCTCATCGGGGGAGGAGGAGGAGGAGGATGCCCCCGGTGGCAAGGGGTCCAATGGCAGATCCTGCTCTAGGTGCTCCTGGAGCTGGGCCTCACTCGCCCCAGGGTCCAGGGCCTCTGCAGGCGTGGGCACTGGAGCCTCCATGCCCCCTGGGGGGGGGCGGGAGATGGTGGCCTCCGGGGCTCTGGGCTCAGAATGTGCCGAGCGGGCGGCAGACGGCGGCGCCCCTTGGGCTTGGTGGTAGGCCCATGGGGTCCAAAAGGACCAGTGCGCAGGTCCCTGCGTAGGGTCCTCTGCTGTGTCCTGCGAATGGCCGAAGTCTGCCGAAGCCGCCTGCCCCTGGGGAGGGTAGGCCGATCTAGAGGCCCCCTCAGAGGAGTGGGATGCAGATCTCGACGGCCACGGCGGTGCCGAGCGCGATGCATCCGGCCCCGGCTGGTGCGGTGCCGGTCGTAGGGCGATCTGTCCCAGCGCGGTGCCGGAGAGTGGTGCCGGGATCGGTGCTGGTAGCCCTGCCGGTGCCGCGATCCGGATCTGGAGCGGGACGACGATCGCGACGATACCCGGTACCGGGAGCGGTCCCTCGAGCGGCGCTCATACCGGTGCCGGGAGGTACGCCTCGAGTCCGATCGGCGCCGGCGGTCGCGACGGTGCCGAGATGTAGAGCGGCGTCGCGAAGAGGATCTCGACCGTGAGTACGACCGGTGCCGAGGTGATAGTCGGCGCCGGGACTCCGAGCGGCGTCGGGACCTGCTCCGAGACCTGGAGCGGTGCCGAGAGTCTATGGCTGGAGACGGTGGGCGCACCAGTGCAGGCTTGCCTCTGGACTGCACTATGCGTGGAGCCACCGGTGCCGGAAGTTGCGACGGTGCCGGCTCCGTGAGGGCAATCAGGTCCCTCGCGGTCGCAAATGTCTCCGGGGTTGAAGGGAGACAAGGTTCTACCACCAGCCTAGGTGGTGAAACAGTCCGCACCGGACTCAACGGCCTCGGTGCCGGAGTCGACGGTGTGGCCGCCTGCTTCTGGCGGTCCAAAGGCGGACGCGGCTCTACCCCCGGCACCGGGGGAGCCGGCGTCTTCAGGGCAGCAATGTCCTGTGCCTTGCGGGCCTTCTTATGGCCCGGAGATAGGGATCGGCGCCGAGTCCCCTGATGCGGGCGCGGTGCCGAAGTCTGCCGGTGCCGAGAGGACTTGTCCGCGGCGCCGGTCGGAGCCGCTGGGGCGCTGCGCACCGAGGCGCTCGGTGCCGGGGCTGGGCGCGCCGAGGGAGGATCCGGGCTGAGTGCTGCCTCCATTAGGAGCTGCCGAAGCCGAAAGTCCCGCTCCTTCCTTGTTCGAGGCTTGAAGGCCTTGCAGATCGGGCACTTATCTGCTTGATGGGATTCCCCGAGGCACTTCAAGCAGGAGGTGTGCGGGTCGCTCGTTGGCATAGGCTTTGTGCAGGACGCGCACGGCTTAAAGCCAGGAGCCTTGGGCATGAGCCCGGTATGCTCCGGGGGGAAAAGGGGGGAGAACAACCCCCTTAACCCCCGCTAACAATTTACAACAACTACAAAACTAAATAAACAACTATCTAAAGAACTTTAACTACTATACACAACTATCTACAGAAATGAGAACTATAAGCTAGGGAGTGTGGAGACCAGCTATGCTGTGCTCCACAGTTCCAACGACCGTCAGGGGCGGTAAGAAGGAACTGAGGGGGCGCTGGGTCGGCTGGGGTATATATCCAGCGCCATGAGGGCGCCACTCCAGGGGGCTCCACAGCCGACCCACCGGGTGTTGCTAGGGTAAAAGTTTTCCGACGATCGTGCACGCAGCGCGCGCACACCTAACTGGAATGGATATGAGCAAGCACTCGAAGAACTGTTTCTATTACAGTATTCATGGACCACATTCCCACTGTACTCAGTATTAATGGCACTTTTCATCAGCAGATCTCAAAGTGCTTCACAATCTTGTATGAAGAGGGCCATGTCTGTCAGGGGAGAGCTGGCGGGTCGTTCAAAGAGGGTAATGTTAAGATTAACAGGTATGGGGGTGGCATTACAAAATTAAGGTACTTCCTGGGTTTCAAGAAGTTTAAGTTTGCATTACCCTAACACTGCATTTCCTGCTTCTCAGGAGAGTTAAACATTTAGCCATCCTCCAACATTCTGGAAGCGTGCAAAGCAGCACTAGGCGCCCTATCTCTACATTCTTTTTGTTTTCCTCTCCCCCCACAGTGCATTTCTTTGGGGTTTTTGTTTTTTTTAAGGTTCTGAAAGTGGCTGGGGCCGAATTACCTGCCCTGCAACCTGGGGAAAATCCCCACAGCCAATTAGAAGAAGCCTATTAGCAAGGCACAAGAGTTCTGGAGCCTGTGGATGTTAGGGTCTTGGACATTTTGGGGTGCCAGCAATTCCTGTGGAATGGGGCAAATGCAGTTAAGGAATGAGGCAACCTCTGCCTCTGATAACATTGTTCTGTGTCACCAGAAAGGGAGTTACTCTTCAATGAGCTATGGACACTTCAATACACCCACATACAAGTTAGTAGGTACTAAATATAACGGCGGTTTTGTGTTTGAAATATGTTTTAGAGCAGTGGTTTTCAACCCATGGGACTAAGTCTAAGGGGGTCTGCGAAAGGCTGTCATTACCACAGAACAGTGGTTTTCAACGTGGGGTCCGCAGACTATGCTTAAGATTTCCAAAGGGGTCCACACCTCCATTTGAAAATTTTTAGGGGCCTGCAAATGAAAAAAGGTTGAAAAAACCATTGTTTTAGACTAGAGCATAACAAAAACTCTCCTTTCCTCTTATTCTTACAAAATGAGGAAAATTCTATCAAGCATAATTTTATCAAACTTTTAAGGCAAAATATCTGTACTTAGAAGAAGTCAAAATGTCAGTGAAAGGGTCACTTGAAAATAAGAAACATTAATTTGTAGTAGAGGAAGCACTGTCAGCCTGTGCAACAGCTGAGGTGGTTGCCAGGTAAGAAATTTTATATTTAACAAACATGTAAAGACAGGACTGCAAACCTGTGCCACTGCAGGTTAACCATCTGTAGAATTTATCATATCACAGCTCATCTTTATTAGGTTTAGTGGTGGTGATAGGAGAGATTTTGAAGTTGACCAATAAACATTTTAACACGGAGACTGCACCCCATATTCTTCATAGTGATTCTTCATAGCAACCTAGTGAGGAGGGCTTCAAACTAGGTTTGACGGGGGCAGGTGACCAAAGCCCACAGGTAAGTCAAAAACAGGGAGACCTGGGAGAAGGGTCAGAATCTGGGGGAAGCATGGGATGTATAGCAGAAATAAGGGAGAGACAAGACAGAACTGGAGGGGGAAAATTAAATCAGTATCTTAGATGTCTGTATACTAATGCGAGAAATATGGGGAATAAGCAGGAAGAACTCGAAATGCTAGTAAATAAACACAACTATGATATAGTTGTCATCACAGAGACTTGGTAGGATAATACGCATGACTGGAATATTGGTATAGAGGGGTACGGCTTGCTCAGAAAGGACAGGCAGGGAAAAAAGGGAGGAGGTGTTGCCTTATATATTAAAAATGTATACACTTGGACTAAGGTTGAGATAGAAATAAGAGACAGACTTGTTGAAAGTCTCTGGGTAAGGATAAAGGGGGAAAAAACAAGGGTGATGTCATGGTAGGACAGAACCAAACCAGGGAGAAGAGGTGGATGAGGCTTTTTTTACACAACTAACAAAATCATCCAAAGCACAGGACTTGTTGGTGATTGGGGACTTCAACTACTCAGACATCTGTTGGGAAAAACAACACAGCAGGGCACAGAGTATCCAACAAGTTCTTGGAATGTATTGGAGACAATTTTTCATTTCAGAGGGTGGAGAAACTACTGGGAGGGGAGGCTGTTCTAGATTTGATTTTGACAAATAAGGAGGAACTGGTTGACATTTTGGAAGTGGAAGGCAACTTGGGTGAAAGTGATCATGAAACAATAGAATTCGTGATTCTAAGGAATGGTAGGATGGAGAACAGCACAATAAAGATCATGGATTTCAAGAAGGCAGACTTTAGCAAACTCATGGAGTTGGTAGGTAAAAATCCCATGAGAAGCAAGTCTAAGGGGAAAGACAATTGAAGACAGTTGGCAGTTTTTCAAAGAGACATTATTAAGGGCACAAGAGCAAACTATCTTATCTTTTCTATGGAGGGGGAAGTATGGCAAGAGACCACCCTGGCTTAACCAGGACATCTTCAATGATCTAAAACTCAAAAAGGGGGGGGGGGTCCTACAAAAAGTGGAAACTCTGTCAAATTACAAAGGATGAATTATAAACAAATAGCACAAGTATGTAGAGACAAAATTAGAAAGGCCAAGGCACAAAATGAGATCAAACTAGCTAGGGACATAAAGAATAACAAGAAAACATTCTACAAATACATTAGAAGCAAGAGGAAGACCAAGGATACAGTAGGCCCGTTACTTAACGAGGGGGGAAAGACAATGTGAAAATGGCAGAGGTGCTTAATGACTTTGTTTTGGATTTCACCAAGAAGGTTGGTGGTGATTGGAAGTCTAACACAGTGAATGCCAGTGAAAATGAAGTAGGATCAGAGTCTAAAATAGGGAAGAACAAGTCAAAAATTACTTAGACAAGTTAGATGTCTTCAAATCACCAGGGCCTGATGAAATACATCCTAGAAGATTCAGGGAGCTGACTGAGGAGATATCTGAGCCATTAGCAATTATCTTTGACAAGTCATGGAAGACGGGAGACATTCCAGAAGACTGGAAAAGGGCAAATATAGTGCCCGTCTATAAAAAGGGAAATATGGACAACCCAGGGAATTACAGACCAGTCAGCTTAACTTCTGTATGTGGAAAGATAATGGAGCAAATAATTAAGAAATCAGCTTGCAAACACTGGAAGATAATGAGGTAATAAGTAACAGTCAGCATGGATTTGTCAAGAACAAATGGTGTCAAACCAACCCATTAGCTTTCTTTGACAGGGTAACAAGCCTTGTGGATAGTAGGGAAGCCATAGATGTGGTATATCTTGACTTTAGTAAGGCTTTTGATATGGTCTCGCATGACCTTCTCATAAACAAACTACAGAAATACAACCTAGATGGAGCTACTATAAGGTGGGTGCATAACTGGTTGGAAAATCATTCCCAGAGAGTAGTTATTAGTGAAAGGGCATAACGAGTGGGGTCCCACAGGGATCAGTTCTGGGTATCGTTCTGTTCAATATCTTCATCAATGATTTAGATAATGGCATAGAGAGTATACTTATAAAGTTTGCGGACGATACCAAGCTGGGAGGGGTTGCAACGGCTTTGGAGGATAGGATTAAAATTCAAAATGATCTGGACAAACTGGAGAAATAGTCTGAAGTAAACAGGATGAAATTCAATAAGGACAAATGCAAAGTACTCCATTTAGGAAGGAACAATCAGTTGCACACATACAAAATGGGAAATGACTGCCTAGGAAGGAGTACTGCAGAAGGGGATCTGGGGGTCATAGTGGATCACAAGCTAAGTATGAGTCAACAGTGTAACACTGTTGCAAAAAAAAAAAAATCATTCTTGGATGTATTAGCAGGAATACTGTAAGCAAGACAAGAAATAACTCTTCCGCTCTACTCCGCACTGATTAGGCCTCAATTGGAGTACTGAGTCCAGTTCTGGGTGCCACATTTCAGGAAAGATGTGGACAAATTAGAGAAAGTCCAGAGAAGAGCAACAAAAATGATTAAAGGTCTAGAAAACATGACCTATGAGGGAAAATAGAAAAAATTGGGTTTGTTTAGTCTGGAGAAGAGAAGACAGGGGGACACGATAAGAGTTTTCAACTACATAAAAGGTTGTTACAAGGAGGAGGGAGAAAAATTGTTCTTAACCTCTGAGGATAGGACAAGAAACAATGGGCTTAAATTGCAGCAAGGGAGGTTTAGGTTGGACATTAGGAAAAACTTCCTAATTGTCAGAAGTGGTTAAGTACTGGAATAAATTGACTAGGGAGGTTGTGGAAACTCCATCATTGGGGATTTTTAAAAGCAGGTTGGACAAACACCTGTCAGAGATGGTCTAGACAATACTTAATCCTGCCTTGAGTGCAGTGGAATGGACTAGATGACCTCTCGAGGTCCCTTCCCGTTTTATGTTTCTATGATTCTATATTATGATATGATTCTCACATAGTTATGATGCATTTTAGGCAAGATAAGTCATGTGAGACATCACTGGAAAGGTTATGATTTCCTGAATATCATCATCCTATTTGTATGCATGTATCATTTTTGTATCTGAAGTTATGAATATTGACTATGTCTCTGCATTTCAAATGTTGTTACACCTGGGGAACTCCCACTAGACAAGATGCTTTCAGTCTAGACAGAGGGTGGGGAATGGCCCATTGGGAAAGGCCTTAGGAGAAGCTTATCTCACACCTACGGAGCCTTCCTGAGAACACTAGAGACAGCCTCCGAGTAATGGCTGCTAGGACTCTGCAAGGACATGTAATGAGACCACATCTCTAGACTCCATCTTGGGATGTCAGTGTTTTTCCACAGACCAGCCTGGGAACCATCCTATGCAAAAGCTATATAAGGGAGGGAGTGACATCATCTGGGGTTCTTCACTGCCCTGGAAATACCTGAGGAACAAAGACTGAACTGAGGGAAGTGCTGGAGCCAGACTAAAGGGATTTTTAGCTTGTGAATGGAACACCTGGGGATTCCAAGCTGTAAGCAAGTGCAACTTGCCTCCTAGGAATCTGCAGCCTGCTTGTATCATCTCTTAGAGTGAGAATCTGCTTTTCATATCCAATCTATTTAGTATATTAAGCTTAGTTTGTGTTTTTTGTTTATTGGCTACTGTGACGATGCGGTTCTGGCGGAATCCAACTGAGAGTGCCAACTCAGGACAAATTGCTCAAACAGGGCAGTTACAGCCCAAGGCTGGGTTTTTTTCCACCTCTAAGGCAAACCAAACCAGCCAGACTAGGAGGACTTGCGGTTAGCCAGTGGGGTGAGACCGAAGTCTCACAAGCAATCTCCTTAGACACTCCAGTTTCCCAGTATTACCACCAGTGCCACTCGTTATGGGGACAAATGGTTATGAAAACCAATACCCCAGTAAAAGAAAAAGGTTCTCCTGATCCCAAAGGACCAAGCCCCAGACCCAGGTCAATATACAACTCAGATCTTACCCACAAATCACGCTGTTGCCAATCCTTTAGAACCTAAAATCTAAAGGTTTATTCATAAAAGGAAAAAGATAGAGATGAGAGTTAGAATTGGTTAAATGGAATCAATTACATACAGTAATGGCAAAGTTCTTGGTTCAGGCTTGCAGCAGCGATAGAATAAACTGCAGGTTCAAATCAAGTCTCTGGAATACATCCCCCGCTGGGATGGGTCCTCAGTCCTTTGTTCAAAGCTTCAGCTTGTAGCAAAGTTCCTCCAGAGGTATGAAGCAGGATTGAAGACCTGATGGAGATGAGGCATCCGCCTTATATAGTCTTTTCCAGGTGTAAGAACACCTTTGTTCTTACTGTGGAAAATTACAGCAAAATGGAGTCTGGAGTCATATGGACCAGTCCCTGCATACTTTGCTGAGTTACAAGGCGTATCTGCCTTCTCTCAATGGGTCCATTGTATAGCTGATGGTCCTTAATGGGCCATCAAGCAGGCTAGGCAGAGCTAACACCAATTTGTCTGGGATGTCACCCAGCAGCATAGCATAAGTTTGAAATACAGACAGTATAGAGCCAATATTCATAACTTCAACTACAAAATTGATACACACATATAGACAGCATAATTATAACCAGTAAACCATAACCTTGTCTTAGACACCCCATTTGACCCCCTTTATACAATATCTGGGTGCCACTACAGGACCTTGGTTGCAACAATGATCTATATGGTCCCAGATTATATCAATAATGTCACACCCCCAACGCAAAATTGATGCAGGAAGGGATGTCACAAACATCACTGACTGCATCCTAAGAGCCCTCCACTCTGGACAATGCATCAGCTACAATATTTTCCTTTCCCCTTATGTGGACTATATCAATTTCATACTCCTGAAGGGCTAAACTCCAACGCAGCAACCTGGAGTTGTTGCTCTTGGCCTTGTGCAGCCAGACCAGAGGGGCATGATCACTCAACACAGTGAATTTTTTATTGTACAAATAGGGCTTAAGTTGTTTGACAGCCCAGACAATGGCATAACATTCTTTTTCAATGGTAGCGTAATTTTGCTCAGTGGGGGACAATTTCTTACTTAGATATGCCACGGGATGTCTCTTACCTCCTTCCCCCTCCTGCATTAGCACTGCCCCCAGCCCAATATTGGAAGCGTCTGTACATAGTAAAAAAGGCTTTTCAAAATCTGAGCTGGCCAAAACAGGCTCTTTGGCCAAAGCGCTTTTTATGCTTTGAAAACCCTGCTCACAGGCCTCCGTCCACAGCACCCAGTCTGGTTTTTCCTTTTTTGCAGGTCTGTGATGGGAGCAACAATGTCGCTGAATCCCTGCACAAATCTCCTGTAATAGTTGGCCAGACCAATGAAGGATTAGACCTGCTTTTTAGTTCTAGGGGTTGGCCAGTTTTTAATGGCCTCTACCTTTAAAGGCTCTGGGCGCAGTCGCCCATTGCCCACCCTGTGCCCCAGGTAGGTCACCTCAGCAGCTACCATTCTGTATTTAGAAACCTTAACCGTTAGATTGGCCTCCCTGAGCCGGTGCAGCACAATCCCTATGTGGTTCAGGTGATCTTGCCACGAACTGCTGAATACGGCCAGGTCGTCTATATAGGTCCTCGCAAAAGATTCTAATCCCCGTAGGACCTCATTTATAAGTCTCATGAACGTAGCCCCTGAATTTCGCATCCCAAATGGCAGCACTTTGAACTCATATAGGCCCGATTCCACTATGAACGCGGATTTTTCTTGTGCCTCGGCATCCAGGGGTATTTGCCAGTACCCCTTAGTCAGGTCCAGGGTGCTTATAAACCTTGCCCCTCCCAGTGTATCCAGTAGATCCTCTATTCTGGGTATGGGGTAAGGGTCAGGCTGGGTGATAGCATTTAGCTTCCTGTAATCCACACAAAACCTCATGGTCTTGTCCTTTTTTGGCACCATCACAATGGGAGAGGCCCAGGGGCTCTGGGATCTGGTGATTATTCCCATTGTCAACATGCTTTCCACCTCTTCCTGGATCTGTCTTTGCATCTCTCCCTTGGCCCTGTAAGCTCTGCTAGGGGCTGGGCGGGGACCCACCATCTGAATGGAGTGTGTCATCCTATCTGTGAGCCCTGGCCTATTGGAGAATGTTCGCTTGTGGTGTTTTAACAGCATCAGCAGTTCCTTTCTTTGAGGGGGGGTTAAATCCTCCCCCATCTCAATGCTCTCGAGAGGCATCTCCTCCTGGCTTTCAGCAACCATGTCAATTAAAGGGACGGACCCTGCCTCTTCCTCAGCATAACAGATCATGTTCACACTTACCTCCCTTGCATGGTAAGCCTTCATTCTGTTCACATGCACTGTCTGCACACTTCCCTGGACCTGGGGCTTCCTCACATCATAGGTAACCTCATTAATCCTTTCCACTACCTCCATGGGTCCAGACCAAACATCTTTCATCTTGTTCTTCCGGACAGGATCTAGCACCAACACCATGTCCCCTATTTCAAACGCTCTCTCTTTAGCATCTCTGTCATACCAGGCTTTCTGAGTATCCTGGCTCTCTTTCAGATTCTGCTCAACCAACTTCATCATTTCCTGCAAACTCTCCTTGAATTGAGCCACATACTCGGCCACCGGCTGCTCTGCCTCCTCCACATTACCCTCCCACGAGTCACGAACCAAATCTAGGGGCCCCCGGACCTGCCTCCCATAGAGCAGTTCAAAGGGAGCAAACCCTGTAGACTCTTGGGGCACGCTCCTGTATGCATATAATAGATACGGCAGCATAACATCCCAGTCATTCTGGCATCTATCCACATACATTTTCAACATAGCCTTCAGGGTTCCATTGAACCTCTCCACTAGACCATTAGTCTGGGGGTGGTAGGGAGCAGCTTTCAGGTGCTTCACCCCACATAACTCCCACAACTGCTTGAAAACCACAGACAAAGTTAGACCCACGGTCAGACAATATTTCCTTGGGAAAACCCACTCTGCTAAAAATAGAGAACAAGGCCACTGCCACTGTCTCTGCCTCGATATTAGCCAAGGCTACAGCCTCCGGATATCTGGTAGCAAAATCTACCTACACCAGGATGTATTTCTTCCCATTTCTGGAAGGTTTTGGGAGGGGCCCCACAATATCCACAGCTACTCTGGCAAAAGCCTCCCCAATAATGGGCAGAGGCTGGAGGGGCACCTTGCTAGGCCCCCTTAACCCCTTACGCTTCTGGCACAGCTCACAGCTCCTGCAGTAATCTCTCACCGACCCAAAAAGGTGAGGCCAGTAGAAATTCTGCTCTAGCCTGTCACACGTTTTGCCTATACCCAGATGTCCTGCAAAGGGACTATCATGAGCCAACTTCAACAAATCATTGCGGTAACTCTCAGGCTGTTTGCGAGCTGCTGCTTGGGAATTCTTTCTTCCCCTAGGCGGTTCCCTATACAACAGCCCATCCTGCATAAAAAACCTGCCTCTCTTCACAGGCTGGGACCTGACTCTGAGCATCATTCCTGGCTCTCTCTAGAGATACATCACCCTGCTGAGCCACAATGAATTCACTCCGGGTTTTGTTTGGATTCAGAATCATTGATATCTCAGACAAACCCTCACCTGATCCATCTTGAGAGGCACTCTCTGTCTGTTTGCTGCCCCCCTCACTGCCATCAGTCAGGGTATCTGCCACAGCCCCAAATTCTGTGACCTGGTCACTACATTAACTTGGCCAGGCACCCCCAATATGTTATTTCCTACCAACACATCAGCCGGAATCAAATCCCAGACAGCAGCCTTCACATCCCCTTTAAAGCCATCCCACTCCAGGTGGATTCTAGCCATCGGCAGGTCCACAGAGTACTCAGATAGTGCCACTACCGTCACATACTCCCCCAGCAGCATGTCCTCCGGCTTCACCAGATGTCCCTTGACTATAGTTACATCCGAGCCAGTGTCTCGCCATCCCGTGCATTCAACATCATTGACCTTGGCCTCCATGATAAACCTCTCACTCCCCTGCCATGCCTCAGTCCTGACATAACTGGTGAGCTTATCACCTCCTCCCATGCCACTGGAGACGATGGGGTTAACATTAGCTACTGCTGTGCTTGCACCTGAACTTAAGGTGGAGCTGTTGTGGCTTGGTTCAGCCTGAGTGCTCAGGGTAATGGAGTTGGCATTTATCGTGGCATTTGGGGTTGCTGGCTTTGGGCTGCCCTTCAGGGTCGGGCAGTCTGGTCTCATGTGGCCCAGCATACCACAGTGATAGCATGTAATCTGTTCCGTCCTGGGATGAGAGTTCCTACCCTCCGGGCCCCCTTGAACTCCTTTAGAAGAGTCAGGGACAGGTTTACTTTTAAATCCTTCCCTCCTCTTGAACTGGGGAGAATGGTGATTAGTTTTCCCCGGGGTTTTACACCCTTCTCGAGCCCTGTTTTGGGTATGGGCATCCGCAATCTCTGCTGCCCGTAGGACTGACTCAGGGTCCCTATCACACACAGCTGCTCTCACATTGTCAGGCAGAATGTCTAAGAACTGTTCCAAAGTTATTAAATCCAGCAGTTTTTCAAAACTCCCATGCGCCTTGGCTCCCACAACCCACTTTTTAACAAAACCCATCAGCTTATGAGCACATTCTACAAAAGTACAATCATTAGACATCTTAAACTTTCTAAACTTAACTCTAAGATTCAGGAGTAACCTTGAACCGCCTTAACACAGAATCCTTAAACCGCTCATAATCTAAGGCTTCTTGTTTCCCCAATTCATTAAATACCTCCCTGGCTTTTCCAGTCAGTCTGGTCAGCAGGACAGGCATTCGCTGACCCTCGGGGATCTGGTACAGATTGCAGAGGCGTTCAAAGGTAGACAAAAACTCCTCTATATCCTCAGTATCGTTGTAAATGGGACACATCCTTTCCCAGTTTTTCTCATGGCGGGGGGGGAAGTGGAGTACCAGGTGGGGATGACTTTCTCTGCTCTTCCATTACTTGGAGCTGAAGTCTGGCCGTCTCCTGTTCCATCCTGCGAGTCTCCTGTTCCATCCTGCGAGCAGCTCTAGACGCCCCTTACGAGCTCTCTCTTCTCGCTCATCAGCCTCCTTCTTTCTTTGATCGGCTTCTTTCTCTCTCTCTCTTTCTAACTCTGCTATTTTTTTGCTTCTCCAGCAATCGAAGATCTGCTAGCTTCTGTTCATGCTCAAATTGCAGTTTACTTGTCACCTTTTGCATCCTAATTTTTTCTGCATCTTCTGCAGCCTCAGGTAAGGGCTGTGCTCTTGCCCCCTGATCATTGGCTATTAACAGATTTCTCAGTTCTTGATTTGTAGCTTTCTTTCTAAAGCTTATCCTCTTTTCTGAACACAAATTTTCCAGGGCTTTTTTGCCAAGTCCCTCATATGCTCTTTGCTCAGCCATTGCAGCAGCTCTTTAACCAACAAAACTCTCAATCCCAAAATTCAAATGTGGATAGCGTGGGGTTCTGACCCAAAGCTTAATTGACCTGGTTCTGTGGATCCTAGCACGACTACGCCACTGTGACGATGCGGTTCTGGCGGAACCCAACTGAGAGTGCCAACTCAGGACAAATTGCTCAAACAGGGCAGTTACAGCCCAAGGCTGGGTTTTTTTCCACCTCTAAGGCAAACCAAACCAGCCAGACTAGGAGGACTTCGGTCTCACCCCACTGGCTAACCGCAAGTCTCACAAGCAATCTCCTTAGACACTCCAGTTTCCCAGTATTACCACCAGTGCCACTCGTTATGGGGACAAATGGTTATGAAAACCAATACCCCAGTAAAAGAAAAAGGTTCTCCTGATCCCAAAGGACCAAGCCCCAGACCCAGGTCAATATACAACTCAGATCTTACCCACAAATCACGCTGTTGCCAATCCTTTAGAACCTAAAATCTAAAGGTTTATTCATAAAAGGAAAAAGATAGAGATGAGAGTTAGAATTGGTTAAATGGAATCAATTACATACAGTAATGGCAAAGTTCTTGGTTCAGGCTTGCAGCAGCGATAGAATAAACTGCAGGTTCAAATCAAGTCTCTGGAATACATCCCCCGCTGGGATGGGTCCTCAGTCCTTTGTTCAAAGCTTCAGCTTGTAGCAAAGTTCCTCCAGAGGTATGAAGCAGGATTGAAGACCTGATGGAGATGAGGCATCCGCCTTACATAGTCTTTTCCAGGTGTAAGAACACCTTTGTTCTTACTGTGGAAAATTACAGCAAAATGGAGTCTGGAGTCATATGGGCCAGTCCCTGCATACTTTGCTGAGTTACAAGGCGTATCTGCCTTCTCTCAATGGGTCCATTGTATAGCTGATGGTCCTTAATGGGCCATCAAGCAGGCTAGGCAGAGCTAACACCAATTTGTCTGGGATGTCACCCAGCAGCATAGCATAAGTTTGAAATACAGACAGTATAGAGCCAATATTCATAACTTCAACTACAAAATTGATACACACATATAGACAGCATAATTATAACCAGTAAACCATAACCTTGTCTTAGACACCCCATTTGACCCCCTTTATACAATATCTGGGTGCCACTACAGGACCTTGGTTGCAACAATGATCTATATGGTCCCAGATTATATCAATAACGTCACAGCTACAAAATCAGCTTTGATCTGTTTGCTATCCCTTATAATCACTTAAAATTAGGGCTGTTGATTAATCGCAGCTAGCTCACGCGATTAATTTAAAAAAAATTAATTGCGATTAATCGCAGTTTTAATTGCGCTGCTAAACAATAGTATACCAATTGAAATTTATTAAATATTTTGGATGTTTTTCTACATTCATATATATTGAATTCTGTGTTGTAATTGAAATCAAAGTGTATATTATTATTACAAATATTTCCACTGTAGAAATGATAAACAAAAGGTAGTGTCTTTCAATTCACCTCATACAAGTACTATAGTGCAATCTGTCATGAAAGTGCAACTTACAAATGTAGAAATTATTTTGTTACCTAACTGCACTCAAAACCAAAACAATGTAAAACTTCAGAGCCTACAAGTCCACTCAGGCCTTGGCTACACTTGCGAGTTGCAGCACTGTAAAGCCGCCCCCAGCGCTGTAACTCACTCCCCGTCCACACTGGCAAGGCATTTGCAGCGCTGTATCTCCGTGATTGCAGCGCTGCATGTACTCCACATCCCCGACAGGAATAGCGTGTATTGTGCTGCCGCTGCAGCGCCAGTGTGGCCGCTCAATGCGCTGTGACTGGCCTCCAGAAGTATTCGACAGTATCCCACAATGCCTGTTCTAGCCACTCTGGTCATCAGTTCAAACTCTACTGCCCTGGCCTCATGTAACCAACCATGTGACCCACCTTTTACATTCCCCAGAAATTTTATAAATCCCCTTCCTGTTTGCTCAGCCCGGAGTGGCGTGGAGTGCTATCAGCGAATCCTTCCAGGTGACCATGCCTCCACGCGCCAAGCGAGCCCCAGCATGGAGCAATGGGGAGTTGCTTGACCTCATCAGTGTTTGGGGGGAGGAAGCTTTCCAGTCCCAGCTGCGCTCCAGCCGTAGGAATTACGATACCTTCGGGAAGGTATCAAAGGACATGATGGAAAGGGGCCATGACCGGGACGCCCTGCAGTGCAGGATTAAAGTGAAGGAGCTGCGGAGTGCCTACCGCAAAGCCTGCGACGCAAACGGCCGCTCGGGTGCTCCCCCCGTGACCTGCCGATTCTACAAAGGATGCGATACTTGGGGTTAACCCCACCTCCACTCCGAGCACCACCATGGACACTTCAGAGCCGGTGGGGGGGGGGGGTAGGAGGAGGAGGAGGAAAACGGGAGTGAGGGTGGTGGGCCGGATGGAGACACCCTGGAATCCCTGGAGCCATGCAGCCAGGAGCTCTTCTCGAGCCAGGAGGAAGGTAGCCAGTCGCAGCGGCTGGTACTTGGAGGAGGACAAACAGAAGAGCAGGTTCCCGGTAAGCCGTTTTTTTTCGGAAAGGAATTTTTTCGGTGCGGGCTCTTTGGGAGAGGAGGGTTAGGCATGCATGCCTAGATGCGGAATAGTGCATTGATGTGGTTTATCACATCGCGGTAATCGGCCTCAGTAATCTCCTCGAATGTCTCATCCAGAACGTGTGCAATGCGCTTGCGCAGGTTTATTGGGAGAGCCACCATGGTCCTTGTCCCAGCCAGGCTAACGTGTCCACGCCACTGTGCCGCAAGGGGCGGGGGGGACCATTGCTGCACACAGGCAAGCTGCATATGGACCAGGGCGGAAGCCGCATTGCAGTAGAAGACCCTCCCTTGCTTCCCAGGTCACCCTCAGCAGCGAGATATCGTCCAGGACGAACTCCTGTGGAAAATGTTGGGACAATGTTCAGTGTAGGTGCCCCCTGAAGCTGTTGGCTCTCCCCAAGGCACAGAAACGCAGAGGACAGTGCAGCCCTGAAACAATCAATCCCCCTTACTCACCATTTTGAGGCTCCCGTGGGATATGTGTGCTCTGTTTCGGACGGGAGAATTATGCTATTGTGTAGACCCTGTGTGTTTTCTACTCCTTAACTGCGGGGGGAATCATTACTCTGTCTGGTATAAACAATGCTACCTCTGTTAAATGTTGCATTTTGCCTATACAGCTGCATCAACCTTGAGACCTCAGCCGTCCCTCTTATCGCCTGCTCAGAGACTGCAAAGACTCAGGAAGAGACCGCGAGAAAGCAAAGACGGCATACTGCAAGAAGTGATGCGGCAATCTATTAAAGAGAATGAGAAAGCACAGAACTGGAGGGAGAGAGAAAGCAGGATCTGCCAGGAAAACGCAGCGCACCGGCGGCAAAGCACGGAGCACCGGCAGCAAAGCACGGATCGGTTCATAAGCATTCTGGAGCGCCAAGCAGATGCTATCCAGGAGCTCGTAGCCATGCAGAAGGAGCAGTACCGCAAGTGCAAACGCCCCCCCTCCCCCCCCGCCACAGCCCTTGTCCCAAAACTCTGTTGTGCCCCACTGTCACCTCCAACCCACTTTCCCCAACTTCCGTGTTCTTCACACCACCAGCTGCCTCCAACACCAGTATCTTCACCACCCAGCGCTGAAAACCACGACCCTTACCCTCTGCACTCAACCTCCATCACCATGCAGTATAGCTGTCCTGAAGTGCAGCACTCACTGCACAGCACACCAGACAGGACATACGCGAATCTGTGATTGTACTGTTCCCCACTCCACCCCCTTGTTTCTTTTCACTAAATGGATTTTTTGGCTTTGAAAACATTCTTTATTATTGCATAAAGTAAAAGACTCCTTAGCCCAGGAAATAAACAGGCACTGCAAGTCTGCTTAGCAAACACGGATTCCTAAAGATTGGAACTACTGCACTTCACTCCCGTGTAGTGCACCAGATATCACTGCTGGTTTTCAGCCTCAAATTGCTCCCTCAAGGCATCCCTAATTCTTGCAGCCCCGGGCTAGGCCCCTGTAATAGCCCTGCTCTCTGGCTGTGCAAATTCAGCCTCCAGGTGTTCAACCTCGGAGGTCCATGCCTGAGTGAAGCTTTCACCCTTCCCTTCACAAATATTATGGAGGGCACAGCACGTGGGTATAACCGCGGGGATGCTGTTTTCGGCCAAGTCCAGCTTCCCATACGGAGATCGCCAGCAGCCCTTTAAATGGCCAAAGGCGCACTCCACAGTCATTCGGCACCGGCTCAGCCTGTAGTTGAACCGTTCCTTGCTGCTGTCAAGCCTCCCTGTGTAGGGTTTCATGAGCCACGTCATTAACGGTAAGCGGGATCTCCAAGGATCACAATGGGCATTTCGACTTCCCCTACCGTGATCTTCCGCTCTGGGAAAAAAGTTCCAAGTGTTCCGAAAGATGCGTGCGTCATGCACCTTTCCGGGCCAGCCTGTGTTAATGTCAATGAAACGCCCACGGTGATCCACAAGCGCCTGGAGAACCATAGAGAAATACCCCTTCCGATTAACGTACTTGGATCCTAGGTGGGGTGGTACCAGAATAGGAATGTGCGTCCCATCTATCACCCCTCCACAGTTAGGGAGCCCCATTTGTGCAAAGCCATCCACTATTTCCTGCACGTTACCCAGAGTCACGGTTCTTCTGAGTAGGATGCGATTAATGGCCCTGCAAACTTGCATCAACACGATTCCAACGGTCGACTTTCCCACTCCAAACTGGTTTGCGACCGACCGGTAGCTGTCTGGAGTTGCCAGCTTCCAGATTGCAATAGCCACCCGCTTCTCCACTGGCAGGGTAGCTCTCAATCTCGTGTCCTTGCGCCGCAGGGTGGGGGCCAGCTCCTCACACAGTCCCATGAAAGTGGCTTTTCTCATCCGAAAGTTCTGCAGCCACTGCATGTCCGTGAATGCCACAAGCAATTTCGTGTCATACGCGTTACACGGCTCGATAGCATCATCGGACTCCTCACTCTCACTGTCACTTTGGATCTTAAGGAATAGTTCGACAGCCAAACGAGACGTGCTGGCGAGATAAGTCAGCATACGCCTCAGCAGTTCGGGCTCCATTTCCCGCAGACAACGGATCGCGCTGCACAGAAACTGTTGAAAGATGGCGCCAAAGGTGGACGGGATTTCTGGGATGTGAAGCGATGGATCACGGGGTGTTGGGACAGGACCCAGAATGCCCCGCCTCCTCGCCCCCTTCCCACGGCGCCAGAATGGGAAGAGGTGCTCTGTGGGATAGCTGCCCATAATGCACCGCCCCAATGGTGCAGCAAATGCTGCAAATGTGGCCACAACAGTGCGCTGGGCAGCTGTCAGTGTGGACAGACTGCAGCGCTTTCCCTACTCAGCTGTACGAAGTCAGGTTTAACCTCACAGCGCTGTACATCTGCAAGTGTAGCCAAGGCCTCAGTCCTACTTCTTGTTCAGCCAATCTCCAAGACAAACAAGTTTGTTTACATTTAAAGGAGATAATGCAGCGCTCTTATTTACGTCACCAAAAAGTGAGAACAGGCATTTGCATGGCACTTTTATAGCCGGCATTGCAAGGTATTTACGTGCCAGATATGCTATGCCCCTTCATGCTTAGGCCACTATTCCGGAGGACATGCTTCCATGCTGATGACGCTCATTAAAAAAATAATGCATTAATTAAATTTATGACTGAACTCCTTGGGGGGGGGGGGGAGAATTGTCTGTCCTCTGCTCTGTTTTACCCACATTCTGCCATATAGATCATGTTATAGCAGTCTCGGATAATGACTCAGCACATGTTCGTTTTAAGAACACTTTCACTGCAGATTTGACAAAACGCAAAGAAGGTACCAATGTGAGATTTCCAAAGATAGCTAGAGCACTCGACCCAAGGTTTAAGAATTTGAAGTGCCTTCCAAATCAGAGGGACGAGGTGTGGCGCATGCTTTCAAAAGTCTTTAAAGAGCAACACTCTGATACAGAAACTACAGAACCTGAACCACCCAAAAAATACCCAACAACAACAATCAACCTTCTGCTGGTGGCATCTGACTCAGATAATGAAAATGAACATGCGTCAGTCTGCACTACTTTGGATTGTTATTGAGCAGAACCCATCATCAGCATGGATGCATGTCCCCGGGAATGGTGGTTGAAGCATGAAAGGACATATGAATCTTTACCGCATCTGGCATGTAGCCTGCATCGCAAGATATTTAAAACAGTGCCATGAGAATGCCTGTTCTCACTTTCACCTGGCATTGTAAACAAGAAGCAGGCAGCATTATCTCCTGCAAATGTAAACAAACTTGTGTGTCTGAGCAATTGGCTAAGCAAGAAGCAGGACTGAGTGGACTTTCAGGCTCTATTTGTTTTGGTTTTGAATGCAGGTTTTTTGTACATAATTCTACATTTTTAAGTTCAAGTTTCTTGATAAAGAGATTGAACTCCAGTACTTGTATTAGGTGAATTGAAAAATACTATTTCTTTTGCTTTTTACAGTGCAAATACTAGTCATCAAAAATATAAAGTGAGTACAGTACACTTTGTATTTTGTGTTGTAATTGAAATCTATATTTGAAAATGTAGGAAACATCCAAAAATATTTAAATAAATGGTATTCTATTATCTTTTGATCACAATTTTTTTAATCACTTAAGATCTCTTTAGTAGTTAAACTTATTTTTGCTTTATCTAAACCAATGTGTGGAAATCATAACTCAAGGGCAAAAGCCTGTTGCATATTCCTCTCCACATTGAGGGAGGGAGCAAGTTTTATGAGCTTCCACTGTACGGTTCCCTGTGCAGCGCAAGACGGTACAATTTTGGGTTTATACTCCAGAGTGGGTGCGTGCCTGAGAAGCTGATAGTTGCCCTAGCTGTAGCCTTCCCATGCAAGGGCTGGTCAAAGAGCCTTGTTTAAGTGGAGCTGGGTGTGCCCCTACCTGTATGTATGCAGGTGAAAGTGCAGGCTGGAGAGGGCTTTGCAGCTTGTCACAGCAATACAGTGCAAAAGGGAGCCCAGGCTGGTGGGTCGGGAGGGCTCAATGGTACACCAGTTCCAGGTGGCACTCCAGGGGGGGGAACCCATCAAAAACACATTTTAACCGAGGGTAAAACATGAGATCTGTACAACAGTCAAGTTACTGTATTCACATGTTGAAGTTTCAATGCAGTGATTTCTTTTTTTATGCTTCCTAAACACAAACTGTGCCAGTGTGAACTTCAAACAAATTCATAGAACAATGTGAAAGCAAGTATGAAGTGCACGTTTTCCAGTTACAAGTATTGTTACTTTTTAAAGTGACTCCAGTTCTCACTTAGTCCTCAATCAAGGCATCTTTGTAAATGTAACATGAAAAGCTTACCAAGGCCATGGATAATCTTTCTTCCCAAAATCATCATCTGTCAAGGGAGAAGATATAAGAAAAAGGCTGTCCTTAGCCCACTTTTGGATGCACGGCATGTGAAATATACAGAAACATCCAGAACAGCTCCAGACCTAAAAGATAAACATAAAAGAAATGACTAGCACCTATTAAGGTTGCTTCTGATTAAATGAATGAAAAAAAACTAGTGTCTAAAAGGGATACCAACTTTAAATCTGTTCAATTAAAAGAGGAGGTAAAACTAGTTTCATATACTACATGTATTCCTGTATTCACCTGCCAATTTTGAGGATTTTACTACTACAGCTTCATACTGCTGTAAATGTTGTTCTCTCTTCTATTGCTGTGTAAGTTTTTCCTGTTGCTTATGTGGGCATAGTTACACAAAAGAAATACTGAAACATTTTTTCCCCTCTCTAATCTTAGGTGTTATATGCAACAACAATAAGTCAAAGATTCATGTAGAAGTGTCAATTTTAATGTAGTGTCCCTTTTAAAGGGGGTACTTTCATAATTGATAAATTTAAAAAAACAAGTAATTTATTGTGGCCAGTCTCCTTCTGTGCTCCCCTTGCCATTACTGAAGTTTTGTGTTCTTGGTCCTGGCTGTATTTCTTTGCTGATTCTGAAGCGAAGTCATAATCGTATGCTCAGTACATCAGCCTGTGGCTGAGAATCAAGTGAAATAGAACAAATGCAGCTTTATGATTTCACAACAAGGTGAAATAGAAGGTGAGTTGGGAAGGAACATACTCTTTGTCTAAAAGAGAACTGGAAACCTGCAAACAGGATAAAAACAGTTATGAAAACACCTCAATGGTGAATTTGTACTGTCAGACTTATATTTGAAAGATTACTATGAAAATTATCTCAAAGCAATATTATAAGCAAATATCTATAAAAATACACCCAATTTAGGGACAGTCTCCACAGCATAGATGTGAATCAGGGTCTGTGTACATACATAAGTATGTATGCGTGTAAATCTTGTGCACTGCACAAGGAACGCAAGGCTGTACACAGCTATGTCACAGCCCTTTAAGTTAAAATGTCCTTGTTTGCAAGTTTATAGTCTGAGGCTAGGTCTACACTACCCGCCTGAATCGGCGGGTAGAAATCGACCTCTCGGGGATCGAATTATCGCGTCTCATCGGGACGCGACAATCGATCCCCGAATCGACGCTCTTACTCCACCAGCGGAGGTGGGAGTAAGCGCCGTCGACGGGAAGCCGCGGAGGTAGATTTTGCCACCGTCCTTACAGCGGGGTAAGTCGGCTGCGATACGTCGAATTCAGCTACGCTATTCGCGTAGCTGAATTTGCGTATCTTAAATCGACCCCCCCCCCGTAGTGAAGACGTAGCCTAACTTATGATGTGACGCCCTTTAGGGCATGTCTACATAGCCCATCGCAGAAAGTCTCCTAGTCCAGGTCAACAGACTCAGGCTCGCACTACCGTGCTAAAAAACAAAAAAACCCACTGTGTACGCAGCGCTTTGATGTCATGGTTTAGGCTGGAACTCTGGGTCTGAAGTCTACCCCCTACCCAGGACTCAGAGCCTAAGCTGCAACAGTATTTTTAGCACGGTAACATGAGCCATACAAACCTGACTCTGTCATCCCAGAATGGGAGGCTCACTGCCATGATCTCTGTAGACACCCTTAAAAGGTTCAGTGTGTTGCAGGAACTAGACATAATGGGGTAAGTGAAACAGCTGAAGATTTAAGTCTGAATTTCCCTTTTCTCTGGATTTACCCTTGGACATTTTAAAATGGAAGCAAGTTGTTTTACGTTTAGCCTGTGAAAGGCAAGAGAGAAAACATTTCCAATCTTCTGACTCAAAGTCAAAAGCGTGTTACCCCAGACCCACTAAGAAAGTTACTAATAGCTCAATAGCTAATTTCCAAAACTAACATTTATAAACAGTTGAGAGGTTTACTATATTTGAATTAAAATACTCAATGGAAAAAACTGTTAAGGATACAAGATGAGTAACAATGTGTTGATTTAAAAAACAAAACAACTTTCATTCAAGCTTCCAAATGATTTTAGGTCTACTGGTAAGTGATGTCAACTGTCACAGGACAAATCAAATTAAAAAACCACAAAAACACAGACCTTGACACATTAAAAGTGTATTTCATTTGTAATAACCAAAAGGTCTAATATAAAAAAAAAAAATCACATACTATGTGTTGTACGAGGCTTCTGTGAACAAGTTAACGTCATCAGCTTTATTAGGTACATATAACAACTATCCACCATTAAAAAAAGTAAAGTTTTTCTGCACACTCCCTCTTTTGCAACAAGATTTGTTATTGCAAACCAAGGGCATAGCCAGTCTGTTTCCCCTTACAATATTTACTACAGTGAAGTATGATGGGCCCCAGTCATGTTCCTATTGAATTAAATGGCATTTTTCCACTGACTTCAGGGGGAGTAAGCTTTGGCTTGAGATATGTTGGGTCATGGAAAAATGTGGCTACACGAAATAAAAAAATTTGTGTGGGGGTGGTGGTCATTTTGGCTATATTTATTCAACCATGCAGATCTCAATACCCAGACAAGCAAAATCCCACATTTTTCCTCTCACTGTACCTTACTGACCCATTCTGCAATACCGTACCTTAATTTTGGTTCCCCTTACTATATGATCCAACTGTAATACTCCCCTATTGCTGATTGTAACAATATCTTAACCAAGATTCAACAATTGTATCCTTTTGAAGTGTAGATCCTACTGCTGCTACTTTTTGTATCTGTGACTTTCTAAAATTTTAAAATGTGATCCTTATATTTAGGCTTGGAAGAACTAAGTTTTTATTGATAAATATCAAGTCAATGTTGCTGTATACACACAAACCAATGAAAAAATATTTCCCTAGATAATCAAAATTTACAAATTTAAGAAAAGTACCTGCTGAAAACTTTTAAAGCTATTTATTTTTTATGTTTTGACATATTGACAATGTGTATTTTAACAGTTATAAAGCTTTACCTTTTTGAATCTCAGTGTTATTAACTAAATGTCTGAGTCCCCTCCCCTAATTTCCTATAACTGTGAAAATTTAAATAGTTAAAAATAAATATATAATTTTGATGGATAATAAAAATAAAAATAAAATTATGTCAAGCTTACTTATACTGTACCATGACCACAGGTTTGACAGGAACCTCACAGAACAAAAACCAAAATTCAATACTATGATTTCAAGTTATGTATGCACAAGCTTTGATACTGCAAACATGACAGTTAGCTGAAAAGTAAACTATAATTTTTATTTAGTATTTAGCACTCCTAGAACTTTCATATTAATCCTCAATACTCCAGTAAATCAGGCAAGTGTTCATATTTAAATATTTAACATTTGCTTGATAAGTATTAATAAAAAGCAATTTAGCTGGTTAATACCTTGAAGACTTATAAAATACCATGTAAAATACTTACAGCTTGGTTTCTCTTAACTGAAGCAATGCAAATCAAGCATGTCAAAGCCCCAGACTGAAATGCTTCATTCACATATTGTCTTGTACGTTCTAGTTCACTTGCATCTCCATCTTTAATACACAAAAAACAAAGTATTCTTGTAAAACCATCAACAGTGTTTGATCCTCTATTTATATCTCTGAGTATTCAAAGATAAGCACTCACATTTAAAGATAATCAAGTGTTCATTTGTGCAGCATTATTTCCAAGCACAAGTCAAAGAAAATGTCATGTTACCATTTCATTGAGCTTAGAAGAGGAAAGAAAGAAAAAATCACACTAATCAAGATTGCAAGTCTGTCCACCCAATTGGGTATAAATAGTCAACAGGTGCACAGGGATTTAGTTAGTTTCATTTCATTTCCATTCTTGGGACCGAATGGCTAAATCCTGCAGCCCTCCTCCTCACCTGTATCTCACCAGATCACTTCTTCCCCCCATCAAGTGGTGGCAAGTATACAAAAGTTGCTACTCCCAGCTCCACTCACCAACTTCTGCCTCAGATAGCACACCTCCCACTCCCCAGCTGCTACCTATCCATGCCCTACTAGTCCAAACACAGCCCTCCCTGACCAGTTCTGCCCTGTTACTCCAGTCATCCCCTCTCCTTCAATGTTCAGGACCTCGTCCATCATCACCATCCCACTTCCCTTGCCCCACCAAATAAAACAAAAAGGTAGGCATGAAAGAACTGAAGAACAGAAAAGGTCCAGATGCTATGTCTCCCATGCATGGGACTAGGTTACCCAAGTTGCAGGACTATAACAATTCAGCATAAGAAGTTGGGATACATGTAGGCATTTATTCTCTCTCCAAAAACAATACAAACCAATGAAAAACCACACAGCTCTGAAGCCTTATTTTGCAAACCTGAGACTTTTCTTCCCCATTTACCTAATCAGCCAGCCTTTCTCCTGAACTGTCTGGCCTGCTGTATAAATTGCATATACAATTGTGATAAAGTGCTAGCAGCAGCATCCTAATCAATTGCTGCAGCACGAAGACTGCTGCAAGCTCAGCTGTGAACAATTAAACACTTTCCATTGTGGGATTATGAGCACCTGGGTGGTAATATGGGCTAACGATGGCATTGGGAGGATATAAATAGAAGGGACAGGAAACAAGGGTGAGCTCAGAAGGGAAGCTCAGAGTGTGAGCTGTACTAAGGAGGGAAGCTATACTGAAAGCTTCTGCTACACTATACCTACATGATGTTCTGTGCATTAAAAAAAGCAGAAGAATAAAAGATACATGTCATGAAAGGAAAACAGCCTGGGAGTGTTTGTAACTGTGAGGTGACAGAAAGTCTAGATAGCACAGCACACCAAGTAGTGACAGAGATACCCTGTGACAAATCTTCTACCAATCTTGAACACCACAGAAAATGAAGTACTTAAAGTCATATGTTAAGAACATTACAATATCAGAATAAATTATCTACCTCTAATTATCAAAGCTTTTAAATATAAGATGATAGTGCAATGCTGCCAATCTTTTTATGCTACAAACAGAGAAGTCAATATATTAAAATATTTTACCAGTTTGATTAGTATAAGTTGTAAATGTTTTGGCCAATATTTTTCCATGTTTTCCTTCAATATCTTCATCTTCTTCAGAAGAGGAACTAAACTGGTCTTCAACAAACTTTTTTGCTGCCGCTTGATTAGCCTTCTTAATTTCATCAAATTTCTTCTGAGAAGATAATTCTGTATAAAAATACATTAATTTTAATGCCATATTAAATTCTGCAGATTCCACTGTCCTTTTCTAGTTTTTTTTTTTTAATGTAGTGTTCTCAATAACTATTCTCTCCTTACAGACAGTTCAGCATTTTAGTGTTTCTAATGCAGCACAAGTAAACATGACTTAAAAAAAAAAAATACTGTGCATCGGCATGAATGTTCACAGTTTTGGGAGTAGTTAATTGCATCTGATGGACCAGTATCACTATTTCAAAAGAAATATTAATCTAACCAAACAGACATGTCCTATAAAAGTATGCTGGCTAGACAGTACATACTGCTGCTCTAACTAAAGGCTATTAAAAACAGTATTCCTTTTTGTTGGGTCAGGCACATAAAATTTCACAATTTTTGTGAATAGTTTGCAATAGTGCATCTGCGCTATTTTGTGGAAACTTTGGAGGTACATTTAACCGTTTCGATTACTCTTACAATTGTGACTTTTGGGGCTCTCTCACCTGTTCAGTGCTTCGCTATTGCAGTAATGGAGCCATGCCACCACTTCATTTGACAGCATTAAGTAGCCTCCACATTGTCATTTTAACAGATAATTTCTGACTATTGAGTATGATATAGAGGGAGGCTGGATCTGCAGCTGGGACTCTACTGCAAAGTCTCACTTCCTTCCTTTGGAGAGAGACTAATGGTCTTGATAAATGCAATCTTGCCCCACTTCTATTCATTCAGAATGCTACTGCAAAGATAATTTTCCTAACCCATTTCTTTAACCATGTCACCTCTTTGTCTTTGCATCTCTCTACTGGCTCAACCTTCTTTATTGCAAAGAAACTACTGCCTTCATTTTCAAAGCCCATCACAACCTATCCCTCCCTACGTATCCCTTATTCAGTATCAAAAGGTTGATTCTTAACTATGATCAACCAATGATACCAGTCTCCATCAGGCACTTGTTAAATTTTCAAACAAGAACTTCCATGCTTTCCCCTCTGAGGCACTTCACACTTGGGAGAATGTCCTCATCAGTGTTCCCTCTAATTTTTCCCACGCATGTGCGGAATGAATTTTGTTATGTGCACCAATATGGAACTGATGTAGGACACATCACCTCCATATTGGTGCACATAACAAAAATCATGTGGTGCGGCCGAGGGGTTCAGAGTGTGGGAGGGGGGCTCAGGGCTGGGGCAGAGGGTTGGGGTGCGGGAGGATGAGGGCTCCAGCTGGGGGTGTGGGCTCTGGGGTGGGGCCAGGGATGAGGAGTTTGGGGTGCAGGCTGGCCGGGACTACAGTGGGGAGAGAGGACCTCCCCCCCGCTCTCTCTTCCCGCTGCAGCAGGTCCGTTCTGGGGCCAGCGGGGAGAGGCGCCTCTCCCTGCCACGGCAGGTCCATGCTGGGGGGGAGGCACCTCTCACCATGGCAGCCCTGAACACCTGCGCGGGGCTTAATAGGCAGCTGCGTGGCCACGCAGCTTAGAGGGAACTTAGGTCCCCATAACTATCTGCAAAGCTACCTCATATCCACCTTCATAACTCTCATCTGACATGATGCATACAAAAAGCTTGGTAATGGTTAGGCTGCTGATACACTGAGCCCACTGCCCATCCTGTCAACCAATACTGTTTCACTGTTCATATGTACTCCCTCAACTGTCTGTATCCATCTGTTATCCCTTAACTTATATTTAAATTGTAATCTCTTTGGGGCAGGGACCATCTTTCTGTTGTTTGTACAGCACCTAGTACAATGGAATCCTAGTACAATGGAATCCTAGTCCATGACTAGGGCTCCCAAGCACTTCAATAATATAAATGAATACGAATAAAATCACAACTTGTTAAGAGTCCAACAGAGGGTAGTAGCCATAAGATCAAATACTATAGAATTAGAGATGCAAAAACTTTAGGCCATTCATTTCATTCCCATGCCAAGTGCAAGTTTGTTCCCTGCAACGTATTTATAAGTGCTTTAAAACTAGACTTAGCAGAAGTCTTCCTTGCTTTCCTTGAGAGACTATGCCATGACCCAACTCAGCTCGCTGTAAATAAAGAGGAGCTTACTAATAAAGAGAAGATGGGTGAGGTAATGTGTTTTATTGGACTAATTTCTATTGATGGAAGGGACAACCTTTTGAGATTCACTGAGCTTTTATTCAGGTCTGGAGAAAGTAACCAGAGTGTCACAGCTAAATACAAGGTAAAACAGACTGTTAAGCATAAGGGGTTAAATACTTATTTATAAATTTTTCCATGGCCCTCATCAATGTAGCAGCTCAGTATTTCACAAACAGCAAATGTATATCCACAATACTCCTGAGAGATACTGATAATCTCCATTTTACACACAGGAAATGGTGGCAGAAACTAGGGGCTAGATTATGGGGCCCTTGCCCACACTGAGGAGCACAGCACTTATTCACATGAGCAGCCCCACCAAAGTCAAAACCAGACTTCACATAAGATATTGCAGCCATCGTTTGGAACAATCACTACTAGGGTGCACACTGTGATCCTTGCACAGAAAAGTGGGAAATCAACAGCGCCACTCAGGGGAGCGGGGGCTCACCAGCGTGGGCAAGGCAGGGACACCCTGGCACAGCTGGGAATTAATTCATGCCTCCCGACCCGTAGTCCTATGCTGTCGGGTACCTCTGGCTTGCGTGGCTGGGGCTTCAGGCCTGCTAACGAAGCCCCTCTGCGTTGGCCCCGACCTGCCCATGCTGCTGCCCTATAAGCTGGGGCCGCCAGCGGAGCCTGCCGGAGAGCCCAGCCCGGCCCGGCCTCCGCCTGCCCTGGCTGGGCCGCCCCGGGGGATACTCACCACTGGCTCCCAGGGAGCTGCTGCCGGTGAGCGAGATACAGGCAGTGCCCCCTCCGCTCCCCCGGCCGGGCCCGGGCCGGGCGGCGCCGCCGCTAGCTCCCCCGCGGGCACAGAGCCCATTCCCGGCCTGGCCGCCGGCCCGGGCTCGGCCCCTGCCCCGGCCGGCCTGGCGCCACGCCGCCTCCATCCCTCCAGCCAAGCGAGAGAGGCGCCGAGCAGACCCCTTCTCCGCCCGGCTCCCGGACTCGCTAGCCAGCCAGCCACCGGCTCAGCTACCCGGGCAGCGTCAGCAGCGGGAGACAAGCCCCGCCCCTTCCTCCCGATGCTCCGCCCCTTCCGCCCGCCCCCCAGCTCCCGGGCCGCCGGCCGGCCCGAGCGTGCTCCGCCCACTTCTTTAATGCTGCCCCCATAGAGGCTACACGGGAGGCGTTTCAGACAGGGAGGAAGGCAAGAGAAATGATCACAGCTCTGGGGCCTGGTTATGTTTACTCATCTTTTATTGCGTTGCACGTAGCAAGGTCAACTGTAAATTAACAGTGTTGCGGTGTTTTTGTTCGTGTTATTTAATAAATAATTGAGTCAAAACTACACTTTGCAAAATAATGTTCCAATTATATTGATATTTAATATCGTTCCTTTTTTATTGCTCATTTACCTGCTAGTTTGCAAAATTCAGTCATTCATAATAGGTCTCTGAATTAGTGCAAATTAGCAGGCACTATTACATTGTTTTAATTACACTTTATAAACTAAACTTCATAAGACCTCTTGTAATTAGGATCAAGGAATGTTAGAACTCGGTGTGCATAGTGTATAATATTCATTTGTTTTTGTTGTTCTGAACTTACTTTAGGTTATGACTAACAAAGGGCATAGCTACACTTGCAGATGTAGGGCGCTGTGAGCTAAACCTGCCTTCGTAGAGCGCAGTATGGAAAGCGCTGCGGTCTGTCCACACTGACAGCTTTAAGCGCATTGGCGTGGCCACATTTGCAGCACTTGCAACGGCATTGGGAGTGGTGCATTATGGGCAGCTATCCCAGCATGCAAGTGACTGCAATGTGCTTTTCAAATGGGGGGGTGGAGTGTGACAGGGAGTGTATTGTGTGTATGTGGGGGGAGAGAGAGTGGGTTTTTGGGGTGCTGAGAGTATGTCAGCATGCTGTCTTGTAAGTTCAGACCCCCTTCTCTCCCCCCACCCCCCACCGCCTCTCACTCACTCAAAGCAAACAGTAAATGTTTGCTTTTTCTCGGAGCTGATAAGCAGCCAGCTTCTCTGAAACGGAGCTTTGAAAGGGCATTCCTGCAGCCGATTTCACAACAGTGACAAGAGTGGCCACTTGACTTAAGGGGATTATGGGATGTTTCTAGAGGCTGATCACAGCGCAGTAACGCAACACCTCGTTCACACTGGCGCCGCGGCGCTCCAGCGAGGGCGCAGCAAACGTTATTCTACTTGCCGAGGTGGAGTACCAGCAGCGCTGTAGCTGCGGAGTCAGAGCGTTCTACATGCCTTGCCAGTGTGGATGGGGAGTGACCTAGGGCGCCCGGGGCTGCTTTATTGTGCTGTAACTCGCAAGTGTAGCCAAGGCCAAAGGATCATCTTGTAAAGAGGACTGACTGGATTCTTGTTTTTAGTTTTCTACAACCAGCAAAATACATGTATAACCTCTTGGCAAGTAAATAGTAGATGTCTTTGGTTGGTAAGCTTGCTTGTATCTTCAGAGCTAATGTGTATTTACTTTTCTAATGCTGACTTTTTCTTGAAAGAAATTCCCTCATAAAGATATTACAGTAGAACCTCAGAGTTACGAACACCAGAGTTATAAACTGACTGGTCAACCGCACACCTCATCTGGAACCAGAAGTACGCAATCAGGTAGCAGCAAAGACAACAGAAATAAAGCAAAGATCGTACAGTACTGTGTTAAATGTAAACTACTAAAAAAACAGGGAAAGTTTAAAAAAAGGATTTGACAAGGTAAGGAAACTGTTTCTGTGCTTGTTTCATTTAAATTAAGATGGTTAAAAGCAGCATTTTTCTTCTGCATAGTAGAGTTTCAAAGCTGTATAAACATTGGAATGAACAACCATAATGTTTTGTTCAGAGTTACGAACAACCTCCATTCCCGAGGTGTTTGTAACTCTGAGTTCTGCTGTACATATATATATTGTTAATTCTTGTTGAGGCAATAAATGCACCCTTATCTATAAAGAGAGTAAGTTGGGGGAAGAGCATTGCTGTTTGGAGGTTTTTTTATGTCTGTTTGGAAGGATTGTTAAAATAGGAATGACCCAAATTTAAGTATGAAAATTCGTTATGATTTTTTAATCCTCTTCAGACAGGATTATATTAATGCAAACGAAGAACCTTTAAGTTTGTGCCCACAGCCTTTACACAGAAGAGTTACAGCACAGCACTCTGGTGCTCGCTGCTATTCACCCCTCAGAGCTTGAACTGCGGGGCTGTGTAGACATGCCCCAAGTCTCCATGTAGATAAGCCCTATAAGTAAAAGAATGAAAACTACTTACTGGAATAATTCAGGACATATGTGAAGAGGACAGAAAAAAAAAATCTTAAGTGTCAGGCCAGTAAGTCAGGGTGTTCTGAGTTATGGCTAGAAAAGAAGGGCTATACTGAACTGTTACGTTTAAACAGAGTAGATTACAATCTAGATAGAAACCCTGTACACAGTGCAGTCTTTGTCAGTTATAGTAAAGGAACTGGAATAATTTTTAACCCAGGACAGAAAATCTTAAATAAAATTTGAAATAAAATGTAATTGTCTATAATGTCACTTAAGTATATACAATTTTTCATTATTTTAGATGTTTTACCTCTTTAATTCCACCTGGCTTTGGTTTGAACATGTTATTTAATAAATAATTAGTCTATTGTGAGATTAAAATATCAACCACTATCCATACTCAGCAACTTCACTATAAGAATGTCTCAGAAGATTTTTACTTCACAAAACAGGAATTGAAGAATATGTTTGTAATCGATGAGATTTACTTCAATGACAAGTTCTTAAAAGTTGTTGCAATACTGTAGATATTTATTTCATACACCATAGATTTAATCTATTAAATACACAAGACTTCCTAACCATATTTGAATACATTTATGACTGACAGTTGCTTCACTCTTAATGATAAATTCTGGAGATGAGAATTCTGAAACAAAACACTCCAGTTTTGCGGGGTTCTTTGAAATCCAAACCCACATTTGAATATAGTGGGATCTGTGTCTAGAATGGACCAAACTAGAACCCAAATTGCTAAGTCCTGATCCTGCAAATACTGAAGCTTGTTCACAACTTGACTCATCTACAAAGTCCAATTGACTTCAGCAGAACTACTCACGGAAGTAGTGTTATGCATACACTTAAAATTTTTCAGAATTGAGGGATTTAGGATGTTCAGAAAATACAGCATGATTTACAAGAGCTACAGTGTCTTTAACATGAAACTTAAAACATTTTAAAAAATGTTGACAGATAAACAATGTGGAAGAATTTTAATATGATTGGGGTGTATACATAACCCTTACATTTTTATTTCAAAGTACTTACTTTGTCAGAAGAAAACTTTAAACATAGTTTTATTTTAGCAAATACATGCTTGTTAAAGTTAAAAAATTCAATATTTTACATTAGAAAACTTCTATCTGTCTGAAATACACCAGCATATGATTTGGTGTTTCTATTAGAAATGCAGCATTTTGTTTTGCATTCAGTGATTTTTGGTTCAAGATTTCTATTGTCAAGAAAATTTGTTCATGTAACAACAGTGGCATCTAGTGGTCATTACTGATGTCACAGCCTGATGGGCCAATTAAAACAATCCAAAAATTGTGGTTATGACAATAGATCAGGGCTGGCCCACAACATTTTGGCACCTGAGGCGGGGAGCTCAAATGACGCCCCCATGCCCCCTTCAACACTGTCTCTAGTGCCCTGCATTGCTGGTGTAGGTCTTCTTCAGGTATAGTGAGGAGTTTTGGAATATCATACAACATCTCAAATATACTGCTGTGTTCCTTGAGCTGCATGAAACGTTCTTCAACTGACTGTATTGCACAATCTAGCACCTGGTTAAAGAATTCAACGTTGAATTGTTGATTGGGGTCTCTTACAGGATTATCCCGTGCCTCGTAATCAAAATGTCTTCTTCTTCGGTGGCTCTTGTATTCTTGAATGGGTGGGAAAATAGCTTCAGTGTGAAGTTCCTCTGCCAACTTCTGTGCACTCTTCAGAACGTTTTGAAATCTCTCATCTGACCGGTAAGACTGTAGGTATGACTTTGCTTTGTCTGGTTGTTCCATGGCTCTAGATATATCAAGGTCAACACCTGGGAGTCTCTTGCTTACAACATTTATTTCAAACAGTATGTCATGCCACAACACTAAGCCACACAGAAATTTGAAGTTATGTATGTTTCTGGTGATTCCATTTCCCTCTGCCACTGTTCTCCCACGTACAGTTCCTATCATAGTATTATCCTCCATAATGGCAACTATGGCATCATCTATCTTCCCAATTTGGTGTTTGATAGCTTTATCGCCTCCACTCGACTTTCCCATCGTGTGGCACTCAGTGGTTTCAGTGTCAGAGAGGATGTTCCCAGATGTTGCTTCAAAAATTGCCATCGATGAGTTGATGCAGAGAAAAATACATAGATGCTTTGAATTACATTAAAAAATTCAGCAGCCTCACTAGAAGCTGATGCTGTTCTTTCCTCTCATGTTGGCACCATTATTGTAGCCCTGACCTCTCATGTCAGCTTTCGCAATTCCTGTATCTTCCAGCTTTTTAAGAAGCACATTTGTCATACCAGCTCCTGTAGTATCAGCAATGTCAATACATTCTAGAAAATGCTCTCTGACAGTCACCACTGCAGGGACATTTTCACTAGGTTCTGTTGTTATTACAAAACGCACCATTAAAGTCATTTCTTCCGTATGGCTGATGTCAGGTGTGCAGTCCAGAATAACAGAGTAATATCTTGCTGACTTCAGATCTGCCACAATCTTCTGTCTGACTTTTGTTGCCAGTAACTGTATAATCTCATTATAAATTGTTTTTCCAAGGTAGTGGTGTGTGTACATTTCTTGGGTTGTGACTCTTCTTAGATGCTCCTGGAGTACAGGATCAAACTCAGCCATCAGCTCCACAATTTTAAGAAAGTTTCCATTGTTTGGCACATACAGCTGATCTGAAGTGCCACGCAGTGCTAGGTTTTGAGTAGCAAGCATTCTCACAATGGCAATGAGTCTTTTCAGAACATTTTGCCAGTAAAGAGACTCTGGTGCAATCTTCTTTTGATTCTGATCATCTATGGTGGCCTTTAACCTTAGTCTCATCTCAAGCTCTTTCCACCTATGGAATGCTCTCTGGTGATTTGCTGCCTTCTCATGGCACGCCAAATTTCTAGCCAGATTTTTCCAGTCCTTTGTTCCTGTAGAACCCAATGTGGCTAGAACATTAGACTGGAAGAGTTTGCAACAAAAACAGTATGCAGCATTCTGGGTTTTTGAGTACATAAGCCATGGCCTCTCCACTTTGTCACCATTGGGGATTTCACGACAGTAACGTGTTGGATGGAAACTTCTATATTTACTGTCTTTGGGAAACATGCAGTTTTTCACTTGCTGTGGCCCATGCAGTACACGGAAGTCCCTCAGACTACTGCTCAAGTGGGTCCATAGTCCTGGATCATCTAGACTTAAGGAACTAAACTCAGCAGCAGCTGTTTCTTGTGCCTCCACCACACTCTTCTCTGATCTACACTTTTCTTCAGGAATGTACATGGTTACATCCATTTGAGATGGAGATATGGATGCTGCAGTAGTTGCCAGGTCACCTGCACTCTGACTAACTGGAAGATCAGGCATCTCCTCACCACTCACATCCTCACTGGGGCCGGAAGGCTCACCGTAAACATTTGTTTCTATGTATCTCAGGAGAGCTCCTTCCTGCTTAGATAGAAAAGCTTCCTTTGTTTTCTTTCTTTTTCTGAATGCTGCCCCAGAGGGGCGTTTTCTTCTTTCACTCATGACTGCTGTTCTGTGCCAACTATAGTGGCTCTCAACACTCAATTGAAGGGGACAAATAAGCAGGCTGGTAGCTGGGCCTGAGAGAGGGAAGATATCAGCATCTTAAGGGCCTAACTGGCTCCTACTACTTCAGGTGACTGCCTGTTCTCCTCAAGTGGGTTCAGGGAAGCAGCAGGAAACAGGAAGCTCCCTGAGAAGCTGGTGTTAATCAGTCCAGGCTCCTGGGGGTGCTAGAGAGGTACATAAGAGGCTGCTCCTCCTCTCTCTCCCTGCAGCTCCTGCTGCTTTCTGTTATTCCCTCTCATCTTTTCTCCTGCCTGCCTGTTATGTCTCTTGTGCCCTCTTTCCTCCAGCACAGCACTCCACCATCTCTGTGCATCTAGAGTAGAGAGAATACATATGCACCAGCAGCAGACACAATTTTCTACACTCTGGGTCCTAGTGGCGCCCCCGGTCCCCGAGTCTGGCAGCTGAGGCGGCCGCCTCAGTTTGCCTCATGGTAAGGCCAGCCCTGCAATAGATGTCCACTTTTCTTCACTAAAACACATCAACACCATAACAGTGATATCTGGCAGCTGCTTCATGTTACTACCACTGAACCACAAATTGCCCTACTGTAGGTAACATCTCATACCCTTCTTCAAATTGTGAGTTTTGTTAATTAGACTCTTAGAGTAAGCCATTCAAGGCAGGGATAATCTGTTTCTGAAATGCTTGTACAGTGCCTAGCAAAATAGGACTTGGTCCTGTAAGTGCTGCAGCAATATAAATAATAAACTACATAATATTACTTTACTATAGGGTTTTTTTAAGGTTGCCAAGCCAAGCACTAAGAAGTTAGGAAATGCCAAAATTAAGGTTGGTGAGGTAATATCTTTTATTGGACCAACTTCTGTTGGTGGAAGAGACAAACTTTCAGGCTTCACAGAGCTTCTTTTCAGGTCTGCAAAAGATAACCAGAGTGTCACAGCTAAATACATGGTGGGACAGCATGTTAATTAACACCTCTGCATTCATAGGACCAAACAAGGGTTAGTGGGTGACAATTATTGTAATGAGCTATAAAATTACGGTGTCTTTGTTCAGACTATGATTTTTAGTGTCCAGCAAAGTTATGAATTTAAGTTCCCAGACATGTCTTTTGAAGGAGTTGTGCAGGTTTCCTTTGAGGATGAGGACTAATAGGTCAGAGATGAAGTGATCGCTTTGTGAAAAGTGTTTGCCCATGGGTGATATGTTATTTTTGTCTTTTATCATTTTTTCTATGAGTTCATTTGAGAGTGTAGTAATTGTCTGATTTCACCCACACAGTTGTTTTGGGGGCATTTGATGCACTGGATGAGGTCCACCACAGGTTGTTATAGGCATGTATAGGACCCAGGGATCTTGAAAGGTGTGTTGTGGAAGGTATTGATCATTGTAGCTGTGGAAATATGTCTTTGGGTTTTACATCTATTGTACATCTACTGGCAGGGTGTGGTGCCCCTTTGAGTTGGTGTGTCCTGGTCTGTGGGGAGCTTGCTTCTGACAATGAGGTTGGTGAGGTTAGGGGCTTGTTTAAAGGCCATATTACATTTATAGTATAACCACAGTTATGAACACTAGAGTTACAAACTGACCAGTTAACCACACACCTCCATTGGAACCAGAAATACACAATCAGGCAGCAGCAGAGACCAAAAAAAAAAAAGCAAGTACAGTACTGTGTTAAACATAAACTACTGAAAAATAAAGGGAAAGCAGCATTTTTCTTCTGCATAGTTAAGTTTCAAAGCTGTATTGAGTCAATGATCAGTTGTAAACTTTGGAATGAACAACCATAATGTTTTGTTCAGAGTTAGGAACATTTCAGAGTTATGAACAACCTCCATTCCCAAGGTGTTCGTAACTCTGAGGTTCTACTGTATACCTATGCAGACTTCAGATAACCAATACAAATGTTACCAAATGTTTCCTTATTTATATAGTGAATGAGAAGAAAATTATAAAAAAGTATAATATGCAGTACAACTTTGCATGACTATCAACATATTATAGTATGTAGATTAAATGCACTTGTTTTTACAACATTACATAAAGGATAATATAAATAACCCATTAGCAAACATTTTATATTACCGATATTTATTATTTATTTTGCTTTAGGGCCTAACATATACCAGCTATTTTCAAAATACAGAGGAAATACAAATACACAGTCCTTGTCCTGAAGGGCATACAATTGTAAAAGACAAAATGATTGATAGGTTTATATTGTAACATTTTCACTGAGATTAAATATCAAGACACTAAATTTATGTATGCACTTCATAAATATAACTGCAAGCCCAGGACTGAGTAGCATTTCCTAGCATGAAAACGATAATATTTATGCTCCTTTCTTATTCCTGAGTCTTCATCTTATTTTTTTCTTGACGTTTACTGTGTATGTGTATTGCCTAATAGGAAATAAGTGATGTTTCATGACTAAGCAATAGCTTATAATAAAGGGCCACATCATCAAAGATAAGAGTTGAGGGCACTCGGTACCTTGCAGGATTTATCTTTAACTGCTAGTGGCAGTCCCCAGTGTTTTATTCTAGTGTTGACACTCCAGATTTATTTATCTAATTCTTCTAAATCTGAGAATTCAAACTGCATAGTTGATTTCAGTATTTTCTCAACCTGTGTCAGTCGTTTTTTCAGTTTCTGCTGTGTGGCATCATACTCAGCCAACAGCCTGGCAAGCTTTGTTTGTAAGTTGTCCACTGCTCCTTCCATTTGAATGACCTTTTCTTCAATGTTTTTAGGGTCACTTCCTGTATTTGCAACATTTATATCCAGTAACCCATCCTTCAGCAAGATTTCCTTACCTTTCTCTTCCAGCAGGGCCTTTGCATCTGGGTACTCTATTAAAGCCTCCATGAGGTCATCTTTAGATAGACAAAATAAGTCTGAGTATCCAATGCTTCTAATGTTGGCTGTTCTTCGATTGCCAGCTTTGCTGCCTTTGATATTAAGGATGCTAATCTCCCCAAAGTAGCTGCCATCACTTAGAACCACAAATTGTGTAATTCCATCATCAGCTACTACAGCAAGTTTACCTTCTTTGATAATGTACATCTCTCGTCCAATGTCCCCCTTTCGGCAGATGTAATCTCCTGGACTGTAGACTTGAGGCTGCAGTTTCAAGACTAGTTCAACTAACAAGCCAGCTTCACAATCTGCAAAAATTCGAACTTTCTTTAATGTGTCCAGATGAACACTGATTGCGATCTCTGCTCTTAATTTATCTGGTAGATATTTTAAAACTTCTCGTTCATCCACTGCCTTTTTATTTGTCCACAAATAGTCAAACCACTTAATAACTCTTTTTTCTATTTCTTTATTCACATTTCGAAAGTGCATATATTGCTTGATAGCATCAATCCTTCCTTGAAACTCTGCTCTGGCTGCATTCATATTGGAGATCATAGAACCAATGTTACCAACAATAGTAGCAAAGATCAACACCCCAACCAAGAAGTCAACAACCACAAAGAAGTACTCAGAATCCTTTACAGGAGGAGGTGTTTCCCCAATAGTGGTCAAGGTCAGCGTCGACCAGTAGAGGCTATATACATATTTTCTAGCCAGACGGGCAAATTCAGGATCAGAGGTGTTTGGATAGACCCATGTGTCTGTCCCAAATCCAATGGCTTTGGAGATAGAATAGTACACACACGCATTCCAGTGAATAATAATCACTATATACATGACAAGAGTGGAGATCCTGAAGATATTTGGATAGTTTGTCCTTGTTTCTGTTCGCTGGAAGAACTCAAACATACGAGATACTTTAAGTACTCTGTTTATTCTTAATTCTGGATAGTTCAGACCTAATTTAAAGTACAGTAGATCAGTTGGTATGACTGACAGTAGATCTAGTTTAAATTGTAAAGTTCCTGTATATTTCTGTTTAAGTTTAAGTTCTTCTTTCACCAACAGACCTTGCTCCAGGTAACCTAAAATAAAATATAAAATCTTTAAAATTCTTTGACTTTGACTTTTTTGTTGCTTTATCATCTATTGCATTCTGTTATATGTGAATGTCAAATTAATCTTTAAAATTATTTTGGCTATAGAGTTTCTGGCCATACATACTTTTCCATCTTTTTATCAAGATGCATAGTTTTAACAGCTATATATTTTAATTGGATTTTAACTTTAAGGCCCTATGTTGAATTTTTGTAGATAAGCAATCAGGGCCAAATCTTGGACCTAGACGACTTGATTAAGCAGAGCCATCTGTACTGCCTGGCCTGGCTGGGCTCCGTGGAGTCTTATGGAAATCCTGAAGGGAGGAACCATCACCCATGGTGGAAGTGTCACATTTACAGCCTCCCAAGTCCACCCTCTTCCTGCTGTGGTTTCTGCTGCCCTAGCACCTAGTAACCTTCATGGCCCTTGTGTGGGAGAGAGAGAGTTAGAGTGAGGACAGTGCTCATGCATGTGCATTCCATTCCTTGTTCACCCACCCCACCCCCAAACAACTCTCCTCCTAGGGTAAGATTTGTAAAAATGGATGCATAAATATAATGAAGCTAACTGGAGCTGCTGGGGGCTCATCACTCTTGAAAATCAGGCTTCTGATTTAGGTGCTTAAATATGGAATTAGGAACCTAGTTTTAACAACACATTTTTGAAAATCTTGATTCTAACTCGTACAGAGAGCAAGTGGATTCTCTGCCTTGTCCTGTACTACATGGTTCTCAAGTTCAGCCAGCAAAGGTTGCAGCTGGCTTAAATGGTGGCAAGAGGTTTATATATTCCTTACTACTGCATAAATGTGGTGCAGGGTTTTAGCCACATGGTATATCCTGGTTTGCAGTTCATAAGCTATGTTCATTACACCTGGGGTAAGGAGGTATAATTTTATGTTTCCTCCACCAATATGACCCCTTGCACACCAGGGATTCACCACAAAAGAGGGCAAATGGTTCCTCCTCCCTAGGGATTTTCTTCTGTTCTTTTAGAAAATGTTTACAGCTTGGATTATAAAGATATTTTAAAATCTTTAACAAAGGGAAAAAAATATAAAAGTTCTAGCTTTAGTTTGATTAGGCAGTATATATAGTTTGAGTATAGTTTCAGTGACTGGGGCTTTCTAGGAGTTTTGTCAGTGGCGAATACAAATCAGCACATCCCTGCCATACGTATAATGTTGTTCTCTATATACCACTTCACATTTGCTGCCAAAGCCCTGTTTTAGCATAAGCAGCTGGACACTGCCCTCCTTTTTCAGGCAAATTCCCGTTGAATTTCAATGGCAGTTGTGCCTAAAAGGGATTGCTGGATTGGTCCCTTCTTTATGGAACATTTAAATTAGGACACTAAAGTAGATTACAGATAAACTTATGTCTGATGTATAAAACATGATGAAGTACATCACAGAATATAAACAAGTGTGTGTGTCTGTGAAATATTTGAAGTGTGACTCTAAAACTGCAGAAATTATGTTTGCAATGGAAGGACTTCAGTTCCTTTCTGCTAGAAATCAGGATGACCATGTATGTCAAGATATATTTCAGTGTGAAGTCATTCCGGCCTCCTTTATTGAGGGAAAATTGCCAGCAAGATACTTCTTTACTTCATCATTTCATAGATATAAAGTGTAACTGGAGAGTCAATTTAACTGGTCCATTCCAGGAGAGGGCCAATTCTTCTTTAATTGTTGCATTTGGCCCCTAAATCATATACTGATGGGCACCTTAAAGTCCTAACACAGATAAATGTAGATAACTAAACAGTGAGTACATCTACCTGTTCTTGTCCGTACAAACATATCAGCAATATAGATTATATCTGATATATAATCAAAAATGAACCACATTCCTAAATGGTCGTTCTGAAGTTCATCAAAACAGGCTCTGGATAGGAAAAGAAAAAAAGTACACAATTGAAATAGTCCCAATGAGATCAGTAATTAATACAGTAAATATGCCATATATTCAGAGGCGCTACAATTTTTTTTTATGTGTTCTTTAAAGGATCTCTGTCATGCTTGAGCAAACTTTGGAAAATGTAATATTTTTATCAAAACTTTGTAAATACTTGTTTTTATGTTATAAAAGTATATTTTAAAGGCTTTGTGGAAAAACCTGTTTTCAGATCTGCTTTCAGAAAATGTTTACAACTCAGATTATAAGGATCTTTTAAAATATTTAACCGAGAAAAATTAATTTGAGTAACTGTAGGTGGAGCTGATAGCTATGCCAATGGTTAAGATTGCCTAACACTTTCCTTTATAAGATCCTGTTTTATGTTGCTTATAACTTTGCCAAACCTCAATTAATGTATATGCATTTCATTACCAGGGAGAGTAAGACTGATAAAATATTGAAGCATCAGACTGAAAAATGTAATGAAATTAAGTTAATGAAAGTCCTTTATTGAACTGGACAAAAGACATGATGGAAAGAACTTTAGAGATTGTAAATAAATGTGTGTGATCTCTGCTATTGAACCTAAGAGTCTGTGGACTGTATTCAATACCAGACTGAAAGGATAAACACAGTAAAAGTACTGGGTCAATACATTATTTTTATCCATTCTATCTGATAAAAACAAGGCTTTCCTTGTGGCAACCAGATGAGAGGATTTCATTACTTTAATGGGGAAAGAGAGAGGCTAGGGGGAAATGCACACTGTTATACATCACCTAGCAATGATCATGGTCCAGTTGTACATGACAGGTAATGTGATGCAAAACAGCCAGTAATAATACAAATTTCCTGATGGATCAATAACAAAAAGATCTTTCTTCTCCCTGAGCAGTAAGCAGAAAGGAAAGGGAATATTAGTGAGAAACTTATAAAAATGGAAATGGGTTTTAGGAACCACAAAAGATGTTCCATGGTTACTAACATATGCTGGTCATTTAGTTTAGTAGGCAGTTCATTTGTGTAAGAACACCCTTAAATTCAAATTAGCCTCCTTGCTTGAATTCCTGGATAAGAAACTAGTTGGTGAACATGATTTGAATACTAGAACCTAGGACACAAGGGAAATTAAATTGGCGGGCTTCAACACAAAGTCATAGTGACACATGTAGTTTCAACCTTTTTCAAAATAATCTGTTTCCCACCAAGTTAATTTTCTTCTTTGTAGAATAAATGAGTCAAAGCATCTTTGCTTCATCTTTTCAGAAGGAAAATGGCTATGTGGCCATTAGTATTTGAATGCGTTGAACAGATCATGCCTTCAGTATTAGGGGAGTCTAAGACTGGTTGTGAAAGATGAAACACTGCAAAGGATTGCAAAAGAAACTAAGGAACCTAGAGCACTTCATTGCTTTACATTCTTCCTGGCCCCCAAAATTCTATTTATTTACAAAGTAAAATGCCTAAACATACTAATGTGACAGATTTTCGTTATTAATTTGCTTGGGCCCATAGTTGATTAGGCTGGGACTACAGGATTTTTGGGGGGGAGGAGATGACGAGGCACACCACGTATTTGAATTTTAAAGCTTTATTGATAAAATAATAAAATAACAGCGGAGAGTGCTGGAAATGCTTTTACGTTATTTAAAGGAAGGAAGAAAGCATTAATGCCCCAAGCTTTAACCTACTTTTATATTTATACCACGCACAACCCAGACTGGCCAAGTCTAGGTGTAATGTTAGAAGAAGGGGTGGACGGGGAGTGCTGTCCTGGGCCCAGGTCGTCCAAGAATCCGCTGTGTTTTCCGAATTGCTCCAGCTCTCAGGAGGGTTTTTAAGTCCTGGGTTTTTTGGGGGGTGGTGTTATTTAGGGCCCTCTGTGCCTGGTGCTCTTTGTACCAGTCCCAATGGCTTGCTGTGGCCTTTTTGGCTGCCCAAAACACACCGGCTCCAGGGACGCCCGGCACGGCGTCCCCCTCTTGTTGTTTTGTTTGTGTTTTTATACTTTGCTGGTTATTTTTTTTGGTTGGCCTTGCCGGTTTGCAGGTCTGGTCAGTAGGATTCTTCTTTCTTACAGCTGCTCGGAAAGTGTTTAAGCCCCGTCTTTCTTGGCTCATAGTCAAGCCTTGGCTGTGAGCTGTGTCCCTGGGTGGGCGAGCGGGCGGGCTGGCTGGGGCCAGCTTTTATTTTTGGATTTAGCTAGCTGGAGCGTTGAATTGATTTGTTTTTTGCCTTTTTTTATTTTATTTTTTGGGGCTTTTTGTACCAGATAAAAAAAACTTCCACTCCCCACCCACACACCTTTGACCCTCCCCAAAATGCTTTGCAATGCTTGCAACAGCGTTAGCCACATACAATGCTAATTTGCCATCCTTGGGGACTCCCTAAGGGAGAGAGCCATTGGGGTGTGACACTAAGAGAAAAACAAGACTCTTTACATTGTAGGTGCTGTTAACTCGCTTTTGGATCCTAATATGAGTGGATGAGGCTGCTTTATTGTGGCCCCAGTGCATCCTTAAAGTGGGTTTTCACAAGGGTGGTGATTAAGTTTTATATGAAGTTCTGCATAGTTCCATCTTATCGCCCCTCTTGTTCAATATTTGTGTGGCATTACTGAGAGGGCTAATAAGGAGAAAAGGATTGCATCATATCCAGTATGCTGATGACATGCAGCTTTGTCACCATTTCATGTGACCAATTAAAATGCTCAATGAGCTTAGTATGTGTGTGAAATTGGAGCATGGATGACAGCTAGATGTTTGACATTCAGCCCAGTCAAGACTGAGGTGGTGCTATTCTTGTTGCTTCTCCCCAAAAGTATGTGGCAAGAATACCTCTCCTTTTAATTTAGGGCACCTCTTCTACATGTTGGTTAGGTTTGCAATCGTCTGGCTGGATTTCCAACTGCTACTAGAAAATCAGGTAGCAGCAAAAGCCAAATCACATTTTTATCATTTCTGTAGTCAGGAGAATGTGCCTGTTCCTTTTGGATGCAGTCCTTGTGACCGTCATCCCTGTCTTTATCATCTCAAGACTGAATTACTGCACTGCACTCGATATCAGGTTATGCCTTAAAATCATCCAGAAGCTGAAGCTTGTAGAGAATACAGCAGCCTGTTTGGTCAGTGGAGGATCTCACTAGGAGCATAATCATACAACAAGTGATCCAATCTCTGCACTGGCTGCCTGTAGGGCTTCAGGTGAAGTTCAGGAATTGGTTTTGACCAGTGAACATTTAGGTCTCAGGAGCTACCTACATGAGAGACCACTTCTCTCCTCATGCTAAAATACCATAGCGGAGAACAGCAGAAGTGCCGGAGCTGAAGCCTGGTATTATAAATTGGGCTGCTGATGGGACATTCTCTGTGAGGGACCCACAGCTTTGGAATTCACTCCCCATGTTGTTTCAGGAAAGCCTGAATCTGATGAGCTTCAGAGCATACCGTAAAGCTCCTCTCTACTCCCCAGGTATTTGAAAAAAGGGTAATTGCTGGACCGGAGGGAAAGGGAGTTTGAGTTCTTAAGTTGCTTGGTTTGCTGGTGCTCAGTCATACTGAATTGCACTGCTTCACTTCAGTTCTGTTGTGATATTTTGATGCCTTTTAGGTGTATAGCTAGATGCCCTTTTCAGCATTTGTATAAATCTAATTAATAGATAAATGTAAAACAATAAAGAGTCAGAGTGGCATTAGTAGCCACTTCCATAATAAGTATAATTGCACACTGCACCAGTTGCAGTTCCTGGAGGCATTTTGCCAGTGGAAAACACAAACGGATAAAATACCGTTTGAGGGTACTGCCACAGTGAACCCTAGAGCAGCATTTACCGCATCCTTTAATGGTGCAGTGGGTACTTCTCCCACCACTCACCCTGGTTGTCCAGCTACTGGTGAAAAGGAGCAAGAGTATAGCCATACTCCATCATGCCTCCTTTGGAATGTCTGGTAGTTCTCTTACTCTCCCTCAGGAGCACAAGCATCACAATTTTGGCTACCCCCTGCACAAATGAGCAAGTGGAGGTGCTCTCTTCCCCCTTTACACACTCACACAACAGCAGCCAGAAATTGGCTCAATTATTCTTTACACTACATGCAGAGAAATTTCAGTACATTCATTATATACAATACAACAGTAAAAACACATGCAAAGGTAAGTGATAACACAAAGTGGTAAAACGTACACAACAAAAATAAAACAGTTTTGCAAACCTATAAGAACTGTGTATAGGTTTGTATTTTCTGTAATACTCTACCACCTTGACCTTTATTTCTGCCTTTCCTGAACAGCACATACCCTTCAATACCTGTGTTTCAGTCATGACTACTATTCCATCATATTTCTGTTATCCCTATAATATCTGGTTTCACTTCCTGCACCAGTTGTTCTAGTTTTTCCATTTTGTTACCCAGGCTCCTTGCATTGGTGCACAGACATCTTAGTTGTTTCTGCTTAGCTTCACCCAGATTCCTCACCTGAGTAGGTACAGTTATTCTACTACTGGTATCGCCTATCTGACAATTAGCATAATTGGTATTGGTACTGTCTTTCCTCTTAATATCCTACCCACTGGTGTTCCTTTCTCCACTCCTGTAGTCTTTCTTTCTTGATTTTTCCAATATTAGCCTTTGAAGGTTGGTCCAAAACTTCTGATAGTTTGTCCAATTTCAAGTCTAAACTCATTGATGGCCGGTTTATATCCATTTGTTCTTGTGCCAGCATTGGCCCTTAACTGAAATAGCTCCTCTCCCTCCCTGGCCTTTATCCATCTGATGTATTTATAAAGAGCAACCATATCTCCCCTCAGCCTTTGTTTTGTTAGGTTAAACATGCCAAACCCCTTAAGTCTTCTCTCATAAGGGAGGTTCTACATCCCTCTGAACTTCCAAGTAGCCCTTCTCTGCACCTGTTCCACTTTGAATTAATCTTTCTTAAACATGGGAGACCAAAATTGTACACAGTATTCCAGATGAGGTCTTACCAGTCCCATGTATAATGGTAATAACATTTTCTTATCTTTCCTGGAAATATTTTGACTGATGCATCCTCAGATTGTATTAGCATTTTTCACAGCCACATCACATTCATTGCTAATAGTCATCCTCTGATCAACTAGTACTCCCAGGTCTTCCAACTGATAGCAAAAATTCTTCTTGTTCCCCCCTAAGTGCATGACATTACAATTTGCACTATTAAACTTCATCCCATTTCTAATATTTCAGTTTTCAAGGTCATCCAAATCGTGTATGATATTCCAGTCCTCCTCCTATATTGGCAGTACCCCCCTACTTTATCTCATCTGCAATTTTTATTAGCATGTTCCCACTTTTTATTCATGAAAATGTTAAATAAGATTGGACCCAAGACTGATCCTTAAGGAACGCCACTGGAAACCTCCTTCCTGTGTGACATTTCACCTTTTAGCATGACCTGTTGCAATCTTCCCTTTAACTAGTTCCTTACACCCCTTTTGATTCTTATATTAATCCCCATCTTCTCCAATTTAACTAATTTCCCCTGTGGAACTATATCAAATGCTTTACTGAAATCCTGGTATATTAGCCCTAGTCTACACTACGAGTTTAGGTCGAATTTAGCAGCGTTAGATCGATTTAACCCTGCACCCGTCTACACAACGATGCCATTTTTGTCAACTTAAAGGGCTCTTAAAATCAATTTCTGTACTCCTCCCGGACGAGGGGATTAGCGCTGAAAATAGACCCTGCTGGGTCGAATTTGGGGTAGTGTGGATGCAATTCGACGGTATTGGCCTCCGGGAGCTATCCCAGAGTGCTCCATTGTGACCGCTCTGGACAGCACTCTCAACTCAGATGCACTGGCCAGGTAGACATGAAAAGCCCCGCAAACTTTCGAATTTTGTTTCCTGTTTGGCCAGTGTAGCGAGCTGATCAGCACAGGTGACCATGCAGAGCTCATCAGCACAGGTGACCATGAAGTCCCAGAATCGAAAAAGAGCTCCAGCATGGACTGAACGGGGTACTGCATCTGATCGCTGTATGGGAAGACAAATCCGTGCTATCTGAACTCCATTCCAAAAGACAAAATGCCGGAATATTTGAAAAAATCTCCAAGGGCATGAAGGACAGAGGTTATAACAGGGACCCACAGCAGTGCCGCGTAAAGCCTACCAAAGAACCAGAGAGGCAAACGGCCACTCCGGGTCAGAGCCCCAGACATGCTGCTTCACTTGATGAGCTGCATGCCATTCTAGGGGGTGCCCCTACAACTACCCCACCCCTGTGCTTCCCTTCTCCCCCACCCCTCCCAGGCTACCTTGGCAGCTATCCCCCCATTTGTGTGACGAATTAATAAAGAATACATGAATTTGAAACAACAATGACTATTGCCTTTGCAATTGGAGATCAAAGGGGGGAGGGGAGGGCGGTTGGCTTACAGGGAAGTAGAGTGAACCAAGGGGGCGGGTTTTCATCAAGGAGAAACAAACAGAACTTTCACACCGTAGCCTGGCCAATCATGAAACTGGTTTTCAAAGCTTCTCTGATGCACTGCGCGCCCTGCTGTGCTCTAACCGCCCTGGTGTCTGGCTGCACGTAATCAGTGGCCAGGCGATTTGCCTCAACCTCCCACCCCACCATAAACATCTCCCCCTTACTCTCACAGATATTGTGGAGCACACAGCAAGCAGTAATAACAATGGGAATATTGGTTTCGCTGAGGTCTAACCGAGTCAGTAAACTGCGCCAGTGAGCTTTTAAATGTCCAAAGGCACATTCTACCACCATTATGCACTTGCTTAGCCTATAGTTGAATTGCTCCTTACTACTGTCCAGGCTTCATGAGCCATGGGAGCAATGGGTAGGCTGGGGTAGGTGCGACCGCATGGTGATGCCGAGTGAGAGAGCAGCCTGAGGCAGAAACCTCCAGCTGGCATGATATTCCAGGCAGGACTGAATCTCCATTAGACGAAACTTAAAGAAGAGAATGACCTGGAGTCATTCCCATTTTTGTCCAGGCGCCCCCGACCAACCTCACCGAGGCCGGCCAGGAGCACCCATGTCTGCCCAGGCGCCCCCGACCAACCTAACCGAGGTTGGCCAGGAGCACCCACGGGACGACGACGACGGATAGCAGTCATATTGCACTGTCTGCCGTCCGCAAGGCAAGGCAAGGGGATGCTGCTGTGTAGCACTGCAGTACTGCGCCTGCCAGCAGCACCCAGGAGACATACAGTGACCGTGAGCTGAGCGGGCTCCATGCTTGCTGTGGTATGTCATCTGCACGGGTAACCCAGGAAAAAAGGCGAGAAACTATTTTTTGCCATTGCTTTCACGGAGGGAGGGGGGCCTGACGACATGTACCCAGAATCACCCGCGACAATGTTTTTGCCCCATCAGGCATTGGGAGCTCAACCCAGAATTCCAATGGGCGGCGGAGACTGCAGGAACTGTGGGATAGCTACCACAGTGCAACGCTCCGAAAGTCGATGCTAGCCTCAGTACTGTGGACGCACACCGCTGACTTAATGCACTTAGTGGGGACACAATCGACTGTATCAAATCGATTTCTAAAATATCGACTTCTATTAAATCGACCTAATTTCGTAGTGTAGACATACCCAGTGTCTCCGTGTACCAATATCTATTCACTGTTGAATTTAGTAATTGTAAAGTTATCAAGATTCTGAAAATACAGTACTGGGATATTTAGACTTTTAAACTAAAACAGGTTACCAAAATTTATATACTATATATTCAAATTTCATTTGATTTGAAATTACACCCTGCTGTTAAGTGGAACAGTAACACTCCGTCTTGCAGAAGGAGTGGTAACAGCTATGAAAATGGCCTGACTTAAGCAGATGGAAGAATTTAAATACATAAAGGGCTTGGTCTACACATAAGGGATTCTATACATGGAGTTTTGCTGATTAATTTCATGTATGGACATTCTTATTCTGGAATAAGAGTGCCTTGTCTCTGTTTAGCTCAACCCCTAAAAAGGAACAAGGCACACTTGGATGCTCCAGTTCTAGAATAAGGTTAGGTCTACACTAGCACTTTTGTCGGTCAGGGGCATGGGCAAAGCTTCCCCTTGTGGAGGCTAGCATCCTGCCCCACATCTTTCGGCCAAGGCCACATCCCCACTCGCTCCTCAGCCCCCTCGTGGCCCTGGCTGGTGTGGGCAGGGGAGTGGCTGAGAGCTCAGTCAGGGCCACGGAGGTGGGCTGAGAGCATAGAGCTCCTCCCTCATGGCCAGGGACCACAACAGCGGAGCTCCAAGCCCCTCCTCGATCCCATTCCTTCCCCTGCCGCCCTGTCCCTGTTCCACTCTCAGCCACTCCCCCATCCCACTCTGCCTCTTCCCCCCGAAGCCCTGCCCCCGGGTCACTCCTTTCCAAACACACCCTGCTGCAGCCCCAAGACCAGAAAAGCTCTGCGGCCGCAGCAGGGAGTCAGATCTCCTCCAGCCCCAGGGCCGTGGTGGGGAGAGATTTTTCCAGGGGCCTCAAATTGGCTGGGGCCCTGGGCATGGGCTCTATAGGCCCATGCGGTAATCTGCCCCTGCTCCCCCACCCCTGGTGGCACAAGGTTTGGGGAGATTTGGCCTACCCCAGCCTCCATTACGTGCTGCCCATGGTCAGGGGTGTGAAAAAACCACCCCCAAGCAACATAAATTTCACCAACAGAAGCGCCAACGTGGACAGCACTATGTCGGTGGGAGACATTCTCCCACCAACATAGCTACCGCCACTTGTTGGAGGTAGTTTAATTATGCTGATAGGAGAGTTCTCTCCCCTCGGCATAGAGCAGGCTACATGGGAGACATTATAGCAAAAAAGCCCACTCCCCTGACCAACAAAAGTTTTACTAAAGAAAAGCACCAGTGTGGACAGCGCTATGTTGGCAAGAGATGCTCTCCCAATGACAAAGCTACCGCCCCCCATTGGGGTATTTTATTTTGTTGGCAGGAGAGCTCTCTCCTGTCAACAAGAAGCAACTATAACGGCGTGGCTGTACTGGCACAGCTGTGCCGCTGTAAGGTACGCAGTGTAGACGTAAGCCTAAGTGTGCCTTGTTCCTGTTTAGGATTTAAGCTTAAGAATAAGAGTGTTCACACATGGAATTAATCAGGAATAACTTCATGAACATACAAGACCAAACAGTGGTCAGCATATTCACTTATCTAGGGCTAACATACACAACATGCTTGCAATATACCCATGACTGGATTCAGTTGTACAGGCAAAGCAATCTTACTAGAAGAACATAGCACTATTCTGAAACCAAATTAAGAACACTTACTTCTCTTTCTTGTCTCTCTTCTTATGCTTATCTTTATTTCTGTGTTTTTCCTTGTTCTTTTGCATTTCTGTGTCCTTTTTCTTTTCCTTTTCCTTTTTACCATCAGACTTGCTGAAAAAAATGGATTAAAATGTTATGGTTTTACAGAAAAACTAGAATGATAACTTGTAGAAGATTGTAAAGAAACTATGCAATATTATTGTCTTACCTCTTCTTTTCTTTTTTCTTTTTTTCTCTAAAAAAGAAACAATATCTCTGTGATAGGCTCTTGGGATACGTATAACTATTATTTCCACTATTTTCCCTGTTAAAATCAGTTGTGTTCTATAAGTCTAATATTATACTTAAGATTTTGGCCTTTGAATAAAACCTTTGTTTATAGTTTTCAACTATTTCCATTTTTACATAATTAAATAGGACACTACTAACTTGTGTTAGAAAAACATTTGCTGTGCATATAGTTCAGATGTACATGAAATTCCTTATTGGATTACTTGTATGATGCAATAATTTGCAAGGAAAGAACTAGGTATATTGCTTTTTTTTACTATTCTCTACAATACAAATAACTTTATAATGAAACTGTAGAGTACTTACTCATCTTTATTACTGTTGTTGTTAACATTGTACTGTGCAATGGCACTAGGTAGGTGCTGTTCCCTAAGAAACAGCAAAATAAAATAGTTACCATATATATGCTACATGACACTAAATAGGCTCGTAATGTAAAATAGTCCTTTAAAGTAAGATTTACAGCTGCATAAGTTAGTTAAGGTTGCATAACTGGTTTGATAAGTTTAGAATGAAAATATTCACCAGTAAATATAGAGATGAAGAAAACCAGTGAAATGTTGATTATGTCTCTGTTTTCCTTTCTTGGAGTTTCAATACTTCTGAAAAGAAAAGGGGTGAAATCTTGGTGCCATTGAAGCCATGAGGAATTTTGCCATTGACTTCAGTGGAATCAGGATTTTACCATTGATGTTTACCCTGTTAAATGCCTGACCACATGAATTTTGTTTTTAAACTGCAGGTGTCTTCATAGCCTCATAGGGTATTTCATGTTTATACATTCAAACTGAACCATTTTTTTATGACTGAGCGAGCTGAATGCTCAAGTAGGGAATCTGGTTGTGTTGTCGAGGTGCCTGTGTTTTAAAACTAGGCCATGAACATTAATGTTGCACCTCATCAAAACAGATTTTATTGAAATTAGATAAAATAAAATTGTTTTGTGGCATAAAGTGAGATACAAAAAACAACCAGATAAAAATCCACATAAACAGGACCATATGGACACAGTCAAAGATTTGACATGTACCCCACACAAGAAGCACAAAACTCACATGATTTCTTCTGATATTTCATCACAGAGATTCTGATTATTACAATTATTGCTCCATCTTAGCTGTGGACCTTGAATTTTTTCCAAGAAAGAGTCTGAGGTTTGGCAGCCTTCATCGGAAATCGTCTTCTCCCAGTCTTTTAAGGTAACCAAAAAGTAGGGTATTCTAAAAATAGATAGAAATATTAGTTAAATATTTTTTAAAAGAAGCTTAATTTCTTTTTGGTGGAAAAAAAAAACCTTTGTAGGAAACCTAAATGTCACAGTGCATTTGCACATATGTCACTTTCACTGTAGATTTCATTCACCAGGCAGAGTGAGGATGGTCGGCGTTGTACAAATCAGACAGATCCAGAAGAGGAAGAACTGCCAGATTGTGGAAGTGGGGAGTCACAATACCCCCATTCTTCTTTGCGCCTATAGGACAGGGAAAAATCACTGAATTCAGAGTGACAGCAAGAGATCAGCTAATAAGATTGCCCACACACATACACAGAAGAGAAAGTCACCAGCTGCAGGGGTGGGAACTGAAGAGCCCACACAAACTCCTTCACTTAGCTTTTAAGTAAAAGAGAATTTCATAACTTCCTCCCAGAAGCCAGGTTGATGGATGACACACTCCCAGTAAGCGGAGTCCTCCCCCACCTACCTCATTCACCAGTAAGAGGGGAAAGAGAGCCACAACACCTCGTTCCATCAGCAGAATGGATTTTTTGCCTTACCAGCACCCAGGGGAGCAGAGTGTGGAACAGTGTATTCTGCGGGTGGCACACTGGACTTACATCCTAAAACAAGCCCCCATTACAGAACCTCAAAGTTACGAACACCTCAGGAATGGAGGTTGTTTGTAACTCTGAACAAAATGTTACGGTTGTTCTTTCAAAAGTTTACGATTGAACATTGACTTAATACAGCTTTGAAACTTTACTATGCAGAAGAAAAAATGCTGTTTTTCCTTTTTTTTTTAGTAGGTTATGTTTAAGACAGTACTGTACTGTATTTGCCTGGGGGGGCGGGGAGGGAGGTGTCTCTGCTGCTGCTTGCTTGTGTACTTCTGGTTCCAAATGAGGTGTGGTTGACTGGTCAGTTTGTAACTCTGGTGTTCATAACTCTGAGTTTCTACTGTATCCCCAATGTGTTAGCCCTGAATTCTGAGGCAAGGTGTAAATTTTGTGACTGTATGAAATACATGGATAAACATTCTAATTGTTATTGAACTAAGTACAGTATAATGGTGTTGACTGTTATTTTATTTTTTAATTCAGTGAACATTTTTACATGCCATAGTAGTCAAATTTTTCCATGCCATAATAGTAGAATTTTATTCTTCCATGCACCAAAGATACCAAGGAGCCTGGCACATAATATAGATCCAGTGTTGAATACATAGCACCCTTGCACTCAATATTATTAGCTTGAAGACTATCAGAGCAATGTTTCTCTCCAGTAATTTTACCATGTTGTGTTAAATGTTATATGGCAGGGGTTCTCAAACTGGGGGTTAAGACCCCTCAGGGGGTTGCGAGGTTATTACATGGGGGGTCAACCTCCACCCCAAACCCCGCTTTGTCTCCAGCATTTATAATGGTGTTCAATATATTTAAAAGTATTTTTAATTTATAAGGGGGAGTCGCATTCAGAGACTTGCTGTGTGAAAGGGGTCACCAGTAAAAAAAGTTTGAGAGCCACTGTTATATGGCAACTAAAACAGAAAAGTTGAAAATAAATCTGTCAATAGTATATCAACTGAAGTTTAATTTTCTCCTTATATGAACAAATATTTTAAATTTGTTTAGATATCAGTTTAGATATCAGTGACAGGATAGGCTTAGAGAAAACTAAATAGAGAGATCTGAGTATAGTTTCATTATTTCAGTTTTTAAATACTTTTCTTACAGGCTGAATACAAGTCAATTTTTTAAAAAACCTGATTTCTAAAAAATATAAATTAATACATTTTTATTTTTCAAACACAACCTACTTAAAATTTAAATTTGAAATTATCTCATCCTCTATTATGGCCTCAATTTACTAAAATCTGTTAAAGTTGTTAAAATTATATTTAAAAAAATCAAGCAGTACATGTTTGCTGCCAAAATATTAAAGAAAGTCAAACCACTGAACTGATGAAAGTCACTGGTTAAGCACCTGAAACCAAAGTTTGTTGAAGTGCTAAACCAGGTTTTGACTGCAATAGCCTCTTCTGCAAGTGCAAGGAGAATATTTTCTTCATTTCAGTTTATTCCACTAGTTCAGTTTAATGACTAGTTGAATCAAAGTTGAGAAATAGATTAGGAGTTGAAAAAGCAGGAAAGCTTCTTTTTCTCTTCCAAGCTATGAGGTGTGAGAGGATGAGCTATACTAGTTCTAAAATTGTGGAGGATTTGATGACCAGAAACAATTAATTCAGTTCACAAATAGCAGCTGATACTTCCTTTGTTTAATAAATCAGTTAGTTTTAAATGCAAAATATGTTTTGATAAACTTTTTATTATGTATCCAACATATTTAAGGTAGTTGGAGTTAGCTATCAAACCATTTTAAAATGGTGGTTTTGTACATTTGTAATTGAATTATAATTTCTATCCAAATACAGCGTGATACAAATCACAAGTAAAAAAGAGTTAATCATCTAGTAAATAAGAAATCAGAGGGGTAGCCGTGTTAGTCTGAATCTGTAAAAAGCAACAGAGGGTCCTGTGGCACCTTTAAGACTAACAGAAGTATTGGGAGCATAAGCTTTCGTGGGTAAGAACCTCACTTCTTCAGATGCAAGTCATCATTGCATCTGAAGAAGTGAGGTTCTTACCCACGAAAGCTTATGCTCCCAATACTTCTGTTAGTCTTAAAGGTGCCACAGGATCCTCTGTTGCTAAATAAGAAATGTCATTCATTATTTCTAACATAGTAAAAAATGCAAAAATTAAGGATCTGAAGGTATGTTATGCTATATAATTGCTTACATAAATTTGTTTAGATATAAAGTATCCTGGTTAGCAAAAAGAAGTATCAAATTTAGTGTAAAAGCTATATTTAGTTGCAAATCAACATGTTTTAATAGTTACCAACCTTTCTTTAAGAAAATAAAGAAAGTTCAAATTCAAAACAAGATGAAAATTGATTTAAATCCAGGTTTTCTTCTTGCTGATTTAAAATCTGTGATTTAATTCACTTTGATTTAAATCAGTCCACACTGTTTTCTTAAATTGCATTGTTTGTAATTCTCACTTAAAAGCCTGAAAATAAGATTTCTTGTCCTGTGAATTTTTTCCTTTTACAGTTGGAACACATTTTTCTTGTGTGTTTTCAGTGGGAAAAAATTGTGTTTTTCCTTATTTGTGTATCAGCATCACTGATAATAACAGTGATGTCAGCTCAACACAGCAATCCAGATTGCTTGTTTTTTTAATTTCCTTTGGTTAACTAGTGCTCCCTTTGTTGACTGGCTGATTCTGCTGTAAACAAAATATTTAAAAATCACAAGCCAATATCCTCCCTGGAGCAACTCTCCTTATTAGAGAGAGGAAGGATGGTCTTGTGCTTAAGGTACTGCATTATTATTATTATTATTATTATTTATTATTATTTTATTTTATTATATTATATTTTACTGTTTGTATTGCAGTAGCACCTAGGTGCCCCAATCATAGTGCAGGACCACAGTGTGCTAAGCACTGTACAAATAAAAAAGACAGTCCCTGCCCCAAACCTTGGGACTAAATAAATAGGAGTTCAATTTCCAGTGCGATCACGGACTGACTTTGTGAGTTTGAGTGAGTCACTTAATCTCTCTGGTCCCCAACTTTCTACCAAACTTTGTCTGTCTTGTCTTTAGATTGTATACTCTTTTGGGGGTAGAGATGTGGGATATGTTGACCAGAGAGTAGAAGAGCTATTAGTGATGGGACAGAGACCATGAGGAAGACCCTGAAAAAGGTGGTTTGAGATGCTGAAGGAGGATATGAAGAAGGTTGGTGTCAGCTTGGAAGACACACTTGACAGAAATGTTTGGAAACAAAGAACAAGAGCTGCCAACCCCAATTGATGGGAAAAAACAAAGGTGAAGAGACTCTTTGGGGCAGGGATTGTTTCTTACTAATGATGTGTATGTACGGTGCCTCATGCGATGGGGCCCTGATCTGGGTTGGGGATTCTAGGTGCTAATGCAATAATTATTGGTATAATTAATTACCAGAAACAAATTTGGCACCATGCCATAGACTTCATATAACTAGTGATTATTGCTGAGAGTTTCTCAGTTGCTTAGATTATGTATATATGTCAAGTTTTAATTGTAAACTCAAGAATGTCCCCTTAAAATAGATATTTTAAACATGAGAAAGATTACCAAAATATCTCCACTAAACTTGTGTAAATAAATGGATACATGGATAGGTAAACACATAAATATGTAGGTACACTGTGCTAAACATGGATTCCTGGGATGTAACTCACCTCTGTAGCACTCTTTTCAGTGCCTGTGAGTTGTTTGTGGAAGAATAACCACTGCAGCTGTCCCCATGCTCCTGTGTTTGTAATATGGATGAACTATCATACGCTTCAGCCAGAGACCTATAATTAAACAGTATGTACAATGAAGAAATTATCTATTGTACTTACAGCAACAATTCATAAATAGGTTTCAGAGTGGTAGCTGTGTTAGTCTGTATCAGCAAAAACAACGAGGGGTCCTTGTGGTACCTTAGAGACTAACAAATTTATTTGGGCATAAGCTTTTGTGGGCATAAGCTAAAACCCACTCCATCAGATGCATGTAGTGAAAAATACAGTAAGCAGCATATATATGAAAAGATGGGAGTTTTTTGTAGTAATTTTCCCTCTGCTGATACTCACACCTTTTTGTCAACTGTTGGAAATGGGTGACATCCACCTTGATTGCATTGACCTCGTTAACACTACAAAAGTAATCAACTGTTGAGAATATGCCACTTCCACCTTAATTGAATTGGTCTCGTTAGCATTGACCCTCCCACTTGGTAAGGCAACTCCCATCTTTTCATATATATACTGCTTACTGTATTTTCACTATATGCATTTGATGAAGTGGGTTTTATCCCACAAAAGCTTATGCCCAAATAAATTTGTTAGTCTCTAAGGTGCCACAAGGACTCCTTGTTGTTTTTGCTAATTCATAAATAGTGGTCCCCAGGCATGATTTACTTATGTGTTTTATCTCTAAACCTTAAAGCTGCATTAACATTATTTCTTGGTATGGACTTTTGTTATTTGTTAAGCATTGAGAATGTGCTAGGAACTCTACAAAACATAGTCCCTGATCTTGCAGAAATGTACAAATCTAAGGCCGCAACCTTGGAAAGTCAGTGGGACTACCCACATGTGTAAAGTTAAGCGCACGCAAAATCTTTGCAGGGTTAGGGATTAAGTTACATATTTACATCAAGAGGAAAATGTACCCCTATATCAGTGTACACTGCTTGGTTATAGGATGTTCCTATGCAATCCATGGTGCATTCTTTAGTGAACTAGAAAGTGGATTTCATAGCAGAGGGAATAGCTGTTTTACCAAATTAATTTAACATGTCTGATGAATGCCCCCTACAGTCTGTTAATGGCAGCTCTGAGCACACATTTCTGGGTTTAGCACACTTTTCATTTAACTTTAAAATTCACCTGTTGGGGGGGGGCAATTTTTTAAACCAGCCTCCAAAATTGCAGATACACCAGATGTTCACTTGTACATGCAAATTGTCTAGTTAGATATTCCTCAAGCAAAACTTGCATGCAAAATTTTGTGCTGAACACCTGTAACTCCCACTGAAATCGATAGGACTGGACTGGCTGCAGGTGCTCATCAGGCCACTTTTATTTAATTGTCTAAACTTAGATGCTTGACTTTAGGCACTCAGGTTTGAAAAATGTGGCCATAGTGACCAGCTTGTAAACAAACCATAGGCTACAATTTAACTTCAGTGGGAGCTCTGGGTGTTCAGCACCTCTGAATATCAGAATACTTTTTATTTAGAAGCCAAAACATGGATTGAGGAGTCTAAATTTGGACAGCCAAATATGAAAGTTTTAGCCTATGAGCAGTCAGAATAAAAAGTTATTCACTTTTTTTGCTATATGATCAATCATCTGAGTCACAGGATATTATTTCAGTTTCCTGCTTTGATGAACTAAGCTGTAGAAACCTTAAAAAAATCCCCTTTTCTGTGTGTAAAATTATCTACAAACATTTGTAACTGTGTGGTGGTTCTCTGCAAAAAATGGTCTTCCCAGTGTTTAATGCTCACAAATATTTATTCAGAATAGTATTCATCTTGCTTAGCTTTCAGTGGACTTTCTTGTGAATAAAAAGTGGCTCAGTTGAATGTCTACAAATAATCAGATAAAAAGGGTTGTGAATCCAGCAAAGTGGGATGTACTCACAACTGTACTTTTTGCAGTATTGTCCCAACTCAAGGCATGAGCCACTTTGCTGGATGGTGAAAACTTGGTAATGACTATTTGAGTGTATTTTTTGACTAGCTAAACTCATTTTTAAGGAAGCCAAATCATTTTACTTACAAATATAGTCACATTTTACCTTATCCTAATTAATTACAATGGGCAATGTATCACAGGTCGGTTAAAAGCTAAACTTCTTATCAATGGAAGAGAGAAGACACCAAGATGGACAAACACCTGTCCCCGTCACTCCCATGCAAACTAATAAAAATTAAAAAATCCCAAAAGCAGAATTTGACCTACTTAGTGTACTTGACTTACCTCCTGTTCCCATTCTCTATCCTTCCTACGCCCACATCAGCATCCTGTACTGCTGGCCTGGGAACATTTATATAGGAGTGATGGGTGTTAATCACACCAACCTTCATGGTCAGATTGGTACTCCTTGGGTGAGAGGGGAGGAATCATTTCAAAATGAAAAAAAGTACTTTTATGGTTCTATACAAAAAGAAACCTCAGAATGCCTAACATCTGCATGTTACATGCTCTAGGGCAAAAAGTAGAAAATTGATCATAGAAATTAGAGAGATGAAATTTAAACATAGCTCTCTTTGCTCCTGATTCAATCATTACACATCTGGAAAATAGGAGGTGGAATCAGGGGAAAAAAACAACCCAGAATGTCTTCCACAATAGCAGAAAACACAATTGTGTGTTTTAAGAATGTTAAGCAAGGCTGCTTTTCAATGTAATTCTAGATATATGGATGTGATTTAAATGTATTATGTACAATTCAATAAAAACACATAAAACACAGGTTTCAGAGTGGTAGCCGTGTTAGTCTATATTAGCAAAAACAACGAGGAGTCCTTGTGGCACCTTAGAGACTAACAAATTTATTTGGGCATAAGCTTTCGTGGGCTAGAACCCGATGAAGTGGGTTCTAGCCCATGAAATCTTATGCCCAAATAAGTTTGTTAGTCTCTAAGGTGCCACAAGGACTCCTCGTTGTTTTTACATAGAACACATTTTCTCTATTCACAATACTTGTATTACAGCATTAAAATCTAGCTCTATGTAATGTACCTGATTCTGTAGTTCTTTACACGTGTGTAGCTCTCCCAGAAGTCAGTGGAAGTTGTGTGTATGTCAGTAGTATGGCTTCAGGCTTAATATGTGACTTAATTTTTTTTCTATTTTTATTGGGGTATTATTAAGTATAAAATATGTCAAGTACTTCCCATATTACAACAACAAATTGCAAAGGCACTCTAGCTGAATCATACTGCCCTCATCCTCCCTCCCCTCTTCTTCCAGTTATTTTTCACAGCCACTTGTTGCATCTTGCCCTTGGTTAGATTACAAGCGTGTCAGGGCAAAGGCTGTGTCTTTCTATGTGTTTGTACAGCGCCTGGAACAAATGGGCCCTGATCCTGATTGATGCCTTTAGCTGTTGCTGCAATACAACTAAGAAGTAATAAAAATGATAAAATATGACTCTGTAAGATTAAAGGGATATGAGATTAGACTCTAGGTCTGAGTGCAAGCCACAAATTGCAAAACTGAATGCAGTTCAGCTCCCCAATGTACTATAACTTTAGAATAAATGTAATGGAGCTGATTCTCCTCTCACCCTGGTGTAATCAGGAATGCTTCTACTGAAGTCAGTGGAATTACACTAGTTTTAAACTGGTGTCAGTGGCAGGAGAATCAGGCCCAATATCTTTGCCTACTAAATATGTAGGGTGGAATCCCGGTCCTTTCAAAGCAAGCTTTGCCATTGACTTATTTCACTCTTAATGCTTTCCTAGGAACTGACAAAGACACTAGCAGCTGAGAGAGTTTGCTCTGTTGGGCCCTCTGGTGGTCCCCAGGAAGTCAACAGCAAAACTCCCAATTTAATAGGACTATGGTAGCGGCCCTCCATATGGAATCATTTAGGTTTTTCAAACATGGCCCATTTATGTAGCTGAGTAAGACAGGAAGGATGGTTTAGGGTAGTTAGGGTACTGGCCTGGGATTTGAGAGACCTAGGTTCAATTCATTGCTCTGTCACAGACTTCCTGTGTGATCTTGGGCACAACACTTAGTCTCTCTGCCTCAGTTCCTCATCTGTTAAATGCACTTCCCTACCTCACAGGGTTGTGAGGATAAAATTATTAAAGATTGTGAAGCACTCCGATATAATGTTGATGGAGGCCATATAAGTACCTTAGATAGAGTACCATGCAGTCACATGAATAAGGGACCTGTGCCTGACGTGAAGTTTTACTGTTGGAAAGAGAATTTATTAGCAAATCATGAACTAAAGTTGGTACTCTAGCCCTTGCACAATGCATTCTGGTTAATATGCAATCTCAGTGTTCAGATACAAAATAAAGGTAGGTGTTTTATAAAATCCTTTCAGAAATGCTGGTAAAATTGGGTCACTATACTCAGCATGCCCCAGGGCTGGGGCAGCAACGGGGTGCAGGGGGGAGCCCAGGGCCGGGGTGGGGGCAGCCAAAAAGTTTTTTGCTTGGGGCGGCAAAAAACCTAGAGCCGGCCCTGTTTGTGGGACACCATAAGAAAACAGAGGCTTCTTGGGTACCAGGCTGGAATGTCTAGCTTAGAATTTCTGCAAAAGCTGGTTTGCTGTATATTCCTCTGCTGTTCAAAGAAACAGGACTTTGCGTATATTTCAGTAAATAAATGGATTACACCAAGGTTACTCCAACTTCTTGTCACTGACTTCTCATTCAAATGGAACTACCCCATAAGGCTTTTCCAACCGGTCTAAGGGGCAATCATAGCAATTTATAGTCCTGGCTGAGAACTTTTAAAAGGAGCTGTCAGCTGGGGACAGAGAACCAATGCGACTGAAACATTCCTCACCCCAAGATATTGGTGGTGAAAAGGAGACAGTAGAGACCCTTCAAACCCTCCCTCACGCTCAAGCACTGGAATTTGGAGGCTTTGACTGAGCCACATGTTCCCCTAAGATCCTTGGTCTCATACCCACACATCACTCCATAAAAGATACAGATGAGTCAGAATCTGTAGAGGCCCTGTTGGTAGGGTTGCCAGGTGCCCCATTTTTGACCTGAATGGCCAGTCGAAAAGGGACCCTGGCAGCTCCAGTCAGCACCACTGACTGGGGCATCAAAAGTCCAGTCAGTGGTGCAGTGGGGTTAAGGCAGGCTCCTTGCCTGCCCTGGCTCCACGCAGCTCCTGGAAGTGGCCAGCATGTCCCTGTGACCCTAAGCGCAAAGATGGCCAGGGAAGCTTCGCATGCTGACCCCACCCCAAGCGCCGGCTCTGCAGCTCCCATTGGCTGGGAACCGCGCAGTCGCCTGGTCGCGCCTCTGCCTCGGGGCCGAACATGCCGGCCACTTCCAGGAGCAGCGGGGAGCCAGAGCAGGCAGGGAGCCTACCTTAGCCCCACTGTACCGCCGACTGGGAGCCACCTAAGGTAAGTGATACCTGTCTGGAGCCTGTACCCTGAACCCCCTGCCCCAGGTTGGAACCCTGTCCCACACCCTAAGTCCCTCCCAGATCCTGCACCCCCACCCGCACCCCAACCCTCTACCCCTGGTCGGAATCCCCTCCCGCACCCACACTCCCTCCTGGAGCCCGCACTCCACACCCCCTCCCGCACCCCACACCCCTGCCCCAGCTCTGAACCCCCTCCCACACCCAAACTCTCCCCCAGAGCCTGCACTCTGACCCCCTCTCACACCCCAACCCTTTGCCCCAGCCCTGAGCCCCCTCCCACACTCCAAACCCCTTGGCCCCAGTCCAGAGCCCCCTCCTGCACTCCAAACCCCTCACTCCTGGCCCCACCCCAAACCCCACACCCACAGCCGCAGCCCACACCCCCTCCTACACCCCAACTCCCTGCCCCAGCCCTGAGCCCGTTCCCACACTCCAAACCCTTTGGTCCCAGCCCAGAGCCCCCTCCTGCACCCCAAACCCCTCATCCCCAGCCCCACCCCCAGCCGGAGCCCTCACCCCCTCATAAGAACATAAGAATGACCATACTGGGTCAGACCAAAGGTCCATCCAGCCCAATATCCTGTCTGCCGACAGTGGCCAATGCCAGGTGCCCCAGAGGGAGTGAACCTAACAAGTAATGATCAAGTGATCTCTCTCCTGCCATCCATCTCCACCCTCTGACAAACAGAGGATAGGGACACCATTCCTTACCCATCCTGGCTAATAGCCATTAATGGACTTAACCTCCATGAATTTATCTAGTTCTCTTTTAAACCCTGTTATAGTCCTAGCCTTCACAACCTCCTTAGGCAAGGAGTTCCACAGGTTGGCTGTGCGCTGTGTGAAGAAGAACTTCCTTTTATTTGTTTTAAACCTCCTGCCCATTAATTTCATTTGGTGGCCCCTAGTTCTTATATTATGGGAACAAGTAAATAACTTTTCCTTATTCACTTTCTCCACACCACTCATGATTTTATATACCTCTATCATATCCCCCCTTAGTCTCCTCTTTTCCAAGGTGAAAAGTCCTAGCCTCTTTAATCTCTCCTCATATGGGACCTGTTCCAAACCCCTAATCATTTTAGTTGCCCTTCTCTGAACCTTTTCTAATGCCAGTATATCTTTTTTGAGATGAGGACACCACATCTGTACGCAGTATTCAAGATGTGGGTGTACCATGGATTTATATAAGGGCAATAAGATATTCTCCATCTTATTCTCTATCCCTTTTTTAATGATCCCCAACATCCTGTTTGCTTTTTTGACTGCAGCTGCACACTGTGTGGACGTCTTCAGAGAACTATCCACGATGACTCCAAGATCTCTTTCCTGATTAGTTGTCGCTAAATTAGCCCCCATCATATTGTATGTATAGTTGGGGTTATTTTTTCCAATGTGCATTACTTTACATTTCTCCACATTAAATTACATTTGCCATTTTGTTGCCCAATCACTTAGTTTTGTGAGATCTTTTTGAAGTTCTTCACAGTCTGCTTTGGTCTTAACTATCTTGAGCAGTTTAGTATCATCTGCAAACTTTGCCACCTCACTGTTTACCCCTTTCTCCAGATCATTTATGAATAAGTTGAATAGGATTGGTCCTAGGACTGACCCTTGGGAACACCACTAGTTACCTCTCTCCATTCTGAAAATTTACCATTTATTCCTACCCTTTGTTCCCTGTCTTTTAACCAGTTCTCAATCCATGAAAGGATCTTACCTCTTATCCCATGACAACTTAATTTACGTAAGAGACTTTGGTGAGGGATTTTGTCAAAGGCTTTCTGGAAATCTAAGTACACTATGTCCACTGGATCCCCCTTGTCCACATGTTTGTTGACCCCTTCAAAGAACTCTAATAGATTAGAAAGACATGATTTCCCTTTAGAGAAACCATGTTGACTTTTGCCCAACAATTTATGTTCTTTTATGTGTCTGACAATTTTATTCTTTACTATTGTTTCAACTAATTTGCCCGATACTGATGTTAGACATACCGGTCTGTAATTGCCGGGATCACCTCTAGAGCCCTTTTTAAATATTGGCGTTACATTATCTATCTTCCAGTCATTGGGTACAGAAGCCGATTTAAAGGACAGGTTACAAACCATAGTTAATAGTTCCGCAATTTCACATTTGAGTTCTTTCAGAACTCTTGGGTGAATGCCATCTGGTCCTGGTGACTTGTTACTGTTAAGTTTATCAATTAATTCCAAAACCTCCTCTAATGACACTTCAATCTGTGACAATTCCTCAGATTTGTCACCTACAAAGGACGGCTTAGGTTTGGGAATCTCCCTCACATCCTCAACAGTGAAGACTGATGCAAAGAATTCATTTAGTTTCTCTGAAATGGCCTTATCGTCTTTGAATGCTCCTTTAGCGTCTCGATCGTCCAGGGGCCCCACTGGTTGTTTAGCAGGCTTTCTGCTTCTGATGTACTTAAAAAACATTTTGTTATTACCTTTTGAGTTTTCGGCTAGCTGTTCTTCAAACTCCTTTTTGGCTTTTCTTATTAAATTTTTACACTTAATTTGGCAGTGTTTATGCTCCTTTCTATTTACCTCACTAGGATTTGACTTCCACTTTTTAAAAGATGCCTTTTTATCTCTCACTGCTTCTTTTACATGGTTGTTAAGCCATGATGGCTCTTTTTTAGTTCTTTTACTGTGTGTTTTAATTTGGGGTATACATTTAAGTTGGGCCTCTATTATAGTGTCTTTGAAAAGTGTCCATGCAGCTTGCAGGGATTTCACTCCAGTCACTGTACCTTTTAATTTCTGTTTAACTAACCTCCTCGTTTTTGCATAGTTCCCCTTTCTGAAATTAAATGCTACAGTGTTGGGCTGCTGAGGTGTTCTTCCCACCACAGGAATGTTAAATGTTGTTATATTATGGTCACTATTTCCAAGCAGTCCTGTTATAGTTACCTCTTGGACCAGATCCTGCGCTCCACTCAGGACTAAATCGAGAATTGCCTCTCCCCTTGTGGGTTCCTGTACCAGCTGCTCCAAGAAGCAGTCATGTAAAGTATCAAGAAATTTTGTCTCTGCATTTCATCCTGAGGTGACATGTACCCAGTCAATATGGGGATAATTGAAATACCCCACTATTATTCAGTTCTTTATTTTGATAACCTCTCTAATCTCCCTTAGCATTTCATAGTCACTATCACTGTCCTGGTCAGGTGGTCCTCCCACACACCAACCCCCTGCCCTAGCTCAGAGCCCCCTCCCGCACCCTGAACCACTCATTACTGGCCCTAAACCAGAGCCCGCACCCCCAGCTGGAACCCTCACCTCCTCTTGCACCCCAACCCCCTGTCCCACCCCAGTGAAAGTGAGTGAGGGTGGGGGAGAGCGAGCGACAGAGGGAGGGGGGCTGGAGTGAGTGGGGGCGGGGCCTCAGAGAAGGGGCAGGGCTGGGGCAAGGGCGTTCGTTTTTTTGTAATTAGAAAGTTGGCAAACCCCTAGTTCCACTGGTTCAGACTGTGGAACAGCCACTCTGAGGCCTCTTCTTTCCCAGCCTGAAAGTTCTGATTAGGCTGGTGTGGAACTCCTATGCACAGAAGCGGAAAGGACTTGGCCCCCTATAGTTCCAAATTAGTGGGTCAGAATTTGGATCTCAGTAAAGAGTGCAGGATCAGGTTGTTTCTCCTATCTTCACATTCTATTAGCATTAAAGAATATTTTTGATAATTTCAGAAGTTAAGGGCCACATTTTTAAACCCAGAAGCCCAAAATTGTCCTGTAGAAATGACAACACAACTGTCTGCCTATATGTGCCTGATCTGTGAGCATGGTATTTCTATTGAGCACTTGTGGGTCAAAATCCCTGCCCCTATTGAAGTTATGTTAAGCAAAATATTTTGGACTACATTAATTATATTAATAGATAGCTTTCCCTTATTCTCTAGCTACACCATTTTTGTTAAAATATCATATTAGCACAAACTATCATACTGATTGTTATCTTCTAGCCCATTCCACAACAGCAGATTATAATATTTAGGAAATTAGAATTCAAAGTAATGCAAATTAACTTTTGCTTTAGAAATATTTCAAAATTATTATCATGTAATGGATTTCACAAATAATCTGACTTTATGTATTCTCTTTTTAAAAAGATAAGAGAGCTATGAAGAACAGCTAAATATCCAAACACTTACTGTTTTTTTTAAACTATTTTACCAGTGATAAGCCAAGAGCTTTAGGATGCAAGAAAACAAAATAGAGCATTATTCGTGTACAGAATTGTAATGAATGGAGGATTAGCAGCTCCATCTGCTGTGCTTTTTTACATTAGCCAGTTCTAACTTTCCTATTGGCACAATGGTCCAAATTTACCCCTGCTGTATCCACACTGACTTCGGGGATGTAGTGACTTCAATAGAGATACACCAAGGATTAATTTGGCCCAGTACGTCTATTTGCTTATTTTTAATTATTGAAGAACATACAAAATATTCAGTTATATTACATTAAATACTGTGTTGTTTCAAAATCTCTAGATTTTGCCCTCTAGAAAATAGGATACATCTAGAATAAAGCAAATTAAAAAAAATACTTAAGTGGGAAAAAGAAGACACCGATATTATTGTTGTCACAAGGTGCTTTGCTATTGTGGGTGCTTACCTTGGTAATGTAATCTGCTCTTAGTAATGATTGCAGTCCTTTAAGTTGTCAGCATTTCCACACTGAATGTAAACAGCCACAATGAAAATCCAAACATAACCAACATTTCAGGGTATTAATTTCCTTATTGCTGAATTTCTTAAATGGGCAGTCTAATGATACTTCTCTGTATTATTCCAAGACAAGGGCGTGGTCATTAGACAAGGATTTTCTTGACCTAGTGCTGGATTTTGAGATTTAGAGACAGATGAAAGTGACTGTGACAGTCACCATTATCCCACACCTGAGCAGAAGCTTATGAATACTATGAATATGCATGGGATTTGACAAAGACTATTGAACAATTCCTGTTCTGAAACTAAGGAAGATATTGGAAAAGTGTTACATAGCACTTGTCTGGTGATATTTTTGTATTACTTTTATTGCAGATTCATACATTATTATTGTACTAGGGCTTTTCACTGGAATAGATATGGTTTACTGTTTATTCTTTCATATTTTCTCAAATAGCCTAGAATAATAATAATTACAGTTTTAGTCAATTTGGAAACTTCTCAGCCAAACTAATACAGCTTTGTAAGGGACTACAATGTTCCCATCATGATGCTTAAAATATCTGTAAAATGTTTCATATATGTTTAGTTAAAAATGTTATTGTTTATAACATCTTTCTTGCCAATTCTAAGAAAAAATATTATTTTAGCTATCAGAGAGAGAAAAGCTATTAGTAGAAATCTCCTTGCTCTACCTTAGGTTTTGAAAAAAGACAAACTCATCTAGAATTGTGTCAGAACATAAAACTGCAAAGAATTAATCACAAGCTGACAAGAAAGTATGATTTGTGGTTAAGGCACTGAGATAGATCGCAGGAGATTTGGTTCAGATTCTAGCTTTGCCATAGGTTTCCCTTCTGTCCTTCCCTTAGGGCTCAATTCACAATTTCCCCAAGGGCACTTTGGGTAAGTCTACACTCCAGTGTAAGTGGGACTTGAGTCATCGGGCCTGGGTAAGAGAACCCAGGACTTGAGCATCTACATTAACCCTACATTAAGAATTTTGTAATCCAGGCTCGAACCTGGGGCTCTGGCATCATAGAATCATAGAAGATTAGGGTTGGAAGAGACCTCAGAAGGCATCTAGTCCAACCCCCTGGTCAAAGCAGGACCAACACCAACTAAATCATCCCAGTCAGGGCTTTGTCAAGCCGGGCCTTAAAAACCTCTAAGGATGGAGATTCCACCACCTCCCTAGGTAACCCATTCCAGTGCTTCACCACCCTCCTAGTGAAATCGTTTTTCCTAATATCCAATCTAGACCTCCCCCACTGCAACTTGTGACCATTGCTTCTTGTTCTGTCATCTGTCACCACTGAGAACAGTCTAGCTCCATCCTCTTTAGAATCCCCTTTCAGACAGTTGAAGGCTGCTATCAAATCCCCACTCACTCTTCTCTTCTGCAGACTAAAAAAGCCCAGTTCCCTCAGCCTCTCCTCGTAAGTCATGTGCCCCAACACCCTAATCATTTTTGTTGCCCTCTGCTGGACTCTCTCCAATTTGCACACATCCTTTCTGTAGTGGGAGACCCAAAACTGGATGCAATACTCCAGATATGGCCTCATCAGTGCTGAATAGAGGAGAATAATCACTTACCTCACTCTGTTGGCAATGCTCCTACTAATGCAGCCCAATATGCCATTAACATCCACACTGCAGTACACAGACCCAACTCAAACTGATCAGATTCCAGGCTCCCTATGCCAGCTTGAAATGTGACTGCTCTAGCCCTTTGACCATGTTGCACTGTGGGAAAACTTGACTGTCCACCCAGCACATCAAAGGAAGTTTGAACAGCCCACCAACACATCCTGCTGAGCTGTCATTTTGATCTGTGTGCACCCAGATACCAGAGCCAGCAACATAGAGGAGGCACCTTTTGAATAACTTTTTGCTTGAACTATCACTCCTGTGTCAGGAAACAGGCAGAGCTTTGATGAAATGCTGGTGGACATTTTGGTGGCATTTTCTGACCCACCAAAGGCACCTGACAGGGCAATCATCCTGGTCCAGAAGTGGGTTACTGTAATCCTCTCAAAGCTGGCTATCCCAGACTGCTACACATCATTGCCAACCAGTTTGGTGTTGGAAAATTGACTGTAGGTAAAGTGGTGGCAGAGGTTTCTGAGGCAATCAGGTTTATCTCAAAGTGGTGGGCATAAAAGATATTCCTGACGTAACTGCTGGCTTTAAAAGAATGGGATTTCCAAACTGCACCGGCACCAGTGATGGGACTCATGTGCCCATAGTTTGCCCTCTTCAAGGAGCACAAGTACATAAACCTAGTCTGTGGGGAGCTTGCTTCTGATTATGAGCTTGGGAGGTTGTTTGAAGGCCAGATGAGGGGGTTCAGGAAAGATTTCTCTCAGAATGGGGTTCCCAGCGAGTATGGGTTGTAGTTGTTTGATGATACCCTGTATGGGTTGCAGTGTGGGGTGGTAGGTGACAACTAGGGGTGTGTGGTCAGAGGGGGGTTTATTTCTGTATTGAAGCAGGTTCTTTCAGGGTGCTAACAGGCCACATGACTTTCAATGGTCCCTTATAATATATGCTAACTACTTATGCTACTGTTAGGGAAATTCTGTGCCACTGCGCAATGCAGAATTTGCACAGAATTAATGTTTTGCACAGAATTTCATTTCCCCCCCCACAGAATTGGTGCCGCAAACTGCTGGCCACCACTAGTGGCTGCTGGACCAAGCAGAGCCCAGCTCTCCAGCTCGCAAATACAGGACACTGCTGGTGGAAGGGGGAGGGAGAGCTGGAGGGTTCTGGGCAGCTGCGGCTCTCAGCACACCTTGAAGGAAGGAGGCAGTGTGCAGGAAACTCCATACAAGCCCCAGACCCAGCATCAAGCTGTTTCTCTCTCTGGATCCCTGGGCTATGGGGGTAGGGAGTGTGGGTGTGTGTACTTGTGGGCACCCCACAGCTGGGCTCTGGGGGGAGGGGTGTGGGTGTCTGGGCTGGGGAGTGCCCCACAGTGCGGGAGGTCAGACTAGATGACCATATTGGTCCCTTCTGACCTTAAAGTCTATGAGCTGGACTCTGGGTGGGAGGGGATGCAGGTGTCTGCACCGGGCCGGCATCCTGCAGCTGGGTTCTGAGGGATGGGGGTACAGGTGTCTGGGTGGGGGGTGCCCCGAAGCTGGGCTCGGGGGGGGGGTGTCTGAGACCAGAAAGGCAGAGTTTTCCCCCAAGATGTGCCCAGCTGGAATGCATGACATACCCAGACTGAGGCGCCCAACAAAAACAGATCAGAGAAACAGAAACTGCGTTGTCGTAGGGATTTCTTTAACTCTCTACTTCTGGGGGAATCTATTTTGTTGTCTGTATTATTACTGACATACTTGCTGAAAGGTATTTTGAAATAAATTACCAAAATAATTCAAACTGGTATGATTATATTGTGTTATTTTGACAAATAAAATATGCAGAATTTTAAAATATTGGGCACAGAATTTTTAATTTTTTGGTGCAGAATGCTCCCAGGAGTATTATGCTAAACTATCTGTTTGATTTTGTATGTAACTGTGATGCTTTGAATAACTTTCCCATACCTGAGGAAGAGCTCTGTGTAGCTCAAAAGCTTGTCTCTCTCACCAACAGAAGTTGGTTCAATAAAATATATTCTCACCCACTTTGTCTCTGTAATATCCTGAAACCGACACGGCTACAACAATACTGCATTTATTGTATTGTTAGCTATTGTAGCTATTAAAAACAAACAAAACAAAACACCACATATTAGAAACCCAGTAAATTCATAGCTAATGTTATACCCAAATATGCAGATTCACAAAAGGCATCCAGAATATCAAATGAAATCAGATGCAAATCATATGCCAAATTCGGGCATATTTTTCAGGACATAATTTATTGTTGTTTCAGCAAGACTGAAAATTCAACTTGTATCAAGTTTAATGATTTTTCTTGAATCTTTTATTTAACTGCTTCTGTGCCTATATTATATAACGTGGTATTTTATTACTAAAAATATCAAATTTCATGTTGTTTTCATGTTGGTCCACAAGTACTGTGGACAAAATCTATATGTTTTATGTAGAGGAATTTTGAATTCCATCTAAAATCCAATGGGGTTATATCTTAACTGAGATAGGGAAGGATCAGATTTGCTTTAAAACATGTGGTTCTGTTCTTGCAAACCCTTACTCCAGTGAGTAATTTTTATTCATGAGTGTTTCCATTGGAGTCAGTGGGATAACTCCAACTCTTATGGGTAAGGGTTTGCAGGATCAAGCCCTATGTTTGCTGAATGACTTGATAATAGGTACAGCTCTGCTCCCTTTTAAGTCAAAATCAGAAATCCCATTAACATCAGTGAAAGCTCAGTTAGTTCCAGTGTTTATACAAGGGTCAATATTTTCCCATAGGGATTTCTTACATTGTTTTGTATTTGAATCAAGTAACCTTGACTGATGGGAGGAAGATAGAAGCCCTGGATTATTGTTTTACTAGGCCTGCTTTAATCTATTTCCATATCTTGCTTTGTCAGCTCCTTTATAATTCTTTTCAATCCTATTAAGGCTGTCTCTATTTGCAAGCTCTCATTTACATGATACCTGTATACAGGGCTGGCTCCAGGCACCAGCTTGCCAAGCAGGTGCTTGGGGCGGCCACTCCGGAGAGGGGCGGCATGTCCAGCTATTCGGCGGCAATTTGGCGGACGGTTCCTCACTCCCACTTGGAGCGAAGGACCTCCCGCCGAATTGCCGCCGCAGATCATGATCGCGGCTTTTTTTTTTTTTTTTGCGCCGCTTGGGGCGGCAAAAACCTTGGAGCCGGCCCTGCCTATACATATTTATTTATAAATCATTAGTTTCTGAAAGGAAGGGCTCTGCTTTGTAGTCACAGAGGAAATCAGAAATTTACTATGTTGTTTTGTTATCTAGGTGGATAAATGCTTAGGTCTTGTCTACACTATAGGTATGTTTGTTTTTTGCAAATATTTCCCACCTTTTCCTAGTGCTGGTGCTGTTCCAACAATGGTAGGAGCACTAGTGTAGAAAAGGCTCCCACAGCTCCTAGCATTTTTAACCTTATATCATTTAGGCCTTCTCTGAGCAAGATTAGACAACATAAAGTTAAAACACAGGCAGCCTCAGAAGCATTGTCTATAGAATCACAATTGATTTGTTAAGGTGGCCAGGGTAATATCTGTAGCAAGAACAGGAATATTGATATACTACAAGCAGTCATATTTTTCAGCTCTGAGATAGTCACATCTTAAAGGATTTTTCATCTATTTATTCAGGGAACTCAATGAATGACCACAGAAAACTTGAACCTATGCCACGAACAAAACTGTCTCTTACTAAAAATAAGGGTTAATAAAGATGATTTTGTAATTTGTAGCACTGCATTTGTACATAAGATATAGAACAGAACTCAGTAATACTAGCTAATTACTTCATTCCTTAGTCAGAAAAAAATTCCATTTGAAGTCAAATGGCAATTTTGACTGAATAACGTCTGCAGGGTTTAGTCCATTTTAAGACAACTAAAGTGTATTTGTAATTCACATAAAAACACTTTCAGCACACATACCATAAAGAGTTCCATTGAGTTTATTGGAATTTTTGTCTGACTAAATGAGAGCAGTAGTTAAATTTAAGGCCTCATGGGTCTAGAGCAGAGCTGCCAGGTAGCTGACATCTCCAAACTGCCACCCAGCAGTAACTGTAACCACCTTGTGCTTCACTGCTCATGACCCGCTGTGGAGACAAACCATAGGAAGTCCTGCCTCAAGGAGTTTGACAGGCAGCAGCCTCATGGCTCTTGATTCGTTTCCTGCCGTACATAAACACAATGGGTGTTCCAGGAAGTGTCCAGGTAAAAGTATGGATTTCCTGTAGCTGCTATGATCTTGGATTGATTTGGACTACGCCTCCTGACTTGGACTCTGAGCCTTGGTATTGACCCCAGCCTGGAACCAGACTAAGAATGCTTCCAGTACTCCCAGTCTCAGGTTTGCCCCTGCTCTGACCCGTCATCCTAAGTGCCCTTGCTGGGATCCTGACAGCAAACAAGATATAATGTGCACTTTCAAAAGGCTTCAGGATGATTCTCATTTTATTTGAATTGCACTGTAATTAATGGTCATAAAATATATTCTACTCCAGCCCCTCAGCTAATCCATTCCTAAAAGTTTCTTGGACCATCTTTTGCCTGCCCACCTTGCAACATGGCCAGTGAACTACCATTTCCTTTTCTTCACATAGATGAAAATTTTTTTCTGTTGCCAAATCCACATGCTGATACTCCTGCCTTTCAACATGATATCCAGCAGCACCTGCTCCATTCTTCTTTGGCTTGTCTCTACGAGATTTTCCATTTTCGAGGTCATCATATGAGTTTCTGCACCATAGGTGACAACAGACAAATGCAGATGTTGTATAATTTCTGCTTCAAGCTAAGTGTCATCCTTCCTATAAGAAACTACTTTAGTCTGCTGAATGACCTGCATCCTGTGCTCATTCCTTCTACTTCTCCTTCTTGGTCACTATCTCTGCAAACCATCTCTCCCAGATAGACATACTCTTCCATTTCTTCTGTTGCATTGCCTTATATTTAGATGTTAGGTATCTGTGCACCAGGTATATTTGATATGGGTCTTTGTCCTCTTGTGATTCATATGCAGACCTATCTTCCTGCTTGTCTCATTGAGCCCAGGGAGTATATCTCGAAGCTAACTGCAGTCTTTGCTAATAGAACAATACTATCTGCAAATTGCATATTGTTCAATCATTTCCTGTTAATGTTTAGACTCTTGTCTGATCAGTCAAACTCTTTGAAGACTTTTAATACAGCCATAAATCAATATAATGTGGCCCTTCTGTACTCTTCTTCCAATTTGGAATGACTTTGAGCTGGACTAACAAATCAATATAAATATTGTTAAGCAACTTGATGTAAGTGGTAGGCACACCTTGTCTCTGCCATGCTTGGAGAACAGTTAAAGGCTTTCTTGTAGTCCATGAAGGTGAGGTATAAGAGAGGTGATTATATTTTTAATTCTTCTGTGTCACTACACCCACTGTGAGCACATTCCATGACAGAATAGCTCACCTTGTTCTCTTGACTGATTTGCACCCAGCTGTGCAATCTGTCAGTCAGTAATGACCTTCTTGACATCTTATATGCACATAACACGATAAAGCAATGCACTGGTTGCCACTCTCCACGTTGCAAGGACATCATTGCTCTTCTGACATTTAATGAACAATTGGACCAGTTCTAGTACTATCTTCCAGCAGTCAGTGTTTAAACCATGACTCAAAGTGGCTCTGGGGATTTGCCCTTTTTTTATGGAGTTGAGCACAGCACTGACTTTTTCTAGGTGAACATCCGGCATTTTGGCAAGGTATTCATCAGTGGCATTCGAGGACTGAAATTGTCAATGTGGTTGTCTCTTTCTACACAGATTGTGATAAAACTGCTTCAGTATTTTATCAGTATCACGTACCAATCCATCATCTTCAGTTTTCAGGCAGGCCACTTGATTTCAACTAGAACCAGCATCTTTCATGCCATTTTTAGTCCATTATAGTCTCCAGAGGCTTACTGTTCATCATTCACAACACCCCTTGTCACCTACTCACTACTCTGAGGCTACACATAGGAATTGGTGGGGAGGCTAAGGGCTTGTCTACACTTAAAACGCTGCAGCAACAAATAAAACAAATAAAAGGAAGTTTAATGGGCAGCAGGTTTAAAACAAATAAAAGGAAGTTCTTCACACAGCGCACAGTCAACCTGTGGAACTCCTTGCCTGAGGAGGTTGTGAAGGCTAGGACTATAACAGAGTTTAAAAGGGAACTAAATAAATTCATGGAGGTTAAGTCCATTAATGGCTATTAGCCAGGATGGGTAAGGAATGGTGTCCCTAGCCTCTGTTTGTCAGAGGGTAGAGATGGATGGCAGGAGAGAGATCACTTGATCATTACCTGTTAGGTTCACTCCCTCTGGGGCACCTGGCACTGGCCACTGTTGGCAGACAGGATACTGGGCTGGATGGACCTTTGGTTTGACCCAGTATGGCCATTCTTATGTTCGTAATGCAGGGATACCGCTGTTGTGTTTCAGTGAAGAGGCTATCTATGCCAACAGGAGAGTTTCTACCATCAGTGTAGGTACTCCACCTCCCCGAGAGGCAGTAGCAAGGTTAACAGAAAATTCTGCCATCAACCTAGCACTGTCTACACCAAGATTAGTTTGGTTTGGGTGTGGATTTATTATACTCCTCAGTGACGTAGTTATACCAACCTAATTTCCTAGTGTAGACAGGCCTGAGTCTCAAAAAATTCTTTTATTTTGTAATGTTTGCAGGAAATAGATTGAATAAAATGTAATGAGGGACTGTTCTCATAATTCCAATCTCCTGAAATTATGAAGTTCTGCAAATATCACAAGAGGATCTGAACACAAAAGATTTCCAAAATATACATAAACATCTGAAATTTTGTATATGTAACATCACAGTTTTTAACTGTAACTTCAGCCATGAATTTCCTGGACATTGCTGGGTTATGTTAGTCTATAAATGTTACTGAAACAGTGTTTTTTCTTTTAAAACTACTCTACCTATTAAGCGTATTTGTTTATTAGTTTATTCATGTAACAATACATACAAAAGATGGTAGTTTTAAGCAAATTAATTCCTTCAGACACAATGATAAATAGGCTTGGAAGGATTAAATTTTTATCAGTGTCAGTAACCCTTGATTTCACTGTACACACACAGACAAAAAATATTTCTATGGATAATCTTCTAAATCTACAGATAGGTTCTCAAGCAGCATTTTTCTTATTTTACCTATTAGAGTACAAATCCAGTGATTTAGACTTTTGAATAAGGCTTGTTACAAATGGACAAATGAATAGTGAAAACAGGTATGATTTTAGGATATTTACCTTGTATATTTTGACATGATGTTGATAATTTCTGATAACGGTTTATAAAGCTTTAACATTTTGAATCTCAGTGTCTCCTGTCATTAAATAAATGGAATGACCTCCCCCTTATTTCCTGCAACTTTGAACATTTGTTTTGGGTAATGTGGTGTGGGTGATGGCAGAATATAAAGAAACTGAGAACAGACAAGAAAGACTGAGGGGTGGTCTACACCAGTGGTTCTCAAACTTTTGTACTGGTGCCTCCTTTCACATAGCAAGCCTCTGAGTGTGACCCCCCCTTATAAATTAAAAACATTTTTAATATATTTAATACTATTATAAATGTTGGAGGCAAAGCGGGGTTTGGGGTGGAGGCTGACAGCTCGCAACCCCCCATGTAATAACCTCGTGACCCCCTCAGGGGTCCCAACCCTCAGTTTGAGGACCCCTGGTCTACACTGATAAGTTAGGTTGACCCAGCTACGTGGCTCTGGGATGTGAAAAATGCACATCCCTGAGCAACATAATTAAGCCGACCTAACTCCCAGTATAGATCAAGGGAAGAATTCTTCCTCCAACCTAGCTACCAACTCTTGAAGAGCTGGATTAAATACAGTGATGGGAGAACCCCTCCTATCACTGCACTGTCTACAGTGAAGCGCTACAGTGGTGCAGTTGCAACTGTGCCACTGCAGTGTTTTTAGTGTAGACATAGCTGTGAGAGAAATAGCGAAAAGGAGTAGTTGAATGCACAGTGGCTGACCCTGGAAGAAACCTGGATGGTTGTTTTTGCATTAGGAGTGCAGGCTGAAGAGCGTGCTCACAGTTTTGTGCGCACAAAAAGTTGTTTCCTGCTATTTGATTCCTTCTGTGTTCAGAGACACAGAACTCTGAATATTCTTTGTAAATAAACAAAACTGCATTAAAGAAAATACCTGACTCTATCAATTTCTACTTCCAACTGGAACATCCACAGGGCCCTGAACTTTGAGTAGCCACTTACATGGGTGGCAGGTTTGTAGAAATTTTGGTGGTGCCCAGAACCCGCCCCCCCCCACTTCGCCCCCCATCTGCCTAAGGCTCTGGGAGGGAGTTTGGGTGGGGGGAGGAGGTCTGGGGTGCATAGGGTGACCAGATGAGGGGAAGAAAATATCGGGACACATGCGGGGGAGGAAGTGCCCACCGGCAGAGCAAAACAAAAAACAAAAAAAACCCCAGTGCTGCCAGCGGATATCGGGACAAATTGTGTCCCGACCGAAGATCGGTCGGGACGTAGGACAGACACCGAAATATCGGGATGTCTGGTCACCCTAGGGGTGCAGGCCCTGGGCTGGGGATTAGGGTGCAGGAGGGGTGCAGGGTGCAGGCTCTGGGATGGAGTTTGGGTGGGGGAGGGAGTCTGGGATGCAGGCTCTGGGATGGAGTTTGGGTGCTGGGTGCAGGCTCCGGGCTGGGGCAGGGGGTGGGTGTGCAGGAGGGGGTGAGGGGTGCAGGCTCTGGAACAGATTTGGGTGCAGGCTCTGGTCTGGGGTGGGGGTGTAGGAGGGGGTGAGGGGTGCAGGCTCTGGGAGGGAGTTTGGGGGCAGGAGGGAGTTTGGGGAGTTTGGGGGGGAGGGGGTGTAAAGGGAGGGGGTGCAGGCTCTGGGAGGGAGTTTGGGGACAGGAGGGGGTGTGTGTGAAGGGGAGGGGGTGCATGCTCTGGGAAGGAGTTTGGGGATAGGAGGGGGTGCGGGGTGAGGGCTGTGGGGCTGAGGATGAGGGGTTTGGGGTGTGGGAGGGGGCTCAGGGCTGGGGCAGAGGATTAGGGTGCGGGGGGATGAGGGCTCTGGCTGGGGTTGAGGAGTTTGGGGCATTCGAGAGGCTCAGGGCTAGGGCAGAAGGGCAGGGTAAGGGCAGCCTGCCCTGCCGTTAGTGAATGGGGGGCACTAGGACCCCGTGGCAGCAGTTGATGCCGGGAGCCGGCAGAGTAGAGTCAGCATGAGCTGCAGGCTCCGGGGCCCGGGGGAGGTGAGCGGGGGCAGCAAATAGGGGCCAGGGGAGGCGAGTGGGGGCGGCAGGCGGGGGCAGGGCCGGGGGGAGAGACCCGGCCCCAAACATTGGTGGAGTCGGGCCCCCGGGCCCTGAATATTGGTGGAGCCCAGACACCACGAGTATATAGAACTCGCCGCCCCTGGCCACTTAGGTCAAAAGGGGCAACAGTACCGTAATTCTAAATTTCTGTCTTTCAACAATGTTACTGTAATTAAAACTTGGGTCTGCAGTAACATCGGACAAAATTATTTCAGTATATTTTTAATTTATATGACTTTACCTTAAAGAAGCTTTAATTTAATAAAGGATCATGGAACTTAATCTCATTACTACTATATTTAACTTTCTAGGTTGATTGCATTGAATAATCATGCCCAAGCCTTTAGACAATCAGGATAGATTCCAGTAAGATTAATCATCTTTATTTGAAAGATAATCACCATATATGATGTTGATATCAGTGAGGATATGCGAAACAATATATACTCTAGCTAAAATAGCCTTGGGAATCTCTTTGACTTGCCAGGAATCCATCCTTCATTCTCTGTGTTAAAATAGTAGTAGAAGATTGTAGAAAAATTGTATGATATTATATTGCATTATTTGAGAAATAGTGTGTGATAATCTGAAAGACTGCATAATAATATATGCCCAAAAGATGTTCTGTTTATGAGAGGGAGAGAGAGAAATTCTCAGTTAATGGAATAAAAATGTTAATTGCCTTTTATATGATGAAGCAAAGAAGTCCTGGAAGACTTGTTTAGTTAAAATGTTCACAACTGATAGAAACCAAAACCCAGATTTTGTTCAATGGCAAACTGTTTTTAGTGTAGAAAAATACATTAGGTTTGTGGTGATATATTTATAAATAAAAGGAAAAGTTAAGATTGAAAAGGCAACAAAAGCCATTGAGCAAAGGAAATCATCAGATTTCAAAAGAAAGACAGATGATTTTTAGATACACAACAGTTAGTGAAGTAAAAGTAATACAAATGAAGTCACTGAGGGTATGGCTACACTACAAAATAAGGACGATTTTATTTAAGTTGACATCGAGCATCCGATTTAAGCAAGTCAATTCTGCATGTCCCCACTATGCACATTGTGTCGGCGGCACGCATCCTCATGAGCAGGGCTTGCATCAACTCACGGAGCGCTGCACTGTGGATAGCTAGCCCACAGTGTCTGGAGTCAAGAGAAATGTTGGGTTGGGCTTGCAATGCCTCATGGGACCAAAACATTTGCACAGGTGCTTATAGGAACATGGCATTAGCTTCCCACCATGCACTTACCTCCCTCCCTGAAATCAACAGCAAACAAACCAAGCCTTTTTCGCACCTTTTTTCTTCAGCCTGGGTTACCCATGCAGACGCCATAGCACGGCAAGCATGGACGCTGCTCAGCTGTACACTGTTGTTGTGAGCATTACAAATACCTCACGCCTTATCCGGCAGTATTTGCTCAGCTGAAGCAGGAGCCGCCGTGCAGAACAGTGTAATGCTATGCAAGCAGCCCTGCTGGAAGCCATGGAGCAGAGCAACTTGCAGATTCTGGTGACAGCTGTGCATCACCTTGACATGGTGGAGCGCCACTTCTGGGCCCAGGAAACAAGCACTGACTGGAGGGGCCACATAGTTATGCAGCTATGGGATGATGAGCAGTGGGTGCAGAACTTTCGAATGTGCAAGGCCACTTTCAAGGAACTGCGTGAAGAGCTTTCCCCAGTTCTGAAGCACAGCGATACTAAAATGATAGCTGCTCTGATAGTTGAGAAGCAAATGGCGATAGCTCTATGGAAGCTTGCAATGCCAGACTGCTACCAGTCAGTGGGGAATCAATAATCAATTTGGAGTGGGTAAATCTACCGTGGGATCTGCTGTGATCAAGTTGCCAGGGCAATCAATAGACTTCTGCTAAGAAGAGTAGTGACTCTGGGAAACGTGCAGGACATAGTGGATGGTTTTGCCACAGTGGGGTTCCCTAACTGCAGTGGGGCGATAGAACGCATATCCCTATCTTGGCACCAGACCACCTTGCCAAAGAGTACATAAATCAAAAGGGGTACTTCTTAATGGTGTTGCAAGCACTGGTGGGTCACAGGGGCTGTTTCGCCGACAGCAACGTGGGATGGTCGGGAAAGGTGCATGGCGTGCGCATCTTTAGGAACTCCAGTCTCTTCAGAAAGCTGCAAGCAGGAACTTTCTTTTCAAAGTGCAAAATAACCGTTGGTGATGTTGAAATGCCAATCGTGGTCCTGGGAGACCCAGCCTACCCCTTGCTCCCATGGCTCATGAAGCCATACACAGGAAGCCTGGACAGCAGTAAGGAGCGTTTCTACCACAGGTGGAGCAAGAGCAGAATGGTGGTGGAATGTGCCTTTGGAGTTTAAAAGCCCACTGGCATAGTTTGCTTACTAGGTTAGACCTCAGTGAAAGCAATATCCCCATTGTTGTTGCTGCTTGCTGTATGCTCCATAATAGCTGTGAAACAAAGGGAGAAAAGTTTCCGCCGGGGTGGGAGGTGGAGGCAGATCTCCTGGCAGCCAATTTGGAGCAGCCAGACACCAAGGCAAAAAGAAGAGCACATTGAGGCTCGTTGCTTCTCCATGAGGCTTTGAAAACTAGTTTCATCAATGACCCACAGTAATGTGACATTTATGTGTTGTTCCTTACCTAGCTGTCCCCTTCATTGCATGTACTCCCCTGTAAACTTTACCCCTGCTAACAGCTGTGTACTGAATGAATAAAGAGCCTTTTCTCCTCAATCCGTTAATTTTTATTATGCTCACAAACACTGAGAAAGAAAAGTAAGATAACTTGGGGCAAAAGGGCTGATAACATTTGTGTGTGTGGGGAGAAACAAGGACAGCTTGCTTACAATTGCACTGCAATAACAATCAAAGGTGTGGGAATGGGTGCCTTCTGGTCCTTGTACCCTCCCCTGGAGTTGAGTGCAAGGGATACCGGACTTCCTTCTCTCTCTCCCCCCCCCCCCTCCGCATCCTAGCACGTCTGGGAGAGGAGGATGTGGAACTTGGCGACGATGGCAGCAGGTTCAGCATAAGCTGCAGCGGGACACCAGTGTCCAGCTGCCTTTCTTGAACTTCAGCCAGATGCCTCAACATGTCTGTTTGCTCCCTCATAATCTGCATCATCTCGTCCTGCGTGTCACACTCGTGTTCCCTACATGTTCTTCTGTCCTCACGGTCATTGTGCAGGTTCTCCGACAGTGCAATCCTCCATGCGCTGAGCTCTGACTTGTCAGTCACGGAGGCATGCATTAACACATTGAACATGTCCTCCCGAGTCTTCTTTTTCCGCCTTCTAATCTGGGAATGTCTCTGACCCAGTGTGGAGGATGCACCTATGGACAAAGTTTCAGCTGCAAAGAATACAAAGTACAAGGGTAGCATTGACAGTGCGTATATTGTTTCTGGTGCAAGGTAAAATCTTTTTATAAAAGAAACACCCCTCAATGCACTTCCCTGCAAGCCACAATGTAAGCAGAACCGCAGGCTACTGCAAGAATTGGTTTGCTGCTCCAGCCATGGTGAGTCAGGCCATGAGGCATGGGCGAGAGGTCTTATGCTGCAGCTTTTGTTAAGACATCCTTGGGATCAATGGTTGCAACCTCAGCACAACCCCCTTTCCCATAGCAACCTGGATGGTACTTGAGGACAGGCACCAGCGTAAAGCCCCACAAATAGTTTGATTGTTACAAAAGCGGCACCAGGTTGGGGTGGAAGAGAGACGAACAGGAAGCGTCACACACACCCTTTATTTTTTAAATGCTGGCTGCAATACACAGTTATTCCTTCCAACCACAACCATGGCACGTTCGGGAAAGTGTGGTTGTGTGACCCAGAATTCACCAAACGGGTGGATTATGTATCGAATTGCTTGCGGTTTAAGAGCTAGCATTTAAAACTTCCCATGTTTCCCCTAGGTGACCATATGCAATATCACTCTCCTGAGGGTAACAGAGGCAGCAAGGGAGCAGATGCTGCAAGTGTCTGGGTACAGACCTGATCCTTATGCTGCAATGCTGTGTGTTGCAATGATGCCAGAAGAGTTAATACTGGAGTGGCGCAGGAAAGTGTCCTACCGTGGTGGACGAAATAAGGCAGCCCTTCCCAGAAACCTTCTGCAAAGGATTGCAGAGTACCTCCATGAAAGCTTCCTAGAGATCTCGAGGGAGGATTCCCGGGCCATCCCCAGGCATATAAACAGTCTTTTTCGGAGAGCACCCTCTGCGTAGCTGCAGTGGCCGCCAATAACTTCTATCCCAATTTTTTAATTCAGATTCAACATTAAAAATAGTAACATGTAACCCCTACAGTTTGACTGAAAATGTGTATTCACCAGAAGTGCCATCCCTGGCATCACGCTCCGCTGACAATTGGTCCTGTGAGGGGATGGGCTCCAGAGTTAAAAAAAGTTCTTGGCTGTCAGGAAGAATGAATCTTCCACTTGCCTGCCATGCATTCTCCTCCTCCTCGTCAACAATGTCCTCCTCTTTGTTGCCTGAGGTCACCCGGGACTCCTGGGAGGTATTCACGGAGCATTTTTGGGTAGTGGTGGGGTCGCTGCCAAGAATCGTATGCAGCTCCTCATAGAAGCGGTATGTCTGTGGGGCAGAACTAGAGTGACTGTTCGCCTCCCTTGTACGCTTGCCAAAGCTCCTTTATTTTCACGTGGAATTGCTGTGTGTCCCTGGTGTAGCTCTTCTCTCCCATGCGCTGCACGATTTTGGCATAGATGTTAGCTTGTCTTCTGCTGATTCGGAGCTCTGCCTGCACAGACTCTTCTCCCCACACAGCAGTAAGATCCATTACCTCCTGTGTGCTCCATGCTGGAGCGCGTTTGGGGCCTTGAGCATCCATTGTCAGCTGTGCTGACGAACTCTTCACGCCGATCAAACAGGAAATGAAAATTCAAAAGTTCCCGGAATTTTAACAGGAGGGCAGTTGTTTCCTGTGTACCTGGCTGAAGTGTAGTGGAGTTGAAAGTGCTCTCCAGAGCAGTCACAGCGGAGCACTGTGGGACACCTCCTGGAGGCCAATTCATTCGAATTACACAGCGCAGTGTCTACACTGTCCCCATGTCGATGCGTGGAAGTTGACTGAAGTGGAGATGGAGGACAGAAGTTGATTTTACAAGCCCTTTAGGCCAGGGGAAGGGACTCGGTAGTGTAGACACATACATTATTAACTCAACCTAACGTGGCATATGTCGACCTAACTTTGTAGTGTATATCAGGCCTGAGCCAGATTTTCTTATTTCACTGATACTGGTTTTAATCCAGAGTGATTTCATTGACTTCAGCTAATCCTGATTCAGACTGGTGTAAATCAGAATCAAACTCATTCTTTCATTCTTCTCCTATCTCAGTACCTTTTCCCATGCTGCCCATGATGCATCTAATCTCTAGGTACTTACACAGTATCCTTTGCTATAGCAAATGAATACATCACAAACATTAATACCCCTAAAGAAGTGAAAGCAGTTTGAAACAGCAGTGTATCAGTGTGCATTAAGGAACTTTTTGTGCACAGCAGCAGGGTCCACCCAGAAACTTAGTGTACAGCACACTGGAGCACTGTAAATTTACACCCCAGCATGCCGCACATTAATTGATCATTTAGGTATGCCCTAGTCCATATAATAAATATCACATTACACACAAGGCCCAATCTTCAACTGGTGTAAATTAGCATAGTGCTACTTGTAAGCAGAGTCAGGATGAGCTCTACCCTGAAATCTGGTGGTGAATTATGGCGAGTGTGGAAAAGAACTGCAGGGGCTGATCTTGTTTGCATAGCCACACCCACCCGCCTGGTATGAGACAACAGCAACTGATAGTGGTTACTTTGGATGTGGTGGGATCCCCAGTTTCTCTGTTATTGGAGCAGGAGGAATAAAGTGTTGTTACCCTGATTATGTGAATCAAGGACAATGAAACTGTTTTATGACAGAGGATCTCACCATCACCTAAGTAGCACTCGCTAGACAAGGGACATGGGTTCCACAACCCAGTGAATGGAGAGAGGATGGGGACAGGTATTTGTACCTGATGGTATGGGCCTCTTTTGAGGCCCTGAAACACCAATTGCACCACCTTCTCGTTCCCCTGTTGAATGTCAGAGCTAACTTTGATTCCATTAGGAGTCTAGTTACAGGCTGCTGAGCTGAATTCACTTTGGGCCGATGGTGCACCAGCACTGGGGCTCCCCTACTATGAGCTGATATCACTAAGAGCTCAAATCACAAAAGAGCTAAAGTTACTAAGAGCTGAGATCACTGAGTGCTGTGTTAACTAGTGGGGGAGCCTGAAGCTATGTTGCTAAGCGGCTGGCGGAGAAGTTTGCGGAGATGGCTGGAGGAGCAGCGAGCCGTGCGGAGCCTTGCGGGGACGGTTGGAGTGGCCCAAGGAACGGCAAGCGGAGCTGTTTGCGGGGATGGCTGGAGCGGCTCACAGGTCGGTGAGCGGAGCGGAGCAGCTCGTGGAGCAGCTCGTAGAGCAGAGCAGTTTGTGGGACGGCAGGAAGTGGACTGGCTCGTGGTGAAGGCTGCGGCGGAACCCCATGGAGAGACGGCCGGTCGGCCTCGGATCACGTAAGGTGCCCCTTAACACCCTGTGTGCCCCCCTTTTACTCTGGGGCTGCACTGACCAGGGACAGAGACTTTGGGGGTTGTTGGACTTTTGGGACTTTGGGTGGTTGCTGGACCCAAGAGACTTTGGGGGTGTTGGACTTTGGGGACTCTGGATGATTTTTGGGTTGCTGGATACAAGAACCAAAGGGAAAGGACACGGCCCAATTTGCTCGGGTGGGTCTTTTGCTCATGGTTTGTGTTAGGAATCCTGTTTGTGGTGTTTTTTCCAATTTAATGCTGATGTCGTTTACCTCATGTTATTAAACATTTTCTGCTACACTCAGACTCCGTGCTTGCGAGAGGAGAAGTATTGCCTCTTAGAGGCGCCCAGGGGGTGGTTTGTAATTGTCCCAGGTCACTGGGTGGGGGCTCGAGCCGGTTTTGCATTGTGTTATTGAAACGGAACCCTTAGATACAGAACCCGGCCCTTGTTGCTGCCAACTTAGATGGGCAGAAGGGTTACATACTGAAGTAAATGGAGCTACAACAATTTATACCAGTTGCTCTGGCACAAAATATATAAAATTATAACACCGTTAATAAATCACTATTATATGGCACCTTTCTTCTTGAATAGTTCCAAAGTCCATCACAAGTACAGTACACATAGAATCACAAATACACTTACTCACACACACCTTTGCATGATAATACCATATACTATATGTCCTAAAATAATTTGTTAACATTAATTATGTCTTTCTGTAGCTCTGGATTTTTAGTTATGGATTTGTATTCATAGGATTTTTTTCTTAGAGACAGAAAAGTTTGAAATTATTGTTACAGCTGCTTCTGTGTGGCTTAATAAACACAAGGGACAACTGATCCAAAGATAAAGATACTATATAACATAGATAAAACATTCAATTCTGTAACTAAAAATAACCTATTCTCCCTGGGCTGCTGAAGGAGCAGCACATTGGGTGGTTTATATGGTAAGAGTCTAAAGAGGGTGTCACTACGTAGCTCCTCCGGACTCTGATCCTGCTCTTGCAATGAGGAGGTCTCCCTATGCAGAATTTACTGACAGATCAGAGCCTAAAAAGTTTTTGATGTACATGTTAATACACTGTCAAGAATGTTTGTTTCTGGTTTCAAAGTTAGAGAGAGATGTTTTTTGTCTTAGCTACAACAGCTTCCTTTACTATTTTGGGGAAGTGAATTTATTTTTGTTCTTTCACGCCAAAGTGGATTATTAATTATATCTTTTAGGAGGACTTATTTTGAAGTTATAGAACTAAAACTACCAAGATGAGCAACTGATTGCACACGAAGGGGGGTCCCATTCTCTGTGTGAGCTGGAACTGCCTGGGAGAGAGTGGAGCCAGCCCGAGCTAAGGAGAGAGCAGGAGCCCAAGCTGAGCTGGAGAGCAGGACTACGGCAGCCAGAGAACCAGAGGTGTATACACTGCCAAGCCACTTAGTGCGCAGAAACTGCGCAGTTGTAGCTCTCTAAAAAAACCACCCCGATGAGAGGCGTAGAGCTTGCTGTGCTGGGGCTACAGCGCTGCGGTGCCAGTGTAGACACCGTGGCAATTACAGCACTGTGATTGGCCTCTGGGAGATCTCACCTCTCTGGTCATCAGAATGCCTGTTCTCTCAGAGATCTTCAGGAAACTCTCGTGGAGATACTGGGCAATCCGCTGCTACAGGTTCCTCGGCAGAGCTGCTTTGTTTCTTGCCCCATTAACAGTAACTTTCCCACACCACTGTGCCGTCACCGGGGGGGGGGGGGGAAGAGGGGAGAGGACGACACCATTGCTGCACACAGGTGAGCCGTATAGGGACCAGGGCGGAAGCCACAGGCTTGGAGAAGACCCTCCCTTGATTCCCTGCTCACCCTAAGCAGCGAGATATCTTTCATAATGATCACATCCTGTGGAAAGTGTGGGGACAGGAATGATTATCAAGCCCCCCCTACAGTGCTGACTCTCCCCAAGAGCCATGTGCCCAGTGTACAACAGGGTCCGGGAAGAGTGATTCACCTGCCCCTGCAGTTACTCACCATTTTGGGGGCCTTGTGGCTCATGTGTGCTTGCCTGGGGTCAGCCAACTAGCGACAAGTGTGTGAATACTGGCTGTGTTTTAAAGCACCGAATCAGTCTTGTCTGTGTTGCAAACAATACTGCTTCTGTAAAATGTTGCATTTAAATTTCACAGAGATGACTTTGAGAGGCCAACCTCCCTTATTGGTGGCAGAACGGCTGTGCAGAATTAGAAAGCAGCCACGAAGAACTAAGGAGGACTTTCTTCACAGCTGAGAAACAGGAATTGAAGGAGTGTCGGAACAGCATGAAGAGGAACTGAAAGGAGAACGCGGCACACCAGAAAGAAGCCACGGATTGGCTCTTAAACATTATGGAGCACCAAGTGGACACGCTCCAGGAGATACTAGCTCTTCAAACCGAGCAGCTCTGCGCCCGCCCTCCCCTGCAGCTGCTGTCACAAAACTCTTTCCCATGCACCCCCGCACACACACACTGCCAACACACTGTTATCAACCTCCTGTCTCCACGCTGTACCCGCAGCATTCCAATCCTCCCTGCTCACAGTCCAGCACTGTGGACTCCCACTACCCACTGCACTCAACACCCAGCCCTCTACAGTTTGGCCCTGCTGAAGTACAGCACCCGCTGCATTGTACTCCAAAGGAGAAAGTTGGGTATGATCCCTGGACATACATAAATCAGTAGCCATCTTGGGACCCCTCCTCCTCTGGAGACCTTCCCTTCCCCCCCTCCTGCTCCCTGTTGATGTATTTTTGTCATTTGACTTTCTTCTACTGTTGTTGTCTTTTAATAAAAGAATTGTGTTTGTTTGAAAGCAATCTTTATTCTATTAAGTGAAAGCAAAAAGAGCCCTGCAAAGCAACATACAATTACGTTAAGGCCCTTTCTTGCATCATGTGCACCAATCACCTCCTAGCATTACAAGCACTGCAATCCCGAGCATAGCAACAAATATTAGTGGCTTTCAGCCTCAAATTGCTACCTCAAGGCATCCTTGATCCTTATGGCCCCGCACTGCGCCCCTCTAATAGCCCTGGTCTCTGGCTGTTCAAACTCAGCCTCCAGGCACTGAGCCTCTGCAGTCCAGCCCTGAATGAAGCTTTCACCCCTCCCTTCACAAATATTATGGAGCGTACAGCACGCAGCTATAAGCATTGGAATATTGTCATCAGCCATGTCCAGCTTCCCATAAAGGCATCGCCAGCGGGCTTTTAAATGGCCAAATGCACACTCAGCAGTCATTCTGCATTCGCTCAGCCTGTTGTTGAACAGCTCCTTGCTGCTATCAAGTTGCCCCGTGTATGGCTTCATAAGCCACGGCATTAAGAGGTAGGCGGGGTCTCTCACGATCACAATGGGCATTTCGACTTCCCCTATAGTGATCTTCTGGTCCGGGAAGAAAGTCCCTGCTTGCAGCTTCTTGAACAGGCCAGTGTTCCAAAAGATGCATGCGTTATGCACCTTTCCGGACCAGCCTGCGTTAATGTCCGTGAAGCATCCACGGTGATCCACAAGTGCCTGGAGAACCATTGAGAAATACCCCTCACGATTAATGTACTCTGTGGCTAGGTGGTCTGGTGCCAGAATTGGAATGTGCGTGCCATCTATCGCCCCTCTGCAGTTAGGGAAGCCCATTTGTGCAAAGCCATCCACAATGTCACGCACATTGCCCAGAGTCACGGTCTTTCGGAGCAGGATGCAAGTAATGGCCCTGCACACTTCCATCAACACGAGTCCAACAGTCAACTTTCCCATTCCGAACGGGTTAGCAACCGATTGGTAGGAGGGATAGCTCAGTGGTTTGAGCATTGGCCTGCTAAACCCAGGGTTGTGAGTTCAATCCTTGAGGGGTCCATTTAGGGAACTGGGGTAAAAATTTGTCCGGGGAGTGGTCTTGCTGTGAGCAGGGGGTTGAACTAGATGACCTCCTGAGGTTGCTTCCAACCCTGATATTCCATGAGACTAGAGTAGCCAGCTTCCACAGTGCAATCGCCATGTGCTTCTCCAACAACAGGGCATTCTTGTGTCCTTGCGCCGCAGGACTGAGGTAAGCTCATCACACAGTCCCATGAATATGGCTTTCCTCATGCGAAAGTTCTGCAGCCACTGCTCGTCATCCCAGACGTGCATGACGATGTGATCCCACCACTCAGTGCTTGTTTTCCGAGCCCAAAAGTGGCGTTCCACTGTGGTCAGCACCTCCGTGAAAGCCACAAGCAATCTCGTGTCATAGCTACTACGCATGGTGAGATCAACGTTGCACTCCTCTTGACTTTGTAGTTTAAGGAATAACTCCACTGCCACTCGTGACGTGTTGGTCAGAGTGAGCAGCATACTGGTCAGCAGTTTGGGATCCATTCCTGCATCCTGAAAGAGGCAGGGCACACAATACACAAACCGTTGAAAGATGGCACCTGTAGCAGTGTGGTTACCCTGCTCCTGAGATAAAAGGAGTGAGAGCAGCTGAGGGAAGCTGGCTGAGTAGCTGGCCACAGGTGTGGCCAGCTCAATCAGGGCACAGCTGGCCCTGATAAGAGGGCAGTGAGTAAGGAGCCGGAGAGTCTCACTCTAGCCCTGGAGAGACAGGGTACCGTCGACAGAGCAGTGCTGGGGAAGGGGCAAGCTGAACGGGGGAACTCAGGCCTGTCTACCTCCCAGGCTGAGGCCTGGCAGGAAGGCCTAAGGAGGTACTGGGGCTGCAGGGAGACAGTTGGGGCTAGAAAGGCAGCAGGTCCAACCCCCTTGCCAATGATGAGTGGTCATTACAGACTGCAGTTTGCCCCAGAGAAAGGGGGCTAGATGATAACTGGCAGTAGCCACTGAGGCAAGGTGGGCATAGGGGGAAGGGGTTCCCCTGAGAAGGGGAGACCCAGAGTGTGGGGGCGCTGCTGCAGGGCAGCACCCCAAAGTAAGAGACACCGGGGTCTGGGAGGGACATGGGGCCAGAGGTGGTGGAGACAACAGGGCCGGTAACCAAGGGAGAGAAACCGGCCAGCAGGAGGTGCGCCGAGGCTGGAAAGAGCTAATTCCCAGACTGACCAGCAGGAGGTGCCGCGGCGGTGAGTGCGCGCCGTGCTACAGCAACAAATGCGGATGGAAGCAGGGTTTGCTAGAATGTGACGCAATGCATCACGGGGCATTGGGACTGGACCAAGGATGCTCCGCGACCCCCTCCGCCTTCCCACAAGTCTTAGCGACAAAAGAGAAAGAGGTGCTCTGTGGAATAACTACCCAGAGTGCACCACTCCAAATAGCACCGCAAGTGTGAACATGCTATTGTGCAGGCAGCTGTCAGTGTGAACTCACAACAGTGGTTTTCCTTCTGAGCAGCGTTGTAACTGCCGCCGCTGTAACTTTGCCAGCGTAGACGTGCCCTCAGTGACACAAATAAATTTGACTTCACTTTCATCAGTTCAAAACAAGAAAAACAAGATTTGGACTTCTGTTCTGAAAGCATTAGGGAACAAAGCTAATATCGTCTTATGATTACATACAGCAAGAACAAAGACAGTGAATCACACTCAGGGTGTGTACATGCTGCACCCATTTTGCTCATTGGCATATGCTGAAAATTCCTATGGGGTGAAGAATTTCACCTGCATAGAGCCTGAGTAATCAAGCCACACACCCCAACAGAGAGGCAGGACCCAAGGCTGCAGCACACCTCCCATGTTACTACTGTTACAGCCAATGAAGCTACAGCCTCTCCATCCCAGTTGTGGGGGATGTTTTGTGGAAACTAAAGTCCCTCCCCAGTCTTAATCCCACCAAGGCCTGTGGTACCAGTCTGTGCAGAGCCAGAACACAGACTCTTTATTTGGTGTTCCAGAGGCCCACAGGCCCTCTTTCTGCATGCTTGCTGTACCCTCATGTGTTCTATCCCATGTGAGGCTTAGGTTTCATAATGACTTATGTAAGGGGATTGTTGGCCCCTTACTAAAACTCAGTGGTGTTTTTTTTTGGTTGGCTAGCTTCCAGTACCAAAAGAAAGGGGAAGGGTGGATGAAAAATCAGGACCCTGAGACTGACAGTCTCCAGGAACAATGGGGAGAGGCCAATGCTCCAGGTTAGCCTGATTGACAGGGTGGGCAGGCTAATGAGGGAGTCAGGAGACCAGGGGGGTCCTATTCTCCATGTGAGCTGGAACTGCCTGGGACAGAGTGGGGCCAGCCGGAGCTAAGTAGAGAGCAGGAGCCCAAGCTGAGTTGGAGAGCAGGGCTACGCCAGCCAGAGGACCAGAGAAGCAGCCCAGGAAATAGATCTGTGCTGGGAGAAGAGCCATAGAAGCAGCCCTGTGCTGGGAGAAGAACTGCAGCAACCAGAGCCAGAGGGGCCAGAAAAAGCAGCCCAGAGGGCTGGAGCCAGAGCAGCATCAGTGCTGAGGCAGAGTGGAGCTGAGGCTGGAGCAGTCCGGAGCCAGGTGCGGTGAGCAGCTGGGGAGAGGGACGGGGACCCTGGGCAGCAGGCCCAGTGCAGGGAGATGCCCCCAGCCAAGAGGCCTTGCAGGCCGGACTTGGAGGGGGATTGTAACCCTGAGAGGGGGGGCTGATGCTGAGAAAAAGGGTCTTGTTACCTAGAGCCTGAATGCATGTGGCCACCGCCAGAGCAAGTGACTGACCGCCAGCATCCCTGCAGCACAGCCAGGGCTTGAGATGGAGGCCTGGAATGTGTGAAGAACAGACTGTGAACTTCCCTTACATTCCAGAGATGCTGGTTGTGATGTCCCTGTGCCACAGAGCAGGGTTATGCATTTTCTTTTTACCTTTCCCATTTTTTCCTTATTTTTAAAAATAGATTGCTGTTTAATAAATTGTATTTGCTTTGAACTGTATGTAATGATCCAGGGCCAGGGAAGTGTCCAGTGCGGAGAGAGCACCCCGGAGTGGGGACACCCTAGCCCCTGCCCTAAATGACCATGACAAGGTTGGGGGTCAAGCCCCCAGGAATCCTGGGCCCAGATTTGTTGGGGTTTCGAGGACTCTGTCACACCGGAGAGTGGAAGGGGAGCCCTTTCGCTGGCCCATTGCACTGGGGTAGTGTATAAGCCAGGGAAGTTCCCCACAATAGCAGGACCATTCCCCTGCTTACACTTAAGGTTATCAGTCTAAAATCCGCTACTGGAATCCTAATGATTTGGCCACCCACTCTCCTTGAAAGTGGCATCAGACCTGAAACCAGCAATAGCAAGCCCTGGGGTGAAATCCTGGCCACACAGATGTCAAGGGCAAAACGCCCATTGCTTTCCGTGGGGCTCGAATTTCCGTGGGGCTTTGAGGGATTGTAAATTGGGGCCTCACCCCGTTGGAAACCTGCCCATTGCCGATAGAGGGGGCCGTGTGAGGAACTCAGGTCAGGTAAGAACATCCCTCTCAAGCTGGGGCATGGGACCAGACTGTGTGTCCACCCCGAGACCCCTCCCAAACAACCCACGCTCCCGCCTGAGCGGGGAAAGGCGCCAGCATTTGTCCCTCTCCTGCTACAACCCTGCGGTGACGGGAAGTTGCCCTCTGAGCAAGCTCCCCTTTGCCCTGGATTCCTCATGGTCCCGTCACTGTGACACCACAATGAGGCCGGCAGGGGCAGGGTGCTGGCGCCGGCTCCGGCCGCAGCTTCCGCACCTGAGCTGGGAGTGGCTGAGGGAGGTGGGGGCCGGTGCAGGAGGGGCGGGGCGGCCGGGATGAGGCTGTGAGGAGACGCTGCGCCCAACACTCGGTGAGAGCCCAGTAGCATGGGGGAGCCCGTGATGGTACCAGCCCGGGAGCCCTGCCGCGCAGGTCAGTCACACCCGCCCGGGGGCTGTAGCTTGGGAGCGGGGCGCAGTGAAGGGCCGAGAGGGGCTGGGGTGTCTCTGGCTGGTGGCCCGGGGAGGAGGGCGCGCCCGGGTGGCACTGGCCTGAGGGAGGGCAGAGGGGCGCCCTGAGCGGGCAGATGGCTGGAGAGGCGGCGGGCGGGCTGTCTCGGGAGAGAGCAGCCTGTGGGGAGGCGATGGGGAGAAGAGCGCTGACAGCCGGGAAGAGGCGCTGCTGGGCGGAATGGGGCCCGCCCTGGGATCTGTATCTCTACAGCAGTAGCGTACTGACGCTGGTGCGATTTTCCCGGGAACAGAGCAGCCAGCAAATGTAGTGGGGCGATTGAGAAAGATCCTGTCTCTACATTCAGCAAGCAAGGCATACCACTATAAACACTCTCAGTGATACAGCCTGTGCCCACAGGAGTTACTGGTGCAAAAACTGTGCGTGGAGAAATCAAGAGTAGCTAATTTGAGGCTTACCTCTCAGCTGTTTTTGCAGTAGTCACATAATTTAAACAGACTCCCCTCAGTGTACACACACACACACACACACCAGTAGTTAGCACAGAGAGATCAGTAGTTAGCACCCTAGGTCTCTGATCCTGAGTGGGACTTTTGGTTGCTGCTGCAATACAATCATAAATACATTAAAGTGAAGTTCTTCCCTAGAAGATGACTATAAAAATGTCACTTTCACAAATCTGCTCTTTGTGTATTAAAGCACCAAGAGGGTGACATTGTCTATTGGCTCAATTGACATGAGATTGGGTGAAAGTAGCTACTGATACAGTACAATTTCTACAAATATTGAACATATAACTTTATTTAATATCTTAGGGCCTGATCTTACTATCCTTGGACCAAACTCCCAAAACTTCTGGAGGAGAGAATTATTTTACTGAACTAAAATATACTTAATAGGCTCTGCTGTATTGGGCAGTAACTTAGTATCTGGATAAAGCTGACCAAGTCAAGGGTATTCTGCTCCTTTCTCATCTCACCCTTGGGGTTGCCATTTAAAAAAAATGTATAAAAGTTAGCCCATTACAAGATGGCAACATCAGTGTTTCATTATATCAGAGCTGCAGGTGTTTAGTAACTAGTATGGAGAGAAGGATCTTGTAGTGATACTGCCATAGAATGTTAGGCCACACTATCTCTGAGGGAAAGTTGGAACTATTTTTGGAAGCTCTTTAAAATTTCCAGGTTGGGCTTTGTACTCTTCATAAACACTACAGTATTTCAGCCTTATTCCCTGAACAAATGTTTCTTTAAACTGGCTTTTTAGCTTCAACTTTTCTTCCTATTAAAAAAAGAGTAGTCCTATTTGCCCTGCAATGTGCAAATATTATAAACTCTCCACCCCCCCCCCTTTTTTTTTTACATAAAACAAGATGGTAAAGGAAGGAGTTGCATCACTTTTCTTGATCAAAGCTCAAGTAATGTTGAGTGGTTCCAACTGAATTGTGTCAACCAAAGTGAAAATTGCCAGAATTCAGGGCCCTTGTCACTAAGGGAGAAATAAAATGGGGGGAGAGCAGAAGTGAAAGATGACTTCACAGAGGATCCATCTCACCAAAGGTTGAACTGTGTAAGAATACTAATTTGAGGGTCCTGTGATATCTGCACAGTGAAATGAGTGAGGACTTGTGCTGTGAAAAGCTTAGACAAATTTATTTGCATATTTGAAGGTGACCTGTAAAGTTGCAGGAGAAGAGGGAAATTGGGTTTGTACCCTACTTTTTCCATGATGTATAAAAAGAGGCTTGCAAGATGTGTAGCAGTGATTTAAAAATAAAAAAACAACCTTAAAAGTATCAGAAATGCCAATCCATACTTCTCTTCTTTTAGGAGAACATATTGGATGACCCAGGGGTATGACTACACTAGAGCTGGAAGGCGTGAATTTGATCTCGAGGAGATATACCTAGGCTCACTGTGATCAAGCTAGTATGCCAAAAACTGAGCACAGCTGAAGTAGTATCTGCAGCAGGAGGAGCTTGCTGCCCTGAGTTCATACCTATCTGAGATGCTAGGCGTGTACTTGGGGTGGCTAGCCTCACCCACCAGTCATGCCCCTGCAGCTGCACTCAATGGGCTTAAATTGCAGCAAGGGCAGTTTCAGGTTGGACATTAGAAAAAGCTTCCTAAATGTATGGGTAGTTAAGCATTGGAACAAAATACCTAAAGAGGAAATCTGTCTTTGAAGGTTTTTAAGAATAGGTTAGCCAAACATCTGACAGGGATGGTCTAGAGAATACTTAGTGTCTTAGTCCTGCCTCAGTGCAGGGGCCTGGATTAGATGAGCTATGGAGGTTCCTTCCAGGCCTACATTTCTATGATTCTATGCAGTTACACAATTTTACAACTTGTCAAATCTGTAAGACCAGACAATAGAAAACCAGACACTACTACGTAGAAAGAACATGTTAGGGTCAGGGTAACAGTAATAAAGTAGGAGAAGATGTATTTGAATGGGAGTAGAACACTGGGGAGGGAAGGGAAAAGAGGACAAGATTAGTGGAATGGAGGTCTGGCATTTTTTAACTATTAGATACATTTGGATTTTAAAAAATGTTGAAAAAGTATGGGGTCTACAGTGATAAGATATTCTTTGTTTGGTTGCTAACTCAGACAGGTTCAAATACCACTGTTCTATTCTTGGGCATAAGCCCACTCTTCCATTTTATGTAAAATCATGTGCTTGGTGATCATTGCAGCCCTCAAGAACCAGATTCTTTCTGGTGGAGTTAAACACAGGTTAGCAGGTAAATAAACTGAGATATGATTTTGAGTTGAGGTTTGGCTGCTGAAGCCAAGCACCATTTTATTTTTTGTGGCTGCCTCTTTCCACAGCTTTTTCTGACAGTTGAAAAGTTGTCTAGCATATGCATCAGGGTTCCTCTTTCTTTGTTACAGTGCCAGCAAAGATCAGAGGATAAAGTCTTTCTTGTGCAACCTCTGTGGCATCCAGTACATTTTGAATAAAAATCTTTTGCTGTGTCAAGCATAGTTGGAGATCCACACAGACATTTTTAATATGTGGAATAAAAAGTGAGAAATAGTACAGAAAGATTTTTTTTAAATGCCTCAGTTCTTCAAACGATTGCATGTATCCATTATGTGTGCATGTCTCATGGAGCAGTGCTGGAGAGTTTTCCCTAGTAATACCTATAGGGTCGCTATGCCTGCACCCTTATGTTCCTGGTGTTCTGAGCCAAGGGAATAAAATGGCAGAGCTGTTCTGCCCATCCTTCAGTTCCTTCTTACCGTCAGTGGTCAGAGCATGCTGTGAGGTCACTCCTGTGACTATACCATTACAGTTTGTTGTTGCTAGTAGTACTTAGAAAGAAAAGGGGGTCCAAGGACCCAAAATGAATAACACTTTCTTCCTACCTACCTATTGTTCTGACTGTCAGTAATCAGTGGACTTCAGGCTCTGCCCAGCAGGGGAGCCTATCCCAAAGTCCCTTGGTTTCAAACCCTGCTCCAGGTGTCACAGGCTGATGCCTGTGAGTGACTCTCACTCCCACTGCATGAAGTGGTTGGGTGAGGGTCACGTCATGCATAAGTGTTTGATTTGTAGGGGCTTCAAGACAAGAACTAAGGAGCAAAACGAAGAACACCTCAGGTACATCAAGGAGGTCTGGCATCAGAACCCCCTCAGTCAGTTAGGGTTCCTCTTCCTCCATAAGGCTACAACCTGTGAAGAAACTGATTGGCCTCTTGGTAGAGTCCTCACTGAGCATTCAGACTGATAGTGCTTTGCTGAGGCCATCACATGTGGTGTACATGTTGGCTTCCACACTGGGGCCTGCTGTACTGACAGCAACTTCAGGTCTGGTAGCATTTCCATTGTGCCTGCTGCCAACTCAGAGACCAATGGTAACTATTCCAAATCAGTGCATGGTACTGATAGCCAAGAACTCCCTGATGTTGGTGCCAGTACTGCAATAAGTCACAGTCCTAATCTCTGATGATGACACTCTGTACCATTCCACTTGGGCCTTTGGAGTAATTCTACTCCTTCTCAGAGTTTGATGTGGGTCTGATGCTGGCAGACCAGGTGCCAGTTCATGCCAAGGCCCCTAGGCCTCATCTGAACACTGGCCAATACATAGCTGGAAACCAGTCTGACTCACCTGTGTGTTAGTATTATTAAAATAAACATTAGATTTATAAAAATAGGTTTGGTATTTACATAATGCTTGTAGGATGCTGCATATATTCATCTTACTTAATATATGTACCCAGGTCATAAGATTATATTAAGTGTTAGAGGTTTACAATGCAAATGGTATAACTTTCCAAACAGGAAAGCAGCATTAATTAATGTAAAGACTGGCTTTCTAGAGAATGTGTTAGGCCTTGCACACACAAAGGTTAATTGAAGTGAAATGAGCCATTGTGAAACAAAGAACACTTTGTTGATTGCTCCCCCCACAACCATGTAAAAGACATGCATGAGGACTCATCCCATCATCTTGAACTCTGCGGGGAGGGAATAAAAATCCCTGTCAAGAAGAAACTGGGTCTCTATACTGCTTGGACTTGGAGCGGGCAAGGTTTTTAAGTATAAGTAAGGGATCCCCAGCTGCTTAGCCGGAGTTAGCCCTAAAGGACATATAGCAGGATAAGGGGGTCTCAGACCCATTTTGGACCTTTGAATCTTGAACAAGTACATGAAGCAGCTATGGTTCTGTATGGTTTCCCTCACAACTGTTATCCCTTTGTTAGATCCGGGGAGATTGGAATGCTGCCCTCGACTTGAGGGATGTGTATTTCCATGTGATGATCCACCTAAGCCACAGAACCTTTCTAAAGTTTGTTGGACAACGAGACCATTTCCAGCTGACAGTTCTACCTTCTGGCCTATCAGCCACACAGAGGGTTTTTGCCAATTGCGTGGCAGCCCACTTCTGCCACTGGTACACGCTTGCTGATGTGGGGTCACTCCCGTCAGCAGATGGAGGAAATTATCCAAACATGGTCTATTTACATGCTTAGGACTGGAGGCGAACAAAGAGAAATTGATCTTTGCACCCCATAGAGAAAATAATTTATTGGGGCAGTCCTGAATTCAACCTTAACCAGGGCTTTTCTAGTGCTACCAAGGTTACTATCTATACAAGGCCTCTGTGCTTCCTTCAAGGGACATCCCCAAACCTCAGTGAAGAACTGCCTCAGGATCCTGGGGCATATGGCAGTGTGCACTTATGGGACTCCTTGTCTGTATGCCAGGCTGCATCTCAGAGGGTTATGGATGTGGCTCAAGTTGGTGTAGCCCCTCAGGCACATCACCTGGACAGACTAGTATGTATCCAAGACACGGTCCTATTATCCCTGAATTAGAGGACCAAGACAGTGTTTGCAGGTGGGGTCCCCTTCTCCCCACCCTTTCCCTCATGACTTTGGTAGCAGAGGCTTCAGTCATGGGGTGGGAAGTGTATCTGAGAGATCTGCAAGCTCAAGTCTTGTCCACTCAGGAGGCTGGGCTGTATATAAACATTTTAGAGTTCCAGGCAATCACCACAGTGCACCATCAGTTTCTGTCTCATGTGCAGGGCAGAACTATCCAGATACTTCCTGGATACCAACAGGACAGCAATGTTCTGTGCCAACAAGTTGGGGAGAGAGCAGGGGTGCCAGCAGGCAGTCAGGCTTTGGCACTTCTGCATCTGGAATTCCCTGACTCTCATCAGACCTACTGGTAGTTCAAAATTGATTAGTGGACCTGCTGAGCAGGTTGCTCAGCTTGGATCATGAACGGTGTCTCGACATGGCTATTCAAAGATCAGTACTTCAAGTAGGGGGGAGCCCCAAGAGTGGACTTATTTGCAAACCTGTTAGAATAGGAAATACCCTCTTTTCTATTCTAGGGCAGCCATAACCCCAAATCCACCTTGGAAACGTTTCTCTTCCTCTGAGATAGGCGCCTGCTCTATGCCTACCATTCAGCGTTGCTGATTCCCAAGAGCATTTTTAAGCTGAAGCAAGAGGAAGGCAAAATGATATTCATTGCACCAGCGTGGGCAAGGCAGCCATAGTTAGGCCACACCCTAAATTTCTCTCCAAAGTAGCATCAGATTTCCACCTCAACCAGTCAGTATATTACCAGTCTTCTTTCCAAAGCCACATGGTTATAAAGATTAACAAAAGCTCCACACTTTGGATGTTCACTGAGCCACTGGCCACTTATCTAGATAGAATAGCCCTTTTGGGTCATTTCACAGCTGCTTGTCTCCTAAGTAGAAAGAATGATAGGGAATCCTGGAACAGCACAATGACTGTCCATGTGGATCACCAGCAGTAATGTCATGTGCTATAATATGAAGGGCATCGCACCTCCTGAAAAGCACTCTGTACTTTCAGCCATTGTACTTTCAGCCATAGCACACTCAGCCACCACGGTGTTTGTGAGAAATGTCCCTGTTGTGAACATCTGCAGAGTGGCACTATGGTCTTCAGTGTATGCTTGTGCTAAACATTATCTGTTTACCACCGCATCAAGAGAAGAAGCAACTGTAGGGAAAGCAGTCCTGTAGTCCCTCTTCTGATGAGACTCCTAGCCCCACTTCTATTGGAAACTGCTTGGGAGTCATCTACTGTGATGGACATATGCAATCACTCGAAGAATTAAAAATGGTTACTCACCTCTCCATAATTGTTTTCTTTGAGATGAGTTGCATATATCCATTACATGACCCGCCCTCCTTCCCCAATGCATCAGTCTTTCATCTAAGAGTCTGGTAGGAAGGTACTGAGGGATGGGCAAAGTGGCTCTGCCCCTTTCTACCTTCAGGTTTGATAACAAGGGACATCAACGCACAGGCATAGCCGCCCCTATGGGTACTGCTAGGGAAAACTCTCTGGCACCAGTGCACAAGACATGCACACATGTAGTGTAATGGACAAATGCAACACATTCCTAGGAACAACAGTTAAGAGAGGTGAGAAACCATTTCTTCTTCAACTTTGTTCCACTCTCTCCCACTTTTTTTTCCTGCCCTCATTGTTGCTTTTGTAGTAGTTTTAACGGTTTCCTACTTTGATTTGACCAGCTTGGATGTGCAGTGCTTACTGAGGCTGTGCTTCCCTTTACTGATAAAGAATGCCACTTCTGCTGATCGATATCAACCCACAGACTCTATTAAAAATGTTCTGACTTTTTTTTACCTCCCAGCTGATTACTGTCTTTTTTTTTTTTTTTTTCCTTAATTCAAAATAAAGAGCATTCTTCTTCAATGGCTTTTACTTTTTTCCATACAGCGTGTTCAAAGCTGTGGATCAAAATCCAGATAGCAAAAGGACCCGCCCAGCAGCCTTTGTTGGTTAGATACTGTATGTAGTTGTGAAACTGAATATTAAGAACCCAATCCTGAAAACCAGTGGTTTTCAACCTTTTTTCATTTGTGGACCACTAAAATTTTTTGAATGGAAGTGTGGACCCCTTTGGAAATCTTAGACATAGTCTGCAGACTCCCAGGGGTCTGTGAACCACAGGTTGAAAAGCACTGCTGTAAACACTAATACTCAATGCTCAACTTTACATGTGAGTGCCCACATGTGTAAGCGTCTATGGGATTGGGATCTAAATTTGTATTCACTTCTCACAATGACACTAAACCTTTAGTCTTGCATTGTTTTATGATTAAGTCATCACTTTCAACTTAACTAATATAAACATTACCTGTATCTGAATAAACAGATACTGGCAGTATACCTGACCTGTACAAAGTACAATAAACAATTGTATGTGGCAGTTAGCAGTCCATTTCCTGTATGTACAGGAAAAGGGTTGAAGAATGGATGAAAGGATAGAGGAACAGGAAAAGAAACTTTTGTATATGAGCAAATGAGGCCCCTCTCCTGAGTTATCTACCTCTTTCTCACCTTACAGGGATTTTTAAAGTTTTATTAAAAAAAAGTATCTATCCTGTTATTTTCACTTAGTCTTTCTACATTTGTTGTTTTTTAAACTTGTTTTTTTTTAAAAAAAAATCATGTTAATATCAGCACAAGTAAGTCATGTTACAATTAGCTCTAACAAGCAATCTTACAAGCTGTAACATTCTTTTCCAATGGCTGAATTTTGATTTGTTGCCTGTAAGATGATGGAATATATTTTGTTTCTTTCCAAATTTCCTCTCTTACTTGTGCTGTTATTCTAGTTTGATTTCCTTTTCCCATTTAGGCAAGTTAGGCATCAAACTGGTCATGTAAATCTAAAATCCTGTTTTTTGAACATAGGATTGTTAAATAATATTAATAAGGCTATTTTAATATGTTTAAACTCTACCAGCTTCTAAACAACAAGCAAATCTGATGTACAAACTTCTGTTCAATCAATTTTAAAATTAAATAGTTAAATCCATAGACTTTCAGGTGGGTTGGCTTAAAAGAAAAAAAATCCTGGTCTAGCCCAATTTAATGTTATGGTTCGAAAGGAGGGAAATGCTATTAATGATTCATAGTTTAAGGACAGAAGGGACCATTAGACCATCTAGTCTGGACTGTACATCACAGGGCATTAAATTTCACTCAGTCACCCAGTATTGAGCCTGAAGGCTTGTTTGGCTAAAGTATAGCATATATTAGGCTAAAGCATATCTTCCAGAAAGGCATTCAGTCTTGATTAGAAGACATCAAGAGATGCATAATCCACCACTTCCCTTGGTAGTTTGTTCCAATAGTTAATCATCCTCACTGCTAAAAATTTGTGCCAAATTTCTTATTTTAATTTGTCTGGCTTCATCTTCCAGCCATTGATTTTTGTTGTCTTTCTCTTCTAGATTAAAGTGACCTTTAGTACCCAGTATTTTCTCCCCATGTAGGTACTTATCGACTATAATCAACTCATTTCTCAACCTTCTTTATGGTAAACAGAACAGAATGAGCTCTTTAAGTCTCTCCCAGTAAGGCATATTGAATCATTTGGGTGGTTCTTTTCTACACCATCTCTAATTTTTCAGTCTCCTTTTTAAAACGTGGACACCAGGGCCCAGATCCATAGAAGGTCTTAAGCCAGGGGTCAGCAACCTTTCAGAAGTGGTGTGCTGAGTCTTCATTTATTCACTCTAATTTAAGGTTTCGCGTGCCAGTAATACATTTTAATGTTTTTAAAAGGTCTCTTTCTATAAGTCTATAATATATAACTAAACTATTGTTGTATGTAAAGTAAACAAGGTTTTTTAAATGTTTAAGAAGCTTCATTTAAAATTAAATTAAAATGCAGAGCCCCCCGGACTGGTGGCCAGGACCCAGGCAGTGTGAGTGCCACTGAAAATCAGCTCACATGCCGCCTTCGGCACGCGTGCCATAGGTTGCCTACCCCTGACTTAAGCATTACAACACTGAGTGTTGCAGCACTTAACTTTTAGACACTTAAAAAAATCACAGGAACAACACGGCAATTCACAAAGCCTGAATTAAGCAGGCAGTCTCCCTATAAGTGAAGGGGGAGAGGCTTGTGCTACCACACTGAAAATAGCTGTGTAAACATTACAGTTTGGGCTCTGAAGCCTACTCTTCTCCCTAGAAGGGATTTGAACAGGGATCTGCCTGTTTTTAGCTTTCCTTATCAATTTTCTGCACTTCATAAATTCTAATTTATATTGATTGCTACCTATTTCTCTTTTTCGCCACTTGTTATATCTTGCTTTTTTATTTCTAATTGCTGCCTTCACTTTGCCACTGAATCTGGATGGGCTTTTAGCCAAAGTTGTTCTCTCTTCATTATGGAATTGTGGCTTTTGGCATCTAATAAACTCTTCTTAAAGAACCCCCAATTTTTATCACATTTTTCTGTCTAATTTTTTTTCTCACAATCAGTTTTGCTCATAATTTTCTTCAGCTTTGGGAAAGTAGCCAACTGATAAAATGACATAAATGAATATAATAACAATTGGGCTTTCTTCATCTAATTTAAAAGTTGAGAAGTGGGGAATAAATTGCTTAATTTCATTAAATCATAGTAAATTTTAGGTCTCTTACAAATTAAGCAAAAAGTGTTTCATTATAAACAGTCTAGCATTAATTTAAAGAGAAATGAATTAGCTAGATAACAGCTACTACACATTAGAATTTTATAATAGGATGAGCAAAAGTAATTTTCCATAATTTTGTATGAAAAATAAGGATCCATCAGCATAAAAATGTCTCTGTTCTTTTAAAGAGGGATCTGCTAATGATACGCTCTCCTAGTTTAACATCTGCTGGAAGTTTTCAGCAGACTGGAAAATGATTAGTTCCTTGCCAGCATTGAACTATAGTGGATGTTTTTGTTCTTGGTCCTAGAAATGATTCACTGTTTGACATCAGCAAAGCAGAAGTCATATTTCTGTCTTGTATTTGATTTCTGAATGGTCAATAACAGATCAAATTTGAATTCTAATATAGCACTTACGTTAGGTGCACACTAATGTATGACCTTGACAAAGATGATCTGAAAAAAGTACCTTTCTAAAACAATATATAAAGCAAGCAGCTTCTAGGGTGACCAAGAGCACTGAAATAGAGCATGTGATACTCTTGAGCTTGTGTAGTACTGTTGATTCTTAAACCTGCGCAACTGTGGCTGATGCCAGTTTGAAAAGTAGGATTAACAGTTTGAACTAACTTGAGGCTAGTAGGTCAGGTAGTAAATGCTTAAACATTCATTAATATAACATGATTAGCTGAAATCTGAGAGCAATAAGATAACTTAAGGATGAAGTGGCAGCTTAACTCAGAAATTCTTTACTGTTGTCATGAGCTTTAAGTCAAAGCTTGATGCCTGTATTTATGTGTGAGGAGGCATATTCGTGGCAAATGCATATGGCTACTTTTTAAATGTCCAGTAGTGGGGACATTAAAGGAACTAGATGCGATTCAGAGACCCATTTTAATGAATGTAAAATACTCCTTAAAAGAAGCCTATCAGTTGGATCTGGTAAGATTACTCCATCTGTCTGACTTTTTCCCCCTCAGTCTAATCTTCCTTCTTCCCACTGCCAGCATTAGATCACTAGCGGTGGGTAAAAGAATACTGATGCATACTGAGTCACTAAGAAATCATGACTATATGATGTTTCTTTCCCCAGCCCTCAAAGGACCTTTTGATTTATATAGTGGCACTTCTTTTTGCACACATTTTTAAACTTAGATCAGAAATCATAACTGCCTTGATATTAATATCTATCTTCGCAATTGCTCGCTGGCACATACTGTGATTCCAACTTCCCTTCATACACTTTATGATCTTACAAACTCAACAAAGGTTTGATTTGATAAATGAAAGACATTTTTCATGGTAGTCATTGAGAAGGAATAGTTTTGTTCACATGGGAGCCTCCTACGCTGACCTAAGTGACTTAATATATTTGGAATGATTAAAAGTTCATTGTTAGATGATATGAAAGTTGTTCATGGGTGGGAAACTAAAGAATCAACTGAAAACTGATACAGATAGATGTCATTCTCTTTGGGTAGGAGTTCTTTTGACAATGGTATATTTCTTTTGAGCCTCTGCTAAAAAGAGAGTTTACTGTCCATTTATAGGTGCTTATACTATGTGCCTTTGTACCTAAACAGGGGTGTAGATATTGCTTCAGAATGGGGAGTAACCTGAGACACCCTTCAGTAAGGCCAACGCTTATTAAAATTACACTTGATTACAGGTCAGGAGAGATCATCTGAACATCCACTCAGTGACGGTTCAAATAGGGATTTTTCTTTAATGGATCACAGACACTGTGCATCCTTAACATGTTCAGAGTTTTGTCTCATTATTTTACATTATCCAAAGTACCCAGTGGATGTCAATATTGCTTCTAACAAATACAGCTTGCTGTAAATGAACTGTATTTGGCATTCCAAAAATCTTTAACAAATAAAATGGACTTAGCATCATTGTAAAAAGACAAAGTTATGGACCATGTGTGATTAATACCTCTCCTTCCATCACTCTGCCACTCCCCCGCCGCCCCCGCCCAAAATCCTGACCATTTGTAGTTTTTCTTATGGCTCTTGTTCCATACATTTACTTGAAAAAAACAATAATAAAAAAACCCACCCCAAAATAAACTGGTGTTAAATTACCAGAAAACAAAATTAAAAAAACAGGGCTACCATTTCAGTCCTGTAGGGTATGTTTACACTGCAATTAGACACCCCCGGCTGGCCCCTGCCATCTGATTTGGGCTCACAGGACTAGAGCTAACAGGCTGTTTAATTGAGGTGCAGACAGTCCGGCTCAGACTGCAGCCCTGGCTCTGGGATCCTCCCACCTCGCAGGGTCCTAGAGCCCTGACTGCAGCCCAAGCCTGAAGGTCTATAGCACAGTTACACAACTCCTTAGCCTGAGCCCCATGAGCCTGAATCAGCTGGCATAGGCCAGATGCAGGTTTTTAATTGCAGTGTAGACATACCTGTAGTAGTTACCTGTGGAGTCCTCCTTACACCACCTGCTGGAAAACGTGATTGGCCAGCAGCCTCCAGCCCTCCCCAATTCTTTTCCTAAGGGTGGAGCAAGTCAAGCTGCAATTAAACTTTTGTTAGTGGCCTGTTAGTGCCCATTCACCCAGGTCACAATTTATTACAATTACTTTTATATATAAAATACCAATATGAGGACTAGATGGTTTTCTAAATGCTGTGTATCATGCTTTCTACATTTGTTTTTGTCGTGCATCTTACAGAGGAAAAGTCTTTTTTTTTTTTTTTTTTTCCCCCCCTCACTCTGTTCCCCAGGTGCTGTTCTTTCTTTGGTTTGCCGTGACTCTTATGAAGCATGGTGCCAGATCATCAATGTGTCAGAAACACAGGCCCCTTTCTTTACCTATCCAGTCAACCATTCCAATGAAACAAACCTGAGTGTTTCCACATCTGCGGGAAGCAAATATAGGCTCTATGTGGGTGTGGCCCTGGCAATAAGTTCCAGTATTTTTGTTGGCTCCAGCTTTATACTGAAAAAGAAGGGCCTTCTGCAACTGGCTGACAAGGGAGTCACCAGAGCTGGTAAGAAATGTTTACTTGCTTATCTTTGACAGAAAGAATCAATCTATTTTTTTTTTTTTATCATAAACCAGCAAGTTCAAGGTTAAAGCCAACTGATGTTTTCAGTAGTTGACTACAGGTAATACTGGATTTAAGAACCTTTAGGGGGATGCAGATGGCAGTGGGTTTTATGTGTAACCAAGGTATTTCTAATGCATCCACCACAATAATATCTAGGCGCCAGATAAAAAGTTCTTTCTCTGCCCCACTCCCAAAAAAGATTTTTGCTGTTTCTTCCCTTTCAGTATGAGTGAGGGAAACACTTGAGTTATGATAATACAGTTATAAAAGTAGGTGTTTGAATACGTGCCTAACTTGTGGATTTGCAGGATGTGGAATTAGAGCAGTCTGAAGAGAACTGAACTCTACTTTTGTAAATTAAGAGCTATCAGGACAAGTCACTTCAAAACGAATATTAATAAAAACTTACCAGCTAACTTGCTGGCAATATTTTTAACAACTGTGTAGTACAGGAATTATCTCTACAGTAAGAGTGAGTTGGCCCATCAAAGTCAATAGGAATAGAATTAGACTAGTTTGACGTGCTTTTGAAAATCCCACCATGCTGGTATTAGAATTATCACTTAAATCCTTTTTTGAAGGTTTTGAGTTTGTTTTGGTTTGCTATTTTTCTTTTGTTTGCAATGTTTCCTGCAAAATATTATACCCTACCATTCTGGATGTTCTCAGTATTTGAGGAAAAATGGATTTCCCAATATATAACTTGTTTGTATTTTGGATGAAAAAGCTTTGGATAGCTGTAGCAGCTTTACTTTTTATGTAAAAAACCAAGTTTTATGGAACTTTAAGCATGTTCCAGATGCATCTTGGTATAGATAGCTATGTAGGCTCTGATGTAGCAAATAACTTAAACATATGCTTTACTTTAAGCATATGAGTAATCCTAATTAATGAAGTCTTATTATCCCTTCATGCGTCTACTGAAAGTTCATGTTCAAGATACAGGACTTGAAATAATAGAATTTAATATTAAACAATTATATTTTTAAGAATAACTCAAAATTAGGTGTAGCTGACTCTCTCCATATCCCCTACAGACTGAGCATTGCACATGCAAATTTAACTATTTAAATTTGAATAAGTTTTATAATCTGTAGAATTTGAAATATTTATTACAAATCTGAATTTTGAAGCATCATTTTAACTTTTTTTTCTAATATTAAAAATTATTTTTTCAGGACAGGGTGGATATTCTTACTTGAAGGAATGGCTCTGGTGGGCAGGATTACTTTCAAGTGAGTCACAGTAAAAATGTTTCTACCTTTCTCTGCTAAACTACATCTAAAACAGAGCAATGTGTGTAACTTTAAAAGGGGTGTGTGGCAGGGAGGACTAGGTCCGGAGGCCCCAGCTAAAGGCCTTATGGCCCTGCATCACCCTGCCCCAGAATAGAGCAGTGAGAAATCCTCCAGGCAGCCTAGAGTGGCTGCAGAAGAGTGGCCAATCAGAGGGGCTGCTGCAGCAACCAATAAGGGGCCAGAAGGGCCCTATATAAGAGAAGCAGCAGAAAAGTTCACTTCTTCACTGAGGAGTGAAGACTGGGTGACTGGCTGGCTGAACAGAGCAGCAGTACTGTGGATAGCTCACTGTGGAGAGCTCACAGCAGACAGGACTGAAGCCCAGGGAAGGTTTTTGAAGACTGTGTTCCTGGCTTGTGGGAAGAGCAGCAGGACCAGCAGAAGGTCAGTGCAGGCAGGCTGAAGCCCAGGGGGACTGAGCACAGTACCTGGCCAGGTCAGCAAGGATACCGAGATGGGCTCTGCTGGTCTGGCTGAAGACTGAGCCCAGGGAGGCCTGCTGAAACACCACCAGCTGCCTAAGAGCTGTGACCCCATACCAGGGCTGTGATAAGAACTCAGGACTGTGTACTCCGGGGGGGGGGACAGCGTGCGCAGCTTGGCCGGAAGGCTGAGCTGCTGAAGACCAGCCGAGAGAACCAGTAGCTGGGGGGATGCTTGAGAGGCAGGCCCCATCCTTATGTAAGACCAAAAAAAGAAAAAGCAGGCTCACGCCTAACAGAAAGAAAGGGGGCCATCAACAAGAGGTGGGTGCCCCCTGTGAAAAGGACAGTGATTGCAGGTATAGTGGCCAGAGAAAAGGGGCGCCCACAAGAGGCGCGTGCTGACCCTGTTACAGGGTGTTGAAATTTTTAATAAAAAGACTTCAAGGGAAAAAAAGACAACCTTTTTCCCCTGCCAAAGACCTCTATGCCAAATTTCATTCTGGTACCCAGGATTCCTCAGCTTCATGAAGTACCCTTTTTGCTTTCCAAAACTCTTTTTTGCATCTTGAGGAATAAAGAGTTTTCTTTAGTGACTAGTTGAGGTAACTTTGAGGCTTGTTTGACTTTTGTTCTCTTCCCTCCTGCCCCCAATTCTGTTAAACAAACCTAGGAATGCAAACTGGAGTTGCATGGAAAGAAGAAAATAGCAGTACGTGGAAAAGCTCTCCTCCCTGCTACCATTACTGTTACATTTTAATATACCAATACAGTACTTTGAAAATTGTTCCTGTGTGTGCATTAACTCTGTAATATCTTTATTTTGGTTATGTCCAGCAGTGATTGGTAGATATATATAATTTTGAATACATTTGGACATTAGTGTAGATAATAAGAAATATTATTTTACTACCTACCTTTCTTGTCAAACATCTTATCTTCTGTCTAGTGCCCATCATCTTAACACTTCTAACAGGTTTTTTTTTTTCTGTACTAATATTGTTTCTTTTCTAGTGGGAGTAGGGGAGGCTGCCAACTTTGCTGCCTATGCCTTTGCACCTGCAACCTTGGTTACCCCATTGGGTGCACTGAGTGTTCTTATAAGGTTAGTATGAGTCGAAAGCAGCCACTGAGAAGTGAGTCTCTTACTATATGAGAAAATACTGTTTTTATTGCACAGAGAGTAGTTTTAAAAGAAAACTGTATGGCAAATCCAGGTCAAAATTTGGCTCATAAATTACAAGGCCAGAAGGGACCATTGGGATCATCTAGTCCAGTGGTTCTCAAACTTTTTTTTGCAGACCACTTGAAAATTGCTGAGGGTCTTGGCGGACCACTTAATAATCTTTCCAAATGTTGTTTGTACCGTTAGCTAACTATTGAAAAGTGTCTTGGATAAAAGCGCCATATTAAAAAAAAACTTAATAATAATTACTGTTTTTTTTATTCTACAAATAAAAGCACACAACTCCTGTTTTAATATCAGTAGTCTTACCTTTCTAATGCGATGGATGTGCCTTCTCTCCCCTGCCGCAGCAGCCCCTGAGCTGGGGCTGGGAAGGAGGGGGAGGTCTCTCCCCGGCAGTCGCAGCCCTGGAGCTGGGGAAAGTTGCCTCTTTCTCTGGCCACCGCAGCCCTGCACGTCCCAAATTCCACCCCCCATCCCCTCTTCTCACCCCATTGCCCCTCCCACCTACCCCCTCTTCCTGCCAAAGCCACCACGTCATTTTATATGTGTGTCTTTTCCAGGGTCCAGGCACCTAATTAGTGGAGCCGTGCAGGCGTGACTCGACTAATTAGGTGGCCCTTCATTCTCTCACGTGCAGCCGCCCAGGTGTGCACCTTAGAGGGAACTCTCCACAGACCACCTGAATGGAGCTTGCGGACCACTGGTGGTCCACAGACCACAGTTTGAGAACCTCTGACTAGTCTGACTTCCTCTATAACACAGGCCATAGCACTCCTCCCGTATATTTCCTAGAGCATGTTTTTTTAGAAAAAACATCCAGTCTTGATTTTAAAATTGTCAGTGATGAAGAGTCCACCATGACTCTTGGTAACTTGTTCCAATGATTAATTACTCTCACTGTTAAAAATGTACACCTTATTTCCAGTCTGAAATTTGTCTAGCTTCAACTTCCAGCCACGGGATTGTGCTATCTATACCTTTCTTTGCTAGATTGAAGAGCCTGTTATTAAATATTTGTTCCCAGATACGTACTTATCGAGGATGTAATCATGTCACCCCTGAGTCTTCTCTTTGTTAAACTAAATAGATTGAGCTCTCTGAGTCTGTCACTATAAGGCCCACTGTAATCAATCTCATGGTTCTTCTCAGAACCCTTGCTTTTTCCCTTTGTCTTCTGATAGAAATGATCCCTTTGTTTAACTGAATTTACTTCGAGTGGGGGAGAGAGAATAACAACTTTTTTTTTTTTTTTAAACAAAATAGATTTGTGCTTACCTATTGGCTTTCCAGCATCCGATAAACAATATTTCCAAATCACTGCACACTAGTGGTGTTAATAATGCTAGTACATATTGGTGGGAACGCTGTTAGGTTTTTGTTTCTCCACCCCAAATGTTTAATAACTATTTAATAACTGAAATGCTTTAAATGTTTCTCCCTATTTTTTAGTTTTGACAAATAATAAATTTATTTAAAAAATGAAATATAAGATCTGTCACTTCAAAATGTATTTCTAAAACTTTTTCCTTTTCATGGTGGGGTTATTTTTTATTAAAGTAATATGCTCCTGTAGTTCCTTATCAAATCAGCTTAGGCAATGGAAAAAAAGGAAATTGGAGCTTTTTATTATGTTCATTAAAATTCATGTCTTTGCCATATGAAGAAATAAATAACTCCCAATTACTTAAGCAAATACATAATCAAGGCTGTCCTTAGAGCACAGGAGATACTGATTGCAGTTATGACAAATTCTCCCCCATCTGGTGGTGGCATCTTCATGGCATTTAGTGGCAAGGGCCAGAATTGGCCTATTGTCTTTAAATTTAGCTGAACACTTTTAAATTCCTGAAGATATAGGATTATAAACAAGTTTTCAGTTAAAAGGCTGTAAATTCACTATTAAGAATAATTAAGCAGGATTGGTGTCTGCCCCAGGTGGATGCACAGAAGAGTCCAGTGGCAAGAGAAATCATTTCAGTGCAAACTTAACATGTAGTTTGCACTGGAAATGTCATGTGCACCCAAGTGATTCAGTAGATTGTTTTACTAACTTTCAGAGACTATATTTGTGAGGTCTCCAGAGCAGAATTTAAGGCTAGTTATCAGTGATCTAGAAGAAAATACAAAATCACTGCTGATAAGGAATGCACAAAGATTGATGGAGTAGTAAATAATGATGACAGGGCAGTCATACAGAGCAATCTGGATCTTTCGATAAGCTTGGTACAAACAGAATGTGTTTTAATACAGCCAAATGCAAGATCATACATCTAGGAACAAAGAATGCAGGCCATACCTACAGAATGGGGAACTGAATCCTGGAAAGCAATGACTCTGAAAAAGATTTAGGTATCTTAGGCCATGTCTACACTACAGACGTCTGATAGCATCGCTACATTAGTCAGCGGTATGATCTCAGACCACATAGCTGTGCCGGCAGAAGTCCCTAATATAAACACAGCTATATTGGCAAAGCTGTACTGTTACCTGTGTAGTTTGTTTTGCTCAAGTGTAGAGGAGAAATATGCTTTTACTATATCAGAACAAAGCGCAGCTTTACCAGAATACCTTCGTCCACATTAGGAGCACTTTGACAACATAAAATATAGAGAGCTAGTGCAATCCCAGTATGTGAAAACAAAGAAGTAATGAGTAGGGATGTGGCATTGGTAGACCAATACTAGAATACTGCATACAGTTCATATGTCCATGATTTAAAAGAGGTGAAAACATTAGAAGGTGCTAAAAAGAGCCACAAAAATAATCTGAGGGCTGGAGAAAATGTGTTACAGCGAGAGGCTTAGAGCTCAATCTTTTTTAGCTTATTCAAAGAAACTTGAGAGGTGAAAAAGAGAGAAGGAAAGAAGAAATGGGACTGTTAAACACTGAGGACAGGGTGGATATTAAAGATAATCTAGGTCTGACCAACACCTAAATGAATACTTTGCTTTGGTTTTTAAATAAGGGTAATGAGCTGGGGGCAATGGCAGGATGGTTAATGGGAACAGGGATATAGGGGAAAAAATGCTCTGGAAAACTACAGGCCCATTAATATGACCTCAGTTGTATGCAAGGTCTCAGAACAGATTTTGAAAGTGTAATTAAAGACATAGAGGTAAACAGTAATTGGGATGAAATACAACATGGTTTTACAAAAGGTAGATCGTGCCAGACCAATCTGATCTTTCTTTGAGAAGATAACGCATTTTTTAGTCAAAGGAAATGCAGTAGATCTAATCTACCTGCATTTCAGTAAAACATTTAATACAGTTCCACATGGAAAATTATTAGTGAAATTGGAGAAGTTGGATAAAGAACTGGTTAAAGGAGAGACTACAACAGGTCATGCTGAAAAGTGAACTTTCAGGCTGGAGGGAAGCTACTAGTGGAATTCCTCAAGGATCAGTGTTGGGGCCCACTATTATTTAACATTTTCATGAATGACCTTGACACAAAAAGTGGGAATGTGCTAATAAAATTTACAGATGACATGAAGTTGGGAGATAATGCCAGTATGGAGGAGGACTGGAATATCATACAAGAAGATTTTGATAACCTTGAAAACTGGAGAATTAGAAGTGGGATGAAGTTTAATTAGTGCAAAGTTCAAGGTTGTGCACTTATGGACTAACAACAAGAATTGTTGCTATAAATGGGATACATCAGTTGGAAGCAATAGAGGAGAAGAAAGACCTAGGTGTATTGGTCGATCACCGGATGACTGTGAGCCACCAATGTGATGTGGCCATGAAAAAGACTAATACAATTTTAAGCTTTATTAGGCAAACTATTTCCAGTAGAGATAGGAACATGTTATTACCATTATACAAGGCACTGGTGAGACCTCATCTTGAATACTGTGTGCAATTCTGGTTTCCCGTTTAAAAAAGATTAATTAAAACTGGAACAGGTGCAGAGAAGGGCTTCTTAGAAGATCAGAGGAATAGATTACATCTTCACACAACGCACAGTCAACCTGTGGAACTCTTTGCCAGAGGATGTTGTGAAGGCCAAGAATATAACAGGGTTAAAAAAAAAAAAACCAACTAGATAAATTCCTGGAGGATTGGTCCATCAATGGCTATTAACTAGGATGGGCAGGGATGGTGTCCCTAGCCTCAGTTTACCAGAAGCTGGGAATGGGCGACAAGGGATGGATCACTTGATGATTACCTGTTCTGTTCATTCCCTCTGAATTGGCATTGGCCACTGTCAGAAGACAGGATCCTGGGCTAGATGGACCTTTGGTCTGACCCAGTATGGCCATTCTTATGAAAATCTCCCTTACAAAAGGAGATTTAATGAGCTTGGCTTGTTTAGCCTAACAAAACAAAGGCTGAGGGGAGATATGGTTGCTCTTTATAAATACATCAGTGGGATGAACACCCAGGAGGGAGAGGAGCTATTTCAGTTAAGGGCCAATGTTGGCACAAGAAGAAATGGATATAAGGTGGCCGTCAATAATTTTAGGCTTGAAATTGGACAAAGGTTACCATGAGAGAAATGAAGTTCTGAAACAGCCTTCCAAGTGCAGTAGTGAAGGCAAAAAAAAAAAAAAAACTGTTTCCAGACTGAGCTTGATAAGTTTATGGAGGGGGTGGTATGATGAGGTTGCCTACAATGTCATATGGCCCATCTGTGACAGCTATTAGGACTATCTCCAATGGCCAGAGATGGGATACTAAATGGGGAGGGCTCTGAGTTACTACAGAGAATTCTTTCCCATGTGTCTGGCTGATGGGTCTCACCCACATGCTCAGGATCACCATATTTGGGGTTGGGAAGGAATTTCCCCCCAAGTCAGATTGACAAAGATCATAGGGCTTTTTTGCCTTCCTCTGCGCCGTGGGGCACAGGTCACTTGCTGGTTTGAACTAGAATAAATGGTGGATTGTGTGTAATTTAAGTCCTAAATCAAGATTTGAGGACTTGAATAATTCAGCCAGAGGTTATGGGTTTATTACAGGAGTGGGTAGGTGAAGTTCTGTGGCCTGCAATGTGCAAGACATCAGACTAGATTATCATGATGGTCCCTTTTGGTCTTAAAGTCTATGAGACTTGATTACAGGGAGAAAATATTGGTTACTAAAGGGCTCTTTAATTGATCAAAGAAAGGCATAACAAAAACCAATGGCTCAAAGTTAAAGCCAAACAAATTCAAATTAGAAATAAGTCACAAATTATTATCAGTGAGGATGATTAATCATTGGAAGAAGGTAGCTACCAAGGGTAGTAGTGGATTCTGCATGTCTTGATGTCTTCATATCCAGACTGGATGCCTTTCTGGAAGGTATGCTTTATTCAAAGCCAAATTACTTGAATCAGGGTAAGAATAAATGGGTGAAATTTAATGGCCTGTGATATATCGGAGATCGGACTAGATGATCAAATTGTTCCCTGTGGCCTTAAAATCTAGCAATTATTATATCCGTTTTCTTAGCTTCCAGTTTCTGTATAACCATACGCTTCTCGATTTGCTTGTTTGCATTAGTGTGTACATGAAACAAGCTGTTGTGTTCATGTAATACACATTTTGCAATTGTCTAATATTGTATCACTTCATCTAGTTATGATGATTCAAAATTGTATAACTAATTAATATATTGTAGTCTGCAACCATACCATTTTGGCCCATGATCCTGTTGGATCTGACAAGCTTAGAAGCATCAGGCTGTCAGTACTTGGATGGGAGACTCCAGGGAATATTTAAGTGATACAAGAAGTGATTAAGTAGGTGATGGTTTTCCTGCCAAATCAGTATTGTACTAGTTCCTCAGCATTGTGTTGGGAAGGCACTGTGGTGGTGGAAGAAGAGATCCTGGTCACTGGTAATCACATGAACGTTAAATGATCCCGTGGCACTTTATGTAAGAGTAGAGATGCTTGACTCTCTGACCTGGCCAGATTCCAATTCAGTTAATTACATTCCATTTACCTAAAATGCCCCCTTGCCATTTCAACTGTATCATATCACTTTCTGTCCAAATTTATTGTAAATGTCATTGTGCATGCACAGTTTCAGAAGTAGATAAAATGATTTCTAGATGTATCTACATTTGAATACTGCACTCCATCACCGTGTTATCTGACTGCATATAAATCCCTAATCTCATATGAGAGAGTTGAAATGCTTATCTGTTTGTAAGCACTGGTATTTTGTATGTGTGATGTGTTAGATGCTAAAGTAGTATAATGATATTGTGCTGAAACAAAGCTAAATTTTAAAAAGTTGGCAGATGACTGGGGCACCAGTCTTGCTTGGATTACATGTGAAAATGACCTAGTTCTAACTCCAAATGGTTGCGGTCCAACAGGACTACATCCTGTCTCCTACTCTACAATCCTATGTTTTCCTTGCCACACTAGCTCCAGCTTTCTAAACCTGGGGGCCATTGATTCTTTAAGTCTTTTGTTCTGGGGCTTGTGTTTCAGTAGGGCTTGTCTCTGGTAATTCATAGGTAACCAAAAGGAAAAATGACTGGAAAAACTAGAGCTCTGCCTGACATTGTAGTTTATGGGGAAGGATGTGGAGGGAAGAGTCAAGGCCTGTTGGAAAGCCATAGAAAATGGGGCAAGATTTATCTGACCTTTTTAGAATTAAAAAAAGCTTTGGAAAAAGGTTGATGATTTGGCTGGTATTTATTTACTCTCAGCTGGTTTCTTTATCCCCAATTCAAAACTTTTTTTTTATTAGTATCACTATACATAAAAGCATTATTACTATATTATAAAATAATTTGTGCAGCTGAACCTATTACTTTTTTTTCATCCACAGTGCAATATTGTCTTCCTATTTTTTAAATGAAAAGCTGAATGTTCATGGGAAATTGGGCTGCATATTGAGCATTTTGGGGTCAACGGTGATGGTTATTCATGCCCCTGAAGAAGAGGAGGTCACTTCTTTAGATGAAATGGAAATAAAACTGAAAGATCCAGGTCTGTAACTTAAATCATCTGTCATTAATGAAAAAATGCCTCAATGTCTCTTACTTTCATAGATATGTCAGCTAGTACTAGACCTGTCCATAAGTGAATAATTGGAGGGTTTTACTGGGTTATATGTTACCACCACCATCATCCCATTCACTTTCACCTGAAGATGAAGTGGAATTTGATATCACTTTGGTGCTTTACTTTACTGTAGCATACCTTGAAGGCAAAAATCAGGCTGTGAATGTAAGCAAGCAAGACTTACTTGAAGCATCTTTACGCTAGTATTTAAAAAATAAACAAAGAAAAATCAGTATTTACAAGAAAGCACGGCTACTTTGAATGCTGTGTCTGTTATCACATGAAGACCATGATAATACAGGCAGCCCTCGACTTTACAACGTTCGACTTATGAACGGCACTTACAACATTTCTGAATTGACACCCTGATTTGACTTATGACAATTGGTTTCGACTTTACGATGCTTAGTCCTGCAATGGAGTGGATTGCGGTTCCAAGTTATGATGATTTGACTTATGATGTAATTTTCAGGAACCAATTGTGTCGAGGACTGCCTGTGGTTTGTATTCTGTACTTAATTTCTTATTCGTTGTGTGAACCATTTATGACAGCAGCCAGACTTCTGTTCTGTTAGTGCTATGCTGGCAGCAGGGGAGTTACTACTATAATTACTATCCTCGCATTATCTATTTAAACAGAATAGCTAATATTTATATATGCTTTCTTAAAAAAAAATTGGGAGCATTGGAAAGACTTGAAGGGTCTAGTGGTCAGTCTCCAAAGGCTCTTCACTCTCCCTATCCCCTTCACTAGCTTTCTTGTGCCCAGTCCCAGGCACCGGAGTCATTTTTGGGAGGTGGGGATGGGGAGGAATACTTGTCTTTTCTTTTCTCGTCTACCCCTCTCTGGTGAGAGACCATGAGAGAGAATCTAGGGAAGGGAGTGTGGTATTGGCATCTGTCCTGTCAATCAGTAATGCAGGATTTGAGAGTGGTGCTGTTTGTTCATGTGTCCCCACTCCTACCATTACCAGTGGGTTGTTCTAGTGCTGCTTCAGCATGCCCCATAACTGCTGAGCAGCTTCTCTGTTTAACAACTAAGCTGCCTCCTTTGCATTCCCTAATGTTGTTCCGCTGAGAAGTCCCTAGGGGACTGCCTCGCAGATGTCACAGCAAGGGTGGGTCTTATTCCTCTGTAGAGGGCTGGATGCTCCTGGTAGCCCATTATCCCCCTCATCCTATACTTCATCATTTTTTTTTTATTTTTTTTTACATAGACACATTTTTGGCCATGATTGACCTATGCAGAGTGCAAATCTACTCTGAATATGAATTAGGTAAAATTCACTCATATCTGCTCACTTGAGTAATAGAAACAAATATTTAGGCCCAGATTTTAAAAAATGGATGCCAAAAGCCAGGCACCTGGCTTGATTTTCAAAAGAACTAACTGCCCAGCAGTTTCCATTGATTTCAGTGGAGTAGTTGGGTGCTGGACCAACTTCAGACCAAAGGGAGCAATATCAGGCTTACATTGCTGATGGGCAGTTACTGGCCAGAACATCTCTTAGGTGGTTCAGGCACCACAGACACTGCAGCCTGTTCTATCACTATAGCAGGTAATGCACAGGCATCCAGCATCCAGTTGCCTAGTTTCTCCAGAGAAGTCTAGAATATGGTAGAGGATCTCCCGTTTGATGGACTGATGTTGTTCACAGAGAATATTGATGAATCATTGCATACCCTTAAAGACTCCAGGTCCACATTACGTTCGTTAGCCCTTTACATTCCTAGGAACAAAAGAAAATTCAGTAGATCGCAAATGGATGGGAGCTTTGAGCCAATGTAATTCTCTGCTTTTCAGAGACTGATTGAACCTTCAAGAAAGACATAGGTTCCAGAGAAAAAGATTCTCCAGCCCACCCGACACACGTTCGCAGCAGGCTTCATCTTCGAAGCACCAGTTTTGACAGGATAGTTGAGGATTCAGACCCTCCGCTCTCTTTAGCCTGTCAGCTGCAACATTTGCCCACTTCTCCACATTTGGAGACTAACTTTTCCATTTCTGACAAGCATAGGAACATACCACCTCAGATAGATGTGTGCTACACCATTCATTTTCCTTCCCTCCCTCCCTCCTTCTAATCTCTCTTTCCATCCCTCTTCAGGGACCCCTCTCGTGAGTTCTTACTAAGATAGGAAATACATTTATTTTTTCATCTAGGAGCAATAGAGCTGGTCCCCACTCAGCACAAGGGAAGGGACCTCTACTTGAGATACTTTTTTTTTTTTTTTTTTTTTTTGGCAAAAGGAAGGAGAGTGGAGACTAATCTTAGATTTAAGACTCCTGAACAAATCTCTGATGTCTCAAAAGTTCAGGATGGTGACTCTAACAGCTATAATTCCTTCTCTAAATTCAGGGGATTAGTTTTCAGCCCTTGACCTTCAAGACACATTTCCACATAGCAATACACACATCCCACAGAAGCTTCCTGCAATTTATCATAGCCCAGGATCATTTTTGGTACCAGATACTCCTGTTTGGTCTCTCCTCAGCTCCAAGAGTGTTTTCAAAGGTTTTGTCAGTAGTAGCTGCCTACCTATGTCATCAGTAGGGCCCTACCAAATTCATAGCCGTGAAAAATATGTCACGGACTGTGAAACGTGGTCTCCACTGTGAAATCTTATCTCTTGTGTACTTTTACCCTATAATATACACATTTCACAGGGGAGACCTGCATTTCTCAAACTGGGGGTCCCAACCCAAAGGGGGCTATGGCGGGTTGCAGGGTTATTGTAGGGGGGTCATGGTATTGCTACCCTTACTTCTGCACTGCCTTCAGAGCTGGGTGGCCAGAGAGTGGTGGCTGCTTGCCAAAGGCCCAGCTCTGCAGGCAGCAGCACAGACGTAAGGATAGCAATGCCATATCATGCAATCCTTACTTCTGCGTGGCTGTTCGTGGTGGTGCTGCCTTCCGAGCTGGGGTCCCAGCCAGCAGCTGCCACTTTCCGGCCACCCAGCTCTGAAGGCAGCGCCACCGCCAGCAGCAGTGCAGAAATAAGGGTGGCAATACCATGAACCCCCATCACTAACCTTGGGACACCCCAACTACCCCCTTTTGGGTCAGGACCCCTATAGTTACAACACTGAAATTTCAGATTTAAATAGCTGAAATCATGAATTTTTTTTTTTTTTAATCCTATGACTGTGAAATTGATCAAAATGCATTGTGGGTAGGGCCCTAGTCATCAGGTAATTGTAGTATTCCTGTACCTCAATGACAGGCTGGCTAAGGGTTGGTTGTAGCAGGAGGTGTTGACTACCCGACAGAAAGCACTTTCTCTGTTCTTAGACTTGAGTCTTCAGTTGAATGTGGGAAAATCCACACTGATTCCCATACAGAACATACAATTTATAGGGGCATCCCTGGATTTCTTGGCATCCAGAGCCTTTCTTCCCATGGACAGATTTATGACACTATCAACCTTGTCAGAACTATTCAAGGGAGCCCCCAGAGTTCAGTCAGAAACTGTCTTCAACTTGTAGGTCATATGGCAGCTTGCACATTTGTAATAGAACATGCTAGATGACACCTTCACTGTTTCCAGGGATGGCTCAGATCAGTTTACTTGCCAAACAGTCACAGCCTTGACAAAGAGGTGTCAGTGTCTCAACAGGCAAAACACTCTCTAGACTAGTGGAAGATTCATCGCAATGTAGGGATGGGAGTTCTTTTCCTCCAACTGATACCAATGGTAACCGTAACTACAGATCCATCTCTGTTAGGATGGGGAGCACATCTTGACACCCTAATGGTAAAGGGCAGATGGTTACCCCAAGAAACCACACTCCACATCAACCTGTTGGAGCTCAGAGCAGTCAGAAGTGCCTGCCTTCATTTTCTGCCTCTCATCAGACACTGGTCTGTCAGAGTCATGACAGACAATGTAGCCTGCCAGTTTTATATATATCATCAGGGAGAAGCAAGATCCCCTTCCACTGCACCAATGCAATAAGGTTATGGAACTGGTGTATAAAACATTGCATACGAATTTTGGCAATGTGTCTTCTGGGTAGGTAAAATGTCAGAGCTGACACTCTCAGTATGTTTTCCCAGATTACAAATGGAAGTTGGACTCCCAGATTCTTGCTGGCATATTTCAAACTTGGGGATTTCCAGAAGTGGACCTCTTTGCCACAGCTACACACACAAAATGCCATCGCGTCTGTCTGAGGTGGGGGAGGGGTCAGGTTTCCGTTCCTTGTGGGATCCCTTCCTCTTCACTCGTATGAAGAATCTGTTTTATGTGTTTCCCCTGATGCCTCTGATTCTCTGAAAAGTGAACAAACTCAGAGAGGAAAAGGCCAGAGTTATCCTACTAGCCCCAACATGGTTGAGGGAGGCATGATTTCCTTACCTGTTCAACCTAGCTCATTGTCCAGTGATAAATCTTCCAGTCACTCCTCAGGTCCTCTCCCAAGATGCCAGTCAACTGCTGCACCCCAATCTGAGCATGCTGTACCTCAAGACATGGCTCCTTGATTGTTTGTGGAGTTAGTCAGTCTGTTCTTCAGAAATACAGCAGATATTTCTAAAAAGTGGGAAAGATTCTACCAGTAACACTGCTCTACAGCCAAAATGCTTCTGAAATAATTGTAGTCAAACTTTACTAATTCTGGGTCACTGAGAATGAAAATGATGCTTAAAATTGTTGATTGGCTCTAGTTTTCAAGATATGCTATTGGGTCAGTATATACGACCCTTGACTTGGGAATGGCGGAGGATAAGTGAGTTATAAAGGGAAGGGATCTCAGTTTAAACCAGAAATGACTAAAATACATCTTTGACTGGATCTATGAATAAATCTATGACTGGGTTTGGACAGTACTTGCTTTTTAGGCAAAACAATGAATGATGCAATCTGAAGCTGGTATTGCGTCATACATGATATGAGTTGCATCATGTTATTCCTAGAAGTCATGGATGATGCAATCATAATGAAGCTTACATCACTCTGCTGAACAAATTGCCCTATATCAGCTCTAGAAATCATACAGTGTCATACTCTCTTATTTGTCAGTGTTTGATTTTGCAAAGGGACACATTTCTGTTTAGCCAAAGTGAGCAGAGATGCTTCGTACTTGTGTGAACAGTGCAGATAACTTCTGCTATGTTTGTGGTGAAGTGACTTTTGCATCACAAAAGTGTAGTATAACCATTATGGTTAAGAAAGCCTATCACCTTTATTTTGGCTGCAAAATTGGAGATCAGGACAAGAGGTGGGCCCCACACATATGCTGCAACACTTGTGCAACAAATCTTCGCCAGTGGTTGAACAGGAAAAGGAAATCTATGCCTTTTGCAGTGCCAATGATTTGGAGAGATCCAACAGATCATACCAGCAATTGTTACTTCTGCATGGTGCCTCCAGTTGGGAAAGGTGTGTCAAAGAAGAAAAAGTGGACTGTGCGTTATCCAAACATTCCATCAGCTATACGCCCAGTACCCCACAGAGAAGGACTGCCGGTTCCTGATGCACCAGAATCATTCTCACTTGAGTCAGACGTGGAAGAGGAAGAGGATGAAACTGATGGTTCAGGACCAGAAATGTCACAGGACCCACATTTTCTCCCATCTTCCTCCTCTGAACCACACCTCCTAACACAAGGTGAACTGAATGACCTTGTCAGGGATTTGGAACTACCCAAGAGTAAGGCAGAGCTGTTGGGCTCCAGACTACAGCAGTGGAATCTCCTGGCAGGTGATGTTAGGGTTTCCATGTTCCGTGACCGTCAAAAGGATCTTGTCCCATTCTTCTTCACGGAAGGTGATCTTGTAGCCTGCAACAACATCGATGGTGTGATGGCAGCCCTCAACATCGTTCACGATCCAGATGAGTGGAGACTGTTCATTGATTCATCGAAGACGAGTCTTAAAGCTGTTTTACTGCATAATGGCAATGTTTTGCCATCAATTCCAGTTGCTCATGCAGTCCATATGAAGGAAACCTATGACAACATGAAACAACTTTTGAGGTGCATAAACTATGACCAACATCAGTGGCAGCTTTGTGGCGATTTGAAGGTTGTTGCTCTCTTGCTTGGTCTGCAGACTGGATACACAAAGTACTGCTGTTTTCTCTGCGAATGGGATAGTCGTGCAAGAGATTCCCACTAAATCAAGAAAGATTGGCCACTCAGACAGTCATTGGAGCCGGGGAAGAAAAGTGTTCAGCATCCACCACTTGTTGAATCAAGGAAGATTTTGTTACCACCCTTACACATCAAGCTGGGTCTGATGAAGAACTTTGTCAAGGCCATTGACAAAACACAAGCAGCTTTCAAGTACCTCCGTGGAAAATTTCCAAGGTTAAGTGAAGCTAAGATAAAGGAAGGTGTCTTTGTTGGTCCTCAGATTCGTGAACTTCTTCGAGATGATGCATTTGACCATGCACTGCGTGGCAAGGAAAAGACGGCATGGAAAGCCTTCCAGTTAGTGGCAATACATTTTCTCGGAAACAACAAGGCAGACAACTACAGGTTGTTGGTGGAAAACCTCCTCAAGGCGTACAAAAGCCTTGGTTGCAACATGTCACTAAAGATACATTTTTTGCACTCTCATCTAGATTTTTTTCCACCGAACTGCAGAGCAGTGAGTGACGAGCACGGCGAGCGATTTCACCAGGACATTGCAACAATGGAGAAACGCTATCAGGGCAAATGGAGCCCATCAATGCTTGCAGACTATTGCTGGACAGTGACAAGAGATGCTCCATTTAATGAATACAAGAGACAAGCCAAGAAGCGCTGAGTAGACACTGAATAGGACTAAACTATGTACATAATAGTTTTTTGCCTTTTGTTTCATAATAAATTGTATTTTGCTGATTTTTAAAGTGTTACATAAACAGGACAGGTGAAATATTATCATGTAAAGCAACCATAAACACATGAAAAGACCTAGGTTTACAATTTATGATTAAAACTCTACTATCTACACAATATACATAGACATAAAATGTAAAAACTTAAATATCTTAGAAACAGTAGCCAATCAGTTGTTTTAATTGTCATATTTGAATTCAGCACATCAAAATACATAATAAATAGTACATTTTATCTCTGAAGCAGACGACTTCTCAAAAATTGTAGACCAGTGTAATACTTACTTTGTATAGAAGAAATGGAGATTTCTTCACTGATGCAAACTCCAGAAAGCTGTTCCTGAATCTGCCTCTCTTCCACTTGTCCTGGATTACCTGCTGCAACTAAAGAAAACAGGACTGTCAGTGCTCTTAATGTTTATTTGGCCACCTTAACAGATTTTCATACCACAATTCTGTAGTGGTTTGTTCACATTACAACTGTAAGGTTCATGAAAGGTCTGGGAAATCTGTTCCCACAAGTGACACTTCCTGCCCCAGTCTGAAACCTTAATTTGGTTCTTAAAAATCTCATGAAATCTCCTTTTGAGCTGATGGCAACTTGCTCCTTACTGAATTTGTCTGTGACAATAGCCTTCTTAGTGGCTATTACATCAGCCTGCAGAGTCAGAGAAATTGGGGGGCCTTAAGGTCAGACCCTTCTTTCACAATATTCTACAGGGACAAAGTTTCTTTATGACAACATCTCAGGTTCCTTCAAGTGTCTTTTATTCAAAGACTAATGAAATGAGTTTCTGGGTATTTGATTATTGCTTGTTTACAGTGTTGCCAGCATTCCACCGCCTTCTGGTGTGTCATCTCACTCTACCAGGTCTATGGCTCCACTGAAAAGTGTCCCAGTATCTGAAATCTGCAGAACTGTTACATGGTCCTTGGAACATATCTTTTCCAGGCATTATGCCTTGGTCCGATGCCTCTAGATCTGATGTGACAGTGCATTTCTTTCCTCCATTCTGGACTCAATTCTGAAGCTCTCTCCTCCTTGTGGGGTTACTGCTTGGGGATGACCTGAAATGAGATAACCATTGGGATGCTACTCAATGAAAAGAGAGCAATTGCTCCTTGTGCAATAATTGTAGTTCTTCGAGATATGTGTCCCTATGGGTGCTCCACTTTCATCCTCCTTGCCCTGAGATTCAGTGGTGGTAAAGGGCAGTGTGCCTGCGCAGCCTGTATTAGCCTTGGTGTCAGACGCAAGGCTATCAGCAGTGCATGCAGAGGCCAAACTGATACTGCTAATGGAAAATCTCTAATCAAAGGCCTGTGTGGTACTTGTGCGACTGAAGTGGAGCACTCACAGGGGGACCCATCTTGAAGAACTAAGTTACTGCACAGGGTGAGTAACACTTTATTAGTCCCTAAGTGCATGACCTTGCACTTTGTGCTATTACATTTCATCCCATTTCTATTACTTCAGTCCCAAGATCATCCAGTTCTTCCTGAATAGTATTCCAATCCTCCTCTATCTTGATGATGTCTCCCAACTTTGTGTCAACAGCAAATTTCATTAGCACACACCTACTTTTTGTGCCAAGGTCATTTAATGAAAATATTAATAAGATCAGTCCCAAGACTGATCCTTGAGGAACTGCATTAGTAACTTCCCTCCAGCCCAGTAGTTCTCTTTTTAGCACAATCTGTTGTGATGTTCCCTTTAGCCAGTTTCTTACACACCTTACAATTCTTGAACTGATCCCCAACTTCTCTACCGTAACTAATAATATGTTGTGTGGTGCCATGTCAAATGCTTTGCTGAAGTCTTGATAGATTAGATCTAATCCATTTCCCTTGTCTAAAAAATCAATTATTTTATCAAAGAAAGAAATCCGGTAAGTCTGGCACAATCTACCTTTGGTAAACTAATGTTGCATTTTATTCAATTTTTTTTTTCCCTTTACCTTCATATCTTATTTTTCTTTTCTTCAAAATTTGTTCTGAAGCTTGGCATACTACTCAGGTCTGTAGTTGCCTGGATCACTTTTTTCCTTTTCTTAAATATAGGTACTACATTTGTTGTTCTCCAATCATATGGTATTACCCTTGATTTTATAGGTCTATTAAAAATCTTTGCTACCAGACTTGTAATTTCATGTGCCTGTTGTTTTAGTATCCTATGTTAGAGATTATACACTTCTCTTGACTTGAGCACAATTTGTCACTTCCAGGACACCGATACTTCCGGGACTGACCGCACTGGCCAAGAGACCCCCCAAAGCGCGGGGCCTGGAGAGGTTGTGTGTGCCTAGGAGCCCTGCGGCCTGCCCGGTAGATTTAAAAGGGCCCAGGGCTCCTGGCTGCCGCTACCAAGGCACGTGATCATTCCCCTCTATTCAGCATTGGTGAGGACTCATCTGGAGTACTGTGTCCAGTTTTGGGCCCCACACTACAAGAAGGATGTGGAAAAATTGGAAAGAATCCAACGGAGGGCAACAAAAATGATTAGGGGGCTGGAGCACATGACTTTTGAGGAGAGGCTGAGGGAACTGGGATTATTTAATCTGCAGAAGAGAAGAATGAGGGGGGATTTGATAGCTGCTTTCAACTTCCTGAAAGGGGGTTCGAAAGAGGATGGATCTAGATTATCAGTGGTAGCAGATGACAGAACAAGGAGTAATGGTCTTAAGTTGCAGTTGGGGAGGTTTAGGTTGGATATTAGGAAAAACTTTTTCACTAGGAGGGTGGTGAAGCACTGGAATGGGTTACCTAGGTGGGTGGTGGAATCTCCTTCCTTAGAGGTTTTTAAAGTCAGGCTTGACAAAGCCCTGGCTGGGATGATTTAGTTGGGGATTGGTCCTGCTTTGAGCAGGGGGTTGGACTAGATGATCTCTTGAGGTCCCTTCCAACCCTGATATTCTATGATTCTAACTCTCCAAAATTTGTGGCACTAGGACTAGCATCTAGACTGAGTGGAGGTATTTTGGAATAATAAATACTATATAATAAGCACAAGAAGTAGCTATCAGAACCCTGTTATATTCAAGCACCGCTGTGAAAAAGAGTAGGAGGACTTGACAGATTATAGTGTTGAAAGAAGGATTGCCCAGAGTGAGAGGTTGAAAAACTGAGACTATCAAGGCCAACCAAAAGTAATGAATTTGCTTCAGTGAAGTGAGCATCCCTTGGTTAGGCTAATGCAATGGAACCACCCATGGGGGCTGAGAAAGAGCACCAGTATCATTTTTATAGGGTGTGTGTGTGTGTGTGTGTGTAAGCCTGATATAGTTCATTAGTTGTCTTTTAAATGGGCAAGTAAATGCATAACTTCATTTACAAATATAATACTTAATGCCTTCATGTAAGCATAAAGCAGGTTAGATTCTTATACCTAAATACTGGGCTAATTTCACTGTTTGAGTAAGTGGGTGCAACTCTATTGATTGCAGTGAAATTGTGCCACATGAATTTGTGCCAATGTTTATATTGCAGTTAGAAAAGCTATCTAACTTTTTGTACCTGACTGAATCTGATTTGAAACTGTACCTCATTCATTGTGTGTAACTTCTTTTTCTCCTTCCCAAACAGTGTTTATTGCATTTGCTGTGGTTATAACTGTGGTCTCCCTGGTGCTGATCTTTGTTGTGGCTCCAAGGAAAGGTCAGACGAATATACTGGTCTACATATCAATTTGTTCAGTGATTGGTGCCTTCTCTGTCTCATCTGTCAAGGGCCTCGGCATTGCCATTAAAGAAATACTGGAGCAGAAGCCAGTTTACCAACATCCGCTGGTTTATATTTTGGTGGGGACTTTAGTGCTGTCAGTCAGCACTCAGATCAACTATCTTAACAAAGCATTGGACATGTTTAATACATCTCTCGTGACACCTATTTATTATGTGTGTTTCACTACTACAGTTGTTACATGTTCCATCATCCTGTTTAAAGAATGGAATAGCATGGACCTGGGTGATATCATTGGCAGCCTCAGTGGATTCTTCACCATAATCATAGGCATTTTTCTTTTGCATGCTTTTAAAAGTACTAATATCACCCTGAAGCAATTGACATCCACAGCTATAAAAGAACCCTCATTGCCTCTGCATGGATATGATGCTCATCATTCTTTACTGGAGAACATGGAGAGCCCAACCTTGGCATATGAGGAGGACAATCCTTTGTTCAGACGAGGAAATGCACAGGGAGCTATTTGCCATTAAAATTTTGAAATGCAAACTAGATCCACCTACATCAATCAAAACTGGCTTTGCTTTTTTCCTGGGAGGAAAAAAACATTTATGAAGTGAGATAAATGTTGGTAACAACACTGTGTGCTTGGAGAAATAGATAAGTCACTGTGATGTTAGTTATTGATTACATACAACAGTTTTCCATTCAACGCCACGAATAGAAACCTGGCATTAAGACTGTTTTTCATTGCCCATATTTCTGACGGTATATGAGTTTCCTCAGTCTCCTTATTGTGGTTTTGTCAATTGAAAGACTTCCTTTTTCGGCTGAAGAATTGCAATATGTGCAATATATATTGATAAAGTGCAATTTTCCTTCATGATATGGGGTAGTAAACAATTTATTAAGTGACAGGCACTTTATAAGTATTTTAATAAAGGCATTACTAGAAGAATATGATGACCATTTCAAAGATTGAAATGCTTAATATATTGTCAAGGTTAATGCATATATAACATTCAACTTTGAAGGCTATCAATTAGCAGATGTCCTGAAGAAAACACAGCCTTCTCCCATTAACAGTTCTATACTAAAACGTAATTTGTTTAAATGAGAACTTCATTTGTCAGTATTGAGCCCAGTACAGATATTTTGAAACTTATAAAAAGCATACTTTTGTAGCAGTTTTCTGATATCTTGTCTCTTCAAGATTTTTCTTTTTTCCTTTGTTAGTTCCTGTTTCTTGATGTTAAAGTCCAGTTCTTCTGAGTCTGGATGTTTTTCTATATAAAAGCTATTCATGGAGTTTTAAACTATTTCTAATGCACTATAGTGCTGACTGTGTATTAGGCAAAGGGAATACTATAATTTACCTTTACTGTATTGAGTGATCAAGAAGGATCAAATCATTGCATTAAGTGATTTGTCTAGCCCTTATTTTCTACAGCTACTTAGTATTTGCCTCACAAATGTGTTAACTTCTTTAAAACTGTGTCTTGATGGCCTATTGCCTATGTTGTGAGAACCTCTAGGTCACAGTGTTGACCATGAAACCTATAAAAGATAGCTAATCTATGCACAGATGCTATTTTATTGCACAATTTCTATTTAACTTATTTGACACCTCTTTTCCTGCCATATTTTGAGCCAGAAAGTGACTTCAGCTGTCAAATATGTAGGTCCAATAGACTAATATGGTCAGTTCTATAGCTTCTCCTCAGCACAGCATCACCACACAGCATGGCTCCCTTACTGAATTCCAAGCCTCTTCAGCAGGAGGTGATTTTAGGACTTAATCAATTCATGTTCCTGGCTCAAAAGGGATGTGCCAAACATGACTGTGTGTAACAAGGAAACACAAACAAATCTTTTGCAATTTAGGGAATGAAATGTTGCTCTTTCTACTTTTATAAAGTAAGCCAGTGCTGTGAAGTGCACTTTAGTTTAGATGCATAAAAAAGTTGCTTTACTAACTTTGAAGAGTTCCTGACAAGAGGAAAATGGACTGCAATGTTTCACAAGTATTTGTATATCTGCATAACTTAAGGTTGTGTATTTTATTTATTTTTGGGAGGTATTCTTAATGTGTCTTATTTGCTAATGATGATCATTTCCCCTTATTATAACAATGTTTTGGAAACCACCAAAAACCAGACTAATAATGGTGTTCAGAACACTAGTTTAAAACCATTTTAATCCCAAGTTTTAAACTAAATATACCTTTTAGCTTGGTTATGAGGGTAGTTGGCACACATTGACACAAACTCTATCAGTTATAGCAATCATTTGCAGATTGCCTTTAAACCATCCACCTGTGAAATACTAGTTTGACTGAAGTGGTTTGTCTAGCTGTACTCCTCAGTAAGGTAAATACAGTATTACAGGAAATGTTGCTATCATAAGATCCTTTCTTGATTAAGAGTTCAAGAGCATAGCCTGTTATGACTTCTTTTGAGAAGCATATGGAATAATGCTGGAATAGTTGCAGCAATGTTGCATGCAACAGGAAGAGACTTACAAAAATTCTTCTCACTTTTTAAATACGAGTGTTCATATAGCTTTAGATGTTCTTCAGACATTCCCAGTAATGAGCTCTACAGGGATTGTACAGCTATACAGAGACTATTTGGGGTTTTATTAGTCAGGTGTGTAAGATCAAATTGTTCAGCACAAAAAGTGGGTAATATATGTTACTGTAAATGTACACCATTAACTTTAGAGAGTTTGGCCTTTTAATAAAAACTTGATTGCTTCTCAGTGGAAATTAATTATGCTGGTTACAGTGTAACATTTAGGACAAAGTTGTATTTTTTTTTAAGGAAGTCTATTGGCATGTGGCTTGCCTATGTTTTCATGTATAACTGTCATAGTTGTAGGCACAAATGGTTATTTGCATGAACAAATGCCCAGTTAGATATGTCTGTATATGTATTACTATTTTTTAAATGAACTCATACTTGTACATTTTTGCATATGCACATGGGCTACCTATTTTTAAACCTGGCTCTGACAAAATCTGCTTGGTTGTAATAAGTATGAAAGACGTCTTTCCTGATGAGCCTCTTAGTTTGTATTCATACAATGTTAACTTCCATAAAGAAAAATGGACGTAAAACTTTTTTCCTAAAGTATCAAAACCCCATAGTTAATGCTTATTTTCATTATGTCCAAGAACACTCTAGAATGTCAATAAAGGAAATAATTCTTTTTATTCTGAGATTTGATTCTTACAATATTTTTGAATGAATTACTTAACTATAAGAGATTTTATATTTTTGTTGGAAATGTTTATATTTAGTGATTGCTTCCCTTGAAGGGTTTTAAAGTTTTAATTTGAGTATAAAGATATTCCACTGTTTTGTCTTGTAATAAAAAGTATATATTAATTATGTGCTAGATAATGTTTTCTTTAAGAGAAAATGCAGTAAAAATGTTTTGCAGCAAGGCACGTGTATAGTTTGGTAGGTTTTTTTTGTTTGTTTGTTTGTTTTGTTAAAGGAACTTTCTTTCATCTTGTTTCTCATAGACAAGACAGCCAAAGTAAGATTATATTTTATATTTATTTATTTGGGAACCATTTATGTGGTAAGGGAGGTTGGTGTATAGGTGTAGGGATGAGGACAGTTCCAAGTTTTAAGGGAGCAACATGGTATAAGGGGTGGAGAGAAAACGCCAAAGAAGGTATTGAAACTGCTTTCAGCACCAGATTAGACAGAGAGTTAGAAAATGAGACCAGGTCTGAGAAATGCTGTGGATGAGATAGGGGTTTACTGTGGACTTTACACAGCAGAAGACCAACGGTTGAAAGAGATTGAATGATACAGAAGATGATGGACCAAAACAGGATAGAAACAGGACCAGATCACATCCCCAGACATCCACACATAGAGGGTTACCTCCTCCTGTGTGTGGAGGTGGGGTCTCAGTTGCTTCCTTGGCACCGTATTCAGACTGTACATACACTCCATTCTGTGACGTCCTCTCTTCTTGGTCTGCAGTAGAAATAAAATAGAAATTCATGAGGTGGTAGCAATTACCATCCATTCTTTAACTCTGCAACTTGCTTGCTGCAATGGCATTAAGGGAATGGAATCTCTGCTCTTAGTACTACAAGATAGGCAAATAATACTACAAAAAGGACTGTATTCACAGAAGATGGCCTCAAATATTTCTTCTTTTAGTAACTTGATTTATTGGTGATGGTGAAGAAGGCCAAATATGCTCTGCGAGGAAAGCAAGCTAGCTATTAGACAAACTGATACTTATATTTAGCAAGCTAATGCTATAAAATTCTATAATGCTATGGGGATAATTTAGGGGTGGGGAGGTGGCATGAGTGGGAAAGAGAAAAACAAAGCATGTCTAAACAGCATATTGGCTAATGACCTGAGGAGGGTATGCGGAGGTACAATGCCTTTAACTAAGCAGCAAATCTCAGATGATCCCTGTTAGGTCAAGGTAATTTTGTTGACGTTATTTTATCATTTGCATGGAAAACATCTGAAAACTTAGCTGAGCAAAACACTAGAAATGCACCATGGGGAACAACCCAACATTAGCAGGATATGGACTAGTGCAGTGGTTCTCAAACTTTTGTGCTGATGACCCCTTTCACATAGCACGCCTCTGAGTGCGACCTCCCCTTATAAATTAAAAACACATTTTTATACAGCCGCCCCCCCCGACTTACGCAATCGTTCCGTTCCTGAAAGCCTTGCGTAACTCGAATTTTGCATAAGTCGGAAATGTATACCTGTATGTTACGCAAAAATTTCTGCAATTCGAAAATCCTATTTCTGACTTATGGAACTTTTTCCGTAAGTGTGAATTTGCTCAAGTCAGGTCTTGTGTAACCCGAGGAGCCTCTGTATATTTAACACCATTATAAACGCTGGAGGAAAAACGGGGTTTGGGCTGGAGGCTGACAGCTCATGACCCCCCATGTAATAACTTTGTGACCCCCTGAGGGGTCCTGACCCCCAGTTTGAGAACCCCTGGACTAATGAGATGATCTAATAGGTCTTTCCCACCTCTGGCTTCTGTGATTCTTCTTTCCTGAGTTTTAAGTTGTTTTTCCTCAAATACCTAATACAATAAACATGAGAATGCTATTTATAAAGTAACATGAAGTGTTTTTGAGTGGGATTAAAGAGTTTAAAAGGTGATATATTGGTTTGTGTCAGAATTTGAAAGGAGCCAGATATCACCTAGCTGTAAGCTAATCTGTATACAAGATATTCATAGTGCAATACAGTGCCAGGGTGCCAAATGCCAATTAACTAGTAAATTATATATCCAGCTAGTGAATGATAGTGCAGACTTTGTTATTATTGACATAAAACTTGTTAGCTAAATATAACATATTTCATGATAAACATATCGGGTAAAATTTTCAAAAACACCTAACTGGCACAGGGGCCTAAGTTTGGCTCCTAGGTCAGTTAGGCACTTTTGAAAATTTTATACATTATGGTTTAGTGCATTGCGTTGGGATTCACAGTAACTAATGTTTAAAGGATCTAAAGCTACAAGGAAAATATACCCCTCTAGTTGATTATAGACTTTTTGAGGGAGCTCAGATGTGTCAGACAGCACTGAGTAGAGATTGATTAGATCCATGTAAATCAAAATGATAAAATATAACAAAATAGGGAAAATCAAATGTTAACATAAATTCTTGGTAATATTAGGAACTCGCTATGTCCTGTATGCTAAAGTTAACTAAATAATTTAGTCATCTGAGGCATGCAGTCTAATAGTAAGCTGCATCTGCCTTGTCAGAAAATAATGTCTAATGATTTGATTTTTGTCACGTAGATTCAATTTACTCTCTAAAATACTTTTCACTTGTTACCAGGCAACTATGAAAATACTGTACATATAAATATTATATATTTACAACTGAGATATATTTTTCAATAGTAACTTTAAATGTGCTTATTTTTCCAGCAAAGCCAACATAAAACTTACATCCAAAATATTAGTACGCCTCCTATGTCCTCCTACCAGCCCTTTACTCATACTGTGAGTAATGCTAAATGGTTGAGTGTTCTTGTTTTGTAATTAGGCATTCTGTACATAGAAAAAATGAGATCTTTATTCACCCACACAACAGGGCTTGCAATATAGACTTCAGTTTTCTGTTTTCCAAGAGCACCGTAGAGCTGATCTTTCTGTTAGTACCTGTTAGTAAATAGTAATACCTTTAAGTCTTTCTTTCTGTATATTTGATTAATTTATATGTATTAACTATTCTTTAGAATCTTTATCTTCAACAAAGAATATGTCTGAAGTCTAAGGCCCAAAACACTGGTCTTGACCAATGTGTAACCCTTTTCAGGAATTTATTCATTATGCTGTATTTAATAACTCTAAGGCACCTTCATGTCTGTAAAATTCTAGATATTCTTGGAAACCATCTCCTTAACATATATATAAAATGCTAACATTAGCATATATAGACTAGGGAAACGAATAAGAGATTATTGTTATAGCCGATGTTTTCTGTTGGGGAAGTCAACATGGAAGAATGATTGTGGGGTAAGAAAGACCCACTGAGGGATATTAACTTGAAGAATTGTTAGTCCTGTCAGCTGTAAATAATCATGCCTTCTCACGTGAGTCAGGTAAACTGAGACTGTATAGAAATGACATTACAACACATGTTTCTGGGAGAATATTCTTGGCAACTAGGTTTCCTTTGTCTGAAACCCTCTATAAAGATAGTGATATGAAAACTTAGGTTGAGGGGAATGAAAACTGCACATCCCTTCCAGATGCACATATCCAGCTCTTAGTCTGACAACAAAGGGTGGTAATGTATCTATTTCTATATTCTGTATAGTGCTGTCCTGGTCTCTGATTAATAATCTTAGATTAAATAATTTCAATTGAGCCTGTTATTTTGACAATCTCGAGTCATTAACTCAGACACGCAACACATTCGAAGATGGTCAATAGGAGTTGAGGTCACTCAACACCTTCCAGGATCAGGGCAATATATATTCATTCTAAAAAGAGAGGATTAAAAAACTTGATCTCTCCTTCACCTGCCTATTACTTTTAATTTTAAAGTTCACTAAGTATATGTTCTACAGTTTTTTATAAATCTTACCATAAAACTTGCTGATAAAACAGTTGGATATTGCTTTTGTATATTATCCAAGGGCACTTTAATTACACTTTGTAGTACAAGGACTAGGAAAGAGCATTTCTTCTGCTTAACTTTACGCAATACAAAATATTGAGAATGATGAATCAGATTCATCAGCCTGCTTTGCTAAATATGCAATGAAGTATTATGATTCAGAATGAGGCAACAACTTACTTTTTATTAGTACATACTGTAAAACTTGCTTCAGTAAGTTATCATTCTATCATGCCAGGCTGGCTACTGCCTTTTATATTGTTACAATAACATTCACCAGCACAAGGAGACACAGATGGCATGGTGATGTGGCCCATGTAAAGACAGGATATGTATGGTTCCACTGACACACAGAATGAACACTGGTTAAATAACCACAAACGAAAGGTAAATGGCATTGTACACCTTTACCCTGATATAACGTTGTCCTCGGGAGCCAAAAAATCTTACCGCGTTATAGGTGAAACTGCATTATATTGAACTTGCTTTGATCTGCCGGAGCGCGCAGCCCCGCCCCCCCCCCCCGGAGTGCTGCTTTACCGCGTTATATCCGAATCCGTGTTATATTGGGTCGCGTTATATCGGGGTAGAGGTGTATCATGTTTGTGGGATGCATCTAGTGGGGGAGAGACATGTTAATCAAATTTGCAGATTATACTAAATGGAAGTTACTTCAAACATACATACAGGCCACACACACACACACCCTTTTTTTTTAATTTTACCCTGAAAACTATGTGGTAAGCAACATATGTGGGATGGTGATTACAGATAAGTAACAAGGCGAGGTCCCTCACCCAAAGATCTTACAGTCTAAATCAAATGGATATTTGACAGACAATGAGGAGGAGAGAGACAACAGAAAACCAAGAGGGAAGGAAAAACTGCTTTTGTTGGTAACATTGTTTACATGTAGAGCTGGGTTTTGAAGCTTTTCTTCTTACAGGTAAATTGTGGATGAAGATAACATAAGAGTGGCCAGACTGGGTCAGACCAAAAGTCCATCTAGCCCAGTATCCTGTCTTCTGACAGTGGCCAATGCCAGGTGCCCCAGAAGGAATGCACAGAACAGGTTATCATCAAGTGATCCATCCTCTGTCACCCACTCCCAGCTTCTGGCAAAGAGAGGCTAGGGATACCATAGTTGCTTTGCAATTCCCCCCCCCCCCCCTTTAATATACTCATGGGTAAGAGAAGAAGTAGAATATTGTAACAAGTAATGATCAGAAGCTGAAAGAAATGAGTTGGAAGGGAGAGAGAGGATGGCACTTGATGAAAAGGACGGGTTTAGTTTATTCCAAGCATAGAGTGCAATGTGGAAAAGGCACAAAGTCATGAGCACAAGGAGGATATTAATGGGGCAGACTGGTGAGAGAAGCAGATGGAGCATATAACACAAGAATAAAGCTAGAAGGATCCAAGATCTGATGTGTAGGTTGAAGTGGAGCTGTGTGAAGCCTTGATAATAAGGAGCTTGAACTTAATATGGAAGAAGTCAGGAAAGGGACTCCTAGAAAGGAATGACATGGTCTGAACCGAGAGAGAGAGAGAGAGAAACAGATGTCCAGTGAAGACAGGAATAATACCTAATATCCTGGGAAAAGTTTAGAAACATAGGCAGGCAATGACAAAAGGAGATTCCACTTGGGAAAATGCTTTGTGTGTATTTAGAGTAATATCTGCTCTCTTTCATGACAAAAATAACACTACTTTCTCTGAGTGATTGCTGCGGGGTGTTGGAAGATGCTCAATAGTTTGAAATCTTAGAACATGTGATGTGAGAACCTGATTAGTAGGTAGAGTCTAGGTGAGGCAGTCAAAGATGCATTATCTATGCAGGTTGTGTGTGTACATTATTCATTATAGCCAGATCAGAATTTCAACTGTGTGATTTGCTAATGGTTGTGAAATTAATCTCTCTAAAAACAACAAAAAGAATAATTCTATTAGTTAGTTTAGGCTCTATATGAAACTGAAAAAAATCCCTCTGAAGGGTCAGATTCTTCCAAATTTATGCATGTTGAGTAATATCTTATGCTGTGAGACGTCTCATTGAAGAAAATGGGATGAGTTACTAAGGTACTACTCAACATGAATATGGGTTGCACAATCAGACCCTACATACTAGTTTCCCCATGAGGTCCTAACTATTTCAAGAGCTTTTTCTGGCTGGGACAGTGAAGGTGAAGGATTAAAGGCCAGAGCAACAAGAAGTGCTGAAAGAATTGGACTCTACAGGAATGTGATAGTCATTTGGGGTAGGAGAGTAAAAATAATAATAGTCTGAATTACTGCAACATCCTTCTGAGTGGCCTTCATACATGCAGTTGTGCCCACTCAGAATGCAGCTGCAAAGATCATTCTCATCTTTGAGTGATTGCACATGTGCATTCCATTCTTGGAATCTGTGCACCCAGCACACAACTGATGGAAACTTTTTCCCTCAGCAGTACCCGTTGGATGGCTTGAGTGCCCCCTGCTGCCCTGCACCAGTGCATGAAGGTATAAAGCACAGAGCTGGCCCAGACCCCCTCTGTTCCTTCTTACTGCCCAGGACAGTCACTGGAACCTCTGTCAATTGCTAGAGCAGTTTTCTCTCAGCCTTTGTGTACACAGTCTAGTTGTAGGCTAGTTAGTTTTAGTAGGTAAAATCAAAACTTTTTTGTTTTTTCCTATTTTGGGGTTCTGTTGCCCATTCTAAGGCATGCCTGGATCACTGGTCTTCAAACCATGTGCTTCCTACTCAAACCCTATGCCTGTGAGCCACCCACATGGCAGTTATTTTAAGTGCCTAGGCACGGCACACATGAAGGACCAGTGCCAGATTTGTTGGGACTTCAAGTCCAGGATGAAAAAAGATAGGCTGAAGTTCCTGCTAATGGAAGCAGTGCTGAGAGCACCCTCAGAATTGTCCTGGTCCGAGTTGGGGCCGAGTGCTGCAGTTTCAATCAGAAGTGTGGCTTGAAGACTGTTGGGAGTCCCAGCTCTGGTTACCCTCGCCTGTGCTGAGGAAGTAGCATAAGCCTTCTACAAAGGCACCAACAAGAGGAAGATCTCCACCCCAGAAGTCAGGAAAGGTGGGAAAGGGGAGTTAAGTAGAGTGTAACCGAAATCGAGGCACTCCTCCAAATTAGTGTCTAAGACAGCACTATTGACTCCAGTGCCAAAACAGGCATCATTGAGTCTGGTTCCAGAAATGGAACTGTCAATGTCAGTGGCTCTGCATCAGATACAATTTTGGTGCAACTATGCCAGAAGCGTTTATAGTGGCAAGGAATTTACTCTGTTTGTCAGTGCCAGTATCGCTAATCGTACAGGAATTGGCTCCCTTGGTACTGTCAACACCAACACTCGGGCGGCTCTATGTATTTTGCCGCCCCAAGCACGGCAGTCAGGCAGTTTTCAGCGGCATGCCTGCGGGAGGTCCGCTGGTAACACGGATTCAGCAGCGTGCCTGCGGGAGGTCCGCCGGTCCCGCGCCTTCGGCGTACCCACCGCTGAATTGCTGCCAAAGCCGCGGGACTGGCGGACCTCCTGCAGGCATGCCGCCGAAGGCAGCCTGACTGCTGCCCTCACAGCAACCAGCAGGCCGCCCCCGCGGCTTACCGCTCCAGCACGTGCTTGGTGCGCTGGTGCCTGGAGCTGCCCCTGCCAACACTTGCAATGCAGCACTTGATACTGCACCAGCTGCCTACTTCCCAGACAGTCTGCCCATTGGTATTGTCTAAGAGAAAAACAGCAATGATGGTGTGTCTCCAGCAGGGCCGGCTCCAGGCACTAGCTTAACAAGCAGGTGCTTGGGGCGGCCAAGGGAGAGGGGCGGCACCTGTGGCAATTCGGGGATGGCAGGTCCCTCGCTCCCTCTAGGAGCGAAGGATCTGCCGCTGAACTGCCACCGCCAATCGCAGCTTTTTTTTTTTTTGCTTGGGGCGGCAGAAATGCTGGAGCCGGCCCTGGTCTCCAGCCATCATCAGGCTCTCAGAACTGGTCCCCAGCAGTTTATACCCGTGGTTGGCAGAAAGGGAGTTGTCTTCATCGGATTTTGAGATGGGATCATATGTGTCTCAACCTCTGAATAGGACCTGCGACTCCACACCTAGATCCTTCCTCTCCAGGTACCCTCGCAACTACACAATGGGATCTCCGAGGGGAATGTGGCCACGAGGTCACTGGGGTCTGGCCCCTTATCAATGGCTCTTTTGGAACCACAAAGGGTTTCCCCCAGCTTCTAGATCTTCCCCTTGTCATTTCTACAAAGTGCCCTAGTCCAGATGGGGTGAGTCCTTGCACCAAGCTGCCCTGACTCCAGTGTCTGGTACTGGTCCCAGAGCCGAGCATCAGGAAGAAGCCTTCTGCAGAAGAGGTTCAACCACAACCAGTTTTATCTTCATCTTTGTCCTCTCTGGACAAGGTGGTTTCCTCTGAGACAACATCACCCCCTCCTGACAACTACAAGATTTATCAGGAATTGTTAAAGAGAGTGACTTTTTGGACTTGGGCATTCAGGTCAAGGAGGTCAGGGACTCCTCTCATCGCCTGAGGTCCTCCAGGGTCACTAGTGGTTGCAGTAGCTAACGAGAGGGTGCGCCGGAGGCATCATGCTGCCACCCCCAAATCAAAAGAGGCAAAAGAACTGGATTTATTTGGTAGAAAAGTTTATTCAACTGGGGGATTGCGGCTTAGAATTGCCAACCACCAGGCTCTACTGGGGCATTATGATTTTAATTTGTGGGGATCCCTAGAGAAATTCAAAGATCTGCTCCCTGAGAATGTGAGGCAGCAGTTCTGTTCACTGGTGAACGAGGGCAGATTAGTGGTGAGGACTTCGCTGCAGGGTGGGCTGCAGCGATGCCAACTTGGCTGCCAGGACCCTGGCTTCTGCGGTCTCCATGCATAGATCCTCACAGCTGCAGTCTTCTGGTCTACCCTATGCAGTCCAGATTACTATGCAGGACTTGCCTTTTGAGGGTCCTTCTCTGTTCTCAGAGCAGAGAGACAGCATTTTCCTTGGCCTTAAGGACTCATGGGTGACCTTGAAATTCTGGATTCTGTATACACCTGCCAGGTCAGAAAGCACTATCAGCCTCAGCAGATACATTGTGATCCCACTGTGCCCTCCTCATCAGGACCTGTCAAAAAAGAAGAGCAGGGGTTTTAGGTGCAGGCCCACCCATCCTTCTGCATCAGCTCCAGCTCCTGGGCCTTCTAGACACACGAGAAGTGCTAAGCAATCATTTTGATGGGCCAGTCAAGGACACCATGCCAGTCTCCATGTTTCCAAACCCTATCTCCCCGATATTTGCAAACAGTTTTTCCCACTTCAACAGTGCATGTCCCCAAATTACTTCAGATCCATGGGTCTTGAGCACTGTGGAGGTGGGATATATCCTCCAATTTGTTTCTACTCCTCCTACCCTTCCTCCCTGCACCTCCAGAGACCACTCTCTTGAGGAGCTCCTTTTCCAGGAGGTACAATCTTTCCTTCAGGCAGGTGCCATAGAGGAGATTCCACAGTGTTATAGAGGGACAGGGTTTTATTCCTGCTATTTCCTAATCCTGCAAAAGGGGGTCTGAGACCAGTTTTAGACCTGAGTCAACTCAACAAATTCTTAAAAGAGAGAGTTTTGCATAGTCACCCTAGCTTCTATTATCCCCTTCCTGGAGACTGGTAAGCTGCCATTGACTTAAAAGATGCTCACAGGAAGTACCACAGATTTCTGGTAAATTAAAATCATTATCAGTTCACCGTGCTACTATTTGGCCTGTCAGCAGCTCCCAGAGTTTCTATGAAAGTTAGTGGTAGCTGACTTCCTCAGAAGATCAGGAGAGCAAGTTTAGCTCTACCTGGATGACTTGTGAGGGACCAAGTCAGGGTGCAGGTGTTGTTCACTGTATCTCTGATCCAATCAACATTAATTGTTCTGGGACAACTAGTCAATGCAGAGAAACCTCTCCTCCCCCGAGACCAAAGAACAGAGTTTATAGGGGGCAGTAACAGACTCGATTCAAGTCAGAGCTTTTCTTCCAGACTCAAGGTTTCAGGCAATTCAATTAATTGTTATAGCTCTCAAAGCTCACCCAGTCATGACAGCATGAAACTGTTTGAGGGTGCTGGGGCATACGGTCTTGTGCACACATATGGTCCAATATGCCAGTCTGCACCTCAGAATGCTACAGGATTGGCTAGCCTCAGTTTCTCACCAAACCATCACCATCTAGTTCAGTGGTGAGGGTGCTCTCTCATGTCCTGCCTCCCTAGATTGCTGGGCAAGTCCCACCAGTGTTCCCTTTGTCCGCCCACAACCAATGCTCACTTTAGTGACTGACACTTCTGCCCTGGGCTGGGGGCCCATCTGAGTTCTCTACAGACTCAGGGACTATGGTCTGCAGAGGACTTAGTTTAACAAATCTACATCAGGGAGCTGAAAGCTGTGAGGTTGGCATGCCAGGCGTTTCTGCCACAGATCAAGGGAAGCAGCCTGTTAGTCCTCACAGACAACAGAGCGGCAATGTTGTACTTCAACAAGCAGGGAGGAGCCCACCCTGTTCTGCTCCGTCAAGAGGCATCTCTGCTTTGGGAATTCTGCATTGCCAGCTCAATAGATCTAGAAGCTTCTTACCTATTGGTGTTCCAAAACAATCTTGCAGACCACCTGAGCAGATCATTTATGAGTCACCACAAGTGGTCTTTTTGCTTGGATGTGGCCAGATACATCTTCGAGTGATGGGGATCTCCCCAGGTAGACTACTTGCATCAAGGATCAACAAAAAGTGTCAGCAGTTCTGTTCCCTATGGGGTCACAGCCCGGGTTCCCTGATAGATGCATTCTTACCATGGTCAGGCAGGCTCCTAGAATCATAGAATATCTGGGTTGGAAGGGACCTCAGGAGATCATCTAGTCCAACCCCCTGCTCAAAGCTATGCTTTCCCGCCAATTCCACTCATTCACAAGGTATTACTGAAGATAAGAGGAGACCAGGCCAGAGTCATACTCATAGCCCCAGCGTGGGCCTGTCAACACTGGTTTGCCACTCTCCTGGCATGGTCCATGAAACCTCCAATTTCACTTTTACTGGGCTCCGATCTAATATCCCAAAATCATGGTTGTCTATTCCACCCAAGCCTGCACATTCTTCATTTAATGTAGGGATGCTCCATGGCTAGACACTAAGGACCAGTCTTGCTCAAAAGAGATTCAAGATGTTCTGCTAAATAGTAGAAAGCTAGTAGGGTTACTTACCTCTCTAAGTGGAGACGTTTTTCCATCTGGTCATGCTATTCTGGACTCTCACTGTCCTGTTCTTCAATTCAGCCCCATACTAAATTACTTATAATATCTGAAACATCAAGGATTAACTGTTAATTATATCAAGGTACAGCTAGCAGCTATTTCAGCTATCCTTCAGAAGGATAATCAGCCTTCTTTTTTCTAACAACATACCAGTAAGGTTTTTTGAAAGGCTTAGTCAAATTGTATCATTAGGTGCATGACCCTGTTCCCCCATGGGACCTAAACTTAGTGTTGTCAAGCTTATGGTTCCTGCTGTTTGAGCCTTTGGCTACTTGCTGTCTGCTACATCTATCAAGGAAGGTGGCATTTTTGGTTCCCACCTTTCTGGCAGAGGTGATGGCAAAGCTGCACATGTTAAAGTTTACCTGCACCCTCAGCCGAGGCTTATCCCAAAGGCAGTGTCCTCTTTCCATATCAACCAGCCAGATTACTCACCTGTATTCTTCCCAAAACCACACTTGAGCTGGGAAGAGGAATGTTTGCACACTCTGGACGTCATAAGAGCACTGGTGTTCTACCTTGACAGAAGCTGTTCCATAAGTCCTCTCAACTCTTTGTGGCAGTTGCAGATAGAACGAAAGGACAATCAGTCTCTACTCAGATAATTTCTTCTTGGATAGCTTCATGTATATGCATATCCTATGACCTGGCTAATGTCACGCCACCGAGCAGACTCACAGTTCATTTGATGAGATTGCAGTCAGCCTCTGTGCCTTTTCTGGCACATGTTCCAATGTCCTCTGTCCACATGTTTGCTTCTCATTAAGCTGTCACTCAGGACTCAAGAGACAATGCTAGAGTTGAATGAATTGTCCTCCAGTCTTTATTTAGATAGACTCTGATCTGACCTCCTGATTCATGGCTTGTGAGTCACCAGGAGTGGACTGCACATGTGCAACCACTCAAAGAAGATAAACGGTTACTGAACTGTTCTGTAATTGTTATTTTTTGAGATGTGTTGCACATGTCCATTTCATGACTCACCCGGCTATCCCTCTGCACTAGAGTTCTGGCAAGAAGGAACTGAAAGGGACTGGGGACAGCTTTGTCCTTCATACCTGCACACAGTGGCATGTGGCCACAGAGGACACTCGAGGCAGCCAATGGGTACCGCTGAGGGAAAAGGTTTCCAATAGGGTTACCATATTTTGAGTGTCCAAAAAGAGGACACTCCATGGGGCCCCGGCCCCACCCCCAGCCCCGCCCACGGCCCCGCCCCAACTCCACCCCTTCCCCCAAAGTCTCCACCCCAACTCCGCCCCCCCCCCCTGCTTCCCGCGAACATTTGATTCGCGGGAAGCCTGAAGCAGGAAGCAGGTAAGCTGCGGGGGTGGGGTGTGGGGGGGGAGGAGGCGCGGCCCACTCTGGCCCCCTCCGGCAGCCGGCCCCTGCCTCGGCCTCTCCAGCCTGGCTCGGCTCGGGCCCTGGGGTGCCGGCCCTGGGCCAGCCCCCGGCCGAGCACCCCAGGGCCAGCCCCGGGCCAGCCCCGCCGGCCCCCGGCCCGGCCCCAGCCCGCGGCCCAGCACCCCCGGCCCAGCACCGCCGGCCCTGGCCCCCGGCCCAGCGCACCCCCCGGCCGCCCAGCACCGCCGGCTGCCCGGCGGCCCGGCCCCCCAGCACCCCCGGCCCCCGGCTGCCCAGCACTGCCGGCCCGGCGCGGCCCCCGGCCCGGCGCACCCCCCGGCCGCCCAGCACCGCCGGCCCCCGGCGGCGGCCTGGCGCCCCCCCCCCCCCGCCGCCCAGCACCCCCGGCGGCCCGGCCCCCCAGCACCCCCGGCCCCCCAGCACCGCCGGCCCCCGGCCGCCCAGCACCCCTGGCCCCGGGCCAGCCCCCGACCCAGCGGCGCCGGATTTTCCCGGACATGTCCGGCTTTTTGGGATTTCCCCCCGGACGGGGATTTGAGTCCCAAAAAGCCGGACATGTCCGGGAAAATCCGGACGTATGGTAACCCTAGTTTCCAACAACTGTGTGCTGGGAACACAGACACCAAGGGTGGAATGGACAAGAACAAATGGATATAAACTGACCACCAGCAAATTTAGGCTTGAAATTAAATGGTGGTTTCTAACCATCAGATAAATGAAGCTCTAGAACAGCCTTTGAAGGGGAGTTGTGGGGGCAAAAATCCTAATAAGTTTTGAGACTGAGCTTGATAAGTTTATTGAGAGGATGGTATGATGAGACTGCCTACAATGGCATATGGCCCATCCATGACTGCTATTAGCAAATATCTCCAATGTCCAGAGATGGGACACTAGATAGGTAAGACTCTGAGTTACTACAGAGAATTATTTTCCAGGTGTCTGGCTGGGGGGTTGTGGTGTTTAGATGCTGCTTGTATTATTAGAACTGGGAGCACTGGCTGTTGGGAGTCTGAAAGGACAGGAAACAGGAAGGAGTGGGGAGGAGTTGAGGAGGCTGGGAGAGTTACAGGGTGTGCTCCTACAGCTTGGAGAAGAGACTTGCACTGTAAATAAAGTTCTGTTGAAGTTGTTAATACTTTGCCCGGTGGATACAACATTTTGGCGACGAGGATGGATCTTCTGCCTCTGAACCCACCTGCACCCTTTCTGCAAAGCCCAGGTGAGCCTCCAATTGCTTTTACTGCCTGGATCCGTATGTTTGAGACTTATCTGCTTGCAATCAGTGCTACAGAGATTTCTGAAGTAAGAAAGCGTGCTCTGCTAATCCACTGCCTTGGAGCAGAAGGGCAGAGTATATTTTACACTTTTCCCCTTGCAGACGATAAATATGAGACTGCACTCACTGCATTAAAGAACTTTTTTGTGCCAAAAGTGAATGTAGTAGCTAATCGCTACAGATTTCGCCAGCGTGAGCAGAAACCAGGGGAGACTATAATGCAGTATATTACCTCCCTGAGGAGTCTGATTGCAACGTGTGACTTTGGGAATATGGCAGATGAGATGATTAGAGACCAGCTCATTGAGAAAACAACCATGCTTCGTGTAAGAGAACGCTTACTTCTAGAACCACAACTTACACTAGAAAAAGCAATAACCATTCCTACTCAGATTGAGTCAGCTACAGCTGAAGCCAAAATAATGAGCAAAGATACAGGAGACCCAGTCCAGACTGTGACTCCTTTGCAGAAAAGTTCACTATCACTGCAGACAAACAATTGCAAAAGGAAAACTAATGAAAAGCCACTGAATCAGCGAATGCAAAATACAGTAAAAGCATGCTTTCGCTGTGGATCCCCACAACATCTTGCAAACTACACAGGATGTCCAGCAAAAGTAGCTCAGTGCAATCATTGCAAAAAGATTGGGCATTTTGCTAAAGTATGTCGCAGTAGCCAGTTCAATCAACAGGTGCATGCAGTTACAATACCAGATGTTACTGTGCTGAGTGTAGACAAAATCACTACTGCACATATTCCAGAACAGATAAAGTGCACTGTAAATGTTTCTGCCATACCCTCAGGCAAATCACACTCTGTTCAGCTAATGTTGGACACTGGCTCAGCAGTATCTATACTACCTGATTCCATCTATTTGCATTACTTTAAAGATGTGCCTCTTACTGAACCCAAACTTCACTTGGTATGCTATTTGAAAAACCATATTCCAGTACACGGCTGCCTGCCAGCAATAGTTACTTTTGGAGATCGCTGTGTAACTGCGGAGTCCTACATTGTCCACAAAGGCACTGCTATCCTTGGCAGAGATTTATTAGCTGCTTTAAATCTCAGGGTAGTTAATGGACGAATTGATCTTCCTCAGCAAAGCACTCTTGCGGTACACACACCAGTTTCAGCTGGGACCCAACTCCAGGTTGAGGAGAAACTCAGCTGTGCTTATGGGTTTCTGCATAAAGTTAAAATGCGGAATAATGTGATGCCTGTACGACAGAAATTACGGCGCTTACCATTTTCAGTCAGGGAAGCTGTTTCAGAGGAACTTAGAAAACTTGTTCAAAAGGACATTATTGAAGAGATTAACTCCTCGGAATGGGTTTCACCTATAGTAGTGACGCAGAAGAATGGTGGAGACATTCGCCTTTGTGTGGACTTAAGGGAGCCAAATAAAGCTATTGTGATTGACAGCCATCCTCTTCCTCACATAGAAGTAGTATTTGCAGAATTCCATGGAGCAAAGATGTTTTCTACTCTTGATTTGCAGAGCGCATACCACCAGGTTATGTTGCATGAAGATAGCAGAGACCTCACAGCATTTATTACACATAAGGGACTATTTCGTTTTAAACGTGTTCCATATGGTCTCGCATCAGCCCCAAGTGCCTTCCAAAAAATGATGTCATTGATTCTGAAGAATCAACATGGAGTTCAGTGCTATTTGGATGATATTATTGTGTTTGGAAATACTACTGAGGAGCATGACAATAACCTGCAGTCTGTACTAAACTGCATCAGCAAAGCAGGCCTCAAGCTCAATGGGTCCAAATGCAAATTTAGACAAACTGAACTCTCCTTTCTGGGGCATACAATTTCACAGGCTGGACTAAAACCTGATCCAGATCATATCCTGGCAATTTCAAATGCTCCTCCTCCAACAGATTTGCAAACCTTACGTTGCTTCTTGGGTCTTACCTCCTGGTATGCAAAATTCATTCCCAATTATGCTTCTGTCATTGAACCGTTACGAGAATTACTACGGAGAAGTTCAACCTTAGTGTGGACAACGGATGCACAAGTTAGTTTCAAAAGGGCGAAAGACTTGATTGTACATAGTCCAGTACTTGCATTATTCAGTCCCGCATTGCCCACAATTGTAACTACTGATGCTTCTGATTATGGACTTGGGGCTGTCCTCACACAACTTCATGAGGACAACACAGAGAGGACTGTTGCATTTGCTTCAAGGACACTAAGTAATGCTGAGAGAAAGACAGTTGAACAGAACCAAGCAAAGTCTAAGGCTTTCACAGACAAATGGCGGGGTGCTAAGGAACCAAAGTTTGAGTGTGGTTCCTTTGTTAGAATACGAAAACCTGGAATCTTACGCAAAGGGGACCATAAATTCACAGCTCCTCTTAAAATCATAGAGAAGAAGGGACCTTACACCTATCGACTTTCTGATGGGTGGGTATGGAATGCTTCTTATCTTGCATCTGCCTATGCACCAAGAGGAGATTATGCCAACACCCAGTCTGCATTGGATGACTTCACCGTAGAACCAACACAACAAGACATTGAACTGGAACCAGGGCTTGAGAGACGGCCTGTCAGACTCAGACCACCACCTGCCTGGACTAAAGACTATGTTATGTATATCTACAGTGTTTTCAGTGTAATATTCCTGCCAACAGTATAGTGTCTTGTTTCATATTTGTTCCTGGGGTTAGAACAACAATATTTTAATTTGGAAAGTTTCTTAAGAGAGGAGGGAATGTGGTGTTTAGATGCTGCTTGTATTATTAGAACTGGGAGACCTGGCTGTTGGGAGTCTGAAAGGACAGGAAGGAGGGGGGAGGAGTTGAGGAGGCTGGGAGAGTTACAGGGTGTGCAGCTACAGCTTGGAGAAGAGACTTGCACTGTAAATAAAGTTATGTTGAAGTTGTTAATACTTTGCCTGGTGGATACAACAGGGGTCTCACCCACATGCTCAGAGTCTAACTGATCACCATGTTTAGAGGCAGGAAGGATTGCAGATTGGCAGAGACACTGGGACTTTTTCACCTTCCTCTGCAACATGGAGCCCAGGTCACTTGCTGGTTTGTACTGGAGCAAATGGTGGATTCTCTGTAACTTGAAGTCTTCAAATTAAGATTTGAGGACTTCAGTAACTCAGCTAGAGGTTATGGGCCTAATGCAGAAGTGGTTGAGTAGATCTGTGGCCTGCAATGTGCAGGATATCAGACTAAATGATCATGATAGTCCCTTGTGGCCTTAAAGTCTACGAGTCTATGCACAACACTTCTTGAAGAACAATAGTTATGGAAAAGGTTAGTAACTGTTTTTTCCTAGCCTGTTGCTATGACCCTATCACTCCTCTCTTTGAATCCCTCCACTGGCTCCCCCTTCTCTAGTGCATCATACATAAGCTGCTTGTATTTAGTTTCAAGTTCCTTCACAGTCAATTCCCATGCTACCTATCATCTCTCATTTGCTATCAAGCGGCCAATGCTTGCCTCTGATTGGGCCATAATACCAGCCTCTACTGCCCACTTGTTAAATTTTCAAACAAGCACCTCAGTGCTTTATCCCAGGATGCCCCACACTCTTGTAAACATCCACAAAACTACCTCATTATCCATCCAGCGACCAGGGGCTGCTAACAGGGAGTTTCGCAAGGGAGTTCTCCAGGTGAAGGAGGAGCAAATACAGCACCCTTGGGGTAAGTGGCTGTCTGTAGTGTGTGTTTGTGTTTGGGGGTTACTTGCTGTGTGTTGAGCTTGTGTTTGTCTGTCTGTTTGGTTGTTTGAAGGACTGTGTGCTGTGGCTGGCAGTTGGAAGCTGTGAGCTTCAAAGTAAGGTCGGAAAGCTAGAAGCCTCTGTTAATTGGCTGAGCCTTAGTCAGTGGGCGGGGCTATCAAGAAGGCCAGGGCTTTATAAAGCAGTGCACAAGCGACCATGGGCTGCTAACAGGGAGTTTCGCAAGGGGAGTGGGAAGGGGGCAATGTTCACTTGCTGTTCTTTAAAACCTGTAAACTAAACTACATTCAAAACTTCTTGATTTAAACAAAACCCCTTCATTAACTAGGTAGCTGCAGGAGACAATGCAGGCAGAAGCCCAGCAGCAGAGTGGGAGCTATCCAGTTTATTGCGCTGAGTGCAGCATGTATGAGGGATAGCTCAGTGGTTTCAGCATTGGCCTCCTAAACCCTGGGTTGTGAGTTCAATCCTTGAGGGGGCCATTTAGGGTACTGGGGTAAAAATCTGTCTGGGGATTGGTCCTGCTTTGAGCAGGGGGTTGGATTAGATGGGCTCCTGAGGTCCCTTCCAACCTTGATATTCTACGATCGTCAAATCCCTCCTCCTCCTCAAAACTCTCCTTTGCTGTGACAAATACAAACTTGACAACAGTTAGGTTGCTGGTATGCTAAGACCACTGCTTATCATCCTGACCAGTATTGTTTCCTTGTACTCCCCTGTCTGTCTATATCCAACTTTTGTCTCTTGTCTTATTCTTAGATTGTAAATCCCTTGGGACAGGGAAGGTTGTTTTGTTCTGTGTTTGTACAGTGCCTAGCACAGTCAGTTCCTGCTCCATGACTAAGGCTGTTAGGTGGTATGGTAATACAAATAATTAATAATAATAATAATTAATACTTGGTCCAAAGCATGTTTTTTATATATCTATGTTGAACTGTAACTGAGTTTAAGAAAATTGTTGTTCTGTAGATGGGGGAGGCAAAACTCCCTTGAGCTCCATTATAATCTTCTTTATTACCACCTCACCTTAATGTACATACTCCTTATGGCCAAGAGGACCTTAACAGAAGAAACCCAAGATAACAGTAGTATATCATTGGGAGAGATTAGCTGTAACTAATAGATAGGTAAAGTTCAGCATAAGGGCAAAAGTTGTAGAATTATGATTTATTAGCTAGTAGTGCACCCATGAATAAGCCATGGGTTATCAGCTTGTCCCATGAGTCATCCTGTATGTCTCCGTCCCATGAGTAATTTTTGTGTCTGGACACAGGGCATCAGAACAAGGGCAGCTAGGGGACCATGCCCCCCCCCACTTTTTACTTGCCGTAAGGGTGAGTAACGGGGGGAAAGGGTGGAGAGGAGTGAGCAGGGGACAGGGTCTTGGGGGGAAGAGCCGCCGTGGGAGCAGGGCTTTGGGGGAAGAGGCGATGTGGGAGCAGGGGCCTAGGGGAAAGGGGAAGCATGAGGGCGGGGCCTCGGGGAAAAGGGGCGGTGTGAGGGCGGGGCCTCAGGAGGAAGGGGTGGTGCAGGGGACAAGGCCATGGTTTGGGTGCCCGTGGCCCCCCACTTTTAGAGAGCTTCCGCTGCTCCTATCTGGACATTTCTATTCTCCCTGACCCCCACCCCGTGTCTTATCTTTTCTTCAACTGCTGCTCTATTAAAATCTGAAATCATTGTTAAGTGAAGGCATTGACTACAGAGGTAAGGACACACTAAGTTCTGTAAGGGTATGTGTTGTTCAGGTTGTTGACTAATCCCAATTTAAAATCAACCTCTCTTCCAAATCTAGAGAAACCCTAAAAGGATAGTACAGTGAGAAGAGAGTGGGGAGGATGCATAGGCATACTATGTTTTTTCTGTATATTGTTTTATTTAGAATCAGAATTCAGAAGAATTCACTGAAAACTTGGTTTCATATTGGGATCTAAAAGAATGTTCAAGAAATTGTGCCATTTCTACACGAATCAAAATGATTCATTCCCCTATGTAGCAATAATCATCCATGTATTTATTTCAAGTCTATATTTACTGCATGTTCTGTGTAAATGACAACCTGGATGAATAATAGTCATTTTCCACCTCCCCCAGTAGAGCTTTTACTATCGAATTAAATTTGCTGTTGTGTGATATCACCACAGGCAGGGCTTGGATGTTTAAACATCTGCATCTCTCTTACAGTAACTAGAGTTCCATTCAGCCTTTCAAACATGGTAGAAGATCTTATTTTCAAAGAAGGAGGGAAAAAACCTTTCTGATAAATATAGAGCAGACTGAATTTTCTTTCCTTTAAGACATCTCAGTATAACTGTGAAATCGTCAACCCAGGAAGAAAAGGTGGACATTTACAACACGGAATTTTCAAAGGTATGAGAGAATATGTACATTTTTCATTTTAACTTTTTTCCATCCTGCTTTTTCTTGAACCTTACTGGCTGATCAGTGCTTTTGCTTCCCAGGTTGCTTTGTAACAATGAACCACAAGAGAAATTAAGTTGCTAAATAATTTACCTTAATGAAACATATAGAAAAGATATTCAGCCAGAGTATATTTTCCCATGTTAGTTTCTACCATCTATGCGTGTCTGATTTCACCTTAAGTGGTGAAATATGAATAATTTTCTTAGGGCAATAAAAGCCATAAAATGCAAAAGTGAATCACTGACTTCCACTGTTGTGACCAGCCTGTGAGAAATCTCTGATGGCCATTCTTTGTATTAAAGTGGTATTCCTGCTTATAATCTTTAACTCATTGTGACACTCTTCTCAGGACACCAAGAACTGTAAGCCACTGTGTTACCACTCTGCCTTATCATCTGGCTTTTTGGCCGCCCCAAGCAAAAAAAAAACAAAAAAAAAAACCTGTGGCGCGGGTGCAGGGGCACCGGCTAGCGGGGGGGAGGGAGCGGGCGGGAGAGAGAGAGAAGGGGGGAGGCCAGGGCTACAGCGGGGGCGATGCCACGTGGCTCCTCCCGCCGTGCCGCCTCCTCCCGCCGCGCCGCCTCCTCCCGCCTGCCGGGAGGGCTCCGCTCCGGTCGGCGGGGAGGGAAGGATGAGGACTGCCCTACCGGGCTTGCTGCAGGGCGCTCCGGTCCTCCGCGCCGCTGCCCCCTACAGGGCGGCCGGAGCGGAACAAAACAAAACAAACAAACAAAAGCAGCCGTGTCGCCCTAGGATTGGGCAGAATGCCGCCTCGAACAATCTGCCACCCCAAGCACTAGCTTGCTCAGCTGGTGCCTGGAGCCGGCCCTGATCAAGGGAGAACTTTGCTAGGGCTTGACTGTGTGTCATCTCCCTGACACACCTGTCTGTCTTCATTGCCAGCAAACTGCTCGAGACTCTCCCAGTCTAAACCTTGCCTTGCAGGTAACAGTCAGTGAACCCGAGTTCCTTAGAGAGTTTCCCAGAGATGTCTGACTGCAGCATACAGGCTCTCTCACTAGACGCTCTCAGAAATTAAGTTTACTGCCTTCAGAGTAAGACAGAGCACACACCAGTCTGCCAGTTTAGCTGAGAACTCACTCTATTCTTCAATATAGCAGCATTGAGATGGTACATAGTAAACTAGGAATAAGTTTATTAATAAAGAAAAGAGATTTAAGTGATACTAACCAAGAGAAAAAGAGGGGTATGGTTACAAGCAAAACAAAACATAATATGCTTTCTAGTGACTAAAACTTAATCTAAGCAAGTTACAATCTTTGCCTAAGCAGTTTTTTCACTTACATCAGGATACCAGCATCTCTAGCCCTCCAGGCTAGAAGATCCAACTTTCAAAAACTCAGAGGGTGCTGTCCCCTTTGTTCCCTAAGTGATGGATTATCAGAATGTCTTTTCGTTCCCCTTATATTTCCCAAAGTCCATTGCCTTTGCCTCAAGAGCCAGGAAGACCTCCTCCCAGAGATTCAGACTTCAGTTTGTCCCCTGGTGTGATCACCAAGCTGCCACTAGTTAGCTTGATTGCTTTGTTACCTTATGTGTGAATGTATTTTCATTGTCCTCTGGCTTACAAAGCTTGACCCCGACAAATGCATCCACATTCCTTTGTCTAAGGCAGGCTTGTTTATCAACTCTCTCCACAACATATTTTAGAAACATATTTGCAGCATACATACATAACCGTTTATATACTGTACGGACCCCAGCAAAATATGCATGACCAGCGTTTCATCAGTTTTCATAAAATACCTTACTCAATACACATTTATAGTACAAAATTATTGTATTGTAATCAGTTGATTCAACTGCCTGTTTTTCCCCCTGGGGTGTCTGGACCCTGATTGTCCTCTCATCCATATCCATTTCACTACCATGAACCAATTGCATTTGTAGCTTTATATTATGTAGTCTGGACTCACGTTATCTGGCAATTGCAACCCTCCTGTGATAAGATGTTGTTCCAAAATATTTCTTTTATAATGAATCCCCCTCCCCTGACAAAGGGGGCCTTGAACAGACAAATTAAATATTCTACACTTAAAGCTTCATAAAACAGATACTGCAGAAACAGATACAATAGTAAATAGTCAAAGGAAGTGATGACATAGCCAGGAACCATTAGTTATAGCAATCAATAGCCATTCCTTACATAGTTTGAACTCAGACAAATAGATCTTTATCAAATGCTGTGATCTGGCTTTGAGTGCACCTATTATATTTCCATTTTGCCTATCCACTTTCATATGTCACCAGCTCCCATTGAAAATAATGACTCTAATCTGTGTAAGGCATATGTATTCAAGATCATATCTTTTGGTATGATATTGCCTTTTGTAACCTTTTGCACAGTATTTTGGACGCTGCAGGGATCTTTAGCTTAGGTAAAAGAAGTGTTGCTGTAGAGTGAATGGGGGAAGCTAAAAACACAAAAGAGTAAAGTTCAGCAAGAGAGGGAGAAGCAACCAACTTAACCATAAAAGTTATTTATTGAATAATAGTGATAACTACACAAGGAGGGCTAAACCAACATAACATACATTACACTGCTCTACAGCCAAAATGCTTCTGAAATAAATGTAGTCAAACTTTACTAATTCTGGGTCACTGAGAATGAAAATGATGCTTAAAATTGTTGATTGGCTCTAGTTTTCAAGATATGCTATTGGGTCAGTATATACGACCCTTGACTTGGGAATGGCGGAGGATAAGTGAGTTATAAAGGGAAGGGATCTCAATTTAAACCAGAAATGACTAAAATACATCTTTGACTGGATCTATGAATAAATCTATGAGTGAGTTTGGACAGTACTTGCTTTTTAGGCAAAACAATGAATGATGCAACCTGAAGCTGGTATTGCATCATACATGATATGAATTGCATCATGTTATTCCTAGAAGTCATGGATGACGCAATCATAATGAAGCTTACATCACTCTGCTGAACAAATTGCCCTATATCAGCTCTAGAAATCATACAGTGTCGTACTCTCTTATTTGTCAGTGTTTGATTTTGCAAAGGGACACATTTCTGTTTAGCGAAAGTGAGCAGAGATGCTTTGTACTTGTGTGAACAGTGCAGATAACTTCTGCTATGTTTGTGGTGAAGTGACTTTTGCATCACAAAAGCGCAGTATAACCATTATGGTTAAGAAAGCCTATCACCTTTATTTTGGCTGCAAAATTGGAGATCAGGACAAGAGGTGGGCCCCACACATATGCTGCAACACTTGTGCAACAAATCTTCGCCAGTGGTTGAACAGGAAAAGGAAATCTATGCCTTTTGCAGTGCCAATGATTTGGAGAGAGCCAACAGATCATACCAGCAATTGTTACTTCTGCATGGTGCCTCCAGTTGGGAAAGGTGTGTCAAAGAAGAAAAAGTGGACTGTGCATTATCCAAACATTCCATCAGCTATACGCCCAGTACCCCACGGAGAAGGACTGCCGGTTCCTGATGCACCAGAATCATTCTCACTTGAGTCAGACGTGGAAGAGGAAGAGGATGAAACTGATGGTTCAGGACCAGAAATGTCACAGGACCCACATTTTCTCCCATCTTCCTCCTCTGAACCACACCTCCTAACACAAGGTGAACTGAATGACCTTGTCAGGGATTTGGAACTACCCAAGAGTAAGGCACAGCTGTTGGGCTCCAGACTACAGCAGTGGAATCTCCTGGCAGGTGATGTTAGGGTTTCCATGTTCCGTGACCGTCAAAAGGATCTTGTCCCATTCTTCTTCATGGAAGGTGATCTTGTAGCCTGCAACAACATCGATGGTGTGATGGCAGCCCTCAACATCGTTCACGATCCAGATGAGTGGAGACTGTTCATTGATTCATCGAAGACGAGTCTTAAAGCTGTTTTACTGCAGAATGGCAATGTTTTGCCATCAATTCCAGTTGGTCATGCAGTCCATATGAAGGAAACCTATGACAACATGAAACAACTTTTGAGGTGCATAAACTATGACCAACATCAGTGGCAGCTTTGTGGCGATTTGAAGGTTGTTGCTCTCTTGCTTGGTCTGCAGACTGGATACACAAAGTACTGCTGTTTTCTCTGCGAATGGGATAGTCATGCAAGAGATTCCCACTAAATCAAGAAAGATTGGCCACTCCGACAGTCATTGGAGCCTGGGAAGAAAAGTGTTCAGCATCCACCACTTGTTGAATCAAGGAAGATTTTGTTACCACTCTTCCACATCAAGCTGGGTCTGATGAAGAACTTTGTCAAGGCCATTGACAAAACACAAGCAGCTTTCAAGTACCTCCGTGGAAAATTTCCAAGGTTAAGTGAAGCTAAGATAAAGGAAGGTGTCTTTGTTGGTCCTCAGATTCGTGAACTTCTTCGAGATGATGCATTTGACCATGCACTGCGTGGCAAGGAAAAGACGGCATGGAAAGCCTTCCAGTTAGTGGCAATACATTTTCTCGGAAACAACAAGGCAGACAACTACAGGTTGTTGGTGGAAAACCTCCTCAAGGCGTACAAAAGCCTTGGTTGCAACATGTCACTAAAGATACATTTTTTGCACTCTCATCTAGATTTTTTTCCACCGAACTGCGGAGCAGTGAGCGACGAGCACGGCGAGCGATTTCACCAGGACATTGCAACAATGGAGAAACGCTATCAGGGCAAATGGAGCCCATCAATGCTTGCAGACTATTGCTGGACAGTGACAAGAGATGCTCCATTTAATGAATACAAGAGACAAGCCAAGAAGCGCCGAGTAGACACTGAATAGGACTAAACTATGGACATAATAGTTTTTTGCCTTTTGTTTCATAATCAATTTTATTTATATAACCCTTTTGCTGATTTTTAAAGTGTTACATAAACAGGACAGGTGAAATATTATCATGTAAAGCAACCATAAACACATGAAAAGACCTAGGTTTACAATTTATGATTAAAACTCTACTATCTACACAATATACATAGACGTAAAATGTAAAAACTTAAATATCTTAGAAACAGTAGCCAATCAGTTGTTTTAATTGTCATATTTGAATTCAGCACATCAAAATACATAATAAATAGCACATTTTATCTCTGAAGCAGACAACTTCTCAAAAATTGTAGACTAGTTAATTATTAAAGGTTAGTACCTAAGGTAGAAAGGAAAACAGAGAGAGAAAGAAAAGGGGATCTCACCGCTCCCTGAAGCTTGAACTGCTTGGAGTTCCCAGGTGATGGTTGTAGCTCAGGGTTCTGAGGGCAGGAGACAGGCAGAGTCCCTAGCACGATCAGTCAGGAGAATATGGAGTCCCAGTGGAACTGATGCATAGTTTGGATCTAAGCATCAGAACACTGACTGGAAGGTGAGTAGGGATTTTTGTAGAGAAAATACAATGGTTCAAGGGAGAATACTAGATTTGTTTATGGGTAAACTGATGACTCAAGGGTTTTCTTTATGCTAGACAATAGGAGCTGATCACTCTTGGCTATGGGTGGTGTTTTCTTCCAGGGAGCTCACAATTCAACTAGGCTGCTTCAGTATTTTGGATATCAATCAAGGATTCATTACTAGAATTGGTCTGATAATTGCTGAGTTGAGTGTGGGCAGTGTAGCGTGGTGGTCACCCTGCTCCGTCCAGAGGGGTTGAAAAATAGCCCTGAGAGGGGATTGTGGCTGGAGAAAGTAGCTCTTAAGGCTGAGCTGATTGGGGGAAGTGGCTGCAGCTGGGGCCACGCCCCAAACAGACTCAGCTGGCCCTATAAAGGCAGGGAAGCCAGAGGCAGGCAGATAGCTTCTCTCTGCTTGTTGAGGGAGAAGGGCCTGGTTGCTTAGAATCTGGGCAAGGTACCTAGAGTGGAGCAGGTCTGGGGAAAGGCTAGAGGAGCCCCAGCCTGGCGAACCCCCAGGCTGCAGGCCTTGATAAAGGCCAGGACAGGTACTGGGGCTACAGAGGGGGTAGCCTGGTGTAGGCAAAGGCAGCAGGTCCAAACCCCCCTTTGCCAGTGATGAATGGCATGTACATTGCACTTTGCCCCAGTGAGTTGGGGGCTAGATGGTGACTGGCAGTAGCCATATTCTGAGGTGAAATGGGGATAGTGGGTGGGGGTTCCCCAGGGAGGGGAAGACCCAGAATTGTGGGGGTACTGCCAGGGGGCAGCACCCAGTTAAAGGGGCACCAGGGTCCAGTAGGGACATGTGAGCCAGCAGTGGTGGCGAGACACTGGCCTGAAGAGGGTGCTCCAAGGCTGGCAGAGCGAATTCCCTGGATGACCAGCAAGAGGTGCCGCTGGGGTGAGTCTGCATATGCTTACAGCAGGCATAGGTTCATTAACATCAGGAGCAGAGATTCCCATGATGCAGTGCTTCCCTGCTTTTTCTGGTCCCAGAGTTCAGTGTGGTTCTCTGTTCGCTATTCTGTATGCAAATTGAGATGTCTTCCTGTCCCATCTTTCATGCAGATGAGGCTAGGGGAGTTGTCTCTGTTCTTCATTCTGTATGCTAATGGAGATGTCTTAATCTTGTCAGGAGGGGTCTAGGTGTGTCTCCCATCTGCCCTTCATTGCTCTCTGCAAGTCTTTTATCTGATGAGTTTTGGTTTAAGCAGAGGCTGGTGGTGGTTGGGGGGGGGGTGTATCTTTCATGAGTCAGACAGGCTGGATACTGCACCCTGGCTCCCCAAGAACACAGAGCTGACTAGTATCACCTGATCCAACTTTCATTGAGTTAGATGGTCACATATTATTTCTGAGAGGATGCTGCTGGATGCTCAGTACTTTTGAAAATTAAGTCACTTATTTAGGTATCTAAATATGGACTTAGGACCCTGTTTAAGTGCTTGCTTTTTTTCTTTTTAAGTCTTGCTCTAACACAACAGTTTTCTCCAGCATGTAAGTGTCTATTGCTCTGCAGCTTGTGAAATCAGCTACAGTGCTGGCATCTGAGTATGGCAGCTGGTTTTGCAATCTGTGGAGTGAGGGATGTCATCTTTTTGGAAGGCAGAACCAAGCCACAAATGTTCAATAACCTTTTGTTTGTTGTTTTTCCTCTCAGGGACACGAATTCTACCCAGGAAAAAGGAACCTGCTCTTCTGAATTATTCTGTGACACTCACTCTCTCTCTGCTGTATGGAGATAAATAACCTCTTTATGTGGTGCATGTGTGTCAAGGTAGGTGTGATGCAAATGGCTCCAGTCCAGCTCACTGCACATAAGAATGGCCATACCTGGGTCAGACCAAAGGTGCATCTTGCCCAGTATCCTGTCTTCCGACAGTGGTCAATGCCAGGTGTCCCAGAGGGAATGAACAGAACAGGTAACTATCAATCCAACTTCTGGCACAATCCATTCCAGAGTTTAGCTTTTTACTGATATGGACTATGGTAGGGCAGAGGAGTGTTTCTAAGACAACAGGAAAGCAATAGCACCTGTTAGTTCCTAATAAAAACAAACATTAAACAGTCTAACTGTTGCTTATAACAAAACATTGTAGTAGCGCTTGCTTTAAAGTGTGAATGTGACTGTTGGGGACTTTCCTGCATTAATGCCACAGCTGTGGTGTGTGTGTTTTTTTTTTTTTTTTTTTTTTCCCCCTGTTTCATAAGTAAAACCACTAATGTATAAAAGAAGTAACTGGCAAAAATACATCACCTTTAAAGGTGTTGTATATTTTAATGTGAAAAGATGCTATGACATAGAACTGCTTACACAAAGAAGGAGATAGCCATAGATGGATTAGCTAGCTAGCTTCTGCCACAAAACATATGTTTTCTTATATAATAGGTAGCCATAAGATGACATTGGTATCAAAGTAATACTAAATCTAAACCCAAGATGGGCATTAAATTATATCTTTTGTATAACAGGGCAGAATTTTTCATTAGCCAGCTAAGTGTTATAAATAGGCTATGGTATTTCTGTTCCCAGTGTTGAAATACATTTAGGTCTGTATTTAAAATGTATATTAGATAAATTACTTTAGGTGCATCTGCACAGAAATGTGTGTTTGTATAACATTTTAAAATACCAAATGTGTGTGTGTGTTCTTTCCAGGTAAAAGAATTATGATGATGAAATTAACATTAAGAATATCACCCTTACTTCAGCTTCGTGGGCGACCATTATACCTGTCCTAATGAGTTTTACAGTCCTATACTGGCCCAGTTGGAACAGCATCTTGTCTGGTGTTTTGTGACAGAATTTTCACCAGGAGGAACTTATACCTTTTGAGCCATGACTTCCTGACCTTGCAGAGGCTAACACCATCTACAAACTATATCCTGTGTGTTACATTGCCAGGGGATAGAGCCTTCTAGAGGTCAGTGTACCATTTTTCATACAATGGCCAGAGATGCTGTGTTTCCAGCCAGCAAGATGATTGACCTGGCTATGGTTATTTGGCTCATCAGCAGTGTCCTTTTTATCATATTAGCCATGGTACTGCTCTATGGGTGCCTTAGAATGTGGTGCAAGAAGTGTAAGAACACCTCAAATGGTCCTGGGACTTCTGAACATATTAGTGGTCATGCAGGAAATGCCCATTCCTGGCATGGAGATGACATTGAAACAACCCAAATCAATGAATTTCCTACATTAATTGTAACTGATATGTTTCCAGAGATTAAACCAGAGAGAGTCATTCATACACCACTGGGTGGAACAATGGCTCTGCTCTCCCACAGACAGGATGCTCATAAATTATAAGTCTTGCCCCTAAATGGTTCAGGATAACTATAAATATTTATATTCTATGAACTTGATTTTGAAACCTTATTATAGCCAATATCCTCTTAGTGTTTTCAGGGACCTGGAAATACCCCTCAACAATAGACTAGCATGTAAAGGCATATTTTTCAAAGGAGGACACAATGGGTATAGCTGCAAAAATATAGATGCACCCATTCCCCCCTCAAAATCCCATAAATTGACATGCAGATATACATAACTTCTACCCAAATATGTTATGGAGGTGATGGCTATGACTCCATAGTTAGGACTGCATTCTAAAATGGGATATAAATTCTTGTTGTTTATCTAAAAGTAGATGACCTATGTGTAACTTCACCCTAGGTCAGTTTTTATGCCCTTTGAATTTTCTGAGTAGCTTTTGTTTGGTTTTTCTTTATAATATTTAATAAAACTTTTGAAAATTGGGCTCTGGCTGAAATTTGTCTGTGGTATTTCTACTTCTCATTGTTGACTGGCTTGTGGGTTGTGGTGTGTGTGGGTTTTTTTTTTTTTTTTTTTTTAATCTACACAAAACCTGGTAGAGAGGTGAATCCTGAGCAGATCTGGGGCAACTGGTGATGTTTCTTTAATTTGGATTTAAAGTGACTTTCAGTAATTACTAGTTATAGCTATGCATGTCCTCCCTCCCTCAGGAGCTAGACTTTCCCTACAGCATAAAAATTACCTAAGCATTCATGTGGAACTGCTGAGGGATTAAAATCTTCCCTGCCAGTAGTTGTACTTCTCCCTCATAGATCCATCCATATCAGGCCCTGCCAGTTTCAAACCCCGGGTTTGTGGGGTTCCTGAGTCGCCATACTCCAATCTTCCACCCAGCAGCTCAGAGACGGCAGCTGGGAGCCAGGTCCATTAAGTCCAACTGGGGTACAAACCTGACCTCTAGTCTCTGACTGGGAGAGCTCCAAAGCTCCTGATTGTGTGTCAGTCCTATTTATGCCAAAACACTAAATTGTCCATACAACTGGACTTCATCCTGTGTGGACTGCTGGGCTGGTGTTTACCAGTTCCTGCCCTCTGATCCTGACCTCCTGGTATCCTGACTCTTAGTAACTGCCTTCAGGTTCCTGTCCTCTGGTTCTGTCACCTTAACTTGACCTCCTGGTATCCTCAATCGGCCTAATTCATGGTAACCGACTCTTGATCCCTGCCCTCCAGGTTTGATTTTTCACCTTCTAGCATTCCAGCCCAGCCTGATTCCTGGTAATTAGCTCTGGCCCCTTACCCTTCAGCCCGCGCCTGATGCTAACCCCTATGCCAGGCCACCCATGCCCTGGCCCTGATAATCTACCTCTTGCCCAGCTTCTCTCCCACCCCCAATTTTTTTTTTTTCTTTAAACAAGCAAATAATACACACAAAATGTGGTTGGTTGTGAAGCAGTTGGAGTTCCCAGATACATTATGTATCTGACACAAGCAAGGACATGAAAAGTTATGCTACCTTGACAGTAATAATTTCTACCCCTACAATTACAAGCGCACATTTACTACAACTATCATGCACCACAGGCACACATTGCATCCTTAACTCTGCCCCCCCCCCCAAAGGAATGCCATTCTTCCATCACCCCCTTTAACTGCCCTTCTGCACACATCCCTGTACAAAACAGCCCTCTCCTACCACAACCAGCTGCTGCACCAAACATCTCCAACTACTAGGTTGTGGGGGGTTTTTTTGGGGGGGGGGGGGAAGAATAATCTGGTAAAGGAGTATGTACAGAAGAGCAGGCTGAGGGAGAGCCTGGAGGGTGTGGTACATGGAGCGTGGTGAGCAGCAGTTGCAGAACTGATAGTGTGGAGGAAATGAGATGAGTGTGTACAGTTAAGTGGTTTAACTTTGCATTCACTTGTTTTTGTGGGTTTATGTCAAGTAGAATGTGTGGCAACCTTCGCTGCTTCCAAATTTAAAGTTTTTGTATATTGAGAAGGTATCTGAGAGACAAGTTAGTGGTCAGAGTAAGATACTGACAGCAAAACCTCTAGTATCTGTCACTTAACTGTGATAACTAGGGTAGGAGAGAGATTTGTGTATTTCAGTAGTTTCTAGGAGACCCTATTATGGACCAGGACCCCACTGTGGTAGGCACTATACAATAGGTTACCATATTTCAGCAAGCAAAAAAGAGGACGGGAGGAGTCCTGCCCTAGCCCCGCCCCTGCCCCTCCCACTTCCCGCCCCCCTCAGAACCCCCAACCCTCCCCCCCGCTCCTTGTCCCCTGACTGCCCCCTCCTGGGACCCTCCCCCCATCCTAACTGGGCCCCTAGGACCCTACCTGTACCCTGACTGCTCCAACCCTTATCCACACCCCCACCCCCGGACAGACCCCTGGGACTCCCATGCCCCATCCAACCACTCCCCACCCCCTGACAGCCCCCCCCCCCCAGAACTCCCAACCCATCTAAACCCCTCTGCTCCCTGTCCCATTGACTGCTCCGATCCCTCTCCCCACTCCTGCCCCCTCCTAAGACCCCCCCCAACTGCCCCCCAGGACCCTACCCCCTACCTGTACCCTGACTGCCCAAAACCTTATCCACACCCTCCCCCAGAAAGCCCCCCCCCCAATCTCTTGACTGCCCCATCCAAAACCTCCCTGCCCCTTCTCCGACCCCCTGGCCCCCTTGTTGTTGGCCTTCGCCTAATGTCTCTGAACTTGCTCAGGAACGGCCTAAGCCGTTCGTCCCGGCAGGCTGGCTGGCAGGGGAGGAGGAGTGGGGGAGGAGCTCCAGACTGCCGGAGGGATCTGCGAATGCAGGGAGGGAGGGAGTGATCTCAGCTGCAGGGGAGAGGAGGAGGGGCTCTCTCTGGCTGTCGGGGCCCCATGTAAGTGGCACCATCTGGCCGGCTGCCCTGTTAGCCGTGCGTGCTCTGCATGGGGGGGGGAGAAGTCCGGACATTTACAAATTCCCCCCGGACGCTATTTTTAGCTCAAAAATCCAGACGTGTCCGGGGGAATCCAGACAAATGGTAACCCTATATACAAACACACTGTCCCTGTCCCAAGGATCTTAAAATCTAAGAAGATATGAGACAACAGATGGGTACAGGCAGAGTGGGTAGCACAAGACAATACTGGTCAGCATGATAGGCAATGGTCTTGCTATATCAACTGTCTACCCATTGATGTGTGGGTTTGTTTTTTTGGGGGGTGGGGGAGATTGGTAGGCATCACAGCAAAGGGGGGTTTTAAGGAGGACAATGAGCTCTGTGGCTGTTTACACTGAACTCTTCCAGTGAAAGAGGGGAAACATGGGAGAAACCAGGAAGGTCCCTAGTTGGAAATTTCCAACAAGAGGACAATGAAAGCTGGTATCCATTGGTATTCGCTGAAGGGAGGCAAGAACTGACATAATAGCATATGATAGATGATGGGGGAAGGGACTGGTAAGTGAAGATGAGTAGTTGCTAAAATCACACATTGTAATTTGGTTATATTTATCTAAACTACTACCTTCTCCCCTCTAAAGCTTCAGGATAGGTGTGCCTTGATCAGCTCTCCCGGAGAAAATGATTGCAAGTTCATTGAGTTGTGAATATGGGAGCCTCTCATATTAAAGTTAGCTTGGATTTGTTCTCCAATTTAACTGCTTCTAGCCCACTGCAGTCCAGCTACCTGGTTTTGACCTTCCATGCCATCTGTGGACAAAGCTCAGGTGCTTCAGATGTAGTGACCAGTTGTGCTGCAAATGACGATAAGTGGGGCCTTTGTTGACTCTTCCCTTTGTGGTCATTTAGAAGATGTAGATCAGTAGTTTTCAACCTGTGGTCCTCTGGGGGTCCGCAGATCATGTCTAAGATTTCCAAAGGGGATTTCCAAACTTAACGTGGCTTTCCAGTACATCCTTGAAATTATATTGCTAGCATTTTCAAAACTTACTTTACCTATTTTCATGAGCTAAACATAAATGCAAAATTAAAGTAAAACAGAATAAAGGGACAGGTAGTTGAAATTGTTAGCTGCATATGTATGTTCTTCCTGTTTGCTGTGCTGGCTCTGCGCAGATAGCAAACCCAGCTGATCTCATTTGAACTGCCCAAAAAGACCACAGACTCAGTTCTGTAGCAAAGGCACTCAGCCAGGTTTATTGCCAATGAAGCATGGTACTAGCTCCTTGAATCAATATCTACAGTTACACTAGCACATGTATGCCCATGACAATAGTCTCAGCTCAGTGAATGGCAGGACTTTCCATTCCCCCCTCGGCCAGACACAGACTCCTTTTATACACTGATACAAACAACTTACATATTGCCCCTCCGCCGTGGTTAATTACCACCCTTTACCTTGTACCAGTTGGTTCAATCAAAACATCTCTATCCATCACCCTGTCATCCTGCCCTTTTCTTTAAGAGGGGTCAGTGTGTCCTTGTGTCATCTTTGGAGAGTGTGTTTACACCATAAACCTGTATTGGGATGTTCTGGCACTACTCTTCTAGAATGTATTTACATGAATACTTAGTGTGTAGGAGTTCTTGTGTTTTTGCAATGCCAGCCCTGTTCTTGCCAAGTTCATGTATTGGATAGTGAACCTGCAAAGCAAGCATCTGCTTTGTAACTGGGCAGGGCCTGAGTTGGCCTGATTCTTGCTAATTGTGCTTTATATTAGCAGGGCTTGACTCTGTTTGGGCCTTAGGCCTTACACAAGGCCTTTTTATACCAGGCCCTATGTCTCAGGCTCTCACTTTCTACAACAATAATCACCTTTTACCTTACTTTCCAATACTGAAGGGGTCTAAGGAAACTATAGCTCAGCATAACAGAGAAACACACATGGAAACATTTGAGCAATTTGTATGTATTCAGTGTGTAGCAGTCACAAGCTCAGCTCACAGCCCTCCCACTTCTTATCTTCTTTGCTTTCACAGTTGGGTGATGTCTCCTAGCTACATATTGGCATGCAGTAACAAACAACTTAGCAAAACCACTTCAATACGATCTCTTATAGAACTTCTCATGCAATTTGCAACATACTCGTATGCTTTGCACTATGGATATAATTTCTTTGTTGTGTTTATACAGCAACACCTGCTGAAAAGATTAACACGTCACTGGAGTGGGCAGAAGGATTGTAGTAATTAAATGGAAAACTTGCATCCACTGTGCTCTTTCAGGCACACTACTCTTTTCTCCTGACTGTAGTGTATTGTACCAATCTGTATTCAGACATACATTTGATATGGAATGAAATATGTACTAGGAGTCCATTCTAAGAGCAAACAGTGGTATAACTTGGTTAAAATTCTTTTAAAAGGTTATATAAAGGAACAAGGAAATCTAGTTTCTCTTGAAACTGAGATGCTTTCACAATGCAGCCAAACGAACTGGCAACTTTCCACAGGCGTACACGAAATAATTAAACATTTCCTCTTCCTCTTTGATATTTACATTCTTCAAATAACTGCAGGTAATCACATTGCTTAAAAATATTGCACACTATTATCATCAGTGGGAGTTACCCAGGCTTACGGCAGGGCTGAATTTAGTCCAAGGAATCTATCATTAGGCATAATTCCAAAAACTGACAATGTTTATTTTTATTTAGAATAAAAAGGTAAAACTGTAGGAGTCATGCAGACTGTTCTTCAATCAATAGGTTTTAAATATTTTGTCTCCCTACAAGTTGCTGTAAAATACAAATATATACATTCATCTATGTGTAAATACATATGATTATATATGCAGTATGTGAGTTATTTAGTTTTCTTTTTCTTTAGTGCTCTTCTCTTCTATATTATAAATTTAACAGATGGTACAGCTACAAACAATAAGCTTTGCTCACACGAACATTGGTCACCACAAATATACGATGTACAAGGAAAACAAAAGTTACCAGTGCAATTGTTGTTCACAGCAGGGTTCTAATTATAACTAGTATTGGTTACACAAATGGGACAGATAATTTATCTTTTTGCCATGATTTTGCAAAAAACTACTTATGCCCCACAAATACAAAAAGGTTCCATTTTCTATTTCTTCAGCTTGTCCACTGGCACACCACGGGGGGGGGGGGTCAGTATAGCTGACTGAAGGAGGCTGTTAGTTAAGTATGCAGCACCAAGAGGCAGAAGGGTGGCATGGGAAACACTGCCTTGGAGAAAGCAAAAACAAGCTTGCAGGAGATGGTGGTTGTTTTCTCGTGCTCCTAAGGAACACAGGCAGGCACATTCACCAGCTATGCAGCTCCTAAATTGTTAGAGTGGCATTCCATTCAGATGGCATGTAAGAGCCATTAGGATACCTGCCTCTTCCTGCATGCCTTCCCACCCCTCCTCTAAGAGAATGTATAGCACACAGGCAAATTAGGTTGTCTCCCTTTAATGACTGGTCTACTAGATGACAAAAGCTTACTATTTCTACTATCTTAAGTTGCTCTTTAGGCTCAAATGACAGAAGTCTGTGTTGCAGTGCCTAAGGTCCTGTGTTTAAATGTGTATGACGACCTGTACAGTGACCTGAGGAAGAGCTCTCTCTAGCTCAAAAGCTTGTCTGTTTCACCAGCAGAAGTTGGTCCAATAAAAGATATTACCTTACTCACCTGGTCTTTCCAATACCCATATAGAAATCTATAATGGGTGCTCAAGTCTCTTTTGCTCCCACCTGTCCCCATTCCCCAATCTATGAGCCACACCAATTATCAAATGATTTCTTAATCAATGGCATTGTTGCAGAATTTAGTGTAAAGCTGCCATATAAAGCAGAAGCGTTTGTTGTGCGGTTTAGACCTATGTGCCATGTACTAGAAGGAACCTTGGTTATTCCTCTCCAGCATAGACTTGATCATCATGAACCTGGTCTTGATTTGAACTAGCAACCTTGCGGCAAAAAGGTCAAGAGCCCATCACCGATCCCCTGAACTATCCATTTCCCCCAAAACATTAAAAATGTGATGAACCCTGAGAATAAAAACAGACTAACTGCACAGATTCCTCAATATTTACAGTGCTGCTGATGGATATAACTAGCTAGGACTGTAAAAGACTGAGAATTACCACATGAGGGGCTTCATGCTATCTCTGCAATGAGAATACATATGTATAGAAAGTCTGATTATCCAGTCTCAGCTATATCTGTGAGGGTCTGAAGTAACTCAGCAAAAGCAGGGCGACCGTCAGGTTTCTGAAAAACAAAGCAGAGGGCAACTCTATAGTACAGGCTGATCTGACATAAGAAAAAACTTTTATAAGCAGACTACCCAGAACACTGTTACAACTTTTCTTTCTGCAAATGTACAGGTGTATGTTTGTCATTTTAAGGAAAATCTTGGCTTTGTCATGTAAGTGTGTTAGCTGATTGGGGTGCTTTCTGAACAACAGCATCATAAGCATAGACACCTTTTAAATGTAAATCTAAGGGCAAGTCTACACTCAAGCTCTACATCAGCGCAACTACACCGTGAGAGGTGGAAGCTATGTTGGCGGAAGAGCGTCTCCCACTGACATAACACCAGTGTGGACAGCGCTTAGGTTGATGTAACTTACGCCACTCAGTGGGGTGTATTTTTCACACCCCTGAGCGACTTAAGTTACAGCGACTTAAGCGCTAGTGTAGACCAACCCTAAGGTCTGTTTAGGTGATATTCATTTCAGCCCTGCATTGGGAGTTGTCTATAGCCACACCACCCTAATAGGGGCTCTGAGAAGCACTGTGCCTCAGAATCACAGGGTACATCCAGACTACCCGCTGGATCGGTGGGTAGCGATCGATCTATTGGGGATCGATATATCGCGTCTAGACGAGATGCGATATATCGATCCCCGAACGCACTCCTGTCGACTCCGGAACTCCACCAGGGCGAGCGGCGGTAGCGGAGTTGACGGGGGAGCCGTGGCCGTCGATCCCGCGCTGTGAGGATGGGAGGTAAGTCGAAATAAGATACGTCGACTTCAGCTACGCTATTCCTGTAGCTGAAGTTGCGTATCTTACATCGACCCCACCCCCCAGTGTAGACCAGGCCACAGTGTCTACCAGGGCTGTCTGGAATACCGTGTTCCCAGACTCAGAGCTACACCATTGCAAGGGATGGAGCATGTTTCCCAGCACAGTCAGCCAGCAAGCTCCATTGGCTGATATAGGGAAAGTAAGGATGGCATGTGGCTAGCATCCCAGGAGGCATCCCAGAAGAGAGCAAACTATGCATTTTCTGTTTAAATCCCTTAAGATATAGTAGCTTTAACTTAGAAGTACTGTAGCTATCAAACACCTAGAGCAGATATTTTATAAGCTGTTAGATACACATTAGAGAGGAGATGTGGGAAGGAAGGACAGAGCTACAGCATTAAGATCACACTGTTACTCATTTTAGGCATGTGCCTATTTATATGGAAGAGTTAAAAGTACATCTAAAAAAGATTTTTATATATTTAAAATTATAGACTTCTGTCGGCAGCATGGGAAAAGTGGGTCTTACAGAGGGATTCAAATTACGAGAGGTTAGTAGTTTAGTTGGCCGTATTAGGAGGGAATTCCACATAAGGAAGCAAGCCTAAAAAAAGGCACAGACAATTGTGGGAGAAGCAGATAAACATGGCATTAAGTCAGGAAACATTAGCAGAACAGAGGGGTATGGAAGGGATGGAATAAGAGTAGAGCCAGGTTCTTTGCTGCCCTGCACCTTGTATGGTCATTCACACCTGTGCAAAGTGAATGTAAAACACTACTAAATCAGAATGGTAGTTGTCTATGCTTTGTACTCACATAAATGACTGCACAAGGCACTGGACCACAGAGAACCATGCCCCAGGTTCAACATATAAGCTGGGAAATAGTTATATAAGGCCTTGATGATATGGAATAGGGAGAAGGGGATGGAGAAGGGAAAGATCATGGAGGGATTCAGACAGAGGGTCAGGTGATCAGATTGACTGGTGATTGATGTGATGTAAAGAATTATTTATATTTATTGGTTTTTAATAGTTAAAAGAAACAGAAGCTTCTAACCTTAGCCAGGATATATGAAAAACACATCAAAGATTCTGAGGATATCACAAATGTAAAGTAGGTATTTAATTTCCCTGCTCTCAATGATTGTCTTTAACTACACATTTAGAATGAGGATCCTGGTGATGGAATATCAATATACAGAACAGGAAAATAAGAGAAACACACCTCATGCCAGCAGCTGTACATGACTTTGTACACAGTGAGTGATGCCAGATATGGTTGATAAAGTCTGTAACCTTCGGAAATCTCATGGACAACTTCAGAATTTGACTTATTTTCAAAAGGCATTTTGCCCTCTGTAAAAACTTCCCACATTAAAACTCCTAGGAATAATCCAGAAAATTAAATGTTCACAAAACTATTCCATAATATTAAGACGCATGAACACTAGAGATTTTGTGTCCTGGATAATACAGGAGACAACTGTACATCTGAACTGCATTGAGAGACAGGACCAGATCAATCCTCAGCTGATGTAAATGAGAATAGCTACATTGACTTCAATGTAGCTGCACCAATTTATAGCAGCTGTGGAGCTGTCCCAGTGACATGTTGATAAATTGGAGATGGATCAGCGTGAGAATGACTAAAGAATTAGAAAGCATGACTTATAGTGATAGGCTCAAAAAGCTCAATCTATTTAGTTTAACAAAGAGAAGGTTAAGAGGTGACTTGACTACTGTCTATAAGATCTACCTGGGGAACAAATATTTAATAATGGGCTCTTCAGTCTAGCAGAGAAAGGTATAACATGATCTAGTGGCTGGACGTTGAAGCTAGACAAAGATGGGAAATAAGGCATACATTTTAAAAAGTTAAAGTAATTAATCATTGGAACAATTTACAAAGGGTTATGGTGGATTATCTGTCACTGACCATTTTTAAATCAAGATTGGATGTTTTTCTAAAAGATCGGCTCTACAAATTATTTTGGGAAAGATCTATGGCCTGTGTTACACAGGAGTTCAGACTAGATGATCATAATGGCCCCTTCTGGCCTGGGAATCTATGAATTTATGAGATGAATGTGGATTTTGATAAGTGAAGACTTCTGACTGTAAAGAATGCATATTGCAGTCATAAGCTAAGTTCAAGTAACAAGAGGTTTAGATAAAGCATTGTGGTCTGGTAGACAATGTTTTCTCTTAACAATGGAACTGTAGAACCATGGATCCTGTATAAAGGAGTGGAAACGCAGCAAATTTCAGCTCATGGAATTTCTTAGGAATCCTTCCATTGGGAGCCCTCAGTTTCCAACTTGTGGAAGAGGCTAGTTATTCCATCCCCTCAATTTTGGATCGTGGCCTCCTGCCTCCCTATCCCACCCAAGAAGCACTGCTTTATTCAAAATGGACAGTCTCTTGCAATTTAGACAAATTGTTAATATGAAACTGACTCATTAAAACTCAAGATAGTTGTAACTGTGCAACAAATAATTTACTATAAAAGTTATGTGCCGCAGTTTTTATGAGCAAAGTGATGTGTTGCAAATTAGTTTAAACTGACGCACTCACCAAATGACCAGACATCAGACTTGCTGCTGTACTTGTTGAAATGAAAAACTTCAGGAGATGACCATTTGACTGGAAATTTGGCACCCGAAGAGCTGATATATTCATCATCTAGAACATATCTAAAGAAACCAGGTAACAATATATTTAATCTAAAGTATTGGGTAAATCCTTTAGGTGACTGACATCCTTAGATGATTTATGATTCTATAAAAAACACTTCCAGAAATAGTGTCCATATGGAAATACCTGTTACTTCTAAGAATTCCAGAGTGGATTAAATACAAAGATTATGCATGACCAGTACTCACAAAGATGTTCTGGCACATTTTTTTTTAGATGTTGCACTTCCCAGATCTCATTGATACCAGCTGCCATACCAGTGAGGCACATACTATGATTCTCCTAACACTTTATACCTGTCTTATAATAATAACTCCATTGTCTTTAATGGAGTTACATATGAGCATTGGCCTGCTAAACCCAGGGTTGTGAGTTCAATCCTTGAAGGGGCAATTTGGGGATTTAGTTGGGGATTGGTCCTGCTTTGAGCAGGGGGTTGGACTAGATGACCTCCTGAGGTCCCTTCCAACCCTGATATTCTATGATTTATAATTGCGTAAATGAATGAAGAATCAGGTTCCTAATCTGTAATCTGTGATTTCCTGCTGTCAAAACTCTGGATTAATTCAAACAAGATTCACTGTTAGCCATGTGTGCTTAACTTTTCTGTCAGCAGAATTCTGCATGTTTACCGCCACAGCTAACTAAGTGTTCAGATACCACAGAGATAAGTATGATGTAAATACCCAGATAGATTAGTGAGAAGTACAGTAGCACTTTTTTGGTCATTGACTTTAAATAAAATGGTGAAAATCACTTAGAAAATAATGTATACCAAATCATATCATACATTATATACACATAAATCATGTGAGTAAAAAGCTTTATATTAAATGTGTGAATTGAATTGCACACGGACACGTGCCAATAGATCCTACGACAGGGGTGGCCAACCTGTAGCTCCGGAGCCACATGCGGCTCTTCAGAAATTAATATGCAGCTCCTTGTATAGGCACCGACTCCAGGGCTGGAGCTATAGGCGCCAACTTGCCAGTGTGCCAGGGGGTGCTCACTGCTCAACCCCTGGCTCTGCCACAGGCCCTGCCCCCACTCCGCCTTTTCCCGCCCCCTCCTCTGAGCCTGCTGTGCCCTCGCTCCTCCCTCCCCCCCCCCCCCCCCGAGCCTCCTGCACGCCACGAAAGAGCTGATCAGGAGGCATAGGCGCCGACTTCCCCTCCGCTCGGTGGGTGCTCGACCCCCTGGCCCCGCCTCTGCCCTGCCTCTTTCCACCCCTGCACTGCCCTCGCCCCACCCCCATTCCACCCCTTCCCCAAAGTCACTGCCCCTGCCCTGCCTCTTCTCCGCCTCCTCCCCTGAGCGCACCGCATCCCCACTTCTCCCCCTCCCTCCCGGAAAGTCCTAAGCACTGCCAAACAGCTGTTAGGTGGCGGGGAGGGAGGGAGAGGAGCGGGGATGTGGTGCGCTCGGGGGCGGGGGGAAAGAGGTGAGGAGGGGGGAGCTTGGCTGCCGGTGGGTGTAGAGCACCCACTCCAGCCCTGGAGCACCCATGCACTCGGTGCCTATGTCGGGAGGTATGGGGAGGGCTGCCAGTGGGTGGGAGACACGGGGGGCGGGGGAGCTGATGGAGGGCTGCTGACTTATTACTGTGGCTCTTTGGCAATGTACATTGATAAATTCTGGCTCCTTCTCAGGCTCAGGTTGGCCACCCCTGGCCTATGAGATTCACCAGGAGAGGTGTAATTAAATTCCCCTGATTATGCAATACTAGAAGTAGTCCCTGTACTCTTTGCAAGCAAGATACGGTAAAGCTAACTGGCTTATTAGTGTAGATAAGGAAAATATTTTGAACCTACTGTTCTAAATGCTGTAACTTGTGCCTCTGGGAGCCCTGCAGTGCCAACTGGCAGAGGGCACACCATACTGTAACTCACATGAGGCCTAACACATTCTTTACCCCCAACATACCATTGTCATAATCTGTATCAAAAAGGTGTCAAGTAAAGTATCTCATGCAAACTGGTAACATGCTGATCCCAAAAATCATTGTGTACTGTATATATGGAGTACATACAAAGAGTTATGTGCTGAAAATATTTTCTTAAAATGTGTTTGGCAGGCAGGACATAAGCCAAGCCTGCCCTAGATAAAGGAATGTGTGTTTACTTGTCTGATCAGCTTGATGTCAGGCAAAAGACAATGAAAAGTGCATTTAAATATAAGGTAAACAAAGCCATCAAGCTAGCAAGTAGGGGCAATGATTGCATAATAATCACGATGGGGGGTGGAGTCTGCATTTTCCCTGGCTCTTGAAACAGACAATGAACTTTGCGGTGAGATAAGGGGGGCAAAAGGGAGCAGCACCCTTGGAGCTCATGAGAAAAGTGGAACCTCTTGGCATTGAACAAATGGATATAAACTGGCTATCAGGAAGTTTAGACTTGAAATTAGACGAAGGTTTCTAACCATCAGAGGAGTGAAGTTCTGGAACCGCCTTCCAAGGGGAGTAGTGGGGGCAAAAGACATATCTGGCTTCAAGACTAAGCTTGATAAGTTTATGGAGGGGATGGTATGATGGGATAGCCTAATTTTGGCAATTAATTCGTCTTTGACTACTAGCGGTAAATATGCCCAATGGCTTGTGATGGGATGTTAGATGGGGTGGGATCTGAGTTACTACAGAGAATTCTTTCCTGGGTGTCTGGCTGGTGAGTCTTGCCCACATGCTCAGGGTTTAGCTGATCGCCATATTTGGGGTCGGGAAGGAATTTTCCTCCAGGGCAGATTGGCAGAAGCCCTGGGGGTTTTTCGCCCTCCTCTGCAGTGTGGGGCACAGGTCACTTGCTGGAAGATTCTCTGCACCTTGAAGTCTTTAAACCACGATTTGAGGACTTCAATGGCTCAGACACAGGTTTGATACAGGAGTGGATGGGTGAGATTCTCTGGCCTGCATTGTGCAGGAGGTAGACTAGATGATCCTAATGGTCCCTTCTGACCTTAAAGTCTATGATTCTATGATTCTAAGTCAATAATAAATGAATTATTCTGTCTCTTTTAAAATAGACTTTGTTGTACCTAACAATGGGTGGCAGGAGACCATGACATAAACAACTTGTTAGTGAAATCCTCTACCTAGTTTCATGGCTAGCTGTAGGGTATGTGAGTCCTGCATATTATTGCAGATGGGGTTTTGGGGGGCCCGGAGCAAAATCTGAAACTCAGGCTGCCACCCTTCCAAAAATGACCTTGGAGATGAAAGAGTTTAAGAAGAATACCCACAAATCATGAAACCAAGCATGCAAAAACATTGAGGGGAGGTCCTGGGGCAGCAGGGTTGGAAAGCGAGCCTGCCCCACATTCACCCTGCAGCAGTGGCTTCTGTCCCAGCTCCCCACTCTGGTCATTGCAACCTGGCACAGGGCATCACAGCTCCGCTTAGCTTTGGACTGGCCACCTCTCCATCATGACAAAGGTGTGGCCAGGTTGCAATGCCACTTGGTTTTGGGGCCCCCTCAAATGTGGGTCCCAGAGCAAACTGCCCCTTTTGCTCCTCTCTACCCACCTTCCCCGCACCCCACAGACAGCCTAGCAGATGAGGCTTGAATGGGAACCTTTATGATGTGCATGCAACAGCCCTGCCAGGTGTACTGGAAGGGTGATTCCCTCTAGACAAGCCCATAGGAGCTGTGCTAAGATTGTCTTAGCTAGAAGCTTTTAGTATCAGACACTATGATAAAACAATATTTTAAAAGGGCCCTCAACCCAACCTTTGTGTGTGCACAAATCTGTGCACAAACACCATTGCATGTACTTTTCCAACACTAAACTGCATGAGCAGCTGAAAGATTATAATACCTGTGAGCAAAGTATTAATGCTTGAAGAATGCACATGCAGGGATCTATGTATGCACAAATAGAGGTAACTTTTAGAAAATGTGCTCCTTAGTGTGTGCACGAAAGTACAAGGGAATCAAAGAGATGAGAGACAATTCCATTGGCAGTACCTACATGCAAAATAACTGGTACTGGCAGTTTTGCAAGCTAGGAGATTAATTCAAGGCCTCATTATTGCTAGTTGAAAATATTCCCAGTGTAGTTAAGATTCAATACTGTTGTTATACACAATTGCTGCATACCTTGTCATTCCAAAGTCAGATATTTTAACTATGTTCTTGGCATTGACTAAACAGTTCCTTGCAGCCTGCAGGAAAATGAGAAAAACATATCTGAAATCTAACTAAAGCATCCTGAGAAAAATGCAACAGCTCGCTAGTACTTTACTCATGCAGTTTGCAGTGTTATTGTAGCCATGTTGGTCCCAGGATATCAGAGAGACTACATTTTGTATTGAATACCCCCCACAACACACCTTTCAATATCCATGGGTCCCACACATACCACATGTTGTGATAGGTATCTCTCATCCAGTGCACTAAATGCCACAATAACAACTGGATGAAACCAGACAATCACTACGCTCTCAAACAAACTCACACAGAAAAATAATCAAAGACAAAAACTTCATATCACCTGTGGGTGAACATTTTTCACAAAATGATCACTCCATATCTGACCTCTTTAGTCCTCGTCCTCAAAGGAAACCTGCACAACACCTCAAAAGACGAGCCTGGGAGCTTAAATTCATAACTTTGCTAGATATTAAAAATCATGGTCTTGATACAGACACTGGATTTATGGCTTATTACAACAATCTGTATCCCACTAATCCCACATTTTTGTGCTATGATGGTAAAGGTGTTAAGGGGCCACTTCACTATGAACGGTCTCTTACAATATGTGTTAACCATTTTTGCTAAATAATCTGTTCTATCTTGTATTTAGCTGTGATACTTTGAGTACCTTTCCCAGACCTGAAGAAGAGCTCTGTATACTTGAAATCTTGTCTCTTTTCACCAACAGAAGTTGGTCCAATAAAAAAATATTATATCGCTTCCTTATCGTTCTTATTCATACAGTGTTTATCTGCTTAAATGTTCCTCTAGATGTCTCACATCAAACAAAGCCAAACTAAAGCAAAGCTAAAACGGAGCCAAAATAGTTTTGGCAGGATGTTCTGATGTTACACTAAGATGTCTGTGTTGTAGCACAAGATCAGTTGATGATAAGGAGGTGTTAAGACAACACAGTATTTGGACATCACTCTCAGATAACACTGTTACTTTCTCTCACTCTATTCAGTCACTAAGGCTACATCTACACTACAGGGGGGGGTCGATTTAAGATATGCAAATTCAGCTACGCGAATAGCGTAGCTGAATTCGACGTATCAGATCCGACTTACCCTGTTGTGAGGACGGCGGCAAAATCGACTGCCGCGGCTCCTAGTCGAGGGCGCTTACTCCCACCTCCGCTGGTGGAGTAAGCGCGTCGATTCGGGGATCGATTGTCGCGTCCTGACGAGACGCGATAAGTCAATCCCCAAGAGATCGATTTCTACCCGCCGATTCAGGCGGGTAGTGTAGACCTAGCCTAAGTGTTCTCTAACTCTTCGGGAATATCTTTTGTTTAAAGGGAGTTGTAATACAGCTGTGAATTTTCAACAGCAGCAATTGCCTACAGAATTTAAGAACATTTATAGCAAGCAGTTTAAATACATTAATTTATGCAGCACGCCACACACATATGCACATTTTAAGGGTTAATACCTTAAATATAATGTTACAAAATCCACAAACCACAATAAAAATGAGTGAGCATCAGAAATGTTTCACTGTCAGAATACAACAATACAGATATATTCATCAAAATAACACACTGTTGGTCCATTGGATCCTGCAGTAGTTAAACAACACTTACAAAATACATTAGTGCCCATAAGGTGTAATGACATGTATTTTGTTACTGTCACTGCAAATTACAGAGGGCCTGCTGTACTTACTAAATCACGGTGAATAAATCTATTTCTTTCTAGATACTCCATCCCTTCGCAGACATCCTGACACATGCTTAACAGCATTTCTTTGTTAAGCCTCCCTTGTCTTTGCCGAAGGTAATTGAGCAGGCAGCCATTTTCCATGAACTCAGTCACTATGTAGAGAGGCTTGTGCTGTATGCACACTCCATAAAGCTGTACCAGCTTTGGGTGGGATAATTTCCTGTTAACAAGGTGCATTTCAGTAACTAGACATTTGCCACTGACAAACAGTTAAAGCAGTTTTGATTATTAGGATGATACATTGTATTAAACTGCAATGGACATAGGACCAGTTATATCATCTACAGTAACTCCTCACTTAAAGTCATCCCGGTTAACGTTGTTTAGTTGCTGATCAATTAGGGAACATGCTCGTTTAAAGTTGTGCAATGCTCCCTTCTAACGTCGTTTGGCAGCCGCCTGCTTTGTCCACTGCTTGCAAGAAGAGCAGCCTGTTGTAGCTAGCTGGTGGGGGCTTGGAACCAGGGTGGACCAGCAGCCCTCCTATCAGCTCTCTGCACCCCTAAGTTTCCTGTGCAGCAGCTGCCCAGCAGGCTATCAATTGCCAGCAGTTCAGCTGTCCCTCCCCCCACTGCCATGTGCTGCTCCTGCCCTCTGCCTTGGAGCTGCTCCCCGAGACTCCTGCTTGCTGTGCGGGGGGGAGGGGAGGAAGAGGGGGGCTGTCAGGGTGTCCCCCTCCCCCCTGCTCCTGTACCCTGCTTACCCTATCTTCCATAGAGCAGGGGGGACACATAACAGGGCTCAGGACGGAGGGAGCTTGCTGGCAGCAGCTGCGGTCTCAGCAAGCTGATCTAATTAACAAGGCAGTGTACTTAAGAGTAGGGTCAGCGTACTTAAAGGAGAAATGCGCATCTCCCTCTCTCTCACACACACACACACACACACACACACACACACACACGGTGTGTGTCTCTGTCTCTGTCTGCGATGCTGTCTCCCATCCCTCCATTCCTGCTGCCTTGTAGAGTATGAGAGTTAACCCTTGAGGGCTCAGCCAATTGCTAGTTCATCATTTAGCAGCAAGGCATTCCCTGGGAAATATCCCACCCTCTGACTCCTCCACCTCAACCAAGCTTCACAATCATCATCACTGTGTACCAGTATTAAATTGTTTGTTTAAAACTTATACTGTGTATATATATATATATAAAATATAGTCTGTGTGTGTGTGTGTATATGTGTGTGTGTATATATATATATATATATATACACACACACACACACACTTTTGTCTGGTGAAAAAAATTTCCCTGGAACCTAACCCCCTCATTTACATTAATTCTTATGGGGGAAATTAGATTCGCTTAACATCGTTTCGCTTAAAGTCGCATTTTTCAGGAACATAACTACAATGTTAAGTAAGGAGTTACTGTACTACCATTTCTTAATTCAAATCCTTCCTTAAATCACCTGTCTGTATGAATTCTTTCAGTGATAGTCCACTGAGAAATTAAATATAATAATTAGGCACTGTATCCAGATTGGCCCTTTCAATTCCTTGTCTTCCTAAACTAGATTATGCCTGGCTTTGTGCAGTTGAATAGATAGAAAGGAGCAGCTATCAGTATACTTTCCCTACTCAGACTTCAATTCAAAATGGGAGTGACCTAAAGATACAGTGTTTCACCCAGTGTACAATGTGTGTGTACTATGAAGTTAGTACAATTTTAATTGTAAACTCATGGAGCATGGTCTGTGTTGTCTTCTGTGCATTGTACAATGTCAAGCACAACGATCATACTCATCAAATAATAAACCTTACGAAAACATCTTTGATTATATTTGTTTCTTATTACATCTCAGTTTAACCCTTTCCACCAGGCACAAAACAGCCATTGTACTTACATCATGACTTTAGCTTCCTCAATGAAATCATCTTCAGACATTGCACCTTCATTGATTGCCTTAATGGCAACTTTGACAAGTGCTCTCCATTTACCCAGCTGAACGATTCCAAACTGGCCACGCCCAACTTCTTTCATGAAAGTCAGCTCAGATGGGTTTATCTTCCACTTCTCTGTGAAAGTGAGCTCAACACGTTATAATAGCATGGTGCATGCCAGCTGCCCTAACCCCTATTTATGGTGCAGGAAAAATGCCCCAGCCTCTGCAGTGTATACACAGAACAAATAATCATTGTTTGTTAACATCATCCATCGCCTGTTATTCGCTATGAAAATTTTCACCACCCCTATTATTTGAGATATGGGATAATCACCTAACACAAGAATGTTGGGGCTTGAAGGTAGGACAGATATTTAATTATCCACTACATCTGAGAACATCATGGGAGCACTTCAGTATGCACTGTCCATCACTCTCATCCATCTCCAGACAGTGATGTGATAATATTGATTAGCTGGCTCTATTGTAACATCCACAATGATTTTTGCCTTCCACAAGTAGTAGTTCTAGGAAATACATTAAATATATTAATTCCCAGCATACACTTTTGGAGGCACACATTCTGGATGTGTATTCACCAGCCAGGTGAACTTCATTTACTATCATATATAAACCAAAATTATTTGTATTGCTCTTTTATGCATGGTGAAATGCCACTCTTATTTCTAATAGTTGCATTGTTGGCAAGAACAGGGCCGGCTCTAGGCACCAGCAAAACAAGCTGGTGCTTGGGGCAGCACATTTTTAGGGGCGGCATGGCCGGCGCCGGCCATGCCGCCCCTAAAAATGTGCCCCGGCCGCCCTAGCTTACCTCCGCTGCTGCTGCCGCTCACGCGCCACTACTCGCCCTCCCTCCCAGGCTTGAGAGCCTGGGAGGGAGAGGGAGACCCCGAGCGGCCGCGGCGCGCGAAACAGCTGATTCGCGCGCCGCTGCTCCCCCTCCCTCCCTCCTTCCTAGGCTTGAGAGCCTGGGGGGAGGAGGCAGGGAAGGGGCGGAGTTGAGGCGGGGCCGGGGGTGGGGTAATTAAAAAACGGGGGGGGGGCGGCCAAAATTGTTTTTGCTTTGGGCGGCAAAAATGCTAGAGCCAGCCCTGGGCAAGAACAGTCTTGATCACAATTAACATTAACATCAATTGTCTATATATTCAAATAGGCTCCAATGGCCCTTAAAAGGCTATGGAGTCTTAGGTCTTTGTTTACAAAATGTGAGAAAATTTAGAAGCAATGCTAGTAATGTGAATGAGACCATTCTTTTAAAATGATACATGCCCAATCAGGTATTTCACTGAGTTTTGGATCCTGAATAAGAAATGGATAATTCCTATTGATGGACATGTGTTTTTATATATTAATTATTACAGAGATAATTTCTTTAGCATACCTCAGATACCAAGATGATGAGCATGATATAAAAACCTAGGAAGATACCTAAAACTCTACCAAAACAATACTTCAAACTTTACCATAACTAAATCCTGCCGTTGCTGGTAAACAACTTCCCATTGATCCAATTGGATGTCGGAGGCGGGTGATGAGACCTATGGGTGACAAAGTGATAATATTCTTTAGAACAATTATCCTGTTATCCTATGCATCCATCTTAGCTTCCTAAAACAAAACCTATTTTGTTTTCCACATTCTTACCCATTGAAGTTACTTTTTTCTATATTATTTACAACTTGTTCAGATGTAGCCCTGTTGAAAAGGAGTAACTGAGGGAAAAGCATACTCAGTCCTTGGATGAATAGGGTGAGAACACTGGCATTTTGCAGCTTGCCAGATAAGTTAATAGGTAGGAGGACAAATACATTATACAGTTTCCAAAGGCCCATAGGATTTAGCTTGTTTATTATTAGTAGTAGTAATTATTTATTATTTTTATTACTGTAGCACTTTAGAGCCCTAGTGATGGATCAGGACCGCATTGTGCTAAGAGTTCTTCAAACACAGAACAAAAAGATCATCCCTGCTCCCAGGAACTTACACTCTAAATAAAAGACAAGAGGCAACAGATGTATATAGACTCAACCCCAGTTTTTGCACAGTACAAAACTACTGATTTGGCACAAGGGATAGGCTAAGAAATTGAACTTTTCTCTTCAACATTTTGCAAACCTGTCTCTTTTTAAAAAGACAGAACTTGATTCCAGGAAAGGTTATTTCTGAGCTCTTAAAGTCGTATCTGCAATGAGCTTCCAATCATCATCAGTATTAAATCCTTATTTGCTTAGCTGCTGTTACCTGCTGCATTATGCTGGTGATACTGGATGAGTTCAGGAATGGATGGAAAGAGGTGCTTTTCTGCTACATAATACTGTTCTGAATGGTTTTGCTTAATTTGATAATGTCGGATATTTCCACTGTGGCTTCTGAAATCAACAAAACATCAGTTACTTGAAAATAAACCATATTTTGATCATATAAAGCTGTCTGATTTAAATAATATTGTGGACAAGAATTACTATTACACAATAAGATCTATGGGGAGGAAATACAATTTTCCTGTTTAAAATTGCTTGGTAGAATTATGGTTGGGATAATGTTTCAGGGGGGAAAAACAGAGCTTATCTGAATACCTCTCTCACCTCTGGGGATGAGATCTATGGGCTCAGAGTTAAAGAAATCTATAAAATAAAGAAATAGAACTTTTGGGAGCCAGGGATGCTAGCCAAAAACTTCTCTGCTCCCTTTCCTCCCTACAGCAGACGTCCCTTTTGTAACCATTCTACAGTCATTTACTAAAACCAGTGGTGGGCAAGCTGCGGCCCGTCAAGGTAATCCTCTGGCGGGCCACCAGACAGTTTGTTTACATTTGCACAGCTGCCTGTAGCTCCTAGTGGCTGTGGTTCGCTGTTCCTGGCCAATGGGAGCTGCGGGAAGCGGCGCAGGCTGCAGGGACGTGCTGGCCGCCGCTTCCCGCAGCTCCCATTGGCCGGGAACGGCGAACTGTGGCCACTGGGAACTGCAAGCGGCCGTGCAAATGTAAACAAGCTGTCTGGCAGCCTGCCAGCAGATTACCCTGATGGGCCGCAGGTTGCCCACCACTGACTAAAACATTTTGACATCCTAGATGCCTCTGATGGCCAAATCATGGTACCTTGGAGACCAGAGTGATTTTTAGTATTGACTCCAACAGGATTAGAATTTGTAACCTATATGAAAAATCAGCTACTATTCTATCTTATTTTAGTCTCCCAATCAATATATATCCTCTGAGATTGTACCTCTTCTTGCATTATGGGAGTAATAGATATAGGGAACACTTCCATAAATTCAGGTGCCACTGCCCATACCTAGGAGAGAGTGCAAATAGATTCAAATGCCCTATGTTTGCTGAAATCTTTATTAATTCTTTAATAAATTCCTTTCTCAACTCCTCCCCGCCCTTGTATCTCAACTCCTGTAATTTCTTCTTCTGTGTTTTTCCTAAACCCCAATTTCCAAATTTCAGGGGGTCCAAATGCTGTGGCCACCCATACTACTCTGTCACTCCAGGAGAACGTGTGATGGCATCAGCCCCATTCACTGTCACTGGTGTCCTTGCATGATCCTTCCAGTTTCTCTGTGGCCCAAGCACTTCCCATAAAACCTGTATCTAGTGTACCACTACTTATCACTGTATCTATAGAAATTACCTGAATGATACACTAGGTAAACTATGTAATGCTCTAGTTTCCTTGCATCTATCTAGGCTTTTCTAATGATATCCATCACCAGGTATATGAGCACCTCCCAAAGAGTTAAAAAACTAATCCATAAAATATGGTCCAAGTCCCAAATTTCCTCTCTATTTCCCCCAAAGGCAGTCAAGAGACTTTTCATTTTATTTTATTCTTTCTTTTATTTCTTCTCCCCATCCCTCTTTTTTCTTCATTGCTTTTTGCCCCTGTTCCACCTCCTCTCGTCTTTACTATTTTTTTTTAATTATTAATTTTTCCAAATACAACCACTATACCAAATTTTCAGATTCATCATAATACACAAAGGAATTAAAGGGGGTTAGGACAAAGGTGGGGGATGGGAAGCGTCATATCTATCTTCAGGGTTTACGTTAATCATAGACCCCTAAAAAGGCAGTCCAAATTGCTTTGAATTTTTTGGGCATTCCCTTTCTGTGGAATGCCAGTCATTAGCTGTATCATCCATATTACAGAGACAGGCATCAATATTTGGTGGGGATCAACTTTTGCATTTTTCAAGGATTAATTTTTTAGTGACTAAAGCTGCACGTTGGAACCATGCTGCCTTGTTACCAGGTAATCTCCAGGTATCAGGAATATATCCGAGAATGAAATCCATTTTAGCATCCAATATCAAATTGGTCCTTTGACCCACCCCATACCAGAAATTCTTAATACAGGGGCACTTCCAAAATATATGAGCTAATGTATCACCAAAGGACTGCCAACAGCAGTCAGCATTTATGAGGTCTATTACCATTAGCCTATGTGGGGACCAGTATATTTGAAAAAGTGTCTTTTGGTGAATAAGCCGTAGTGTCATGTCTATAGTTGCTTTTTTAATATTAGATACAATTGTATTCCATTGGGTCAGAGATCGTTGTATATTGTCATATATCTATTCCAAGCAGCTCTCAAATTATCATTCTTTAGCACAGTTTTTGGGGCCAGAAAATTGTAACAGGATACCGCTGGCCAAGTATATCCAGGATGTTTCCTTCAAAATAATAAACATTCTGGAGGTTCTGGAACTCCCAATGCATCCAGTCCAAATAAATTTATAAGTCAATGCTTTAGCAGGGCAAGCCAAATTGTTGCTGAAGAGCTACAAAGTGTTTAAATTTATCATTGTCAATTAGATTCAATACAGTCATTATTCCACTGTCCATCCAATCCATCCACACGGATTTGCCACTAATTTTAAGGATAGGATTGCTCTAGTAGGACTGGTTTCTACTGATTTTAGTTGCGGTTATGAGAGAGCCAAGTTGAACAAATGAGGTTTACACTTTGTTTCAGAAATGCTGAAGCTAATGAGGATTCTGAGCTTTGGCAATACACTCCAAGTGTTAGTATGGGTCTAGTTATAGGGAGGGAGAGGAAGCATCTCCCCAACCCCAACTTTCAGATGGAATGGGGTGGCCAATAACTAGGGTTGCCAGGTGTCCAGTTTTCGACCGGAACGCCCGGTCGAAAAGGGACCCTGGTGGCTCCAGTCAGCAATGCTGACTGGGCCGTTAAAAGTCTGGTCAGCAGCGCAGGGTGGCTAGGCAGGCCCCTGCCTGCCATGGCTCTGTGCGGCGCCCAGAAGCAGCGGCATGTCCCCCCTCCGGCTCCTATGCATAGGGGCAACCAGGGGGCTCCACACTCTGCCTCCAACCCAAGCGCCTGCTCCCAGCCAATGGGATATGCAAGGACGGTGCCTACGAATGGGGCAGAGCTCCCTGACTGTGCCTCCGCATAGGAGCCACAGCGGGGACATGCTGCTGCTTCCGGGAGCTGCTTGAGGTAAGCACCGCCTGGAGCCTGCACCCCTGATCCCCTCCCACGCCCCAAGCCCCTGTCCCAGCCCTGATTCCCCTTCCGCCCTCCAAACCCCTCAGCCCCAGCCCTGATTCCCCTTCCGCCCTCCAAACCCCTCAGCCCCAGCCCTGATCCCCCTCCTACCCTCTGAACCCCTCGGTCTGAGCCCGGAGGATCCTCCTGCCCCCCAAACTCCTCATCCCCAGCCCCACCCCAGAGCCCACATGGATCCTTCACCCCTCCCTCCAGGCCCCAACCCCTGCCCCAGTCCTGATCCCTCTTCCGGCCCCGAACCCATCGGTCCCAGCCTGGAGCACCCTCCAGCACCCCAAAGCCCTCATCCCCAGCCCCACCCCAGAGCTCGCACTCCCAGCTGGAGCCCTCACCTCCCCGTGCCTCAACCCCCTGCCCCAGCCCAGAGCCCCCTCCTGCACCTCAAATCCCTCATCCCCAGCCCCACACCAGAGCCCGCAGCCCCAGCTGGAGCCCTCACCCCATCCTGCATCCCAACCTCCTGAGCCAGCCCAGTGAAAATGAGTGAGTGAGTGAGGGTGGGGAGAGCGAGCGACAGAGGGAGGGGGGATGGAGTGAGCAGGAGGCGGGGCCTCGGAGAAGGTGCAGGGCAAAGATGTTCCGTTTTGTGCAAGTAGAAAGTTGGCAACCCTACCAATAACAATAACAAATTCTGGTTGGCTCTGAAGAGGAAAGAAGGGTGGCAGCAGAGGAAGTAGAGAAGAAAGTTTGAGACTGCTTTGTCAGCAGCCCTTCTCACTCCTCCAGGGCTGTCTAAAGCAGTGGTTCTCAAACTTCATTCCATCACGACCCCCTTCTGACAACAAAAATTACTACATGACCCCAGGAGCGGGAACTGAAGCCTGAATCCGGCCAAGCCCTGCCATTCTGGGTGATGGGGTGAAGCCAAAGCTCGAGCCCAACCATCCTGGGTAGGAGGGCCAAAGCCGAAGCCCAAAGGCTTCAGTCCCAAGAACAGGGCCGGCTTTAGCAAGAGCGGGGCCCGATTCCTGGGGGCGGGGCTTGCTGCAAGCCCCGCCCCCAGGAATCGAGCCACGCTCCGGCCGGGGTTGCCGGGCCGCGCCGCGGGGGCCGCGCCGGGCTGGAGCCCCGCCGTGCCACGGGGGCCGGCGCCGCGGGGGCCGCGCCAGGCCGGAGCCGCGCCGGAGCCGCGCCGGAGCCGTGCCGCGGGGGCCGGGCCAGGCTGGGCCAGGCCGTGCCGGAGCCGTGCCGCAGGAGCCGTGCCGGGCCGGAGCCGCGCCGCGGGGGCCGGGCCGGAGCCGCGCCGCGCCGCGGGGACCGCGCCGGAGCCGCGCCGGACCCGAGCCACGCCGCGCAGCGGGGGCCGGGCTGGAGCCAAGCCGGGCCAGAGCCGCTGGGGCCTGCGTGCTCGGCCGGAACCAGGGCCGGACTGGGCCGCGCCTCCCCGGAGCCCTTCTCGCGCCCCCCGCCACCCCAGCTTACCTGGTGCTGCCTGCCCGCCCCTGCTTCTTTTCAGACTTCCCGCGAATCTCTGATTCGCGGGAAGCAGGGGAGGGGGCAGAGCGTTCAGGGGAGGGGAGGAGGGGGAAGTGAGCTGAGGGCGGGGTGGAGAGCTGCAGCGCGGGGCCCTCTTAGCGCGGGGCCCAATTCAGCCGAATCGGCTGAATCGGCCTAAAGCCGGCCCTGCCCAAGAAGGGGGCCTGTAACCTGAGCCCCTCTGCCCAGGGCTGAAGCCCTCAGGTTTCGGCTTTGGCCCTGGGTGGTGGGGCTTGGGCTTTGCCCCAGACCCTAACAAGTCTAGCACCAGCCCTGGCAACCCCATTAAAACAGGGGGGTGACCCCATTAAAATGAGGTTGCGACCCACTTTGAGGTCCCAACCCACAGTTTGAGAACCCCTGGTCTATAGGGTTGCCACCTGTCTCGGTTTTCCTGGGATCATCCCTTTTTTTACGTAGCTGTCCCAGGAAATCTGTAAGCCTTCCCAGGACATTAAAAGTCCTGGTTTTTATCAGTCACACACCCTCTGGTTCCCCAGTCCTTAGTGGCTGTAGTGAGGGGAACTGAGGGACAGTGATGCCTGCGTAGAAGGAGTTATCACTCCAGAGTGTCTGGGAGCTCCAGGAATCAGTGGCTTGGAATCATCGAGTGGGACAGGGGGAGTTTGGGGCTGGTGGTGCCCAGTCACCAACATGCAAGTACCTGCTGTGGGGTTTGCCATAGGGTAAGAGTGGGGTACATCCAGCCTGCTTGGCAAGGTTGGTGTCCCCAGGAACACAGGGGCTGGTGCCCTCTCCCATGGTGGGATGGGGAGACAGTGCCTGGGATTATATGTGGTGAGGTATGGGGGGCAGGTGAATGTGCCATTGTTTCATACCTCAGAGAACTGCAATTACAGCCTCCTGGCAGCAGGGGGCCCCTATGTCCTCCCTGCTGCTATTGCTATAGTTACTGCGCACAGCCACTTTCCCTTCCTTGCCTAGGCCCTGCCCTTGCTGTCTCTGAGGGTTTGCCCAGCTGGAGCCAGCTGGCGGGGGCTTGAGGGATCAGCAGGACTGGAGCAGCAGTGACTGTCTCCCCTTCCTCCCCACAGGGTGGCAGGGACAAGTGAAGGGACACCTCTTTGGGGGTAGGGTGACCAGACAGCAAGTGTGAAAAATCGGGACGGGGGTGGGGGGTAATAGGAGCCTATATAAGAAAAAGACCCCAAAATCAGGACTGCCTCTATAAAATCGGGACATCTGGTCACCCTATTTGGGGGACAGGCACAAATTGGGGTCATGGCTATGGAGGGGGCGGACTCAAAGGGGAGGGCCGGATTATGGGGGAAACAGGCACTAGGGTGCAGCTATGAGGGGAATCTGTATAAAGAGACAAGATGGCCTGGTTGAGGGGATGGGTAAGAGAGGCAGCGTGGGGAGGAGGTGAAGGAGAGGTTTGGGGTGAGGGAGGGAATGAGGCAAGTTTGGGGAAAGGAGAGATTAGGAGGTTCTTGGAGAGGAGAGGCTGGTGAGAGAGGGAGGAGGCAATGGAGGTGTTTGTGGGCAGCAGGAGAGGCTGAGGGGGATTTCCCATGAAGGGGAAGGAGGAGAGGTTGGAGATTTAGCAGGAGGACAGTGCGCTCAGTGAAGACTGCTACAGCATTGCATGGGAGCCAGCCAGTCAAGGACTGCACCATAGGAAGAGAGGCAAGAGGATGCCACAGTAAGTTTTGTTTGCTTATTGTTTTAATTGGATGGATGAAAGGGACTTATGCTGGAACCTTCTGGGTTTCAGAGAATGCGGGTGATCTTGTGCTGCATGGGAACGTTTGCATCCACCACCCTCCTCCCCAACTTTTGGGGCAAAATTACTCCATTGAGTATTAGTATTGGTATGTACCTATTAATTAACTGTAAGGATTGTAATTTGCAACAAGGTTTTCAGTATTCCTTATACACAGTATGGACAATGCTGTACAATATTGTACCGTACATGTATATTCTGCAGCAAGCAAGCCACTTTTCACAAAGAATTGTAATTAAGATATGTCTTCTTAGCCATTCAGAGCAGCAATCACTTACCCGCTAGATCGCGAATAAACAGACATTGTGAGGGCTCCCTTTTGGCTTGAATCTCTGACCATAAATGCCCCTTCTTTGGACTGAAAAGCAATTCAGATTTAGTTCATCCTTTCTTTTGTGTTTGACAGAAAATTCACATAAGACATTCAGCTGTTTACAAAATACTGTTGAATGTTTTATAAAGAGACCAAAGGAAGCTAAAGGTCAGGAGGTCAGAGTAGATGATCTTGTGGCCTTTAACTGTATGACTAAAAGAACAGTAACTTCTAAAATAAGGTAATGTACTTAACAGTTGTAGGGTATTGTACAAATGCAGGTGAGATCTCTGTATCAGCAGGAAGCTAAGTACTTTTCTGAGAACACATTAGAGTAAATATGAATATATAAATGCTGAGTCATTCACCTGTGTGTGGATCACTGTTGGGTGATTCCAAGGCTATTACTTAATCCAAAAGAAGCTTTGGTGTCTTTTGACTGTTGGATACTGATGTTTAAACTGTTCAAACTTTACTAGCATGGTTTATGATATTAGAACACATGACTTACATAGTAACATAATATTCTAATGATCTCTACCTAACCTCCTAATTTCTACAGCGATAGAGCTATTTACTATTTCTAGTTATTGGGGTCTTCTCCTACCTGGAGCTATTTCATTGCTTTATACTATTGAACTAAGTACACAAGCCTAGTGATATTGTATGTTAAGTTTGTAACACTGTGACTGGAGACTCCTTGTGCTATACTGTACATCTTATACACTCAGTACACTAGATGAATGGCACAACTCCATGGATATAACTCGCTGCTATTCATTAAAATACAGGTGACTATCAGCGGTAAGTTGACGATAACTCATATTTAACATCTTAAATATATTGAACATTTACATTTAACCCAGTCCACTGTTTCTGTGAATGTTTATACTGCACTGTGCTCTAATGCGATACAGACCCTTGAAACAACTTAAAGAATAAAGAGCTAAAACTTTATGGCTATTTGGCATCTGTGCAAGGCTCAAAATATAGTGGAACCACTGTGGTGCTTCATGCTTCTGTTCAGGGGACCAGGAGCAGAAAGGCCACAAACCTTGGCAGCTCTCTTCTTATGAATGTGGAAGGGGAATTGTGGGTGGGACATCTGCATGGTAGAACTCTGGCTAGCTGGATTGTGACCTGTGTAAATCCTGTAGTCACAACCCTGTGTAGTAGGTTGCAGTAAGCTTTAGCTGTACAGTGTAGCTTAAGTAGTTTAGCTAAGACTAGATGACCTCCTGAGGTCCCTTCCAACCCTGATATTCTATGATTCTATGAAGTGCTGTAGTCACAGCCATGCCATTGGCTGGAGGAGCAGAGTTAAATATCTGACTTGGTTAACACAAAACTAAAGATAGGACACACAAATCTATAAATATTTGAAGGATGAAAATGCCATGGCGACTAGGAATCATTTAGAGTGATTCATGGGATTATAACTAATAATAATGGAATGAAATTAAGAAATGGAAATGGAAAAATTAGACTGAATATCAGAAAAATTCTCAGAGTTAAATATATTAGAATACTCTCCCGTGGGAAGTGCTGGAAGCTCCATGTTTGGAGCATTGAAAACTAGACCACACAAATCACTAGAAAATATACTGTAAAGCAGGGTGGTAGACTGGATTATATAAGTGCTGTTCCTTTTCCTCTTTAACATCTATAATTTTATGTATTTCTGTGCACTCCCTCTGGCTGAGCTGTATTTTATCCAATCCCTGTGTTGGCCCCTGAGCAAAACTCTGTTATTCTCTCTAAAACAGTAACAATTTGAAGTCATAGATACAGTTGTATTTTATATTGACATGCACTTTTCTTCCCAAGGGTTTCACAATGCTTCACACAAAATATTAACATAGCACCAATAAAACACAATTGCCTATAGGCAGGACTAAGTGGGACACAACATGCTGCATGACAATAAGGGGAGTAGAAATTTTAGTTAAGGACACTGGGGCAAACCTCTACATTAACTAAGAGAGTATGAGATTTTTAATGTTCATACTGTGCGGACAGATTTCAGTTTTTAAAGTCTCACCCAAAAGACACGCACAGTAAACTGCATAGAACTCAGTTTATCTAATATGGAAGGTAGAAGACCTAAACAGAACAAGTTCTAGGGAGTCTAAGTATTCCACACCTGATGTTTAAGTATTCCACACCAAGACATCCCTTCATTTTAAAGTACTCTATCTTATTGTACAGTTAGCTCTGGATTTGATTGCTGAAATCTTCATGATGCATCTTGTAATACTGACAGAATAATTTAGATTGTGGGTAACTTTACTAACAATGAAAGTTTATTTATAAACCAACTGAATTACCTCCTGCTGTAGTAGAAGTTCTGCCTGATTTCTGGTTATGTTTTTACAGTACCACCTACAATAAATGACCAAGAAAAGACAGCTAAATTATGTTCTGATTTCAAACTATTTTAACAAAAATACTTATTGACTCTATTGTAAAGAGCAACACTTCTTAACCATTATACTATTCCCAAACCAAAAACTTAGTTAATATAAAGCTAAGGTTGTAAACAAACAGATATTAATTTTAAACAACTTTATAAGACTATTTCAGTTATAACAATAACACAAACAAAAACAAGATATTTATGAATGAGGAAATTCAGAGCTAAGGTTAAAAAAACAATGAAAAGTGAAAATGTTAGAAAGTCATAGTTAAAAAAAATCAAAATGTCAGAAAGTCTGGAAATATTTAAAGTTCCACTACCAATTTTAACTCTGCTGTTTACTATCACTCAGCTCACCCTAACTAGTGAAAGAACCCCATTAGCTTCCTCATAAAACAAGTGCTTCCTGTTTCATAGTTATATTTTTAAAATGTGCCCATCCCGTGTTCTGGATCTCACTCTCTAATTTATTTTTTAAAATTCCTACACAGTAACAATGTGAAAGTGTGGTGGGTTCTTGCCCATGCCATAAGAGTTGTTAGAGGGTCTAGTCTTCTGCCTTTGATAAATTGGTGGGTTCATAGTTTACAGTCCAATGTATCGAATTTTGCTCATATAGTGTCTCATAATCAAATATGTGATGGGATCGTGGTTGGGGAAAGAGGGCAACTTTACTGGTGTCAAGTCTAGCCCTATGATTTTCAATATTTTTTCCCATTTGTTGTAATTAAAGTTGAGATTAAGTAAAATCCTGGATATAAACACCCACAAGTTTGAGAAATTTTGCATTTACACTTGGTGTTTCAGGCCCATCTCTGGTTGGAATATTTGGGAATTTTACTCTTCCTCACCAGTCAATGAACCTTAAATATGTTGAAGTCAGTACTGGATAGTCATTGAAATGTACAAAACAGGAAAAGATCAGAGTATAATAGTATCTGGCTGTGAGCGCTCACAAATAGGAAACTTCCAGATTGTGACATCTTGACTTATGCAAACGGATGCAGTTATACTATTTATTGTATATGAGCTACCAGTGTTTATAACATTCTAGTCTCATAGCAAACAGCCATTGATTTGAATGGAGAAGAATCATGAAAACCGGAAGACAAATGGTGAATTCATTTTTAAGATGATGATTTATAGGAAAAAATAAGGGCCTTCATCCTGCAGTGGCAGTCATTACTCAGGCAAACTCCTGTTGACATAGTAAGGACTGAAAGAGCAGGCCCTAAAAATGTACAACCCTAACCAATTCTCAGGGAGGAGGCACAATAATCATTTTCAAGTGTACTTACTCATATGCTTCTAAATTATTTTGCTCGTTCTCAGTTACATAATTGCTGGGAATTAGGCCTTCATTACTAAAATAAATACAAATGAAAGATATAACACAATGTAAAGTATTAATGGGATTAAAATGTTAATATTCCTTTCACTTAACAAGAGGGCAACTAACACTTTGGCCACATATCAAGTATGAGCTATGTTTCTGTGAATTCAGACAGTCATTGAAGGAAGACCCCAGGATTCTTCTTATCAACCTGGTGATTTTTCAAAGGACAGATGATGGGCAAATACTGTCTGTATGAATTGTTCAGTATGGGAGTGTTCTCTGGAGAACCAGGAAGTGGGTGAATTTGTGTTGCCAGCTCTGCACAAGACCCACCAGGTGGCACTGAAGCCTAGATTTTACCTTTGAATGCATATGCATGGCAAATGCACACATTAGAAAGCAGAATGTGGCTCAAACACTAGATTGAGTTGCATACAGGGCCGGTGCAAGGAAGTTTCGCGCCCTAGGCAAAACTTCCACCTTGCGCCCCCCCAGCCCTGCGGCAGCTCCCTGCCCCCCCCTCCGCCCTGAGGTGCCCCCCCCCCCCGCGGCAGCTCCCCCTCCGGGAGCCGTGCGGCAGCTCCCCACCCCAGCTCACCTCTGCTCCGCCTCCTCCCCGAGCACGCTGCCCCCACTCTAATTCTCCTCCCAGGCTTGCGGTGCCAAACAGCTGATTGGCGCTGCAAGCCTGGGAGGCGGGAGAAGTGGAGCAGCGACAGCGTGCTCGGGGAGGGGGCGTAGCAGAGGTGAGGTGGGGTGGGAAGCCCTGCGGCAGCTCCCCCCCCCCGCCCTGAGGCACCCCTGCGGCAGCTTCCCACCCCCCTGGCCCGGGGAGCCGTGCGGTACCTCCCCACTCCAGCTCACCTCTGCTCCGCCTCCTCCCCGAGCACGCCGCCCCCACTCTAATTCTCCTCCCAGGCTTGCGGCGCCAAACAGCTGATTGGCGCTGCAAGCCTGGGAGGCGGGAGAAGTGGAGCGGCGACCACGTGCTCGGGGAGGAATGCTGTAAAAAAAAATTGGGGGCACCGCTTTTTGGCGCCCCCAAATCTTGGCGCCCTAGGCAACCGCCTAGTTCGCCTTAATGGTAGCACCGGCCCTGGTTGCATATATATATATATATACCTACATTTTACATAATTGCCAATTATTTTAATTCCCACCTTCTAAAAGAACCAGTTGCGCTCAAGGTTATTACGTATGTCAGCGAGCTTGTCACTGTACAGTTCCTAGAGGAAGACATGGTCCCTGCTCCAACGGGTTTACAAACTAATTTGGACAGACATTGCAGTTCAGATGCACAGTACACCAGATGACTGTCTAATCTCTGAACAAGCCAAATTCTTTTATATGTATCTGGTGGATTATCACTGAGCCTCTAGGTGGAAGAAGTGTGTTTAAAGGAGGGATTTGAATTAGGAAGGGATGGTTATTTGGCACATAAAAAAAAGCAGCTATTCCATACATAAGGGGAGGTGGAGGTGTGGATGAAGACATTAATTTGAGAGAAGGGGGACACAATGAAAGCATTACTGAGGGAAGATGGACCATAAGTGAAGTTCAGATCCAAACTTTTTTTAAAGTTCAGGGGTATTTGGATCTAGGATTTTGGTTCAGGCAGACCTAACTCTAAAAACAATATTTTACTGAATTACATACCCTTTCTACAATTCTGCCATCAGCTACAATGGTGCAACCCTAGTAACTTCAATATAAGATATCACTGTATGAAACTAGATGGGAAGATAGGCACAAGTGTGACTGAGAGCAGAAATTGGCTTAATTGCAGTACATCTATCTAGATACTTATATGACTGTAGTTGCTATCTTATCTGAATGCCATTTCATCACACTCACACAACATTTCTTCTGATTCACTGTATTGTAAAATACTTTACAAATTAAGTATGAAGCACCAGATTTTCAAAAGAGCTCAGCACCCAACAGGTCCTAAATGAAGTAGCCAGGTTTCCAGAACTACTCAGCACCCAGCAACTCACTCTCTTCTCAAATTCCCAAATGCTGCTCTTGTTTAGCCTGGTGTGTGTCTGTCTAGATTCTAGATTCCCATTATTCTCAATGGGAGATGCTGGGTGCTGAATGTTTTTCAAAAATCTGGCTGCTTCGTACAGATGCCTAACTGGGAGCCGAACACTTTAAAATCTGGCCCTAAAATATATTTATGCCTCTAATTTTTATTTTTTTAGGAAGATAGATAGAAACAAATGGGTCCAAATATGCCTCCTCTCTTACCCATACTGGTCTCTTGCCTTCCACCAGTGGGGGTCATACTTCTCAAGGATAATGTATTCTTCTGATTTCCTGAGTGTTAAGTCACAGGGTCCTTTGGCAAAAAAATCATAGAGTGCAATGACTCTGATTTTCTCTTCATACTCTTCAGGGATCTGTGGGGGTAACGCTGGTAGTGGCTTCCTCTTTGATTGCTGAACAAATTGCCTGTCACACTGTTGAGAGAAAAAAATATCATAATTGGTTTACATTTCTTTCCCTGCTTATTATTAGTAGTATTATTAGTAGTAGTAATATTTTATTTTATTTTTATTCTTATGTTGTCTCTGTTCCTGAAAGAAACTGATCACGATTCCTTCCCTCCCTATGCCTTATCATCCAGTCAGTTGCACTTGCAAGAAGGCAACAGAGTACAGTTGATTGCACGTGGATAACTGTTACTCAAGCCAAAGTTACACTGACAAAATAAATAAATAATATGCATATAATGTGACTGTAGCCAAAATAGAGCATTTCCCCCACCAACGTGCTTGCAGTTACATTAATGCGGTATGAATTCTGGGACAGCTCCTCAGCTGATGTAAATCAGAATAGCTCCATTGAAGTCAATTGAGTTACACCAGCTGGGTTTGGAGAACATTGCATACATGGTTAACTTAGCAGCAGGAATATAAACATTTTGTTTTGCATGAACATAGGGCCTGGTTTTGCGCTCGGTTACACTGTTGTAAAGTTGGGAGGAACTCATCAAAGTCAGTGGAGTTAGGCCAAATGAAAGTAAAACCATACTCAGGTCCTTCGTGTCTGGAAAAAATACATAACAATGTAAATCTTCTAAATCTTTGCACTCTTATTAAAATACTCTTTACAATATTTATATGAAGTATGTATTATTGCAACTTTAAAGATTTGGCAGGGAGTAGTTACACTAGTGCAGTGGTTCTCAAATTTTTTTTTCGCGGACCACTTGAAAATTGCTGAGGGTCTCAGCGGACCACTTAATGATCTTTCCAAATGTTATTTGTACCGTTAGCTAACTATTGTGAAGCGCTTTGGACAAAAGCGCTATATAAAAAAACCTTAATAATAATTAACATTTTTTGTTCTACAAATAAAAGCACACAACTCATATTTTAATATCAGTAGTCTTACCTTTCTACTGCGATGGATGTGCCCTCTCTCCCCCACCACAGCAGCCACATAGCTGAGGCTGGGAAGGAGGACCGTCTCTTCCCAGCAGCTGGAATCCTGTAGCTGGGGAAAGTCGCCTCTTTCTCTGGCCGCCGCAGCCCTGCACGTCCCAAATTCCCTCCACCCCCTCTATTCACCCCACTGCTCCCTCCCACCTACCCCCTATTTCCCCAAAGGCCACCACCTCACCTTACATGTGTGTCTTCTCCAGGGTCCAGGCACCTAATTAGTGGAGCCATGCCCTTCATTTTCTTGTGTGCGGCCACCCAGGCACGCACATTAGAGGGAACTATCCACATTTTGAGAACCTCTGCACTAGTGCCTGCTCTGGCATATATTCAGTGTCTGGGCTTGGATATGTCACTTAACCTCTTTGTACTTCAGTTTCCTGAATCTGTACGATTTTACTTACTCTGTGCTTTTGGGTAGACACATAGGAGAGCTGTTGTGACATTGAGTATCCAGCCATCAAGTCTACGTCATTGTCCAGGCTCAATTTTGTTCTCACTGCTCTAATTTTGGAGAATAAAAACAGTGCTTGTGAGAATATATAGCACCAAACAGATTAGCTGTGGGGGAGGGAAAAGGTCTGAAAATTTTTACAAATTTTAGCAGATTTACTGAAAACTGAGGGGTTTTAGAACCTTTTATATGTGACTAGTTTGAAAGCAAATGACTTATTTTGATTAGCTTAATTACTGGCAAGTTGAAGCTAAAATTTAATTTACCTTTTCTGCACTGAACAGCAGCAGCAGCAAAAAACAGACTGGATGGTGTGATCTGAAAACAAGAACATTTTCTATATTTTTAGTACTGTTTTTGGTTTACTGCATTGAAGTGTGTAATAGGTTCTTTGCCACGAACTTGCTGTGAGACTCTGGGCTAGTCACTTGGGACCAGATTGTGGAACATTTACTCATGGGAATAGTCCAATTGAAACCAGTGGAACTACTTAAGTGAGTGCTCGCCAGCATAAGGAAGGACTCCACAATTGAACCCCTAACCTTTCCGTGCCTCAGTTTCCTCATCTGTTGAAGTTATCAATGCTTTCCCACTTCTGTAAAGCACTTCGAGATCCACAGATGAAAAGCACTATACAGGTGCTAAGTATTGTTCCTATTTACAGATGGATAAATTATTAACCACAGTGAGCAGTACAATAATAAAATGCTGATTAGGCTATTTTTTCTTAATGAATACATAGCACCAGAAGAGCCTCTGATGTTATAAATGTCCTCTTGTGAGGTGTGAAAAATCTGCAGAACCAACCTGGCATCCATACACATTTTTTATGTTGAGCTCCCTATTCATGTTTTGCCTGTAATACAGTCTTGCTTGTAGTGTACTCACCGTTCTTGGCTAGGATTTAAGAGAAACCCTGTGTGGTTATACTAGATTGTTTTAATCAGTGTGGAAGCTAGATATCCAAGGAGAGCTACAGATTCCTTCTGTATGCAGCAACCTTTATATCCTTCCTGTCTCTTCTCTTCCACAGGGGACACTACATTCTTGTCATTAGAAGATGCTCTAAAGACACATATTAGGTAGTGTCCTTCCCTTAGGACTGAGTATTTTTCCAAATTTATCTTTCATGCATGTTCTTTTCAAAGTCACACTAATGTGTTCAGTTTTTTATTCCCTCTTCACCATTTTTGGTTTGTTATGCCCCCCATCTGGGATGATGACCCAATTTCATTTAATTTACATGTGAGGGATTTGGATGAAATATTTCAGTGTAAGTAATAAGAAAATCCATTCTCTATGTAGTCTAAATCTACATAAGAGAGGAAGTATAGTATAATGGTTAGCACATAGGCCTCTGAGTTAGAGCTCTGGAGTGTTAATCCTGGCTCTACCATGTTTTCACTGCGTGAGCATGGGCAAGTTACTTATAAGTTAACCTCTCTCTGCTTCATTTTATCCATCTGTAAAATGGAAATAGGACATTGTAAGAATTAAGTAATGTTTGTAAAAGAGCTTTAGCATCTTTTGCTATATAATCTCAGTGCATATCATTATTATACGTCTTTCAGGTACAGAAGCCTCCAAAACAAGAGCTCAAATCTGATCTCAAGAGAGTTAGTCATACATTACTATTTATCTTGTATCACAGCTACTATGTTTATGCAATTCCTCCTATACTGCTTGCAAATGAACAAGTGGAGAGAAGAGATCTAAAGGGGTCAGCGGCAGCAAGATAATTGACCTTTATTTGACCTAATTTCTGGATGGATGACACCTGGGGTGGGAGAGGGGGCTTGAGCCAGGTTTCTTGGTTGGAGATTGCATGACCTTTAGGCAGCTGAAAGAGAAGGGAAAGTTAGGCAGCTGATATATGGCTGGGTGTTCCCATAACCACTAGGTTGTGGGTGGTTTAGGCAGCTGTTTTGGAACTGGAGGAGCTGCTTGAGTTGGAGTCATTTTAAAGATGAGTATATGTTAGCATAGCACCGCAAGGCAGTTTACTAAGAATCTGTGTACCATAGCATTCAAAAGGTTAAGTGGCCTTATTATACTTGGTGAATTATTTGACCAATAAAGATATATACAGTATTTAACAAATCTTACACTATAAAAAGGGAAAGAGAATGGCAAAGTTCAGGGAGATAAGATCAAAATTAGTTCTTAGTCAGAAAAGGAAGAAACCTGTGGCTTATGCTTGTTTTGCTTTGAAAAGTTACCAGTGAAGCTTGTGGGGGCAATTTGCCATAGACCATGACATCCTGTGAAGAGCCTATAGTGTGGGACTTTGACAAGCCCATTTTAATCACAAGATATCATAAACCGCTTGATAAAAGTTTCCAGTGACAGCTATGGAAAATATGAGGATTGGAAATGCCCAAACCAGCTGACATTAATTTTTTTTTTTTTTTTTTAAAGAAGCCAGATTAAAAAAGCTGTGTGCAGTGAGATAGGTTTGTTGCATTACTTTCAATTGTTCATGAAGCTATCACCTTGCTATTTAAAACTGTTGCTGTTTAGCTTTGCCAGAACATGCTTTCTCCTACTGGTGCTTGCTGTAATTTCTAGTTTATTTACCATATTTTTCCAGACAAGGAGCTATAAACAAGAAAAAAGAAAAGAGTGTTTGCAACTTTCAGTATCTTAATATCACTGGTCTATGTTTACCTTCAAAAGGAGAAATTCAGAGGGAAAGTCTGAAATTGTATTGAATTAATTACTGGAATGGTGTTAGATGGCAGTGTGGAATTCCAGGTGCTGACTTTTGAATGAGGTGAACTGACATTTGTCCATTAGAGATATCAAGGTATTTTTCATTACCCAAAGTGTTTCAGTTGGGGGTAGTGTTTGCCCCTGACTTAGATAGCGTATTGCCACCATGCACTGTTAAAGAGCTTCTACGTTCCACCATAAAGGTGTCTACATTTCAGTGATGGGTCACGTAATCCCTGTATATCTCTTCCTTGCCTTAGTGCTGCAAGGCTCAATTAACATTTGTAAAGTACTTACCAGAGATATTTAGATCAGGCTCTGTAGAACTTCAAAGTATTATTAAAACAACATTCTTAAGTACACTGAAGATCTGACTATAATCACAAATGCAAATGAATTTAGAGTTCAGGCTGGTTTGAGTAAAGGTGGAATATCAGCCCAGGAATTTTCTGCCTTCACTGAATTTCAAACTCTTTCTGTAAAGTATAGGCACTTTCCACACTTGAATCTACTTTGCTAGGTTAAAAGAAACCAGCAATAAATGAAATGTCTGTAATGCATTTTACATATATCCTAATCTTCTATTTACCAGCTAGTCTCTTATAGTGCTTAAGGAATCCTAACAAACTATGGGCTGAATCAGTAATTAGGATGTTTCATGGTATGCAGTGTAGGTCTCTATTCTGCACTCCTTACTTGGGCAAAACTTTCACTGAGTTCAGTGTTTTGACTGTTTGCCAGAAGCTGGGATTGGGTGACAGGGCATGGATCACTTGATGATAACCTGTCTGCTCATTCCCTTTGGGGCACCTACCATTGGCCACTGTCAGAGGACAGGATACTGGGCTTGATGGACCTTTGGTCTGACCCAGTATGACCGTTCTTATGACTGAAAAAGAGTGCAGAATATGACCCATAATCCAGTAACCGTGGCCTAGATTATCATCTCTTGCAGAGAAATGAGTGTGAAAGGCCTGAGAGGTAGGGTGGTTATGTGAGGTTTGCTGCCCTTCTTTCTTCTTCCTATCCTACCATATCCTCCTCTAGCTCCATGGAGTTCACAGGGCGTGAGGTCCTAGGGAAGGGACATCCCCAGCTTTGTAGAGGCAGATCTGTTTGCATGCATTGTTCCTGATTTGGCCGTCTCTCTCTCCCTTGCAGCACCGCTTCTGAAGGAGTTGTTTTGTCCTTGCATTGATTCCCACTTTGGCTACTCAGTAGCAGCTGCAGAGTGACTCAATGGGAGTTAAAGCTGTGAGCTGTCTTATTGAAACACCATATTTCTGGTGGAAATCTGGCCAATCAGCCAGGGACAGCATCATGAAATAAGAAGTACTGTGAGAGTTCTTCAGAGACTACTGAGAGTTGCAGGTTTTAGGATTTGATTCAATGGGGCTAGTTACATTTGGATACTTTGATTTAAAACACTGGAATGCTATTGGGATATCCCAGGTGAAGGCCTATTCAGGTGGGCTGCGTAGGCCGTCACATCTTGCAAAGTTACTGGTGAGCCTGCTATTTACACAATACATGTGACACTTCTTTCTCATTCTGACCTCCTTGATTAGAGAATTTGCAGTTCACAGACCACAAAAGTGACACAATAACTCATAGTGACGCTGCAGCCCTTATCAGGAAGAGAAGATGACCCATACCTGTACCTCTAAACTTTAGATTCTAAAGTATCCACCGCAAATGTCAAAGTGCTTGGCTCTCCGTGTGAATAACTCGATTAGACTTGCTCACATCATAATCTTGTGCTAGCAAGACAGGAAGTTATATACACACAGAGCTGACTCCAAGTATTGTAGCAATGATTAATAAAGTGGTACAGGAAGCCTGCACTTCCTGACAGAAGCACATGCAGCATATTGCCTCACATAGACATCTCTACACTCTTTATTACTTATTTTTTTAAAAATCCCTCCATTCAAGAGAGAGAAGCCAGAACTCAAAGTGCAACAGAGAGAAAATTAACTTCATTTGGATACAAAAAGCCAAATTCTGTTTTCTTTAATGTACATGAGATACTTGAGAGAGAAAGAAGAAATGATCACAGAACTAAAAATTTAATGGTAACTGTGATGCTCGCAGACCAGGTGCCAGCCTATGCCAAGGCTTCTTGGCATAGGTGGTGGGTGAACCCCCGCTTGGGGGAGGCTAGCCTGCCAGCCCCACCCCTTCCACCCAAGACCCTGCCCCTTCACGCCAGACCCCTGAAATCCCCCTTCTACCCCATAAAAGGAGAAGCCCTGACTCTGAGGGGTTCCCGCAACCAGAGGAGCCCTGGCCCGCCTGCCCCAGCCACACATTGGGCCGAGCCACTGCTGCTGACCCCCTTGACCCACTGCCCCCCCCCCCCCACCTCCGCTGACTGCCGGCCCAAGCCCTGGGCTGAGCCACCAGTCTCCCTGAGTGCCAGGCCAGCCCCAGGCAGAACTACCAGCTCCCCTGACCCCCGAGTGCCTGCCGAGCCAAGCTGCCATCCCCCCCGCCAGAGTCGGGCCAGGCCAAGCCGCCATCCCCTTAGTGCCAGCTCCTCCCACCCCTGAAGGCCCTGCCCCCCTGTTGAGCTGCCAGCCCCAGCGCCCGGCGGAGCCTCGCCATTCTGCTGGCTCTCTGCATCCCTCCTCACTCCCCTGTCCGGAGGAGGAGGGACACGGCGAGCAGCAGGGACCTTGAGGGTGTGTGGAGTGGAGGAGGCAGTAGGAGTCTTGGGGAAGGGTTGGGGCCAGGTGTCCGACAGCGGGTCAGTGGCAGCACCAGGGAAGGCAAAGGCTTCCCTGGCCTATTGTACCCGCTGCCCATGCCTCTTGGCCTCAACTGCACACTGACAAATGCATAGCTGGAATTCAGTCTGGCTCTCGTGTGTTAGTATTCTTAAAATAGATATTAGATTGATAAAAATGTGTTTAGAATTTATGAAATGCTTGTAGGTTGCTACATACATTAATCTCACTTATAATTAAGGCTGTGAGTCTGTCACAGAGGTTGCGGAAGTCACGGATTCCATTACTTTCCACGACCTCCATGACTTCTGCAGCGGCCAGTTCTCTCTGCTCAGCTGCAGAAACGTGAAAGGTGGGGTGGGCAAATTTCAACAAAATAAAGACATCTCAAATGGATGATGAACTGCCCAGGAAGGAAAGGAAAGAACTGTTTAACTCCACTGTTCTGCCAGCAATGATATACGGAGGAGAAAACTGGTCAATGACGAAAGCAGAGAAAGAAAAATTCGCTGTCACCCAGAGAGCAATGGAAAGGCGAATGTGCAAGATATCGCTCCGTGATCACATACCAAATGAGGAGATCAGACGGCTTACAGAGGTGACCAATGTAGTGCAGGCAATGTACGACGCAAAGCAAAGATGGGCAGGTCACATAGTATGCAGGTAAGACAATAGGTGGACAACCCACACCATTGATTGGATCCCCAGAGACCACAAACAACCGCTGGGCAGACCGAAAACGCGCTGGGCCGATCCCATGACAAAACTCTTTGGCCAGAAATGAAAAGAATGTGCTTGCAACAAAATAGAATGGTGTGGCATCGACCTGCGTTCGTGGAGGGACGGTCGAGGACAAGCCAGACAAAGGTGACAAAAGTGATTTATAGTAGAAGTCATGGACAGGTCAGGGGCTGTGAATTTTTGTTATTGCCCATGACTTGTCCATGACTTTTACTAAAAATACCCATAACTAAATCATAAGCTTACTTATAATATCTGTATCCCATTTATAAGGTAATATTTAAGTGTTTGCTCTGTGACTGCAAAAGTGTTTGTTCTGAAATCACCAGTCAGGAGAGAAGCATGTCCAAGTGTGAAATACTAGTTTGCCACATGGAGTGTTACGTCTTGCCCACTAAGAAGGCTCATTGGAACCAAATGAACCGTTGTGAAGCATCAAAGAACAAAGACTTGGTTGATCGCTCTCCCTCTGCACATACCATGAAAAGGAGACATGCAGGTGAACTCATCTCATCAGTTTGAACTCTGGGGGAAGACTGTATGTCTATGCTGCTTGTACTTGGAGAGGGCAAGATTTCTAAGCATAAACAAGGGATTCCCAGTGCCTGGCCTGGGTGAACGCTAGGAGTACTTATGGAGCTTGCATATTATAGCAGCTTCTATTACCTTTTGGAACCTAAGACTGTAACTCATTTGTGTGTGTATGTTTACCTGCTTTAACCTTGTAAATAACTCTCATCTTTCTTTTTCTTGGATAATAAATGATTAGTTAATTTATTATAGGATTGGCTACAAGCGTTGTTTTTGGTGTAGGAGCTAAAGTGCAAGTGATCTAGGGTAAGTGACTGGTCCTTTGGAACTGGGAATAACCTGAACATTGTTAAAATAACAGGAGTACTTGTGGCACCTTAGAGACTAACAATTGTTAGACTGAACATTGTTGTGATTTTTGATGTAAGGGACCATCTATCAGAAAGGCAAGCTTTACCTGGGTGGCAAGATAGGTTGGAGTACCCAAGGGGACTGTCTGTGACATCCTGTTAAGGCAGCTATAGTGCCTGAGGAGTTCACACTTGAAACTTGGTTGGTGAAATTTAAGTATAGAACTTACAACCAATTTGGGGTGTGTGCCCTGTTTCTCAATAGTGTGCACTGAGGTTGGTACTCACACTCCTGAGCCACTACAGACATCTTGACAGTAACTTAGGTACAGGTGATCATGACTTGATCATATTTATAATGTGCAAACAGAATCAAGTCCACATCTGTGATATATATATACTTGGTGCTTTATAAGGGACAGTTTCACAAGGCTGAAAACAATTATGAGCCAAATCAGCTGGGAGGAAGAATTTAATCAGAAAAATATGAATGATAATTGGGAATTGTTTAGGAACATTTTCCTAGATGCCCAAAAAGCCACAATCGAGGAAGAAGGCCCTATTGATTAAAAACAGACATGGTTTAGAAAGGAAGTAAAGGTAATATATTACAAATGGAAGAAACGGACGTTCATAGTAATGAATATAAATCAGAAGGTAAGAATTATAGAAAATTTATAAGGGAAGCAAGGGGACACAGGGAGAAATCTATGGTCAACAGAGTTAAGGATAATATGAAGGAGTTTTTTAAGTATATGTGGAACAAAAAGAATCCTAACAATGGTCTTGGTCCATTACTAGATTGATATGGTAGAATTATTAATAATAATGCAGAAAAGGAAAAGTGTTCGATAATATTTCTGTTCTGTATTTGGGGGAAAACAGATGATGTAATATCATATGATAACACTCTTTCCATTCCACTAGTATCTCAGGAGGACGTTACACAGCAGCTACTGAAGTTAGACATTTTAAAATTAGTGGGTCCAGATAACTTGTATCCAAGAGTTTTAAAAGAGCTAATGAGGAGATCATTGGCATATTAAAGATGATTTTCAATAAGTCTTGGAACACTGGAGAAGATTCAAAAGACTGGAGAAAGCTAATGTTGTGCCAATATTTTAATAGGGTAAACAGGATAACCCAGGTAATTACAGGCCTGTCCTTCTGCCATGGATCCCAGCGGATACAGGACTTGATTAATAAAGAATGAAAGGAGGGTAATATAATTAATGTCAGTCTCAACATAGTTTTATGGAAAATAGGTCCTGTCAAACTAACTTCATATACTTTTTGGTGAGATTACAAGTTTGGTTGTATAAGGTAATAGTGCTGATGTAATATACTTAGCCTTGTGTAAGGTATTTGACTTGGTACCACATGACATTTTGATTAAAAAACTAGAATGAAATAAAATTAACAAGGCACACATTAAATGGATTAAAAACTGGCTAACTGACAGGTCTCAGAATGCAATTCTAAAGGAGGAATCATCATCAAACTGGTGTATTTCTAGTGGGGTTCTGCAGGGATCGGTTCTTGGCCCTACACTATTGAACATTTTTATTAATGATTTGGAAGAAAACAAATTCATTACTGATAAAGTTTGCATCTGACACAAAAATTGGGGGAGTGGTAAATAATGAAGAGGATTGGTCACTGATACAGAGCAATCTGGATCTCTTGGTAAACTGCGCACAAACAGACATGCATTTTAGTATGGTTAAAGGTAAATGTATGTATCTGGTAGCAAAGATTGTAGGCCATAATTAAGGCTAAGTTGTTGTCACGGATATTTTTAGTAAAAGTCATGGACAGGTCACGGGCAATAAACAAAAATTCAAGAAGCTTGTGACCTGTCTCAAACTTTCACTAAAAATATCCCTGACAAAAGGGGTAGGTGGGTTCAGCACCCACTGCTGCAGGGACTCCCAGGTCCCCCACTGCTACAGTGCGTGGGAGCTCCGGGGCCCCCCTACCCATGGGGCTGGGCAGCTGCAAGGGTCCGCTGTCTGCCCGTGGTGGCTGGGCAGCTGCGGAGTCCCCCCACCACCCAGGGGATGGGAGATGCGGGGGCAGGGCTGGCTTGGAACTCCAGCTCTGGGGCAGAAAAAGTCATGGAGGTCAATGGAAGTCACAGATTCCATGACCTCCATGACACAATCGTAGCCTTAGCCATAATTACATGATGGGGGAACTCTATCCTCAGAAGCAGTGACTCTGAAAAAGATTTGAGGGCCATGGTGGATAATCAACTAAACATGAGCTCCCAGTATGACATTGTGGCCAAAAGGGCTAATGCAATCTTTGGATACAATCTCAAGTAGGAGTAAAGAGGTTATTTTACCTCTGCATTTGGCCATAGCGTGACCACTGCTGGAATACTGTGTCCAATTCTGGTGTCAACATGTCAAGGATGTTGATAAAATTGTAGGGTTCAGAGAGAAGAATGATTAAAGGATTAGAAAACATCCCTTATCATGATAGATTGAAGGAGCTCACTCTATTTAGCTTAACAAAGAGAAGGTTACGTGACTTGATTACAGTCAATAAGTACTTACAGGGGGAACAAATATTTAATAATGCTCTCTTCAGTCTAGCAGAGAAAGGTATAACATGATCCAAAGGCTGGAAGTTGAAGCTAGACAAATTTGGAAATAAGGTGTACATTTTTAACAGAGTAATTAACCACTGGAACAACTTACCAAGTGTCATTGCAGAGTTCTTCTCCATCAGTAACACTTTTAAAATCAGGATTGGATGTTTTTTAAAAAGAGATGCTTTAGGAATTATTTTGGGGAACTTCTATGGCCTGTGTTATACAGGAGGTCAGATTAGATGATCACAACAGTTACTTCTGCCCTTGGAATCTATGGATCTCTGAAATAGAATTTTGCCTATTGACTCTTATAGTTTAAACATTGTTTTTACACACTTTCTCCCTGAATTCATGTTGTGGAAGGGCATGAGCCAAACCCACTGAAGTCAATGCAGAGATTCTCATTGACTTCAGTGGGCTTTGGATCAGGCCCTTAATGGAGTAGCTTGCCCTTTGGAAAAACCCTTTGCATACACCAGAGGAGGTTGCTGAACAGTAATGATGATGCTCACCACACACACATACACACTGTCTGCCTGCCTCCACCCTAGTTATGTGGTTCCAAGATTTCACTGTTTTTATCATTAATTTTTGTTGATTTCAGTGGGAGTCTTGCCTCAGTAAGGAATCCAAGAGTTGGCCCTAAATGCATTTTCCAAAGGGAACATGTGTAGTAGCTGTTGAGGTTTAAAATATTATAACCCACAGACATAATGGGACAGGGCACTGGAACGAAAATGCCCTTTACTCCTTTTGCTGTTAATATGAAGATGTATTTTTGTTTTCAGTAAGTAGTTGTTTGGGAATATGTCTATGTAAATATGTCAGCTGTGGTGACAGCACACTTTTCAATCCTTACTTCTCTGAATGGTGGGCTTTCACTTAAGCTACCAAAACATAGTCAATGATTTAAAATTTATGCCAGCTGAGGATCCGGCCCTTTGGCTTTATAGCTTGTCATGCATTTTGTCTTTGGTGGTAATGGTAAGAATCTCATTTCTCCAGACATTTGGTAGTCTGAAACAAAGCTACATATTGCTCCCAGATAAAATAATAATCTAACAATGGCAGGGAAATCACAAGGGGAAAGTCAACCAGTCTTATAGCTTGCCCTCTCCTCCCCAAAAGTGGCTGGAAGGAAGACACCTGTCCTTAAAACAGTGACTAGTTATATGTTCTGCTGACTAGCTGACAAGTATAAATCAAACACCTGTGCAAAGCCTGAAAGCCATATTGACCAAAAGGTCTGTGAGACCCAGACTTAGGATTCAGTGATTTCTGAGGCACCATTTTGAAGATACCTGCAGAGATATAGGTGCAGGAGACATAATAAATGGGAAATGGGTAACCAAGAGTACCCTGAGGCATAGTTAGTTGACATGTTGAGCAGCTGCCATCATAGTAAACAATCTAGGAAAGGATCTGCGACTGGTTCTAGCTATGCACAGCAGAAGAGTGGTGTGCTGGGTGCCAGAGGAAGGGAGGGGGAAGAAAAAGATGTGCCTGTGGGGCGGAGGAGAGGTGGGTTGCTTGAGGAGACGCTACAGAGACAGTTCTGTGAAAATTAAAGGTGGCATAATGAAAGTGCAGGAACCCTCTGATCTTTGAGATGTTCCCATTGCTGCTAAATTCTACACTGGAACTACAAGATTAAGACTATAGATGCTGCACAAAATTTTAGGGCCCATGGGTGCCCTTTAAATTGATATAGCTGCCCATATATGTGGCCAGTATATGCATAAGAATATGTGCCACTTCCTTCAGATCTCCTAAATATAAATTGCTCTAATTAGAGTGGAATCTGTTAGCTAGACAAAACCAACAGCCAAGGTAGAAATGTATTTTTCTTATCACTTGTCTTTTATAATCTAATACTCAGATTTTTTTTATTTTGTTTTGCCATTTCTGATAGAATGATGCTAAACGTTGATAATTAGTCTGATTCTAAGCAATCATGTTCTTGTACCAAACTCCGAACACCACTTTGTTTTTCAAGCAGATTGAGTTACTTGTGTAAATTGGTACATTGAGGCATAGTCCGCCCACCTAACCTATCTTTGCTCATCAAAAACATCTCATTTGTGACATATAGAGTGTCCAACAATTGATTAGATATTGCTTGCCTTTCATCCAGACTGAAAAAAACTATAAAATCATGTCCTCTTGGAAATCAACAGTAAAGTTTGCTTCTAAAACTACATACTTTTTCCCAAACCAAATGTTGTTTTTCCACTAATAGAAAAATATTGAAATTCCTGAAGTTTTATCACTTAGCTCTTGATTGAGCTGAATTCTTCATAATCAGAAAGTTTGCCTATAATTCTGTTAAATTTCCCTGTCATGTCTATGCACGACACACTTTTAAGGACAGTCCTTTGGTTTCTGATCCTCTTGTGTTCCCCGTTTGTAGAGTTCACTAGTCTGTATGTTGGTAACAATAGTAGCTTTGCTGAAGCCATCATAGCAATTTTGTGAAGTAATTCGGAAAGTTAACACCAACAATTTTAATATGCATATTAATATGACAATTTCAGAGCAGGATAATTGGAAAATATGGTGATATTTATGCAGCTCATTGCTAACTAGTGTACAAAACAGAACATAAAGCATAAAATACATGGCCCACTTTACTTACAGGTAGAAAGAATCATAGTTGATTGTCTGCTTGTATTCAAATAAAAATTCAATCCTTTCTTCTTCAGTTGTTGTGTCGGTAACAGTAAAATCTCTCTAACTGAAATCCTACCTCAGAGAAGAGGTATGTTTTAGCACAGGCAAAATTTAGCCCCACCTACTTTCCTGTTTTAAAAAAAAAAAAAATCAGAGGCTTGATACTAACCTCACACCAGAAGTATTTCCACTGAAGCCTTGTTCTTGTATCACATTTTGCTCTACAGCAGAATAACTGAAATCTTGATACCTAGTCTACTTTAAAAAAAGTCTGAAACCACAAAGAAGATCAGACATATACCAGAAGATTTGGTGCAATTCAGGCAGATTTTCTGTGCCTATTGTTATATGAAACCAAGTAATAACAATGAAAAGAGTAAGAAAGGAGTTTCTGAAGGGTGATTGAACTTGTCCAGGGGAAATTACAAGATAGCATTTACAGATTTCCCTTCTGAGTATTAAAAAGTTGAATAAAGCAATGGACTATAATGACAAGCTGACCCAATCCAAAATTAATAATTTGGAGTCTAGACTATATTTAAATCAAGTGTTTTGATGGAGGACAGCACTGGAATTCTATCTTTACTTTTTAGATAAACTTCAGTAAAAATTCATATTTAAAAGTACGTTAAAATAACATAACTTTGATTGCAAAGTCACAGATCAAAAGTTAGGAAATGCCAGATTTACAGTTTCTGATGAAACCTTCATTCTACTCCTTTGTGTCCATCCTTCGCACTGAATTTGGCAGGGATCCTGTGGGGAAAATAGTATGGGATCATGTAATTAAAGACTATCAAAACAAAAGCTAATCAAAATACAGAATTTCTGAGTTGCGGGAAATTTCGACATTTAAAAATTTCCTGCAAAATGGAAATTCCATACAATTTTCATTTAGAAAACCGACACATGGTGTTTCTGAACTGAATCACAGAAATATAGGGCTGGAAGGGACCTCGAGAGGTCATCTAGTCCAGCCCCTTGTGATGAGGCAGGACCAAATATACATAGAGCATCCCTGGTAGGTGTTTGACCACCCTCTTCTTAAACATCCCCAAAGATTGGGATTCCACAACCTCCCTAGTCCAGTCCTTAACTATCCTTATAGTTAAAGTTTTTCCTAATAGCCAACCTAAATCTGCCTTGTTGCAAATTAAGCCAATTACTTCTTGACCTATTTTCAGTGGAGAGCAATTGATCACTGTCCCCTTAACATATTTGAACACTGTTATTAGGTCTCCCCCTCATCCTTCTTTTCTCAAAACTAAACATGCCCAGTTTTTGTAACCTTTTCTTACAGGTCAGGTTTTCTAAAAACTGTTATCGTTTTTGTTGCTCTCCTGTGGCCTCTCGTCAGTTTGTCCACTATTTGGCTCTCCTCTGGATTCTCTTCCATTTGTCTAATTGTTTCTTTAATTGTGGCATCCAGAACCGGACACATTACTCCAGTTGAGGCCTTACCAGTGCCAAGTAGAACAGGACAACTACCTCTCATTTCTTACATATGACACTCCTGTTAATATACCCCAGAATGATATTATGAAATATTCTCCCAGGATCATGGCAGGTGCAAAATGAAATTGTCGTGATTCTTGTCAATTTTACAGCTGCTATTCAGTGGTGGACAGCCCTGAAACTATCAAGAGGAGTGTACATTTCAGTCAGCAGCTGCCAGAGTCTGTGACTCCAGGGCTGTCCAGCGCCCAGGGCAGCTGTTCACTAGGCTGTGGGAGAGTACTGGAGTAGGCCACTCTGCCTGGTGGGGTAGCCCTGAAGTTGCAGACCCTGGAAGTCCTGGGGGTCCCTCGCCTTGAGACTGTCCATATGGCAAGGCTACCTCAGAGCAGTGGCTCCTAGAGGCCCTGTGGTTCATCGAAAGTGAATTGAACCCAACGTGTTTTCACAAAACATTTCAGGTTCAACTATTTGACATTGTCTGACAAATCCCCATTTTGCTGGAAATTCCCCAACAACTCTAATTCTGCACTAACTAAATCTAGCATTTCTCAACTTTCATATGCTTGACTTTGCACCCAAATAACTTTCTTTTAACTTGGTATTTTGTATGTAATTTCCTGGAGGTTTTATTTTTAAAAAAGGAAAATGGAATGTATTACTATAACAACTCCCCTATCATGCATCATCAGAAAGGTCTGAGCCCTGTAACAGAGTGATTTGTCTCCATGGGCTGGAGGTTTACAGGATGAGCTGCCTGAGAGGAATCAGGTGATTGCAGTTTAAAAGGAGTAGGACATTGTAGTGAAGAATGGGGGGTGGGCAGTTTAGGAAGCTGTGGCAGAGTCTGAAAGCTCTCTGTGTAGGGAACGGGACTGCAAAGCTCCCTAGGCAGGGAGGCCTGGGAGAACCCCATATCAAGCGGGGGGGAAGAAAAAGCTTGATTTAAAGTTTATTTGAATAGTCCAAGAGGGGAAACTGCCTGTAACATGACTGTTGGCCACAAGGGAGCGCATGATACTGTTTTCCCAGTTACAAGCGCCAAACCTTCAACACAGACTGCTACCACTTGACTATGTTAGCAGGCAGCACCCAAAGTATGTTATCCCAGGGAGGAGATGGCAACTGACACTATGTGCTGGGTCTGGGACATTTACAAGGGCCTACTGAATGCACTGTCTCTCTGTTCTGCCCTGAGAGTTGGGGGAGCTCCTGTCCCATGTGATGCCTCCATCACATGGGATGGAAGGGGGGTGGATTTGGGATGTACGAGCAGGGCTGACCAGAGGATTCAGGGGGCCTGGGGCAAAGCAATTTCGGGGGCCCCTTCCATAAAAAAAAGTTGCAATACTCTAGTAACATGTATTTGGAAATGTAAAAAATAACCAGTGAAATACATTCAAAAATTAATTTTTAATAATTTGAAAATACACTAAATACATTATTTAAAAACATTAAATGCTTGAATGGTATGTATACATTTGCAATTACATAATGGGCTGTCACTGGGTGATGGTGATGGTTGGTGCCAATAGGCTGTCGCTGCCTGGGGGTGGCGCTGCTGTTGCCCAGGGCTGGGTGGAGAGCTGGGCTCTGGGTCGGGGGATGCCCGGCTCGGAGCTGAGGGTGTGGGCTGTGGGGGGATGGGATCAGGGGGTGCCTGGCTCAGAGGGGCTGGGCTCGGAGCTAGGGGTCAGGGCTGTGGGGGGGATGGGGTCGGGGGGTGCCCGGCTCAGAGGGGCTGGGCTTGGAGCTGGGGTCAGGGCTGTGGGGGGGGATGGGGTGTCCGGCTCAGAGGGGCTTATCATGCTGCTTACCCCTGCCTCCCCTCTCCCAGAGCCTCAGCGCGCCGCGTCCAGGAGCGGCCCTGGACAGCGCTGCAGCAGCGTGGTGGCTCCAGCGGAGCCTGAGCTCCCGCCGCTCGGCCGCAGCTCGCAGCCCTGCCCCCTTACCACGCGGCTCTGAGCGGCAGGAGCTCAGGCCCCGCCCGAACCACGCCGCTGCAGCGCTGTCCAGGGCCACTCCTAGACACGGCGTGCTGAGGCTCCGGGAGAGGGGGGGAAGGCGGAGGCGGGGGGGAGCCTCCGACATTCTCGTGGGGGCCTGGGGCGAATTGCCCCACTTGCCCCCCCCCCCCCCCGGGCGGCCCTGTGTACGAGCCATGTGCTGGGGGTGGTTGCGGGACAGGGTAAACCCAGCTGCTACAGATGCTCTGGCAGGTTCCAGGCTTTCACAGTATAGCATGTGCTGCTGCTCCTACTTTGGTGGCTGTTTGGGGCTGGGTCTTTAGAATATTTGTGTTTGCTTATTAGTTTTTCATGTGGCCGTAATTTTTCTGTGCAATGCTAGCAAGAGAATCAAAGTGGTGTTTTTCAACAGTTCACAACTCAGTTAAACCTGAGTGGAATTTCATGGGATAAAGAAAAGCCTCCTCTCCAGTCCAAAGACTTTCTCCTTACTAAATTTAAAGGCCAGCAGCAAACAATGGAGGGGCTTGAGTTTTTCCAAAAACAAACAACCAACCAAATAAACAAAACACAAAACAAAACAAGTTGCAAGAATCTTTTTATAAGGTAAGTGTGAGGCAACCCAAGTACAGGGTTCACTACCAACTTCCCCTGTAACTACTTGGTTTGAAATTTAATTGACCATACTATTATTCTACATGGAAAACTCTCAGTGACTTCAATAGAAAAGACTGCTGCATTAGGCCCTAGTTAATAATCCCACCAATTTATCACCTTGTATGCATATTACACATAAGTTGCATATGGGGACCTTTGGTGAGGGTTAAGGGAGCTCAGTCCTATATAGCAACCCTCACCATTTTGCATGATCAGACCCATCATGCTTTTGTAAACCACATCCCACATCAGCTGCACATCTACTGTAATCCTTACTGTTATTCAATAAAATTTCTAAATATGTAATATTTCATAATGTGGCTCAGGGCTGTATGTACTATCTGTATTTAGCCTCTGATACTGAATCCTGCTGTAAGTAATTAACATACCTATCTAAAGATGTTCAGTCCTATACATCCCTGATGTAACTCCATGGATGTCAACAGTTATACCAGCAATATGTTTGGCCAATAAATCATTATCTGTCAATAAATCAATGACAAACTGTTGTTCAAGTTTCCAAACAATTAACATTTGGTTTATTATACACATACTGTAGTATGACATTTGCTATTAAGACTATAAAGCGTATTTCACAAATGTCCAGGGACAGAATGATAGAAAATCTGCCATTTTAACAGAATTCATAGTACATTTTCTTTCATCCACAGATGCCATATGCCACATTGTATGTGTAACATATAATATAGAGTAACTTGTTGTTCTTTAACATTTTCAGGAACAGAACACTTACATTTCATATAAATAAATGTGTACAGTATACATTTACAGTACATATGGTATATAAATTAGTTAATTGTTAATCAAATTCAATGTCTATAGTCCATTGAAAGTCAGCTGTCATGTATTGTGCATGCTGTTTATCGCTATGACTGGCCTCAGGACTGGCCCCAGATGCTCTCTGGGTGAAAAATTCCCAAGAAACACTTCCTGGCATAAAATAAATTAGGGCTCAATCCTACAGTGAGGGCTTTGAGTGCTACACTTGAGCCACTGGTCTAGGCTGTTGACCATGGTGCTTTGTTACACCCAGATGAGAGAAGTAAGCTGAGTGGAGTGGGTAAAACAGACTAATGGCATAGCAAGAATATTGGCCCCAGTATATGGCATAAAGCAGTGGTGGCAACCTGTGGCCTACGGGCCGCGTGTGGCCCATCAGGATAATCTGCTGGCGGACCGCCAGACAGTTTGTTTACATTTGCACGTCTGCCCGCAGCTCCCAGTGGCCGAGGTTTGCCATTCCCGGCCAATGGGAGCTGTGGGAAGTGGCAGTCAGCGCGGCCCGCAGGTTGCCCATCACTGGCATAAAGCATCAATCAACAGGCTGTGAGAAATAATATTTCAGGAGAACCTCTAGAAGCATTCCTATGGGAGTAGGTGGCCCTCACAAAATGACCTTGCTTTTAGTTTTTAAGCAAAGCTCTTCAGTATACAAGCAGCTCCTACTACTAACTGGCAGCAAGAATAAATGAAACTCATAAACATGGACACTATATACATCATTTGCATTTACTGGTTTGCATTTAAGTGTCTGTACTTTTGCCATATCCTATAATTTGCTCCATGCATCAATCCCAATTTTTCACTAACCCCATGGTAACTCTTCAGAGAGGGCATTGGCGGTGTGTAATGGAGGCTGGGGGAGGCTAAGCTCCCCCAATCCTCTGCTAATGCTCCCTGCTGCAGCCCCAGGACTGGGCTGTGGCAGGGCTTAGAGCTCCTCTGGGAGGCCTGGGCTCAGGGCTTGGCCCTGACCAGCCAGCCAGGGTTCAGGGTTCCTCCAGACTGCTCCGGGTGCCAGCAGGCCAGCCCAGGCTCGGGGCTGTTCCAGGCACCAGCCAGGGTTCAGGGCTACGCTGGAAGACTGGTCGGTGAGAGTGAGGCATTGGATGGGGGAAGGGCCTCAGGCAAAAAGGGCAGGCGGCAGGGGGCTAGCTTCTCCGAATGCAGGCACGCGCAGCCCATGTTGGTGAATATATTGTGCATGTTTCTTTCTATTATGTGGAACTTTCTCCGCATGACTGCTGAGGAAATGCTAAGTGTTAATGCTTAGGCTCTCCACACTTCATTCAGCAACACTCAGAAGTTTGCAGGATCATGCTCTTAAAGAATAATGCCATGTCTCTTGAATGTTGATTCTTTGCTGTACTATAGAATTCTTGTGCCTCCGCTCCTCTTCTTCAGAAAGCATCTTCACTCTCCGCTATCTCATCAATTATACGCAGCAAATCTTCAAATGTAGGGCGTCCCTCAGGTTTCTAGGAATTAAAATGCTTTGTTGTACTGCCAGTTACTAAAGTCACATCAGAAAGATTTTATTTTTCTGAAGCAATAATGTGTACAAAATAAAATAGCAGGAAAAATGTATGCATAAAAAGATAAAAATGTCATTACATTTAAGCAGATCAGAGGCAGCAGAAAGAAACATGGCAGGTAAATTTCTATTAACCTAAAGTATTGCTAGAACATCTCATACCCGGTGAAGCCATAAAATGAGGTTGTATACTATTCTATTTCTTATTAATCTAAAATTAATTTAGAACCTCACACAGTGCTGAAAATGTTATACAGCATTATTTTTCTTAATAGATTTCTAGGTGGAAGAAGGTTATTGTGTTAATAAAGGAACTGCCATACTGAATCAGACCCAAGAGCCATCTAGGCCAGTGGCCTGTATCTGACAGTGGCCAGCACTAGATGCTTCAGAGGAAGGTGCCAGAAGCCTCTCATTAGGCAGAAGTGAGAATTTGCCCCTCCTTGTAAACCCTTTCGAGATTGGCCTAAACTCTGCAGCATGAAATTTAACATCCCTTCTAAAATTTATGTTAGCCATAGCTATTGTAACTCTTGTTATCAATATAAATATGCAATCCATTTTTGAATGGATAAATTCTTGACCTCAACAAGAATCATGTGTCAATGAGTTCCACAGTCTAATCATATATTGTGTGAAAAAATATTTCCTTGTATCAGTTTTGAATTTACCACCTTTTATTTTCATTGAGGGTCTCCTTGTTCTTGTGTTATTAGACAGCAAAAACAGAAGATCTTGACCTACCTTTTTTATACCATGAATTATTTTATACCCAGCAAATCGACTGATTCTCTTATCAGGCTTCCTGACTCTGATATGCTTGAAGAATGTCTTGTCATTTTTAAAAATACCTTTGGCTAGTTGTTATTCAAAAGCATTTTGTTCGATGTTGCTGCCTCTGATCTCTTTCAATGTTATGCACTCAATATCCTTTTCTTGATCTGGAGGTTGTTAGTAGAGGCATACTAATATATTTATAGTCTTACAGCTTGGGATTTGTATCCATAGATTCAACTGCATGGTCCTCTCATTGGATTCTATGGAATATTTTGGATTCAGCACTACTCCCTCACCACTTCAACCTTGTCTGTCTTTCTATATAGTTTATGGCTAACGCTACGTTTTAGTCACCGGTATTTTTAGTAAAAGTCATGGACAGGTCACGAGCCATAAACAAAAATTCACGGGCCTGTGACCTGTCCATGACTTTTACTAAAAATGCCCACTCTAACTAAAACTTGGGCAGGGGGCCGCGGGTGCTCGGGGGGGGGGGGGGGGGACGGTCTGGGGGCACCACGGGTGCTGGGAGAGGTGGCCTGGGACCCTGCTGGTGCTGGGGGTGGGGGGAGCCGAGCCGTGGCACGCAGCCCAGGACTCCTACTGGTGCTGTGGAGGTTTGGGGGCGCTGGTAGGGGCTTCCTACCCAGTTCCGCATCCCTGCAGCTCCTAGCCGGCAGGGGCAGGGGCCAGGACAGGTGCTCCGCTGCTCCCACCACAAGCACCAGCTGCCGCAGATCCCATTGGTTGAGAACTGCAGCCAATGGGAGCAGCAGGGGTGGGGCCTGCGGGCGCAGGCAGCTCATGGCGTGGAGACCCCCGCCCCTCTGCCACCTGTGAGCTTCAGGGGGGCCAGGGAGCCTCCCACCCCAGGTAAGCATCCCCCATGCACTCCCCAACCCCCTGCCCTAGCCCTGAGCCCCCTCCCACACACCCAAACTGTTGCTGCTGGCACAGGGGCTGCCTGGCTCGGGCAGCCCCTGAGCCAGCACTAGCCACTGCAGAAGTCACAGAGGTTTTTTTTTTTTATTTTTTTTTATTAATGGAGATATCCCATCTCCTAGAACTGGAAGGGACCTTGAAAGGTCATCGAGTCCAGCCCCCTGCCTTCACTAGCAGGACCAAGTACTGATTTTGCCCCAGTTCCCTAAGTGGCCCCCTCAAGGATTGAACTCACAACCCTGGGTTTAGCAGGCCAATGCTCAAACCACTGAGCTATCCCTCCCCCCTGCTCTCTGTTAATAACTGCAAGTTAATTTTTTCTCGTCACTTTTTTTCTTTTTATTTCCTTACCTGTGTAACAACCTCTGGGCATCTAACCACCTTGTTTATTTCAAAGTGCTCCCATATGGTCACTCCAATACCCATCTCTCCATCCTCCATGTAAATCATGGCCACTAAAACCATCTTATTCTTATTCCCCATTTGATCTCTCCCTGTCACCCTTTCCTTTTGTCATCTTCCATTGGCTCCTTCTTTGACACTCCTCAAATTTTAAGACTCACCTTCAAGAATATACCAAGTTCCAACCTGGCCTAGATTTCTGATCTTATCTCTTATTATGTTCTGCCCCTGCTGATCCATCAACAATAGCAGTTTAACTGCCTTGTTCATTTCCCCCCCCCACACCTTTCTCCATGTTTCTTTCCATAGTGCCTGTATGCACGGAATACCCTGCCTATTCTGATTCACCAAGACTCTACTCTCTCCTCTTTGAGTTCCTCTGGAGGAAGGGATACAAGGAGGGATCCTCAAGGCTACCTCATGGTTGAACAGGGTGGCTTTTGAATAAAATGCAATCAGAATTTTACACTGATAATTAGGTGTGGTAACAAAACTCAGCTTTCGGGGGGTAAAGAAAGGACAGAAAAAGAAATATACCTCATGCCAGCACATCACCATCACTTCATACACATTCTTGGTAGCTAATTTTGGCCGATACAGACGCTGTCCTTGGCTAACCATAGTTACCACTTCATAATTTGTATTTTTCTCAAAGGGCATTTTACCCTCAGTAAATACTTCCCACATTAGAACACCTGGGAAATGAAAGGCATTAATAGATTGTCAAGTAAATAACAAATACTTCTTTAAAATACTTGTATACCACTAACTATGGATTTGTTTTTTTGAATGGTATTGTGTTCAGTAAGGGCCCTATCCTGAAAAAGCTCAGTCCCCTAACTACCCAACAGGCCTAATTCACCTAACATCTGTGTAAATAAGAAGTAACTCCACTGACTTCAGTTGAATTACATCAGTGGAAAACTGGGGCAAATGAGAGAAGGATCAGGACCAATGACTTCACTGAGCATCTCCTAGGAGGTTTGGATTCTCCTTTAACAATTGGACCCTAATTGCTTATTGGTGAATTGAAAAAAATAATTTTCTTATTTAATTGCTAAAGAGTGTCTTACCAAATGACCAGACATCTGATTTGCTGCTGAATCGGCTATAATTAAAAACCTCTGGGGGACACCACTTTACAGGAAATTTAGCACCTGAAGAGCTTGTGTACTGGTCATCAAGAACGTACCTAAAAAACAAAAGCATGTGATATTTCCAGTCTGATTCCGTTTCTGAAATCACCATTTACGTCATGTTTGTTTGTATTTTAGGAGTCACATTGCCACCTAGTGGTTAGTGATTGTTAGTCTCACAAAATGTATTTGAAAAAAAAACCTTCAGTAATAGTGCTAAGGTTTTATTTATACCTCTGTTAACTCTTCTCATTGTTGCACAGTCTTCCCTTGTAGTTATTAGTTTCATACTGTAGGTCAGGGGTTCTCAGACTGGGGGTCGGGAACTGTCAGCATCCACCCCAAACTACGCTTCACCTCCAGCATTTATAATAGTGTTAAATATTTTAGAAGTGTTTTTAATTTATAAGGGGGGTCGCACTCAGAGGCTTGCTGTGTGAAAGGGGTCACCAATACAAAAGTTTGAGAACCACTGCTGTAGGTCATGTATGAATTACATTGTTACACTGAGGAAAAGAGCTATGTGAAAAATGCCAGTTTCTTACTCAACAGAGATCTGGTGCTCATGGGACAGTTTGTGTTCAGATATCATGTGGGTACACAAGTTGAGTAGATGGGAAGGGTGAAAGGAACCAGGCACAGTGCAGTTTGACAACAACTGGCACCATCAAAGTCCCTGTTCTCAGATTGCTTCCTCATAGTGCCCCCACAGGGACCCGTCAGTGGAGCTGGCAAGAAGTGTAGAGAAACTCCAAGAGAAATTGTACCACCCTGTGGCACCGTGCCTCCCAGTATTCCTGCATCACCTTTTACTCAGATGACAGGCTATCTGGGGCCAGTGTATCCTCTTTTCTTTATTTACAAAAATAATGTGTTACAACTGCTAACCCTGCAGTCTGACTACATCTACTGAAGACTAGGTTCTATTGTGCTTTGTGCATCATCAACACAATTTTCAGATTCTGTTTAGAGAATCTTTTATCATAAGAAGATTGGGAAATGGGGAGAGCCAGAGATGTGAAGGTTTTCATTTTCTTCTGTTTTGTTTTCATGAACAAATGTTGTCCAACTTTATTCCTTGTGATAGTGCAAGAAGAGAGAGCCCATCTTGACTTTCAGATCCCAGGGTGGGTTTATAGGGTTGGCAGTTAGAAAACTCATTTTATGAGTTGCTAATTGAACACCTTTGATAAAGAAATCATTGAGGGTGACTAAATATAGAACCCACCACAACAGAATTTTGACAGAGGAAATTTGAGTGAATTTTAGGTTTTAAATGGGTGAGATTATACTAGATTATCCTAATGAGGGCAGATAAGGAGCAGGCAGGTTTCCTGATGAACAAATGTGTCGACTGGCATAAGGCAAAAAGGGACTTCTAAGGTACAGAAAGAGGAAGAGTAAAGTGGGGAAAGCTACACTGTTTCATGAACAACCGTTTTCATTTTCTGAATACAAAGTTGGTGATGACAGTAATAAACAGGTTTTTCTTCAACACTGGACATGGATGTCTTGTCACTTTTAAAAATAATATTGTAACCAATGCAAGCAAAATCCAATTGTCCAAATGTATCTGAGTTCCCATAATAACAATACTTTAAGGATTTCAAAACACTTTACAATCAATTATGGCCCATTATACCCATTGGTAAGAGGCCCAGTCTCCATAAGTGATGCACAGCAGAGGGTTGAGCCTAGTCTGTATATTCTGTTCAGAGCAGGGTGGAAGCTACAACTCCTTACTCCATCTATATGTAAGATGTGCTAAAGTGCCTGTCACCATAATGCACCATAAAACAAGTTGCATCATTTTGCTTTTCCTATTTTTTTAAAAAGTAAGAAAATATCACACTGCGACCACAAAATAAGTAAGTTTGAGAGGGAGAAATTTACAAAACCACTGGAAATAAGACAAGTTAGTTACCTGGAGAAAGAAATGTCATTTTTGTCTGTAATTTTAAAGTGATGTAATGTCTCAAGTGCAAGAACACATGTTATGCCAAATCCATTAAAAAACCATTGCAAATAAGTATGTCAACTTGGCTATACCTTGTCATTCCAAAATCAGACACTTTCACCACTCCTGACTCATTCACTAAACAGTTTCTGGCAGCCTGCAAAAGGAATAATTATGTAATTAATGATGAGGAAAGATCAAAATAAGAACATGATTAGATGAAATTCTATTTATTGTATATTGGGATAAATTCTACAATCACTATTCAGAAAACTCACATTGAATTTGATAGGAATTCTGCATGAATAATAACTGTACAATTTGGTCTGTTGTTGTGAAGCCCAATCATAATTTATAGTGAGAAAATAAACACAATGCTTGCATTCTTTGCATGTTCATTTTCTATATGTAGTGCATGAGCCTCTTTTCACTTATACTAGCACAAATCAAAGTCAGTTGAAGTCAGTGGCGTTACACCAGTATAAAATCAGAATTTGGCTCAGAAATTAGACACCTACTTGGTGACAAGATTTATCTGCTTATATTATTTATTATTTATTACTTAATTTAACTGAAACTATGGGGGCTGAGTCTACTCTCCCTTACACCAGTGTAAAGCGGGAATAGTTCCTCTAAAGCAATGGAATTACATAGGTATAAACTCAGTGTGATGATCACAATCAGGCCCCCTGCTGTTTAGCATTTTGTTCATTTCTAGTGCATCAGAACGTTCTCAGGCCCTAGTCTCTTTTCCCACATGTTCTAACTCATTTCAGTGGTGTTGCACGTGATTTATGAGTATAAGTGAGAAGAGAATCAGACCCTAATATCTTAATGATATAGCAAAGTTCATCATTCTGAGAAACACATAATTTTGTTGCCTCCAGTGAAAATTACCATTAGTATAGCTGTCCTTCATATTCATACAGTATACAACAAAGGAAGATCAACTCTAATGATCTGATTCTCCCTTTTATTAAAGCAAGCAATGTTTCAAATGAAACCGTGTTTTAGAGCAGTGGTTCTCAACCAGGGGTACATGTAACCCTGGGGATATGCAGAGGTTTTCCGGGGGCACATCAACTCATCTAGATATTGGCCTAGTTTTGCAACAGGCTACGTAAAAAGCACTAGCAAAGTCAGTACAAACTAAAGTTTCATACAGACAACTTGTATATACAGTTCTATATACTATGCACTGAACTGCAAGTACAATATTTATATTCCAATTGATTTATTTTATAATGATATGGTAAAAATGAGAAAGTAAACAATTTTTCAGTAATAATGTAGTGACACTTTTGTATTTTTATGTCTGATTTTGTAAGCAAGTAGTTTTAAGTGAGGTGTAACTTGGGGGTACGCAAGACAAATCAGACTCCTGAAAGGGGTACAGTAGTATGGAAAGGTTGAGAGCCACTGTTTTAGAGGAACAGTAGTATATTACTTATCTTAGACTCCTACATGTTATCTAAAACTATGTCATATTAGAACCACTGTGTAAGATAGAGAGCTTCCAAGACCTCATCCCATTGCTCACCAAAGTAAATATTTCATTAAGATCAGTCACTAGGTCAGTGATGAAACAGACAAGATATAAATAAATTCTTTAAGTGCTTACTTACTGAGACAGAGACATTATAAAATGAGCAGGAGAAATTACTGTATGTGGTTAGTAAGAATTCTGAATAATGAAATTAATATATTATAAAGCATAATTTTCTGTGTAGAATTTACAATATAATAATTTTATTAAAACACTTAGGAGGTTTTTAATCCACTGCCCATGCAGATTCAATCATTCCTCCTTACCCCAGATGGGTCAATTTTGTGGATTTTGCTTAATATTAAACACAACCAGTTAAACAATAGTATATATTTTTGAAAAAGTTATGAGTAACTGAAAAAGAGACATGTTTAGAATAGAAACAGTTTCTTACCCTTAACTATTAATGCATAAATCAGAAATGTAGTAAAGAGGCTTATATGATATTACCAGATCTCTGTGGATAAAGCTGTTTCTCTCCAAGTACTCCATCCCTTCACATACATCCTGGCACATTGTCAGCAGGGTATCTTTATTAAAGTGTCCACGTTTTTGTCGAAGGTAATTCAGAAGGCACCCATGTTCCATGAACTCTGTCACTATGTAAATAGGCTTTTGCTGTGTACAGACCCCATACAGCTGAACTAATTTAGGATGGGTTAGCTTCCTGAAAAGATTTAAAACATATAGTTATTGTACCTTTCATCCCTCCAAGAAGTTATACAGTAACTCCTCACTTAATTTTGTAGTTATGTTCCTGAAAAATGCTACTTTAAGCAAAACGATGTTAAGCGAATCCAATTTCCCCATAAGAATTAATGTAAATAGAGGGGGTTAGGTTCCAGGGAAATTTTTCACACACACACACACACACACACACACACACACACACACACACACACACACACACACACACACACTATAAGTTTTAAACAAACAATTTAATACTATACACAGCAATGATGATTGTGAAGCTTGGTTGAGGTGGTGGAGTCAGAGGGTAGAAGAGGGTAGGATATTTCCCAGGGAATGCCTTACTGCTAAATGATGAACTAGCACTTGGTTGAGCCCTCAAGGGTTAACACATTGTAATTAATGTAGCCTCATACTCTACAAAGCAGCACAAATGGAGGGAGGGGAGACAGCATGGCAGAGAGAGACAGAGACATACAGCATGTATGTGAGTGAGAGACGCGTATTGCCCCTTTAAGTACGCTGACACCACTCTAAGTAGACTGCCCTTTTAAGTAGATCAGCAAGTTGAGACAGCAGCTACTGCCAGCAAGCTCCCTCCGTCCAGGGCCCTGTCATGTGTCCCCCTGCTCTATGGAGATGGGGTGGGCAGGAGCAGGGGGGAGGGGGACACCCTCACATTAGCACCCTTCTTCCCCTTCCCCCTCTTCCCCTGCACAGCAAGCAGGAGGCTCCCAGAAGCAGCTCCAAGGCAGGGCAGGAGCAGCACATGGCAGTGGAGGAAGGGACAGCTGAACTGCCAGGCAACTGATAGGCTGCTGGGCGGCTGCTGCACAGGGAACTTAGGGGAGCGGGGAGCTGATAGGGGGGCTGCTGGTCCACACTCGCTCCAAGCCCCCACCAAGCTCCAATGGGCTGCTCTTTCTGCAAGCAGTGGACAAAGCAGGCAGCTGCCAAACAACGTTATAACGGAGCATTGCACAACTTTAAACGAGCGTGTTCTCTAATTGATCAGCAACGTAACAATGAAACAACGTTAACCGGGATGACTTTAAGTGAGGAGTTACTGTACATATCTCACCTGGCTAGAATTTTTTATTTATAAAGAAGTGCATATGTACCAGAAACCTGGGCCCTGTGGTATAAGTGCTAAGTATTATATAGCAACTCACATCATTACTTTAGCTTCTTCTATGAAGTCCTCCTCATACATTGCACCTTCTCGGATTGCTTTGATGGCTACTTTATATTGTGCCCTCCATTTGCCAAGACGCACCACTCCAAAGAGACCACTCCCCAATTCTCTCATGAAGGTCAACTCTGATGGATTAATTTCCCATTTCTCTATAAGAAAGAAAAAACAATGACTGTTAAATTATAATAGGGAACATATTAGATCTAAAGTGACAGAGGAATGTGTGAAAATACTACTAGCAAATTTGGGGATTTAGGTGTACTTTAGAACCACTTTAAAAATCTTTGTATCTCATAAATTGTGAAACAGCCATAGCCTACAACAAACTTTTAACCAAGACAGAGGTCAAAATCAGACTCCGTTTTTTAAACCATTAATTAAATACTAGTCTGAAAGCCCATGCTCTTGCATGGGTGTCATTCATAAAGTTGTGTGCTTAAAAAAGCTGAGAACTTACAAATTGGACAGTAACAGACTGTGAATCCAAGTGATGATTAAACCTGGTCATATTCTTTCATAGATTTGAAGGCCAGAATGGACCAGGGTGATCATTTAGCCTGACCTCCTGTATAGCACAGGCCACAGAACATCCCAAAAATAATCCCTAGAGAGTATCTTTTAGAACAAACATCCAATCTTGACTTTAAAATTGTCAGTGATAGAGAATCCACTGTGACCCTTGATAAAGTGTTCCAATGTTTAATTACTCTCACCATTAAAAGTGTACACATTATTTCCAGTCTCCATTTGTCTAGCTTCAACTTCCAGCCATAAGATCATGTTATGTCTTTTTCTACTAGATCAAAGAGCCCATTATTAAATATTGTAGATACTTATATCTCTATATAGATACATATCCTCATGGAGATACTTATAGACTAAAATCAAGTCACTGCTTAATCTTAACTTTGTAAAACTAAATAGATTGAGCTCCTTGAGTCTGTCACTATAAGGTACATTTTCTAATCCCCTAACCATTCCTGTGGCACTTCTCTGAACCCTCTACAATTTATCAACATCCTTTTTGAATTGTGGGCACCAGACCTGGACACACTGATGCAGCATAACTGCCAAATACAGAGGTAAAATAACCTCTCTACTCCTAATCAAGATTCCCATTTTTATGCATCCCAGGATTGCACTAGCTCTTCTGGCCATAGCATTATACTGGGAGCTTATATTCACCTGATTATCTACCACAACCCACACATTTTTTCAAAGTCACTGCTTCCCAGGATAGAGTCCTCTATTCTGTAAGCCTGGCCTACGTTCTTTGTTCCTAGAGGTATACATTTACATTTAGCCATTTTAAAATGAATATTGCTTGCTTGCACCCAGTGCACCTCAGTGTCCTCTTCATTATTTACCACTTGCTCAATTTTTGTGTAATCTGCAAACTTTATCAGTGATGATTTTGTGTTTTCTTCCAGGTTATAAATAAAGATGTTAAATAGCATAGGACCAAGAATTGATCCAAGTTGGACCCCACTGGAAACCAAGCAGCTTGATGATGATTCCCCATTTAGAGTTACATTTTCAGACCTATTAGACAGTTTTTAATCTATTTATGTGTGCCATGTTAATTGTATACTGTTCTAGTTTATTAATCAAAATGGTACCAGGGCCCCCACGAGAATGTCGGAGGCTCCTCCCCGCCTCCGCCTTTCCCCCTCTATCCAGCGCTATCCAGGGCCGCTCCTGGACGCGGCACGCTGAGGCTCCGGGAGAGGGGAGGCGGGGGTAAGCAACATGGTAAGCCCCTCTGAGCCGGACACCCCATCCCCCCCACAGCCCTGACCCCTAGCTCCGAGCCCAGCCCCTCTGAGCTGGGCACCCCCCTGACCCCATCCCCCCCACAGCCCTGACCCCCAGCTCCGAGCCCAGCCCCTCTGAGCCGGGCCCCCACCTAACCCCATCCCCCCACAGCCCAGACCCTTAGCTCCGTGCCCAACCCCTCTGAGCCGGGCACCCCCCTGACCCCATCCCCCCCACAGCCCTGACCCCCAGCTCCGAGCCCAGCCCCTCTCAGCCGGGCACCCACCTGACCCCATCCCCCCCACAGCCCAGCCCCTTAGCTCCGAGCCCAGCTCCTCTGAGCTGGGCACCCCCCTGACCCCATCCCCCCACAGCCCTGACCCCCAGCTCCGAGCCCAGCCCATCTGAGCCGGGCACCCCCAACCCCATCCCCCCACAGCCCTGACCCCGAGCTCCGAGCCCAGCCCCTCTGAGCCGGGCACCCCCCTGACCCCATCCCCCCCACAGCCCTAGCTCCGAGCCCAGCCCCTCTGAGCTGGGCACCTCCCCGACCCCATCCCCCCCACAGCCCTGACCTCTAATTCCGAGCCCAGCCCCTCTGAGCCGGACACCCCCCGACCCCATCCTCCCCACAGCCCTGACCCCTAGCTCCGAGCCCAGCCCCTCTGAGCCGGACACCCCCTGATCTCATCCCCCCACAGCCCAGACCCTCAGCTCTGAGCCGGGCGCCCCCCGACCCAGAGCCCAGCTCCCCACCCAGCCCTGGGCAACAGCAACGCCACCCTCAGGCAGCGACAGCCCATTGGCACCAACCATCACCATCACCCAGTGACAGCCCATTATGTAATTGCAAATGTATACATACCATTAAAGCATTTAATGTTTTTAAATAATGTATTTCGTGTATTTTCAAATTATTAAAAATTAATTTTTGAATGTATTTCACTGGTTATTTTTTACATTTCCAAATACATGTTACTAGAGTATTGCAACTTTTTTTTATGGAAGGGGCCCCCGAAATTGCTTTGCCCCAGACCCCTTGAATCCTCTGGGCGGCCCTGTGTGGTACCAAGTCAAACACCTTACAGAAGTCTACATATATTATGTCAACACTATTACCTTGTACAACCAAACTGTAATCTCATCAAAAAAAGATATCACCTTAGCTTGACAGGGTTTATTTTCCATAAATCCATTCTAAACAAAAAGAGCTCTCAACCGTGCTTGTAGTGGTTTCCATCACTTCACACTGACTCAAACAAACATTCTAGGCTTCAGAGTGATGTTTGAGGTTATTGTGTGTAGTGGTTGTGTTGTTGTGTGGATGGCTGCATTGATTTGTGTGTGGATTGTGTTACATTGGGAGAGTTGTGTGGATTTGTGGCAGATGAGGGATGTGTGCTGAAGAGAGGGGCTCTGTGTGTTTGGGTTTATTATGTATGCTGGTTGTATTGTGTGGATGGTTGTTTTGATTTGTGGGGTGGTGCTGGGCGATGTGTTGATTTGTGCGGGTGGCAGTTGGGTACACAGCTGTGCCAATTGGACCAAGTAATCCACATAGTTTAATCTCTTGAGGGCTGTAATATCTTGTTCTAATTTCAGTTGTTGGGTTTATTGTGTGGGTGCTGGGCACTGTGGTGATCTGTCATATACAGGAGGTCAGAGTAGGTGACCTGGTGGTCCCTTCTGGCCTTAAATTCTATGATCCTAATCCACCATCTGTGCAATCTCCCTAATACAACCAGTGAAACTGAGGCATGCAAATTAGTTGTAGAGTAAGGATGGTGAATTGTTGAGTTACCTCTGATATCACAATGGTCTAAGATTTTTGGCATGGCATAGATGCAGAGCCATCCCTAGCTTCCCCCAAATTCCTGCCCCGCCTCTTCCCGCACCTGTTCCATCCCTTCCCCCAAGCCCCTGCCCTGCCTCTTTCCGGCTTCTGCCCCCTCCCACAAGCAACGCCGAGAGCCGGTGGGGTGGAGTGGGCTGGGTCGCTCGCTGCTGCTGGCACCAGGCCCCCCGCTAACCTCCTAGGCCACCCTGGACTTTGCATCCCGAAGCATAGGGCCCCCCAAAGCGTGGGGCCCGGGCCTGTTGTTCCGGTCCATCCTATGGACGGGATGGCTCTGCATAGATGTACTGTTTTAATTCATAAAGTCAAAGTGACTGAGAACTTAAAAATTGGATGGTAGCTGACTGCAAAATCCAGTGATGATTGAATCTGGTGGTATTCTGAACAAAAAGAACCTTCAACCATGCTTGTAGCTGCTTCCATCGTTTAGGACTGACTCTAAGATGTAACAGGCTTCAGAGTGATACAGAGTGCCAATCCTGGACTCCTATTATATAGATTGACATTGTATTATCACTTATATTAGACTTGAATCAGCAAACTGCCCTAATCTAAAATTTTGTCAATTCATCTAAGCATCATAAACTAGAGATGCACAGACTTAGATGTGCTAAGTATGAGCCAGATCATTCCATTCCATCCCATCCCACCCCACCCCACCGAAAGCCAAAACAAAATATGGGATGGCCAAATTTAAGTAGTGGAAAGAGCTTGAGGGCCTGCAAAGGAGGAAAGGGCATGGCCCTCTAACTATGCAGATCACAAGGCATCCATAGGGGCAATAGAGGGGGGCAATGAATTCTTGTGGAGGAACAGACCCTCCTACCACTTCCTTCAGGAGCAATGTAGTCCTTGCATTTACTGACACACCTGGATTCCAAATCTACTCTTCCTGTGAGGCTTTAAAGAATTAATCCAGACAGTCACAATATAAAATTAGAGATTTCCATCATTTTTAGTATATATTTTGTCAATTTAGATTTACACAATTTCACTTTCTAGGAAATTACTGTATATTTATGAAGGTGTGTTATTACCATAGCTGAACCCTGCAGTAGTTGGTGCAGGCTTCTTCTTTGGCGTCACTGGGTATCGCAACCGTGTAACAAGACCTAAAATTTGGAGAAAATTTATAAATGGAACATAGTCTACCCCAAAATAATGTTAGGCAGCAAGTCACTCATATTTTTATTGTGTAGTATAATACCGGATAACCATGAAAATATAGTAGTTATAGTCATGTTGGTCCCAGGATTAGTGAGACAAATTGGGTGAGATAATATCTTCTATTAAACCAACTTGTGTTGGTGAAAGAAACAAGCTTTCGAGCTTACATAGAGCTCTTCTTCAGGTCTAGGAAAGGTACTTTGAGTCACAGGTAAATGCAAGTGGGGGGACAGAATATATAAATAAATAAAGGTGAGAATATAGTGACAGTTCTTTCTTCTAGAAAAAAAAGAATTGAACTTATTCTTGATGTATTGTACATCTTTGCTTTGTCTTGAACACTTGATGATTATCTGTTCTGTTCATTCCCTCTGGGGCACTTGGAATTGGCCACTGTCAGAAGACGGGATACTGGGATAGATGGACCTTTGATCTGACCTATTATGGATGTTCTTATGTTCTTAAACATTGAATCTGTCAGCATTCAGCCCCTCTGAAAATAAGAACTCTTAAATTTGGCCTACATGTTGTCTGTATTTTTTATTGCTAAAATAATGTACATTTAGCATCTAGAATAACACCACTGGCTGTTGAGGAGGGACTGCACCTACTGTAGCTCAAGTTGGAAAGATTTTCTAAAAGGTATAGTCTCATCAGTATGTTTGGTGATTAGTGCATGCAGCTCCCATTTATAATAACAAGAGTCACTCAAATAAAATCCCTTTTATTCAAACTCCATTTTGACTAAATATTCTCCTAATACCTGGTTAGGAAAAGATAAAGACAGTAAATAAAATAAAGGATAAAATAGAGGGAACAATAACCAAGTAAATAATTTTTTAAAATGAACTAAAATTATGACAATAAATAAGAATCATTGTTATGTTTTGGAGGAGAGGAATTTGCACTTATCTTGCTTCCAGATTTATTAGTTTAGAATTATTTATATTCAAATAATGTAACAAAATTTCCTCAGATAATTCTCAGGGGATCCCAGGTCTCCTCAAATTTGATGTAAGCATCTTGAAAATATATCCTTTGAGATGGGATCAACCACTGTCTGGACTTGAGTGAAAGTCACTGCATTGTTTAATTTCTGTGCACTGGTCAATATCCTGGAGTGTGTGCTAAATGGCCAGTGGATTCTGTCTGCTAGCATAACCAGCTACAGTATCACCACAGTGCCAGCAGGATTGTCTGGTGCCATATGGCTGGTGTATAGGTTCCTAAACCACCCCTTCCTGAGTGCTGGCATAGAGGATGTTGCTGGGATATGTATATACCAATTCCCAACTGCCTATTCAGCCCCTTGAATCTGTTAGTAGCCTGTGTTGGCTAAAACCCTCAGGTTACTCTGCGGTACTAATATTGCACAGAGCAGAATCAGGATCAGGGGAATGCAAAGGTGAGCCTTACAACATATTTGGAGCCCCTCCATTGTCTTACCTGTCTGTCCCTAAACCTTAGCCAAGGATCTAGTCCACTGTGTAGTAAGTTAATGGAAGATATTGGATGGATTCAAAATTTAATGAAAAGAGAGTACAGTAAAAAGAAACAACTATATAATTCTGAACACTCCCTACTTATGAGGAGTTTGTTCAATGTGTAAAATTTAGAGGTTATTCATGAACTGGAAAGAAGAATTTTTTTAACAAACATTTTAGAGTGACGCTATAAACAGGAAATTTTGTAAAAGGCAGTGTCCCATAGTCCCTTTAAAGGGCATTTATAGTCTGAAGAGAGACTATGTTAAGATGGCATCATCTTCCTATTCAATTTGCTTCTATTTAATTGACAGAAAAATCAGATTCATTTACCTGCTGCATTATGTTTATGATACTCGATTATCTCTGGAATGGTGTCAAAAAGATGTTTTTCTGCTAGATAGTACTGCTTTGGTGACGTCATTGTTTCTTTTATATGGTAGTGTCTTATTCCTGATGAACCTTCTCTAAAAAACAAGAATTAAAATATGATGGCATTTTTAGAAATGAATCCAGAAGAGAGGTACATATTAAATAGGAAATGAAATCACCTATACATACATGGGGGGAGGGATAGCTCAGTGGTTTGAGCATTAGCCTGCTAAACCCAGGGTGAGTTCAATCCTTGAGGGGGCCATTTAGGGAACTGGGGTAAAAATCTGTCTGGGGATTGGTCCTGCTTTGAGCAGGCAGTTGGACTAGATGACCTCCTGAGGTCCCTTCCAACCCTGATATTCTATGACTTTACTACTAAAAAAAAAAGAAAACAGCATATAAAACTGTATCTAGCCCTGCCAGATGGATAAGAAAGAACAAATGGCCACCTGCTTTGTCCCCCCATACAACAGCTGGAAACAATCACTGGTCATGGAGCTCAAAGACTGTGTAAGGTTAGCACCCACAGTGGCAGTACTGTGTCCAGAGGAGGCGATGATGAGTGGGTTCACCCCTATGTATTGTTCAGTGTCACTGGTCCCTTGGTAAACTGATTAAAGCATGTGTACCCACTTCAAAGGTATCACTGGCTGTGCTCTACCTGAAGCTCCTGGAGGCACTGCAGTGCTTTTAAGTACAATGTGTCTCAGAGACCCTTTTGGTGCAGTAGGAATTTGCACCACTTCCAAAGTGGGGCTTTGTCTTAAAGGCACTGTTAAGGCTGTAAAATTTAGGCCAAAACTTCCAAGTTGGATACCTAAAGTTAACCACTTCAGCAAATGGTCCAATTTTAAGAGGTGCTGAGCACCTTCAACTTGCACTGATCCCAGTAGCAGTTGCGGGTGCTCAGCACCTCTGAAAATCAGGTTACACATTTAGCTGCCTAACTATGGATTCAGCGGGCTAATTTTAGGCATCCACCTTTTAAAATATTGGGCTTATTTCTTTGTTGAACAAATAAATCTCCTTTTTGTAACCTATGAGCTTGTGTATCTATGCAAATCAAATTCAAACAACAGACACTGTAATTAGTGGCAACAGTAACTTACCCTCCATATTTTGTATAAAGGGATACCGTATACAGACCCGGCTGACTAGAGTCCCTCACCACAAAACCACCTTCTTTATCCTGAAATCCAAGCACAATGACAATTTTAGGCTCCAAGCAATGTTATGCTGCCTTTCTTTTTACTTGTGCTCTCTGATATTTGCATGAGTCAGAGTTAACTGATCATTTCATTTTTAACAAGAGGAGCTACCTTAAGAGAATTTCATTTGTTAACAGTTTTGTGCTGGATTGATACAATAATACAAATACTTACCTCATCTCTGAGAAGTTGTTCTGCCTTACTTCTGTTCAGATTTCTGCAATACCATCTGAAAAAAAAATTCTAAACTCTTAAAGATATTAGCAATTAAAAAAACTTAGTAACTACATAACACTTTGTTTTATGTAGTTACTGAGACAGGAAGTCAAACAGAGTCAACATATTTTGCAGTACTTGAGGACAAGAACTGAATCTATTGAAATATAGTGAATTTACAAGAAGGTTCAGTCATTATTACATTGTGTAGTTTATAGACAGAACCGTTCTGAAATAAACTCAATAGGCTCTCACAAAAGCATGGAGCCCAATAAAGTTCAGGTAATATAACTCACTTTGCAACCAGAATACCAGTCAAATATGTGTATTAACAGCTATCATTTCAGTGAAAGACCTTAAGCAACTGAAAATCTTAACTAAATCTTGAACAGGCTGTTTACACACCAATCATCTAGTTACTAATTGGGCTTATTAGTAAGGTATGAATCTGTCGGTTAGATTTTGGAGGGTGACTGATCTATTCAGAGTGCAAGTCAGGAGTGAATCAAAGTTTACCTTTGCACATCCCTGATCTTGGTGCTAGCTCAGTGCATAGCCAATCCTATGTGCTAGGTTAGAACAGCCAAAGGGCTGTTCAAATTTATGCCAGTTACCGATGGGCCACAGCAGTCAAAAACACAGCTGGGGATTGGCATGGTATTGCATGTCCCAACTATGCCCCCTTTCTCCTGCTACACTGGGGTTTGGGGAAAAGTAGCATACAAGCCCAGCCCCTACATCAGCTCTGCAACACTAGAAAGTAATACTACAAGGCCAAATTTCTAATAGCTCTCTCTTTTGCACCAGAGTAATGCTCCCTGAGCTGGTTAGAACCAGACTACAGCATGCAGGTGACAAGGTGCAAAGTGGTTGCACCAGAGAATTCAGCATGATTTCTTCCTATCTCTCCTTATTAATTTCATAGCAAAGAGCAAGGCAAGGCTCTCAATAAAAGTCTCAAAGATCAGGGAGTAATGTTGGAAAAAAATGAGTAACATCTAATAAAGATGAGAAAATGAATCCCTAAAGAATATCTATCTTTGGCCAAAAAATAGAAATGTGAGTCATAAATAATTTGGACCAAAGTTTTGGAATTAATAACGTGGTTTTATAAACTGCTTTACATATCTTTTCTTGCAGTTTGATTTTATTTAGTATGAGTTCATATGAAACGTTAGTAAGTTTTTAATAGATCAGCACAGTAGTTTATGCCTGCTCTTGTTCATAACCTGATATTTTAAAACAAAATTTTAAATTTTACAGAAGAGCTTCATAACTTCCATCCTCTCAAGTCTCTCATAAGAAGTTCATAATTACCCATATTGTTAGTAAAATGCTTGTTGTATTTCCAGTTGTTTATAGCTGATTAGCTGATTGAATGCACTAATGTTTAAACTGCACACTGATATCTCTTTTGTTCAAATTTGGACTTATTGTTCCAGATTCTCTGATCATCTATATTCTCATTGTGCTGTTTATGTTCATTGCTTGGGTGCAGTGGGGAATAAAGGACCGTACTTTATTCTTTTATAGTCAGATTCCTTTCAGATGACCATGCCACTTCACATTAAAGATTCAAAACAGACTTATAACAGATGAAGTTCCTTAAATGTTTCCCTTGTTCTAGCAATATTTCTTTGCTGTTGCTCAAATTTGGACTCAAAAGTACATGCCTGAATCTCCTCTCATTTCCATCACTGTAAATCAAGATATTCACCACCGTGAAACAGTGATAGCGAAAGAAGAATCAGAAAAAAAATGTGTTTCAAATCTTTTAAAAAGTTCCACTTCTGATCTTAGTTATGTAATCTATAAATTTATACAGATTTATTTTTAAAATATATTCTTGCAATTGCTAAAGCTTAAGGTTTATTTTATCCTATTTCCCACTTTTATGCTAATATTCACTTACTCATACTGATCAAGGTTGTTGGACTTCTTTCCTGTTACATAGTTGCTTGGAATATATCCTGTGCTTCTAGAAAGAATAAGAGAAACATTGCGCCATAAACATTAATCATGATACAATCTGGGTAACAAGATACAGAAGCATGCTTAAAACAGTTCTTCACACTGCTAATTAGTAAAGGTCACCAGCACTCTTTTACCTTATCATTGACCAGTTCTGATTCTCATTATATAGAGGGTTGTGGTTTTTTTATCCTGACTCATCTACCCTGAATCTAATGAGGCTACACTGTATGCAGAAGGGTCAAAGTTAAAATACTGAGCCGATCCACTCTTCCTGTAGAAAAAGCTGCAGGAGGGGACAAAATGAGAAACCTTATGCTTCCAGGCCAGCGTTGTGTTTGGTGGTCCTAACTCCATCCCTGGGGATATACTCTGACTGAGATTGTCAGGAGAATTCAGATGCCTGCTGTTCCCCAAAATATATCACCACAACAACCCTGCTGTCTTTCACTAACTCAAAATTACCTTGAACAATTTTCAATATTGAAGTGGTGAATGTTGGAGCATGAAGAATATCATTAAGACAATGTGAACACCTTTAAAATAAATGGGAAAAGGTATGAGGGGGGTGTTTGATTTGTTTGTTTTTCTATAAAAATTAAAATTGAGTACTTTTTAGTTTAAAAACTCAGAAGTATAACAGGAAATTTACTCATAAAAGCCCCCAGCTCTGCAAACTGGTTTGTGCAGCACCCCACTGGGTTTAATGGGATTCCATGTGGGCATAAAGGTCCATGAACATGGATCAGACTGTAGGATTGTGACTCAAAATCAGATCTGGATTGGCATAATCAATATAAATTACTGCACTAAGGGAATAGTCCTACTCAATAGTGCAGTGGGTGCATAAAGGATGGAAATGCGTCTCACCCATATTTATCTCTTGCTTTCCACCAATGAATGTCATTTTTTTCAATTATTGTATATTCTTCACCTCTCTCTAGTCTCAAATCATGAGACTCTGTGGGCTGAAAATCATACATTGCTACTACTATTTCCTCATCTTCATCTTCATCTTCCTCAGCTGGCGGAACAGGTGGTGGAGGCCTTCGCTGAAAATGAGATAAAATTACTAGTATTCCATTCAGGCAAAGCAAAACACTCATTAAGACACTGAAGATGAAGGCCAGGTTAATTCTGAACTTATTCAATAACTAGTTAGCTGAACTTGCAAGGCCCTACACTCAACTTGAAGGCATTTGGGTGTAACATCATAACTTTTGAATGCCAGAGCTGATCAATTCCAAAATGTGAGGGAAATGTTGTAGGCGTCAATGAGCAGAGCCCTGCTGATTTTGGGGAAAATTGGAAAATTTGAAGGGGGAAAATGGGAAACGTAGCCCCTCCCATCTATTCAGTACAGCCAAAGTTTCAAGCACTGCTGCAACTCTCTAGAGAGCAAAAAACTGGTTGATGTCACCCATTATACATCTCTCAGCATAACAATACCCCTATCTCAGTTCTGCTTATCCTCCCATTAGAGTTTAACCTGTTGCCACCCCAGGTTCCCCAGTGACTTCTCTTCCACACAGAAAGAAGAGAAAAAATAATGGTGGAGAAAGAAGGATTAGGGGAGATCCTGGCATTGGGTGAGGGGGAAATGGGGGCCACCCAACCACTATCATGATGGGAATGCAGGGGCATGAGGAAAGAGGGAGCATACAGAGCTCCTGGCATGAAAGGAAAGAAAGATGGGGGCAAGGGTAGAAGGGGGAAATAGGGGACCCTGGTATAAGGAGAGAGGAAATGGGGGGATACTGAGCCCTTGGCAGGAAAAGATTGAAGGACTCTGGCAGGGAGAGAAAGAGATGCACATCAAGCCCCTGGCATGGGATGGGGGGGAGAATGGAGGACCCTGGTATGGGGGAATGGGGTACACACAGAACTCCTGGCATGGGGGGAAAAGGGAATGGATGGTACATAGAAGCTGTGGCATGGGGAGAAAGGAGGAATGGGGTGTGTGTAATGCAGAGTCCCTGGCATGAGGGAAGGGGTGGGGCTTGCAGCAAGCCCCTGAAATAGTGGGGATGAGTGGGTGGCACACTGGGATCTCATGGGGGAGAATGGAGCGATGCAAGGATCCCCTGGTATGTGCAATAAACTCAGCCTAAAGAAACAACAAAGTGCGCAATTCCCTATTTATTAACAGACAGCTGAATAAGTAGGTGTCCTGTTATAAAAGAGGGTTCTCTTTACACGTATGGTATTGAACAGTTTAGGAAAATTTGTTAAGCATTTTACATACTGGCTTATTTTTTTAAATCATAGATTAACTATAAAAAGGCGCAATCTTATAAACATTTATCACCAACCATAATGCCTACTATGGTGAGTACTCTAATTCAAGTCAATAGGGCTACTCAAAGTAATAATCACTATGGGCCAATCCAAATCCCACTGTAATTAATAGAAAGTCCATTAATGTCAGTTTGAGCTGGATCAGGCTCTATGCCTGGCAGTGCTTGCAAGATTGGACCCTAATCCTTGAAAGAAACATATTATAGTGAGCCTAAATAGTGTATACAAAACCCTTCTCAGTCAATTGCAGTGAACTACACAATGTTCTGAAGATTCCACCTACCTTATTTTTATCTGGTATTGGAGAAGGTGATTTCCTTATGCCTAAAAGCAATGCAGTAGAAGTAACTATGTTACATTTATAAATATACTGATAAACAATAATATAAAAGATTTTAAAATTCCGACAAGATTTTTAACATCTTAACCAACCCTCCAATTAGTACAAACTTTTAACTCATAGAAAACAAAAACAGCTCTGATAAAAAGCTCTGTAAACCCATACTTGGTAAGTCAAAATGTACCGGTAAATTGAACTTAATGGAAAAGTGCATGCCTGGCAGACCTAAAGACTGAATTCTATATCTATCCACAGAACATGTAAAGTCCATCTCAGAAAAAAATCATTAAGTTGACGTTAAAATTGTGAGTATATAGCAGTAATTTGAAGATAAAAACTAAAAGGAATTTCTTTTTAAAAGCCTAAAACCCACCAAAAGGATATTCAAAATTAAATTTAAAAGAAATTTCCTGCCTGCACAGCGTATGTGGTGAATAGGAGATGATCTCCCTCCTGATGACCTCAGGAGATACTCAGAGGCATGGGGAAAACTCTGTGCTTGAGCCCTTTTTTGTGTATTTATGATATAGAGAGAAGGCTTGAAAAGATTTATGTCTGTTCGCTGTCGCTGCTCTTTCACCCAAAAAGAGGCATTTTTTTCTGTTTGTTTTTTACAGTAAAAACTCAAGTCCTATTTAGCTTGGAGGACTCCACTGTACATATGTCAGGGCAGGGATTACTATCTTCCTGTTTGTATAGTGCCTAGCAGAATCAGGCTGACCATGATCCTGATTGGGGCCTTTTGGTGCCACAGTACAAATAATAAATAATCATAATTTATGAATCAGGCCTTAAACATTTCTAAACAGGCCTCACTGTTGCCATGTAAGGCCTAATAAGTCCACTGACTTCAGTTGGACTTAAGCACGTGCTTAAGTGCTTTCCTTAATATGGATGCTTTCCTGAATCAGGGTCTAAATTAATCCTATACATATAGATGTAGTATTTACTATAGTTAGGGCCAGTTTGCATCTACACTGTTGTGCATTCAAAACCCATGATTTACATGTGCAAACAGCAACATGTATATGGAAATCAGAGTTCAGCTAGGCATAATTTGGGTTTGGACACACAAAGTCTAGTGTACACATTTATGGAAATTTTGTCCTATTTCCCTACATATATTGGTCCTGATTCTCTTCTTCTATCATTTTTACACTGGTGTAATTATACTGACTCCAACAGTTATTCTTCATTTACACTGTTATAAGTGATAAAAATACCAGGCTCATAGAATCGTAGGACTGGAAGGGACCTCAAGAGGTCATCTAGTCCAGTCCCCTGCACTCATGGCAGGACTAAGTATTATCTAGACCATCCCTGGCAGGTGTTTGTCTAACCTGCTCTTAAAAATCTGCGATGGAGATTCCAGTGCTTAGCCACCCTGACAGTTAGGAAGTTTTTCTTAATGTCCAACCTAAACCCCCTTGCTGCATTTTAAGCCCATTGCTTCTTGTCATATCCTCTGAAGTTAAGGAGAACAATTTTTCTCCCTCCTCCTTGTAACAACCTTTTATGTACTTGAAAACTGTGATCACGTTTCCTTTCAGTCTTCTCTTCTCCAGACTAAACAAACCCAATTTTTTCAGTCTTCCCTCACGGGTCACATTTTCTAGACTTTTAATCATTTTTGTTGCTCTTCTCTGGACTTTCTCCAATTAAAGTGGACTTTGTCCACATCTTTCCTGAAATGTGGCACCCAGAACTGGGCACAATACTCCAGTTGAGGCCTAATCAGCGTGGAGTAGACCAGGGCCACCCACAGGGGCCCCCACAAGAATATAGTATTCTATAGTATTGCAACTTTTTTTTATGGAAGGGACCCCCGAAATTGCTTTGCCCCAGGCCCCCTGAATCCTCTGGGCAGCCCTGGAGCAGACCAGAAGTCTCATGTCTTGCTTACAACACTTCTGCTAATACATCCCAGAATAATGTTTGCTTTTTTTGCAACAATGTTACACTGTTCACTCATGATTTATTAGATTTGTTTAAGGAAGGTGCTCAGATAAGGGTCATATAAGTATATAGACAAAATCAAGTTAAAATTATGAGATATGTTTTTCCTATGTACTTACTGTTTTCAAAAAGATTGTATTTTTCACAGCCAGGTGCTAATTTTTCTGTTTGTCTGCAACATTGATAAATTCCTTCTGTCCAGAATTTAGGATGATACTTTACCATTATATTACTATTTTTCTTTATTTCTATAAAAAGTAAATGGTAAATAGTATGAGCTCTAATAAAAATAATTTCATGTTATTAATTCATAAATACTATAACTCTTAACATAAGGGCATAATCAATACTACTTCTGGTACTTATTGCAATATTACTACTCTTGAGAGATTCATTACAAGTTAATATGGGTATCATACAGTCATAATGTAGGTGATAATTTCATCAAACTACAGGATGACTTCTCCACAAGAATGCTTTTGGGCACCCAGAGTATTGTTTAACAATTCACTTTAATGGAGCTAGGTGAAAGAGTCCAGCATTTTAGGGTACCTTTATTATGAAGAGCACCAAAGTAACAGCATTGCCTATCTCAAGATTTCCTGACATGTGACACAGTGGTAATGCCACTGAGTGCATTATCTAATTAGCAAAGTATTGCTGCCTATAGTTTTTTCAAAGCTCTGAATCTGAGGGGTTCAGTTTCAGAAATGTACAGCCAGCAAACAGCCCAGAAGAAAGGCCAAACATGATGTAATGTGAGCTGCTCTCATAGGAACCTACTTTATAGACTTAAGTCTGAACATAGTTAACCTGTGCCATCAATAGCTCTGTTTACCTTTAAAAATATAGCAATACATAATATTACTAATGTAATATTCCAACTCATGTCTGCTTTGACAGGGACACAGGGCAATTGGTGCACAGCAGTGATGGCCTCTCTGACAACATTCTGCAGAAGCTGATTTTTTCATCAGGCCTTTTAGACAAACTCCTAGATAGCCATATGTTTTACTGTGCCTGCAGTAATTGTGATTATAGTGCATGGAATGACATAGACCTGAAAGCACAAAAGGAGCTGGGAACCTAATTCCCTATTTTAGGTGCCTAAGACCTGGTTTTGGCACCACTGTGATGCACAAAACCACCTGCCAAACCCTGTAGGCACCCAAACTCACTTGCTGCCTAAGTTTTTGCAGTAAAAGTTCCCTAGGCACCTATGTTTCTGCCTCTGGGCATACACACTGCTGCCTCCCACTAGGTATTCAGGCACCGTTCTCCCTGCCTGTGTCCAAGAGTGATTTACAAACCAGGGGAAGATAGGCTTTTCGTTTGGCCACCCAAGTCACATATGGGGTCCAATCCAGTATATGTTTGAGAAGCCACCTGCTGGATTGGTCCCCTCAGGTGAGTTCAGATAAAACAGCTGGGGGAGTGGAAGACCTCCTTCATATCTTTTAGCCCAGTGGTTAAGGTTCTCACCTGGGATATGGGAGACCCCTGGTTCAAGTCCATGCTCCACCTGAGGGGAGTGGGTGGGAAGAAAAGGATTTGCCATCTCTAAGGGGAGTGCTTTAACCATTTGGCTACAGGATATTCTGATGAGAGACTTCATTAATCTCTCCAGTTGAAGCTGTTGCACTCTGGATAAATAATTAGAATGTCTGGAGCAGGGGGACTGGATCCTGGGTCTCACACCTGGTTGAGTGCGCTAACCACCAGACTGTGGAGTCATTCTCATGCTTGTGCGTCCCTGTGCTCGTAGGTTTGTTTGTTTTTCCTCTCTCTCTCTCTCGTCATTTGCACAAGCTCGTAAAAGGTCTCAAAGCGCCTTAGCAGTTTAAACTGATATCCAAACTACTCGTATGGATCATATCACCTATCACCAAACTTGTCTGCTGCTGGATGAAAGAAGCAACTGTTAAATAGTGCACAGAAATGCTAAACAAAATTTAGGACCGGAAATTACGCATAATATCAGTGAGACTGCAAGGAGAAATTTGGATAGGCAAGATGTAATTGCCAAAGATAGAAAGTGGGCCAACCTACCAACGTTACCAAATCCTTTTCTTGCAAAAAGTAGCTGTGAGATCTTTAATGATCACAAGTGGTCAAAACTTCAGTTTTACAGATCATCCAAAAGACAGCACCTACAGTAGCACTGTGCTTCCTAATATCTTATTGAAGAATTGGTTCAGTGTGATTCAGAGATAAGAATGCTATCCATTGAATCACAAATAGCACTTCCTACAGTAGCTGTTTATTAGAACACTTACATGTTCTGACCCTTCTTAGCTTGTGATAAATGACAGGATTGTAGCATAAGGTATTCTTAATTTCTGCCCCCACGGACTTTACAAGCTATCTTTTTGTTCTGTGTTTGTACAGAATGTAGCACAACAAGGTCCTGATCTGTCCCGGGCGCTACCTCAAAACAAATAATTATGGCCATACCAAATTCACAGCCATGAAAAATGTGTCACGATCATGAAATCTGATCTCCTTCATGCAATCTGGCTATTGTAGGGGAGGAGCAGGGCTGAGTGTACCCCAACCGGGGGCTTCTACCATGGGATGAGCTACAGCTGCTAGTCCCAGCCCAGGCTGGGGAGGGACGGGATTTCCTGTTTCCCTACAGAGGCTGCTCCTGGAGCCAGGTCAGACCCATCTTTGGGAACCTCTCCCGTTGCAGGAAGCTCCAGGGCTGCTGGATGGGAGCCCAGCTTTGAAGGCAGCGCAGAAGTGAGGGTGGTTGTCAGCCCCTGACCTGGGTGGAGACGCTGCTGGGAAAACCTGGGCATATGGTAACCAATCCCCTCATACCTGGTGAGTGATCCTCACTTTTGCACTGCTGCTGGCGGTGGCACTGACTTTAGAGCTTGGCGCCCTGCACTGATGGCAGCACCCCTGCCAGCAGCAGCACAGAAGTAAGGGTGGCAATCCCATGACCCCCCTACAATAGCTTTGCAACACACCCACCCACGGTCCCCTTTTGGATTGGGACCCCCACAGTTATAACACTGTGAAATTTCAGATGTAAACATCTGAAACCATGAAATTGATTATTTTTACAATCCTATGACCACGAAATTTACCAAAATGGACCGTGAATTCGGTAAGGCCCTACAGATAATAGACTGTAATATTACTAAGGGGGTACATTTGCAAGTCTTAGTCCAGGGTTTCTCAAATGAACCAGGGTTTCTTGTGAACCAAATTTAGGTTGCCAGAATGTGTCAAAGGGTCACATAGGAAGCCTGGGGTGGGGGGGGATCCTGCCCCCGAGGATGGAAAGTCCTGGGGACATGTAGGGGAGGTGATTGCAGAACTCGCACTCACCATTCAGTGGCAGTTCCTGTGAATCTGATCCTGCAAGTCTGGCTGGGTTCAGCTCCCCGCTCCCGGCACTGGGACCTGGTGCACAGGGTTGCAGGTCCTCTCAGATTTATCCTAGTCGCCCCTTGTCATGATGATGGGAGACCAGCGGGGTCAAATTTCAGTGAGTGGTGTTGGGACCCCATGCGCCAGGTTGCAGTGCCACTCACACTTGACCTGGCTGGCCCCCCATTCGGGGTGGGGCCAAATCTGAGCTAAGCCACAACCCTGGAGGTCACAACACCCGGAGCAGGGAGCCAAGCCCAGCCAGCCCACAGGACATGAGTCACAGGAGCTGCCATGGTGTACTTGTTTGGTATTAAATTATGTTAATACTAGTATTATTTTAATGTGCATTGTATATTGTGGCTAAGAAATATTTAATAAATCAGATTTTTTTGCACTAAAGCCATTTACTGGGTTGTGACAGGCCATCAAGGTTTATAAATGGATCCTGAGCCCAAAAAGGTTGAGAACCACAGTTTTAGTCAGTTGACCTTAATATTATTAATAACATAAGGATAATTTAAAGAATTTTAAAAAGGCAAATGTATGAAATATTGCCATTGAGTCCAACTTTCCTGAACAGCACAAGATTATAGCTTTCACCAAAGGCATGAAACACAAGTTTTTCCTTGAAAAATGACAATAACTGGTTACATTTGAAGGTGACCGAATTTCCTATGGAAATCAGCTATCAAAACTGTTGAGTACACAGGGCCTGATCATTTTCTCCTCACACAAGTGTAAGTTTAGTGCCCTGTTCTATTCATTCCCTCTCAAGCATCTTGCACCAGCCACTGCTGGAAGACAGGATACTGGTCCAGATGGACCACTGATCTGACCCAGTATGGCTATTCTTATGTAAATCAGGAGTAACTATTAAAGTTAATGGAGTTACACTGGTGTAAAATCAGCGTAAGTGAGAGGAGAATAAGGCTCATAATATTTTACATTTATAAATATTTATATTTTCTGTACATGATCAGTGACATTAACTACATGGATAAGATGACTTATAGCTTGTGCAACATCATAGGGTCAAATTCTGCTTTCAATTACGACGGTGCGAATCAAGAATAATTCCAGTGATGTCATTGAGGTTACTTCATATTTACAGAGGCATGATTGAAGCAGAATGTTGTAGTGTATGCAGAGGTGAAAGTAAGCCGGTACGCCCCGGCATGGCGTACTGGCCCAGCTTCCCCAGGCGGCAATTTAAAGGGCCTGGGCTCCCAGCAGTGGCTGGAGCCCCAGGCCCTTTAAATTGCAGCCAGAGCCCCGCTGCCGGAGCCCCCGGGTAGCAGAGGTGGCCGGGATCCCCAGGGCTCTGGCAGTGATTTAAAGGGCCCGGGACCCCGCTGCGGTAGTGGCGGCTGGGAGGCCCTGGCTGTTAAATCACTCCCGGAGCCCCGCCGACACTACCCCAGGCCTCCGGCAGCAGGGCTCAGGTGGCGATTTAAAGGGCCCGGGGCTCCGGCCGCCGCTACCACCCCTTTAAATCGCTGCCAGAGCCCTGCTGCCGGAGCCGGCGGCAATTTAAAGGGCCCGGGGCGGTAGTGGCGGCCAGAGCCCCGGGCCCTTTAAATCGCCGCCCGAGCCCCTCTGCTGGAGCCCCAGGGTAGGGGTGGCAGCCGGGACCCCTGGGGCTCCTTCAGCAATTTAAAGGGCCCGGGGCTCCGCTGCGGTGGGAGCCACTGGCCTTTTAAATCACTGCCCGAGCCCCCGGCCGCTGCTGCTACCCCAGGGCTCCGGCAGCAGGGCTCAGGCAGCGATTTAAATGGTTCCCAAGCCCCGGGGCTCCCAGCCGCCTCTGCAGCTGGTAGCTCCAGCAGTGATTTAAAGGGTCCGGGGCTCCCAGCCACCACTACTGCAGCTGGAGCCCAGGGCCCTTTAAATCTCGATTTAAAGGGCCCGGGGCTCTAAAGGTCCCGCTCCTTCCAGTTGAGGCCACGCCCCTTCCAGTTGAGGGCCCCCCCCACAGTTCAGGACTCTGGCGTACCGGTAAGTCCTTTAAGTTACTTTCACCCCTGAGTGTATGATATAAACCAATGCAGAATCTGTCCCAATACATATATAGGCCATTAAACAAAGAGCATACAAGTTTGTGCTTCATTTTTTCTAGTTCAAGCAATTGCCTTGCCTCTTAAAGGCTTCACATATTAACCTTAAGAAGTTGTCTTTACCTTCTTTAAGATTCCTCACCCACTGATCCCTGCTGTGTGCACTGGGCGCAAAAATGTAAAGTGTATTAGCATCATATACAATCTGAAAATAAATCAAATGAAATATAAATAACATTTATATGGCAATAATTTTAAACTTGATTCTTAGTAAATACCATCTAGTGTAAAACAAATATTTCTTGGCTAATAGGCTCAGCAAAACTAACAAATCTGTATTCATCATCCAAAATAAGTAAAATGCAAAAAGCATAAATGGTGAAAAATTAGACTTAAAAATTCTTTCACTTTTAATAATCTAAATTGCTGTTGATCGGACAAATAAGGAATTTAAAATTATATGTTATAGTCACAGTCTTTCTTTAACCATTTGCTTGGCCATTTCTTTTGTTTATTCTTCACCCTTGAGTTTTCTTTAAAAAAAAATTAACTAGTGTTGTATTGTAATCAAATGTCCATCTGTACATGTCACTTTACAACTTCTTATGATTCCATATTGCCCTAGATAACTTCTTGCACTGTCTTCTTCATCTGCATTGGCATTTTTTATCTTTCTTGCTTTCACTGGTAAAAAGTAAGCATTACTGTTAGGCAGAAGAGGCCAGATTCTCAATTATACCAGTTAAAATCCAGAGTAATTTCACTAGGATTAAAACAACGAGGAGTCCGGTGGCACCTTAAAGACTAACAGATTTATTTGGGCATAAGCTGAAGAAGTGGGTTTTTACCCACGAAAACTTATGCTCAAATAAATCTGTTAGTCTTTAAAGTGCCACCAGACTCCTCGTTGTTTTTGTGGATACAGACTAACATGGCTACCCCTCTAATACTTCACTAGGATTTACACTGTTGCAAATGAAAGAGAATCTGACCCAAAATAATTTGTTTAAACTTTTCCTTTTCCCTTCTGAGCCCTTTCCTTCCATTGTGAAATTAAATGAAGTAAACAAACTTTTTGAATTATTCCAAAACATATGTTCAATTTAAAAACCTAAATGGACCTGATTCTCCCTGACACTAGTGTCAATTGGGTTAGCTACACTGAAATTATTTAGAACAGGTGTAAGTAAGAGAAATCAGGCCCAGTATCTGAAGAAACTTCATTAAAGTCATCGGAAGCAAACTACAAGATAAATAACAAATATAAAATAACAGAGCTATGTTGAAAAACAGATTATTACATTTTAAATAAACCAAATGAACTTACCTGAAATGGATATTTATTTTGACAGGGAATAATGGCACCATCATTCTTCACAATTTCAACACACTTGATTTTTGCAATATCAACAGATCCCTTTCTGTATTTTTTCTGTTTAAAAAGAACAAGCAAAAATCCCATATGTGATCCATTGTAGAGCAAAAGAGAAATGTGCTGTAGGGTTGCAACACCAGAGATTATGTGCCTGTTGCAGGAGTGACTGAGGTTCTGTGGCTTGTGATGCACAGAAGGTCAGACTAGAGGACCATGGTGGTCCCTGGTGGCCTTAAAGTCTATGAGTCTGTAATCATGTACTCTTTAGGTCACATGACTTTTTTCATAGCCAGCTGTGTTGAAGAATATAAAATTTAAGGTTCTTTGCTTTAAATAATTTGATTCAAACTACTATAAAGAAAGCAAAGATGCACAGAGCAATTACAGTCTAGGTAGTGTCCATCTGAATATTTTTACAATCAGTGAACAGAACAGATGCAAAACTCTGTAGGTTAAACACCTGTAGTTTTATGATACTGTAATCTAAGGGCTTGTCTACATGAACATATCATTCACAGCAAATTGAAATGTAAATCTACCCCACTTTGAAACGTTAATAGATTGAAATACACTAGGCCTTTTAGTGTGTGGCAGCAGGGTTCACAGGGATACTTTGTGTGTGGTGGGCTAGTACAGAATAGATTTACATCCCAGTTTGCCATGAACTAAGTGTTGGTGTAGACAAGCTCACAGTGAAACAAAACTTCAAAGTTTTACTTTATTCTATAGCATTCTGTAAGACATTTGTTCAATAAACTCAAAGACACTAATTTCCAAGACTTCAGCTCTCCAAAGCAAGAATATATATTTATGCTTTTTTGGAAGTTGTCTCCTTACAGCAGAACTATATACCAGGAGGGTCACTCTAGAAAAAAAGAGTCTCTGGGCTTAATTCTACTACTACAGTAAATTGTGAGTAGTTAACAGAATTACACAAGTGTAAAACTGATGTAAAAGTAAGACTAGAATCTAGCCTCAGTACAAGTAGTTTAAGAAATATCTCTTATAGACCTGAGAGTATATACATATAAACCTGCAGTATCCTCAACCCTATTATGAACTGAAGAGAAAGAATTGGGCCACATGTCATTCTGGGAGGGGCAGAGATTTAGTTCTGTGTTTAGCTCATAGAGTCCTATAGCCTATAGCAGGGGTGGGCAAACTTTTTGGGCCGAGGGCCACATCTGGGTGGGGAAATCGTATGCAGGGCTGGGACAGGGGCTTGGGGTGCGGGAGGGAGTGCGGAGTGTGGGAGGGGGTGCGGTGTGCAGGAAGGGGCTCAGGGCAAGGGATTGGGGCAGAGGAGGGGTGCGGGGTATACGAGGGAGCACAGGGCAGGGGATTGGGGTGCAGGAGGGGTGCGGGATGTATGAGGAGGCTCAGGGCAGGGAGTTGGGGTGCAGGAGGGGTGCGAGGTGCAGGCAGGGGGCTTAGGGCAGGGAGTTGGGGGATGGGGTGCAGGATGGGTTCGGGCTCTGGCCCGGCGCCGCTTACCTAAAGCGGCTCTGGGGTGGCAGCGTTGCACACTGGGGCCAGGGCAGGCTTCCTGCATGCCTGCCCTGTCCCGCGCCGCTCCAGGAAGCGCTGCGGCCCCTGGGGGAGGGGGACAGAGGGCTCCACGTGCACTGCCCTTGCCGCACCTCCAGGTATCTCCCCCGAAGCTCCCATTGGCCGTGGTTCCCTGTTCCCAGCCAATGGGAGCTGCGGGGGGCGGTGCCTAGAGGCAAGGGCAACGCACGGAGCCCTCTGCCCCCCCCACCCGGGGGCCACAGGGACTTGATGCCGGCCGCTTCTGAGAGCGGCACAGGGCCCACGGGGCCACAAGGGGCAATCCCACGGGCCGCATCCAAAGCCCTGAAGGGCCGTAGTTTGCCCACCCTGGCCTATAGGAACTAGCAGCTGAAGAGCTTTCAGCACTTCCCACTACATCATGGTGTGCATGTGTCATTCATTACCATGTATCTGAGCAGGCTTGGTTTATCCAGCTCACTAATTAAAATGCTTTAAACCAGGAACTATTTTAATGTGTATCTGTGCAGCACCCACCAAAGTGGCGGTACCTGATCTATTTGGAGTCTCTAGGTGTTATAGTCATCAAAATAATACATAGTTTTTGTGATGTAACTTTGTTAAAAGAATTTTAAGTTTGCAAAGTCAAACATTCAAAAGTTATGAAATGCCAAGGGTGCCTGTGCAGTCTTAATTCAGCCCCTTTGTTCATATGCGTCATGACACAATCTTTAATTACACAGTATCACATAGATCACATAGTATTTTCTCTACAGAACCCTTGCCTCATTCAATGAATAAGTAGTTATTCAAAATATTTTTATCTTTCTCATTCAGTGTGTGGCTCCAGGCATTATTTACCACACATCATTCAAACCCTGAACCAAATGGAATATTATTAATAAAAAGCTGCGGAAAACTGCTTTTCCTGACTCAGAAGTCACCAAGAAATATGCCTAGGTGTGCATAAAGATGACAGCAATTATCAAAGAGATGGCAAATGACGGTGTGAACTGCCTAGCAGAAAGCATGCATCATTCCTCGTTTATTCTAGCCACTGATGGCAGTAATGATGCAGACATCAACAAACTGCTCCCACTCATTATTCAACATTTTGATGACAGCAAAGGTAAAGTGATCACCTTGTTGCTGTACAGGTTGGGAATTAAAGCTTTTGAATTAAAATATGGAGGCCAGGAAAATTCCTGTGTTAAACAGTTTGACTTTTGGAAGTGACACTGCTTCTGTCATGATGGTCTTGCACAAGGGTATTGCAGCATTTACTTGAGAGCAACATCGTCTGTTTTTCTTGTGGGTTGCCCATATCACCTGGTGCACATCATGGCTGAGATAAGTGTGAAGTCCCCCCCTGCCACCACAGATGAACTGATTGATATCTACTATTATGTTGACAAGAGCACCAAGCATCACTGGGAGCTCATTTTGTCTGAAGCTGTCCTACGTAGAAGTCCATAAGATACTGAAGCACACAAGCACACACCGGCTGTCACTTGGCCTATGTCTGACTCAGCTCATCCAGCAGTAAGAACTACTGACCACATTCTTCCGGCTGAAGCAGCTAAGTCCAAAGAAGTTCATTCATGCAGCACCAAGTGCAAATCTATGCCTGTCAATCTGCACCGTCCTCCTTTGCAGCAACATAAAACTGACACCGGTGCCAATAAGTTGTGTGCTAAGGTGACATGCCAACAAGACCAGACTATAAGTGACAATCTATTGAAAATCATGCAGAGCAGAGATCAGCAACATCAGCAAAAACCAATCAGGTGTAGCCGCCACCAACAGCCAGTCATCAATGTCAAAACCGTCACAGCAAAACAAGGATCATCCAAAAAGATCATCACAATAGCAAGCTTACCGAGAAGGTTGCTGATGCCAAACATGACAAATTAACTAAACTGACATTGGACGCCATCACTGTGCCAAAACAAACTGCAGAACTTGGCATTGAAAGTTTTTGTGATGATATAAGACACATTTATTTTTTCACAAACTTTATTGCCTATTTTTCGACTACAGGATCCTGATCTTTGACAAACTAAACACATCAAATGCAAAAAGAGGAATCTCTGATTCAGATACCAAGACAACAGCTGTTCAGTCTTCTGAAAGAACTTCTTGTCAAATTACCAAGCCATTAGTGATTGTAGAAGCAAAGTGAAGTAGACTACAACCTCACTTGTAATCAGAAGGATGGCAAGGATATTATGACACATGATTTTATCAGAGACAACTCATACTCTCAGCAGTCATCAAGTCCTGCTTCGCCTTCAGAGAACACCGTGAGGCTAACAGACAGAGCCTTGGAGCCATTCTTCTAGTGAGTTCATCGGTAATACCGAGAGGTGGACACATACATAGCGCAGAAACTGCCACTGCTTGATCCTATACTACAACATGCAGAAGTAGCTAACGGTGAATTCAGGATGACGGCTACATACAATGATACTGCATTCTTCGTGCAGCAGCTTCCACCTCTGCTGAAGGATCAATTACAGCAAGACACAAAGCAGGAGCAGTTTGCTCGGTACCAGGTTGATAACATGCCATCATCTGTTCTGATGTGCATCAGTTGTGATAAACAGCAGCATACCATATTGCAGATAATGGACACTATGATGTTCTGGCCTGGATAATGAAAGTAACCCTTCCAATACCTAACAGGAACTCTGACTCAGAAAGAGTATTTTCTCTCGTGCGCAAGAAACCAACTGAGCTCAGACCAAATCTTGGTGATAAAGGTTTGGAATCACTGATGATCACCAAAGTGGACATACTCGGTCAACCCTGCCACTTGAGAAATCCAGACAAGATAATCCTGTGAAAGGCCAAGCAAGCAACCTGTATGGTGCTTGCAAAGGGGTGGCCAATACCATGGTTGGACCTGGTCATCGCTATTGATGTTACTAAGTAAAAAGTTACTTCAGCTTGTATCACTTTTGTTATTACTGTGATATGCACAGAAGTGCCTCTAAAATGCATTGCAGCCTTTCAAGGCACCTACCCCAGACTCCTATCTGTATTTGGCTTTGCACCTTTGGCACTTGCCACTGGTCCAAGAAAGTTCCCTAATTTTTTTCATAAACATCCCTAAAAGTCTCAGAGCAAGGCTGGCATTTTTGAATTCTCAAGTGTCCACTAATTTTGGTTGCCCAAAATTAGGGCAACAATTGCCTGAAACAATTAGGCATTAATTTTCCATAGTGCTTAACATTTTTATAACACATATATTCAAAAGACAGTGCCTACAGACTCCAGGTGCGGTTATGAGTGCTCAGCACTTCTGCAAATCTGGCCCCAAATGTCTCACATTTGGCACCCAGAAAATGAGGAACACACAATTAGTGGCCAACTGTAAACGTTCTGATTTAAGGGGCTTGTCTAGCATAGAAACTTTGTGGCAGAGGCAGGGACAGAATCCAGTTCTCCAGGGTGTAATTAAATTTCCTTAACCATCAAACTATCCCTTCTCTTCCTGCTGTTCCCTGCCTCATTCACTACACACCTTCCAACTTCTACAAAAAATGATGCAGGGCTCATACCAAGTCTCATTTGTTGTACAACCCTGATTCATTCCCAGAGTACGATGCATCCTGTGCACTGACAGAGACAGGGGTCCAGTAAAAAAAAAATTGTTTTATCATATAATTAAATATTATGTTATGCATATGCACAAGGGGACCAAATTAAGGTTGCATGGGCAACCTCAGGTATGAATTTCCTAACTTTTGTGTGGTTGACTACCAACCTTAATGTACCGACATGTAATTTCCCAATTTAAAACAAACAAACAAAAGAAAAACTGAAATTCTGTCATATGGAACTATTTTGATCCCCCTCTTGGGTCATCAGCAGGTTTGGATCTTTGTAATTAGCATCAAAGGTTTGGATCTTTAAGTTCACTGCACAGATCTCTACCACTTGAGCTAACAGAGCAACTGGTAGTAGTAGTTTGGGGGACCACTGCTATGTGGATCTAGGGTGACCAGATAGCAAGTGTGAAAAATCGGGATGGGGTGGGGGGGTAATAGGAGCCTATATAGGAAAAAGCCCCAAATATCGGGACTGTCCCTATAAAATCGGGACATCTGGTCACCCTATGTGGATCAGGCAGTAATAGGGATGAGACACACACTGTTGCCAGAGGGTTTCACAGCTATTTGCTAATAGTAAAGGAAGGTAGAGACTCAGGACTCCTGGGTTCAATTCCAGATTCTGGAGTGGAATGTAATCTGGTAGTTACAGACACCTCTGTCCTCCGCCCCAATGCCCCCTGATTCTTGCTCCCTTCCCTTCTGCTCCTGCCCTCTTCCCCACACTCATTGTCTATATACCCCCCAGACTCCTCCCCACCCTCCCCTTTTGCTCCTGTCCAACCCCACCTGCTCCTGTCCCCCACTTTCTCCTGTCTCCTACTGCTCCTCCTTGCTTACGGTTACTGCCATCCCTCCCCCTCTGCTTCTTCCCATTCTCTAACTTCTGGAAGCCCCTTTCCTCATGTCCACATCCTCCCATTCTTCACCCCTCTGCATTCTAAATCAGGTTGGTTCCTCCTCATTGCTTGGGTGACAACAAGGGGGGCACTGAAAGGACTGGAGAGACAATTTCCCTGCTCTCAGTTCTGGTGCCCAGGACCACATTGATCCAGAGTACCATTGCAGGAAAAGTCCTGCTTAGCCCCTGCAGCCTTAGGCTGACCATTGAAGCATGCTAAGTTGATCTATGGGGATGGTTTGCACATAGGAGCTGTGAGGGGCTGAAGCATGCTCAGTGCACACAGAATCTTCTCAGAATTTAGCAGCAAAACCCTAAGTCTCTATTGAGTATGTGCAAACTGAATTTTTTCAGGGGTCCATATCTTGGCCAAATTTGGATGGTTTTTCTTGGGAACAGCAAAAGGCACCATCCCTAGCAGAGAGTCCACACCTACAGCTAAATTTCAAGTCCCTGTTCCATAGCATGGAGGGGCTACAGCATCTAAAAAAATAATTCAGTTCATTTGTTAATATGAGCAAAACAACATATTTTCCCTAATTTCATTCTCAGAAATGGCTGAAACACTTTTGCTAAAACTTTCACAACAAATTCAGCCTGAGGCAGACACCTGGCATGGAAAATTTCATCCTGAATGGTAAAAATTTGGCAAAATTATAAGCAACTGAAAACACAGTCTTTTAATGGAAAGTGTAAGGTAACCTTTACTTGAGGTGTCACTACCTGTACCACATATAATAAATGATAACTATAACAGTTATATACTCATGGAAAACCTGAAGGTCTAAAACACTCTTTTAATACCCTGTTATTTTTAGCCTGCTAGCAGTTACAAAGAAAGCAGGCAGAGAAATTTTGTCTCAAAAGTTATGCTTCAGAGGTCAGGCATCAGGAAGAATGACAGGATGTTTAAGTCCAGATAAATCTATAAATATTCTACAACAAAGATAAACAAGTTTTTTTCTCAACATTAAAAAAACGGAATTAGGCACATTAGTAATCTCAACTTTCAGTACAGAAAGGCAGATAGTGAAACTATTACTTTTTTTTTACTACAAAGCTGCCAGACTCCAGTGTCCTTTACAGTATTTAGAAATACTTTGCACTTAGCAAAACCTGGGATTTTTTTTTTAAAACCAGGAAGTTGTTTTTAACAATTCTTTATTATTTATATCAGCATCCCACCTGCCCTCTCTGTCACTGAACTGTACTGTCCGTATGAACCCATATTAGTGTGAATGACAAAAATAATTTGTTGAATCATGTAACACCTGGTACAGAAACAATCTCTGATAGATATTTTGTAATGATCCCTTTTACAGGTTTTAACTGTACTACCAGTATTTCAGCTTGACAACTGACAGACCAGTCAAATTAGAATGTTAGGGCCTGAATCTGCAAACACTATAAGTCATAGTGTTCAAAATATTATGTAATTCTGGTGAAATAAGTGGGCTAGGTTGCCCCTCTAGATCTGTGTGTGCATGACAAGGACTCTTTGCATACACATCTCTTCGCTTTGAAAGAGAAGCTTAGCCAGGGCCCTGATACCATACACCTATTCTTCTGTACCTTGCAGAGGCCTCTCTGCCCTGTTGGGTTCTCGCTAGGGGTGTTTGGGTGACCTGGGTGAGAGGCTAGAAGGATATATACTGTTTTTCTTCTCTGGCCCCATGGAAATTCCTTGAAGAAGATGATACAGCCTGGGACTGCATTATCTTTTCCAGAACTCCCTCCCTTCTGTGAACTCCTTCACACCAATCTGGCACTCAATGGATGTGCAAAAGGAATGTAAATGATATGTCAATGCAACTGCAGCAGGATAAGTATCTAACTTCAGGGGGTAAGAGAAAACTGCCTCTGCAGATAAACATCTTACCTCACTACCTGTGCCACCTATAAAAATGGTTGTGTTTCCTGATTCACCACCTTTTACCCTTTCAGCATCTAGGTTACTCAGTTTTCACATCCGCTGTGTGCCAAACCAATCGAAGTAATTTGCACTGCTTTATCACTTGACCATTATTTAATGTTTTGGAGATGATAAAAACACTGGAAAAAAATTAAATGTTGGGAATTAAATCTGAATTCCCTCCTCTCTGGCTCAAGATATTCCTTCAACAACAAGGCTTATTAATTAATGACCACCAACTTCCAAAGTGCAAGTTTGCTACTCTATTCCCCCTCAGCTTCGCAGACCACTAAACCTCTTTGTGGTGAAGTAGAAGAAAGTGACTTAATACAAATGCAGTAATTGGCTACTACACTTTATACCCCTCCCCACTTATGAAGCTCTCCTTTATAATGCTAGACTTCAGACACAGTCTCCTTAGCTCCTAGCCATGAGAACCCACTCATGAACATTCTTTTTCATACGTGACCCTCTATTACAAAAGAAATGAAATTACTCTTTTAGAACATACATAAGAACATAAGAATGGCCATACTGGGTCAGACCAAAGGTCCATCTAGCCCAGTATCCTGTCTACCGACAGTGGCCAATGCCAGGTGCCCCAGAGGGAGTGAACCTAACAGGTAATGATCAAGTGATCTCTCTCCTGCCATCCATCTCCACCCTCTGACAAACAGAGTCTAAGGACACCATTCCTTACCCATCCTGGCTAATAGCCATTAATGGACTTAACCTCCATGAATTTATCCAGTTCTCTTTTAAATGCTGTTATAGTCCTAGCCTTCACAACCTCCTCAGGTAAGGAGTTCCACAAGTTGACTGTGTGCTGTGTGAAGAAGAACTTCCTTTTATTTGTTTTAAACCTGCTGCCTATTAATTTCATTTGGTGACCCCTAGTTCTTGTATTATGGGAATAAGTAAATAACTTTTCCTTATCTACTTTCTCCACATCACTCATAATTTTATATACCTCTATCATATCCCCCCTTAGTCTCCTCTTTTCCAATCTGAAAAGTCCTAGCCTCTTTAATCTCTCCTCATATGGGACTCTCTCCAAACTCCTAATCATTTTAGTTGCCCTTCTGTGAACCTTTTCTAGTGCCAGTATATCTTTTTTGAGATGAGGAGACCACATCTGTACGCAGTATTCAAGATGTGGGCGTACCATCGATTTATATAAGGGCAATAATATATTCTCTGTCTTATTCTCTATCCCCTTTTTTAGTTAGTGCAACCCTCTAATTAGAAAACTATTTGAATAAAATCCCTTTAGAGATTGGCACAATTAATCTTATGTCCATTGAACTTTAATATTAAAACAGTAGCTTTATTTTAAAAAATTAAAGCTGCATATGGTGGTTGCTAAATGTAGAGAGCGCAATCTGTCTCCAGTTATAGCCAATGGCAAAACTCTCATTGAAGTCAGAGACAGCAGGAGTAGCCCCACAGAATAAGTCCCTTAGGGTATGTCTGCCAGCCGCCGAACTAGCGGATGGGTGTAATCGAAGTTCTGGGTTCGACTTATCGCGTCTTGTCTGGACGCGATAAGTCGAACCAGGAAGTGCTCGCCGTCGACTGCGGTACTCCAGCTAGACGAGAGGAGTACCGCGGAGTCGACGGGGGAGCCTGCCTGCCGCGTGTGGACCGAGGTAAGTTCGAACTAAGGTACTTCGAACTTCAGCTACGTTATTCACGTAGCTGAAGTTGCGTACCTTAGTTCGATTTGGGGGTTTAGTGTAGACCAAGCCTTATAAATCATTGTTCATCTAGATCTAAATGGGAAACTTACTCTTAAAACTCTGCAGAGTTAAAGACAATATTAGACACCTTTTCCTTCCCTCCTGATAAGATAATGGACTTTCTGAAAAAGAGACCTATTGTTCCATTAGTTTTTATGCAGAAGTTCCCATTAGCTTCAGGTGGGAGTTTTGATTAAAAATTAATACCATGATAAGGCCTCAGGACATGTTCTTATGCACTTCCTGAGACTCTCACACTGTAGCCCCAGGTTATAACCACGTTGGATGAAATCTTGATCCCTCTGAAATCAATGGCTTCAATGGGGCCAGAATTTAGCCCCCCTATAAGTTAAATTGGGAGCATTACCTCACGGCACCTTTGATCTCCCATTTTCTTCTGTAGTATACTATCATGCTTCCAGCCAAAAATTTTAAATCTTGACTAAACTTTGAAAGCTTTTATGAGGCTAAAGAAACTAACTGCTTTGACCACTGCATAAAACAAGAGAACAAGAATTCTAGGTCACATTGCTAATTTTCTCTCACCACAAAACTCAGCAACCTTCACCACAAAAATATCCTCCACCAGAATTCAGTCAGACCTTCTGACCTGCCTCTCTCTAGTAGAGAGAACTCAAAGCATTCATGATTTTGCTGTTTTCCTGCTTATTTTCAGTTCTTGAAAAAATGATTAGTTTAATTAAAAACTTAATTTTAAGATAACCAAAAAATCCACTAACAAAATCAGAAATTCAAAGTAATATTTATATTTTTAGATTGTCAAGTCAAATCCAGCCTATCGTGGAAGTGAGTGAAAAGTCACTGCCACCAAATGCTCATAGACCTAAGTATAATGAGTTTGTTGTTCTCAGTATGGTAACCTAATCATGGACACAAATAGGTCCAATTCATCTAGTTTTAATTCTGTCATCTTCTATACACAATAATTTCCACTTGATATTTTATCTGTATTGTACTGTTGGGGTGAGGGAAGTAAGCATTGCTGGTTAATGTTAGTCTGAGGAACTCAGCTGGGACAAACCATGCAGTTAAGCTAGTCACAAAGTTTGCCTCAGAGGTATGAGAGAATCATTAGGAATATTAATTCAAGACATAAAGTGGACTCAAAGTAACTACCATTAGTATGATAATGGTGAACTTTGTATTTTAGAGGACCCATTTGTAAATGGATAATCGCAGGGACCACTTAATATTCATTGCAGAGCTTGGTACAAGTGATGAGCTGAATGAAATTTATATTAGATTTGTAATAATTAGCAGAGCACTCAGAGGTTGGGTATGGGCACTTTTTATGGCTCTAAATAAAAAGAAAATACAAATAAATATTACTCATGCACGTTAAAAACATTGATTTTCAAAGAGTAATTTTGAATAGCAAATGTGTTTTGTAACTTGGACTTAAAAAGTCAAACAGGCATAAGGGACAGATGCTTTCTGGGACATGTGATCAGGACACACTGAACTGATTATGTGAGAGAGGGGGCTTTTTATTGCCGGGCTTTAGGCTGGACATTATTCAAAGGTTATCTAACCAAGTTTGGTGCCAGTCTAATGATGCTCTTCATGGTCTAACATTTGCTCTATATCTTACATCATAATAAGACTGTTGTACTACTGTACATATACAATATCAGAGGGGTAGCCGTGTTAGTCTGGATCTGTAAAAAGCAACAAAGAGTCCTGTGGCACCTTATAGACTAACAGATGTATTGGAGCATAAGCTTTCGTGGGTGAATACCCACTTCATCAGACGCAAGTACCCACGAAAGCTTATGCTCCAATATATCTGTTAGTCTATAAGGTGCCGCAGGACTCTTTGTTGCTTTGTACATATACAGTATCTCTGTCCAGTAAGATATAATGAGCTAAGATAATTATGGAGTAAAATATGATCTGCAAACATAGGTGACAGTAGTGAAACAAGTATCTCTCACTGTTTTCAAGGCCTCTACCTCCATCATTGGGCCAACTTCCATCACATATAGTGGAATGATTGCTATCTGACTTGATTCCTCTAGGGCCAAAGAGACTACTACAGTTTCACCTAACTTCCTTTATGAAGTAGGATGAGAGTTCCTTCTAGTATGAGGTCCAAAGGTCTGCAGCTGGCTAAGAACAGTCATGGTTTATTAGACTGTCAACTATCCAGAATAGTTCCACAGGTCAAGATTTAGCAGTTTCGATAGTGGAGGAAAGAAAGGATTTCTCTGTTTCATTAGTGCAAGACTGCATGAATTCCTTATGTTACACTCTGTCAACTTCAGGAAGACATCTTCTGCCAGTTGAGCTCAAATTCTTCAACCCTTAGATTTCAATCGTCAAAGGCCATCAGAAAACCATAGTAAGCTGTGGGACTGATGTGGAGGGAGTGATAATTTGGGAGCCAGTGTGTGAATGGTTGTATTTTACCAGACCATCAATGCATGATTTGTGGCCTGGGCAAAATTCTTCAGCAGGGTGTTTTGGAAATCCACTGGGTCCATGAATCTATGTGACTTGGCCTTGTGAGTTGATCTATCTCTCCATTTATAAGACAGGAATATCATGACCTCTGCTTAAAGCTGATGATGGTTACACCAGGGTAAAGATCTAGTTCTTCTTCGAGTGCTTGTTCACGTCGATTCCAATCAGGTGTGTGCGTGAGCTGCGGGGGCAGCACTTGGGGCGGGGGCAACATGCAGAGCATGATCATCAGAATCTTTTTCCCTTAGCAGCTCCTGTCAGGTCAGCTAGGGAGCCCCCTGGAGTGGCGCCTTCACGGCGCTCAATATATGACCCTGCTGACCCGACCTCCCTTCAGTTCCTTCTTACCGACCATTGGAACAGTGCTCAGCTTGCTCAGCAAGTGCTCCCTTAGCTTTCTTGTTAGATCTAGTTTGTGTTTAGTTTTATTAGTAGTTTATTGTATATAGTTAGTTAGATAGTAGGTGGGGAATGGGGTACCTCCCCAATCCCTATCTCTTCCCTGGGCTCTGGGCCATGCCACAAGCCCAAGGCTTTAAGCCGTGCAGCGCTTGTAATAAGCCTATGGCCATAAGTGACCCCCATGACTCTTGCTTAAAGTGGCTGGGGGAGGCGCACCAAACTGAAAGGTGCAGAATTTGTAAAACTTTTTGGCCAAGAACAAAGAAAGAGCGTGACTTCCGCCTGAAACAGCTTTTAATGGAGTCCACTCTTCGCCCGCAACCGGCTGCAGAGCGCCAGGATCTGGCACCGAGCGCATCCGTATGGAGTGCTCCGGCATCTGTACACAACACGGTGCTAAGGAAGGACTCTAGCACAAGAGACGCTTGGCACCGGCGCTCTCCGGCACCGCAACCAGGATCAACGGGCCGGCACCACTCAACTTCCCCAGTGCCGCACAAGCGACACAAGAAGGCCGAAAGGGGGCACTCACCGGCCCTGAAAGCAGCGGGTCAGCCAGGGGATGCACAAGGGCACCCTAGAAAGGACCCAGTGCTAAGACAGTGCAAGTCGGTACTGTTGACTTCGGTGCCCCAGACAGGAACATTGAGTCTGGCACACAGCAACTCTCCAGCGGGCCAGTGCCAGGTGGAGGTGATAGAGCCACCCTCCAACCTGGACACCTTCGAAGCCGCCAGAGATTTGATAGCGATGACGGCGGCACAGCCCCCGGCTTTAAAGGACAAGCCTCCGGTACCGATGAGACCGGTACCGTCTAGAGCAGGGGTGGGCAAACTATGGCACAGGGGCCTCATCCGGCCCTTCAGACATTTTAATCCCTTGAGCTCCAACCGGGGAGCAGGGTCTGGGGTTTGCCCCGCTCCAGCTCTCCGGTCAGGGAGCAGGATCGGGGGCTGGCTCTGCGCAGCTTCTGGAAGCAGTGGCATGTCCCCACTCCGGCTCCTACATGTAGGGGCAGCCAAGGGGCTCTGCATGTTGCCCCCGCCCCAAGTGCCATCCCCGCAGCTCCCATTAGCTGTGAACCACAGCCAATGGGAGGTGCCTGCGGACAGGGCAACGTGCAGAGCTGCCTGGCTGCGCCTCCGCATAGGAGCCAGAGCGGGGATGTGCCTCTGCCTCTGGGAGCTTCTTGAGGTAAATACCGCCTGGAGCCTGCACCCCGACCTCCTTCCCATGCCCCAACCCCCTGCCCCAGCCCTGATTCCCCTCCTGCCCTCCGAACCCCTTGGTCCCAGCCCGGAGCACACTCCTGCACCCCAAACCCTCATCCCCGCCCCAGAGCCCGCACCCCCAGCCAGAGCCCTCACCACCACCACCCGCACCCCAATGCCCTGCCCCAGGCCAGAGCCCCTTCCTGAACACTGAACTCCTAATTTCTGGACCCACCACAGAGCCCTCACCCCCTCTCGCATCCCCCCCCCAATTTCATGAGCATTGATGGCCTGCCATACAATTTCCATATCCAGATGTGGCCCTCGGGCCAAAACGTTTGCCCACCCCAGGTCTAGAGGCAAGCCCGCTATGATGCGGTGCTCCCAGTCCCCGGCTCAGCACCATCCCCAGCACCGCTCTTGCTTGCCCTCACCGCAGCGCCACTCCCCAGCACCGTGGACACCCCGATCGCACTGCTGCTCTACCCTGATCTGATCACACAGAACCACGGTCGCCTCCTTCACCCAGACCTCCAGTCCCTCGATCTCATGGCTTGGAAGCTTCATGGTTAAACCCAATGGAGCTCCAATGCACAGAATCGGTGAGGGAGGTGCTGCTTGGTAGCAGGAAACATTCCACCAGGGCCACTTACCTAGCTAAGTGGAAAAGGTTCTCGTGCTGGTGTGAGCAGCATAACACACCTCCACTTCAGGCATCTATACCGTTCATCCTGGAGTATCTACTGCATCTGAAGCAGCAAGGTTTGGCAGGATCATCCATCAGGATACACCTCGTGGCCATCTCGGCGTTCCACCCGGGAGAGTTGGGGCGCTCAGTATTCGCCAACCCTATAGTGGGCCGTTTCCTGAAAGGCATGGAAAGGCTATATCCAGAGTCCCGATTGCCAGTGCCTGCTTGGGATCTCAACCTGGTCCTCTCGAGGCTAACAGGGGCCCCATTCAAACCACTGACTACATGCTTCCTTCTGTATCTCTCGTGGAAGGTGGCATTCCTGGTTGCCATCACATCAGCCAGGAGGGTGTCCGAGTTAAAAGCGCTAACCTCCAACCCCCCACATACACAGTCTTCCATAAGGACAAAGTACAACTCAGGCTGCACCCAGCTTTCCTGCCCAAGCTGGTATCCCAATGCCACATTGGCCAAGACATTTTTCTACCAGTCTTCTATCCCAAGCCACATGCTAATGTGCAGGAGCAGAGGCTTTACTCACTAGATGTGCGGAGAGCACTAGCATTCTACACTGGGCGCACAAAGCCTTTCAGGAAGTCGAACCAACTGTTTGTAGCGGTGCAGACCGGATGAAGGGGCTTCCGGTCTCCTCACAACGCATTTCTTCCTGGGTCACTGACTGCATGCATACCTGCTACAATCTCGCTAAGGTCCCAGCCCCAGCTATTACGGCCCACTCGGCACAAGCTCAAACCTCGTCCACCACTTTCCTGGCCCAGGTGCCCATCCAGGAGATCTGCGGAGCGGCAACCTGGTCTTCGGTGCACACGTTTACCACCCACTATGCCATCACCCAGCATGCTAGAGAGGACGCAGCTTTTGGCAGGGCAGTTCTCCAATCAGTGATTCCTTAACTCCAACCCCACCGCTGGGGGAGAGCTTGGGAGTCACCTGATTGAAATGGACATGAACAAGCACTCGAAGAAAAAACAGTTAATCATCTTCTTGTAACTGCTATTATTCGAGATTTGTTGTTCACATCCATTCCAATACCCACCCTCCTTCCCCTACGTCGGAGTAGCCAGCAAGAAGGAACTGAAGGGGGGTCAGGTCAGCAGGGTCATATATTGAGTGCCATGAAGGCGTCACTCTAGGGGGCTCCCTAGCCAACCCAACATGAGCTGCTAAGGGTAAAAGTTTCCGACGACCGTGCACGCGACACGCGCACACCTGATTGGAATGGACGTGAACAACACATTTCGAAGAACAACAGTTACAAGAAGGTGAGTAACCGTTTTTTACAATATCCCTGATGTCTTCCTCTGTCCTCTGGTGTCTGTGCCTTGTCGTGGTGGGACAGCTTGCATGCACGAACGATCCACAGAGTCTGTGTCGGCGGGGGCTTTCTGCTCCTGGTAGGTTTTTGGAATGTGTACGAAGCAGGGAAGCTAGCTCAGGTCACAGCAGAGATGAGACACTACAGCTTACACATCCTGGGTGTCAGCGAGAGCAGATGGACCGGAACAGAAAAATTCAGCCTCAAGAGAAACTTTGCTGTTTTCTGGATGGGATGATGGACAACACCATGAGGGTGTTGCCATCATTTTGAAGAACGAAGTGGAGCATTCCCTGCTTGAATGGAAATCCATCAGCAGCAGACTTATGAGAGCCAGACTGAAAGGGAAACATAATATCACCCTGATTCAGTGTTATGCTCCGACAAATGACAGTGATGAAGAAGTAAAGGACAAATTCTACCTTGCACTAGAGGCAGAGTTAGAGAGAGTACCACGCCACGACCTAACTATCGTCATGGGAGACCTGAATGCCAAGGTCGGTAAGGACAACACAAACAAAGACAGAGCAATGGGAAGACATAGGTGTGGCACTATGAATGAAAACGGAGAAAGGTTTCTTAATTTCTGTAATATGAATGACCTAGTCATTGGCGGAACCCTATTTGAACATCGTGAAATTCACATGCTGACATGGTGTTCTCCAAATGGCAGAGATAAGAACCAGATTGACCATATCATGATCAATGGCAAATGGTGACGCTCACTGACAGATGTTAAATTGAGAAGGGGTGCAGATGTTGGTAGCGACCACCACCTCCATCAAGCTAAAACTGAGAAGTGTGGGTCCACCGAACAAGGGACATAGACGTTATGATATTGACAAGCTAAAGTCCCTTGAAATACAGAAAGCCTTCATTCTCAGTTAAAGAACAGGTTTCAAGCACTTGCAGACCTTGATGAAGAGGAGGGGAATGCAGATGAGGAGATCAACAAGTGGGACAAAGTAACGGCAATTTATAAACAGAGCAGTGAAGTCTGTCTAGGCTACAGGCAGAAGAGACGGAAGGAGTGGATTACACCCAGCACATGGAACGTCATAGAAACCAGACGAGCCCTGAAAAAAAAAGTTTTAGACACAAAATCCCAGAAGCTAAAGGACGAATACCACGAGCAGTATAGCAGGGCACACCACGGGGTCAAATGCCTTGTGAGAGCAGACAGGTGGCATTATATTGATAATCTGGCAAAACAAGCAGAGGATGCAGCTGCTCGTGGTGAACAAGGAACCATCTACAAAATGATGCGGCTTATCAGTGGTAAACGGCAGACACCAACAAACACTCTCATCAGGAACAAACAAGGACACCTACTAACAACCAAAAAAGAACAAGAAATGCGCTGGACAGAACTTTTCAAAGAATTGCTGAACAGGAAGCCACCTAAGGAGGAAGCAAACATCCAGGAGGCAGAAAAACACAGACACCCCAACTAAGGAAGAGATCATTCAACCAATCAAATCCTTAAAAAATGGGAAAGCTCCTGGCAAGGATAACTTGAATGCAGAATTGTTCAAGGTAAATCCTAAATTAGCAGCACCTATCCTGGTCCCTCTATTTACATCAGTCTGGGAAAGGGAAAAAGTGCCAGATGAATGGACCAATGGGGTTACAGTGAAGAGTCCAAAGAAAGGAACTCTCAGTGATTGTAATAACTGGCGTGGTATCACACTTTTATCTGTGCCAAGCAAAGTATTGTGTAAGATCATAGTCCAGCTTATATCAGAGACAGTTGATAGCATTCTCAGAAAAGAGCAAGCTGGTTTTCAGAAAGGGAGTGGAGGCACAAACCAGATCTTCACTCTACAAAACATAATAGAAAAGTGCTTAGAATGGCAACGGCAACTCTACATAAATTTTATAGACTTTGAGAAGGCTTTTGATAGCATTCATTGGACCAGCCTATGGCGCATTCTGCAGGCATATGGAATTCCTTTCCATATAATCAATGTCATCAAAAGCTTCTATTTCAACTTTACATGCAGTGTTGATCACAGTGAGCTCAGTTTTTAAGTAAAAACAGGAGTACGTCAGGGGTGTGTTACGTCTGCAATCCTCTTCAACATTGCCATCGACTGGGTAATGTGGCGTTCAACAGAAGACATGCCAAGAGGCATTTCAGCCAGCAAATTGGACTGAAAATCAACCGCAATAAGATAGATATCATGACCGTTAATATTGCCTCACCATCACCAGTATGGATAGAGGATTATGTTCTCACCAATGTAGAAACATTCACATACTTGGGCAGCACCATCAGCCAGGACAGTGGAACAAGCCAGGACATCCGTAACAAAATCAATAAAGCCAGGAACACCTTCAGGAGCTTAAATACAGTCTGGAAATCCAAACTCAAGATTTATCAGAGCTGCATACTTTCAACACTATTTATTGTGCAGAATGCTGGGGAATGAGAAAGTGTGACATGTCCAAACTGTCTTCATTCCATACAACCTGCCTCAGAAAAATCCTCCGTATCTTTTGGCCCAGAACAATCGCAAACCAAGATCTATTCACACAGTGCAGCCAACAGGATCTGAGCAGCATCATTGCCAGGAGGCGTTGGAAATGGATTGGTCATGTGCTTAGGATGGAAACTGATGCTATCACCAGAGTAGCAATAAAATGGACACCTGAAGGCAAGCGAAAACGAAGCCGCCCGAAAACAACATGGCGAAGAGCTGTGGAAGCTGAGCTGCAAAACCTGGGGCACAACTGGGGAACCATTGAAAGACCTGCCAGAAACAGACAGGAGTGGAGGAGCTTTGTCACTGCCCTAAACGCCAGAGGCGTAATAGGAACATGATGATGATGATGTCTTCCTCAAGAAAGATAGAACTAAACTTTAAAAGCAGATTATGTCCAGTTTAACACAGGGGTGAACTTGCCATGTAGAACTACTATAAAAAGCTCCCCAAAATGCAAAATGCCAGACATGGTTCATATTTTCCTCTATATCATGAGTTTGGTTTACTGTCTTGCTCCCTGCACTGCTGGGGAATCGGGAAGATATCCAATTTAGGTGACTAATTCAATTTGCATACACTGAATGTGTGTAATATTTAGAGGCTTGAGTCAGGATTGGGGCTATACAAATTCATATAAAGACACAATTCCTACCCTGGAAATCTAAGATGACAAGAAATGTACACAGGGTTGAGGAAGAGGGATACAATCAAACAAATACAGTTTTTATAAACATGAAATTGTCTCGTGGGTGAATAGTAGCAGATTTGGAACTTTTCAGTGGGTGATTTCCTTGTTGGAACAGAAACTGGTGATTCAGCAAATTTTCTTGTGTTATTTATTAGCTTACAAAATGTACAAAAGTTCTGCTTATCTTCAAAAGTATCAAAAAAACTGCACACAAGCCATTCCAGTTGCAAAAACCTCAACTAAGCCTCCATGAGTCCCTGTTGCCAGGAAGTAGCTCCATTCTCTCTCATCCTTGGTCTCTATCCCTTTGCTTTTAGTACTGTCTGTTCTCTCCTGCCTGTGCCCTGTACTTCACATCTGGGAAATCTCATAGCCATGATGTCACCAGCCTGTTTTCATATGGAGCTTGTGTTCCGAAAACTAAGCATGAACCTAGATCAGACTGACCTGAACACTAACCTTCCTTTTATACAGCTGGTCTGCAACATTCAGGAACCTCAGACAAGTTTGGCTATTCCCAGTATCCCCTGGAGCCAGCTTCTCTATTAAGGTGTGATCCTAACTCATTAAAATCAGCAAGAGTCTTTTCATTGGATTTCAGACTAGGCATTGGAAAAGGCCATGAGGCCCAGATCCTCAAAGGCATTTAGGCTCCTAACTACCCATTTTAAATACCTTTGAGATTTTGGTCATAAATCCCTAATCAGATGAGTGCTTAAACCATGCAATCTCTTTAACAATCATCCAGCTGTAGCCAGCCTGCTATGTGGCCTCATTTTCATTTCCTTGCTTGTCAGTTTGTGTTAGTTATGCTGAATGTCTAGAAACCCTAAATGCTTCCAAATAAAAAAATTTATGTATTATTATAAATAGAGCAAAGGCCAGCTAATCTCAAATTTCCCCTTCAGTTTTAAATGGCTGATAAAAATGAGAGCTTAAGATAAAAGATGACTAACAAAAAGTGATAGGAATTGCTAGAAGAACTCTATGGGGTAAACAGCAAGGAAAAAATTGAGTGAAAGGAAGTGTTTAGGTTTCATCCTGTCCAACATAAAAGTGAGCATTCATTGCCACAGACAGAGAGCACAGTTGAATGAGAATAAAGGAGGCCAACTGCCAAGGTAAGAGAAAGGAAAAAAGGAGTATCTTCAGCATACCCGCCCTATTTTCTCAGCAGCAATGCTGATGCAATTTCCTAACCATTGCTACAGCATGATATCTGTAATTTATTTTTCCTGTAACTGAGAGGTAGTCAGTCAAATGTAGACAGTCATACTCTTGCTACATTGTTGCAATCACATAAGGCGTTTAAGTAAGACTCTCTTTATACTGTGTCATGCATGACCTAACTTTTAGGTGCACCTTTACCTCTTGATTTCTCCAGCACATTTGTGCTAAATTCTGCAACAATTTGAAATGGATGCAGCTGCATGAAATAAACAACAACAAGGAAAACCCCAAGGATGTTTTAAATATATAAAATTACAATATGAATTTTTAGGAGGATTTCCATAGTTTTCTTTTTGACTCTTTTTCCAAACCATGCACAGCCAACATTAGGAGGTTTTGCTGCAGAATGTATTTTTCCTCACTTAGGGTGAAACTCATCCCTGTGAAGACATGCATGTCAAGGCATATGTACCACTCTATGTCCCACTTAAGCCATTTTAGTTCTGAAGTGGTCCCTTGTGCAGGCCATTTGCACAGGGATTAAATGTGCCTTATTCCCCGTCTGTAAAATACTTCCTTCCTCCCTCACATCCTTTGACCTTTTAAGAGTACAGCATTTTAAGGCATAGACTCTCTTGCTATGCGTTTGTTCCTCACATAGCACAATGGGGGTGTTTAGGCACTATTGTATAAAAGAAGAAAAGAGAAAAAAGGAGGAATAATTACAGGAACTCATTTTGGCTAACAGTCTAGTTCAGTTATTCTTTATATTTCTTCTCCCCATCTTGGGCAGTGGCTCTTGCAAGTTGAGTTAGCTTTTTAGGTTCACTGTTTTTTATTAAAGCAATTATGCCATAGTGTTATAAATGTGTATAAAGATTTTTAGGCGATGTCTACACTAGCAAGCTTACAGCAGCACAGCTGTACTGATGCAGCTGCACCATTGTAAGATTGTTCTATAGCCATTCTATGCTGACGGGAGAGAGCTCTCCCATCGACCTACACGAGCAGCGGTAGCTATGTTGGCGGGAGAAGTTCTCCTGCCAACATAGCACTGTCCACTCCAGCACTTCTGATGGTGTAACTTATGTTGCTCAGGGGATGTTTTTTTCACACCCCAGAGCAACATACGTTATACCAACAAAAGTAGTAGTGTACATATGGCCTTAGTATTAGCTTCAGCACATTCTTTTAATTCAAGTCCAGTAAAGGCATTTGCATAGGTATTTTATATTGATGACTACTGAGATAGGGCATACAAACCCCAAACTCGACAGGAAGGGGCTATGAGCTCAGACATCCCCACCCCACCAATAAAGCATGCCACACTTGGTGGAAGAGCTTTAAGAGGGAGAAGCCCAGCTCAGATAGGGGCAGCCCTGGTGGGGTGGGCAGATGGTTTCTACCAGAGGGGCACAGTGGAGAACAAAGCTGTCTGAGATCTCCTGTGAACATGGCGTGATAGTACAAATGGCTGGACGCCCTGTGCAAGACAAGGCATATTAGAGAGACAAGGTGGGTGAGGGAATATCTTTTATTGGACAAACTTCTGTTGGTGAGAGAGACAAGCATTCGAGCTACACAGAGCTCTTCTTCAGATCTGGGAAATGTACTCAGAGTGTCACAGCTAAATACAAGATGGGACAGATTGTTAACTCACATTTCAAGGAACTATTCAAGGTGAAGTGGCCTGTTAATATCCTTCAGTGATAGGGGGGAAAAGGCAGTTGGGATGGGGGGTTGTTAGTGGGTTATAGATTGTTATAATAAACCATAAATCCAGTGTTTCTCTTCAGTCCATGATTTTTAGTGTCTACCAGTTATAAATTTAAGCTCCCAGGCTCATCTTTTGCAAGTATTGAGCAGGTTTTCTTTGAGGATGAGGACTGAGACATCAGACATAGAATGATCACTTTGTAAAAAGTGTTCTTTTTTTTTGGTCTTTTTTCTTTTATCATTTTTCTGTGTGAATTCATTCATGGGCATAGTGATTGTCTGGTTTCACCCACGTAGTTGTTATTGGGGCATTTTGCGCACTGGATGAGTACACCGCATGCTGTGACAGGGATGTGTAAGACCCAGGGATCTTGAAAGGTGTGTTGTGAGGGGTGTTGATCATTGTAGCAGGGGAGATATGTCTACAGATTTTGCATCTGTTGTTCTGTAGGGTCTGGTGCTGCTTTGAGTTGATGTGTCCTAGCGTGTGAGGAGCTTGCTTCTGATGATGAACTTGGAGAGGTTGGGGGGGGGGGGTTGTTTGAAGGCCAGAAGATGGGGTTCAGGAAAGATTTATTTCAGAATAGAGTCCTCATTGAGTATGGGTTGTAGTTGTTTGATACGCCATATGGGTTCCAGCATGGGATGGTTGTTGACAACTAGGGATGTGCAGTCAGAGGGGGGTTTATTTCTGTATTGAAGCAGGTTCTCTCAGAGTATTTAGGTGGTGGGTCTTGCCCACCTGCTCAGGATCTAACTGATCACCATATTTGGGATTGGGAAGGAATTTTCCCCTGGGTCAGATTGGCAGAGACCCTGGGGCGGGGGAGTGGGGTTTGCCTTCCTCTGCACCATGGGGCACACATCCCTTGCAGGTTTAAACTACTGTAAATGGTTGATTCTCTGTATCTTAAAGTCTTTAAATCATGATTTGAGGACTTCAGTAACTTACCCAGAGGTTAGGGGTCTAGGACAGGAGTGGGTAGGTAAGGTACTATGGCCTGCAATGTGCAGGACATCAGACTAGATCAGGGTTTCTCAAACTTCATTGCACCGCGACCCCCTTCTGACAACAAAAATTACTACATTACCTCAGAAGGGGGAACTGAGCTCGCCCAAGCCCTGCTGCCCCGGACGGGTGGGGAGGCAAAGCCAAAGCCCAAGGGCTGAAGCCCCAGGCAGGGGGCCTGTAACCAGAGTCCCACTGCCCAGGGCTGAAGCTGTTGGGTTTGAGCTTTGGCCCCGGGCAGTTGGGCTCGGGCTTTGGCCCCTGGCCCCAGCAAGTCTAAGCCAGACCCAGTGATCCCATTAAAACGGGGTCACGACCCACTTTGTGGTCCCAACCCACAGTTTGAGAACTGCTGGACTAGATGATATGGTGGTCCCTTCTGACCTTAAAGTCTATGATGCGATCTACTTCTCTGGTGGAGTGTCCTTCTTTGGTAAAGGCAGTTTTGAGTGTGTTACAATATATATCCTGGACTGGTCTCTGAGCTGTGTGAATAAAGAGGTTTGACTGAGTGCTGAATGGGGAGCACAGGGGGCATCAATGAAGGGACACAAACTAATTGTCTTTGCTTTTAAGGCTCTTCAAATAATTCCTCTCCTGCCTATCATTTCTTATTATGCTATTTAGACATAAATTCCTACCCTCACTTTACCAGTAATGTCAGCCTTCATCACCCATTTGTTAAATGTTTAAATGAGCACCTTCATGCTTTCTCAAATGCTGCCCCATATTCATGGAAGGAGCTCCCTGTAAACAAACATCAAGCCTTGTTTCCCTCCTTCAAACGCTTCTCTTCCTTGAGGCCTACTGTTTGATGCCCTTTTGACCTGAGTGGCTAGCCAATATTTGGGGTTTTGCAGATTATTCCTGTTAAAAGGAGAAACTGACAATGGAGTCAGGTATTTCTTTGATGCAATCCTGTTTATTTACCCAAATATACACAATATCCTGTTTCCCTGAACACAGAAGGAATCAAACAATAGGAGAATTTCTTTGCTTACAATTCCAAGCCTCTTTCTCACCAGCACTCAGCCCCAAATCTCTCTCTCTTAGCTTTTCCTCTGCATCATGCTATAAGTGCTTCTGTGGAGGTCTCTGGGGCTTTCTTATTGCCTTCTTTCTCTGCTTCTGTTGTGTTTCTGCTACTTTTCTCTCACATCCACACAGCTCCATCAAATAATACCTTGCCTCCTGCTTTTGCATTTAGCCCCCAGTCAAACCCCTCTGTCCACACAGCTCAGAGACCAGCCTTGGATGCATCCTATGTTTTGGGTAGATAGTGTGACAGTGGCAGACCAGGTGCCAGCTGATGTCAAGGCCTCAGGCTTTACTGACAGATGCATAGCTGGAAACCAGTCTGATTTACCTGTGGGTTAATATAGTTAAAATAGAAATTAGTGTTATAAGAATTTGTTTAGACTTTATGGAAAGCTTGTAAATTGCTGCAGCAATTAATCTCATTTATAACTTCTATATCCCATGCTATAAAGTAGTGCTTCAGTGTTTGCTCTCTAACTGTAAAATGTTTGTTCTGAAACTATGTAATTAATCAAATGAAAAACCCTTCACCAACTGTAAAATGCTGGATTCCTACAGAAAGTGTTATCTCTTGCCCATCAGGCAGGACTATTGAATCCAAATGGGTCATTGTGGAACGAAGGCTTTGTAGCCTTATAGCCCAGAAGAGGGTAAGTGCCCAAGCCCTTCTCCCATCACAGCTTGAATGCTGGGGTAAGGGAATAAAAATGCCTGTTAACGAGAATGTATTATTCTTTTGTTGTTTGAACTCTGAGGGGCGAGGATTTTTAAGCATATGCCAGGAGTCCCCAACTATTTTGCGTGAGTTAGCCCCTAAAGCATATACAGACTTTGCTTACTATAGAAATTTCTATTACCTTTTGAAACCTCACTATAACTCATTTGTGCATGTTATGCTTACCTGTTTTGACCTTGTAAATAACTATATCTTTTTCTTAGTTAATAAGGTCTGGTCTATACTACAGAGTTAGGTGGACACGCGGCAGCTTACATTAACCTAACTATGGAAGTGTCTACACTTAAAATTTCACTTCCACCGACGTAACTGCCCTGCTATGCCAACTTAATAACTCCACCTCCATGAGCAGCCTAGAGTCAAGGTTGATGTAGTTAGGTCAACACCGTCTGCGCTGCTTATGTTGACTGTTACTGGCTTTCGGGAGCCATCCCACAGTGCCCCACACTGACAGTACAATCAATACAAGTGCTCCTGATGAGGACGGGCACCGCTGACAGAAGGAACAAAGTTTAGACATGCAAGAGCAATGTAATTTCTACAGCGGCTGTATGCCAACTTAATTTAGGTCAACTTAATTTTGTAGTGTGGACATGACCTAAATCCTTAGTTAGTTTATTATAGGCTTGGCTACAAGTGTTATCTTTGGTGTGAGATCTACGGTTCAAGGTGACCTGGGGTAAGTGACTGGTCCTTTGGAACTGTGAGTAACTTGAATATTGTGTGATCTTTGGTGTAAAATGACCATCTATCACAGAATCAAGCTTGTCTGGGTGCCAAGATAGACTGGAATGCCCCAGGAAACTGTCTGTGACTCCATGGTGAGACTGTTACAGTGTTTTAGAAGTTCACACTTGTACTCCTAAGTATAGAACACACAACCAGTTTGGGTTTTTTGCCCTGCTTCTTGACAGTCTGCCCTGAGGTTGGCATGCATGGTCGGGGACCACTCCAGACAGTCTGACTGGTGGCTTCTATTGCTTCAGCTATCTTATTCCAGAAAAGAGCTTAATTGCTTCTTACATTTATCCTGAACAAAGGGTGGCTGTTACACCCACCAGCCTCCATGAGACTTTGCCCGACCCTTAGCATAATACCCATATGTCTCTCTGCTGTATTTACCTGTTGTCTCATCTTATATTTAGATTGTAAACTCTTCAGGACAGGGACTTCACAGATTACATAGCTGCTTGATTTTCTCATTCTCACACTGAATAGGGAGCTCTCTCAGTAGAATAATACTGATCTCTCTTATATAGAGCTGTTGCTGATACAGCAAACAGTTGGTCTCAAATTGTGAGTTGAAGAACATTTGCCTGTGGTTCAATCAGAGCTGACTAGTCACATGCTGCTGGCTCCTGCTTGTTTCCAGCTACTAAATTGCAATAAAAGTAGTAAAAGTAAAGTAAATATTTTTCTAATATTTTTTCTGTGGAAGCAATTACTGTGCATTGTGTGAAAAAATACTTCCTTTTGTTTGTTTTAAACCTGCTGCCTATGAATTTCATTGGTTGACCCCTAGTTCTTGTGTTAGGAGAGAAGTAAATAACACTTCCTTATTTACTTTCTCCACACCACCCACTGCTATACTGTATTTTCAGGTCATCTGAAGAGGATATATAGCAGTCAGTGAATCCAGCTGCAGTCTATAAAACATAATATAGTAACTAACTAGACCAGTGTTTCTCAAATGCAGCCACCAGGGCCGCATGCAGCCACCAGGAGCTTTTCTTGTGGCCACATCCTCCTGGGCAATGACTGGGAGGTGGGGGGGCAGCAAACCAGTGGTCCTTCCCCGAGAGGGGTTGGGCCCTGCCCACCTCTGGAGCCACAAATTCTGGAGGAGCAGGCAGCCAGTGAGTTCCCCACCTTCCCAGAGGTGGTGAGGCTCAGGCTTCAGCCCAGGGGTCACAGGCTCTGCTCATGGGGCTTCCGGCTCTGGACCCCAGCCGTGCCGCAGCAGGTGTCAGCCCTCAGCAACCCCCCCCCCCCCCCGCATCAATGGGCCCCCATTGCACCTGGTCCCCACTGTCTTCCTACCCATCTTTCCATCCAGGGCTTAGTTTATTCCCTGGCATGCGATGGTTGAATAAGTCTGCTGTGAAAATTGATATTTGTGTGTTTGTTAATAGCACTTTTCACAGCCTCTCAGCTAGCTAGTAAGTCTGTTGTGAAAAGTGATATTAACAAACATACAAATATTACTTTTTGCAGCAGCAGACTTACTAGCTAGCAAGTCTTTTTTTTTTAAAAGCAACCAAAAAGCAAAAGAAACAAGAACAAAAAAAAAAAAAAAAAAAAAATCAAGAATGTGCAAAGCACCTTATTTGTATTTCTAGTCTGTGTAGGTCCAGTAAAGAATAGACAACTGTACATTATTTTTATTATTGAGTCTTCAAAAAAAAAAAACTCTACATAAATAAATTACAATGATTTGGTCATATACAGGTGCATATTTATTTGTTTTTCCTAAAGTTAATTGACTATTTTAGGAAAAATTGTCAAAGCGGCAAGCAGCAAGAGTTGGTGGCCGCACTCTGAGGCCACCAAAAAAATTTGCTGTGAGAACCCCTGACCTAGATTGAAACTTCAGCTCATGCAGAAAAGCATACATTCTGGTGAAATGAGGTATTAAAACTGAAAAATGTTCAATTTGGCCTTGACATCAGTAAGTCCAGCTCCATTGAAGCAAAGTTCCTTCACTTATGCCAGGGCTGACTTTACCCAAAAGTATTTAATTCAATGTCAGCTGAGCCTCCACATTAATAAGATGCTCAAGAACAAGATTTGCTTTTACCCTGTTGTTCTATTACACTCAGGAGCCCTGATTCAAAGGAAGGGCGTGTCCAGCTACCACAAGCCAAATTATTTTGCACTTAAATAAAAACTGGCCTGAGAATTTCCTGATTTGCTATTACTAACATATTTATTCAGTTATTTAAATAAAATAACAGCAAACAGTTAAGTAGAAAGGTCCTCTTCCTACAGAAAGTTTTACTGAATTCTTCACTGTATTTTACTGTATCACGCTGATACACCTAGAAGATCTATTCCTCCTCTCTCTTATTAGGGTAGGGGGAAGGGAGTTGCTTCTGTGTATATGAGCACCAAGTACTTAGAGGCTCACCAGTGCCCACATCCTTATCATTGTAGAAAACTGATCAGGTAGCATCACAACTCCCAAACAGTGAACGCTATTTTTATTTATATGTACATGGAAACATTTCTTTCTAGTGTTCACAGAATTGCTGATTCAGTATTGGCTAACTATTCTACCAGCATTTCCTTTCAACGTCTGCCAAATTTATTTCAGGTTTCCACCCTTATGGTCTCCCAGCATAGTGAAACATTATGGAGTCTTCTTTAGTAGTGCCACTCTTAGGACTGATTGAGATTTGCACTTAGAGCAGAAATAAAATGCCTCTGTTTCACATCTTAATGACTGAATTTATTCTACAAATTTAACAGAAGAACACTTTAAAGGACAATTGCATTCCCCCTGTTATTTTTTGGTAAAATAGTTACTAACTTATGAAAAGGAAACATTTTTAAATGACCCCTATTTGAAACATATTGCTTGCCTCATGTGTTTTGGCTCCATACAGCTAAAGAACCACAGTCACCACAAACACCAAGCTTCACACACACACACACACACACACACATCGAATCTAAGACCTACGCCACTTTTCAAATGTTGCACTTAAATACATTCACCGTAACTTAATTTAACTCCACAAAGACAAGTTATGAAACCATACAGGTTGTCACAAGCTACTTCTGCTCTCCAATGCTACCTCCTTTACTCATTAGCTCTCCTGCACCATGTCACTTTATGGTTCTCATCTACTGCTCTTGACAACCCCACACCCTAAATTACTATAGCCTGGTGGTTAAGGTACCCACCTGGGAGGTGGGAGACCCAATGCTCCAATGACTAATTATTTATACAGAATGGAATAGCTTCAACGGAAGAGACTGAGAGCCCCACACCAGACTATATTCCTCATAGCTCACTGGTTCAAGCACTTTCCTGTGATAGGAGACACCTATTAATATCCTCTCTCCTCCCAGGCAGAGGGGGGAAATTGAAACTGGAAATTGAACTGGGCTAAAAAGTTATAAAATAGGCGGTGACACCCCTACCACCTACTAGTTTTGCATGGAGAGAGGGGTGTCTCCCTTATTCTCACAACAAACAACTTAGGCCCTAAGCCACCTGACTCAGAGTGGGGAGTTGTGGATCACAAGCAGAGGTAGACAAATCCCCTCTTACAGAAATGGGTACCTAATTCAGGGAACAGCTTAGGACACACCCCTTTCCTGTGCATCTCCCATTAGCTAGCTTTGGAGGCTCCCTGCCTGCATGCTGGCTTTTGTGGATTGCATTCTTATGCATCTAACTCTCCCCTCTCACATTGTTCCTGTGATTTTTGAGGTGTCTGGAAGTTAAGCGTTGCAAAAGTCAGCACTGCAATGTTTAAATCCCATTGTGAATGCTGGCCAAACAGCTTTTCAGATTTTATGCAATGCCTATGGTGGAGGCAAAGGCAGCACTTTTTCCTTCATTGTTGTATCTGCAAAGTCATGATCAGCCATGGGTGCCAGAAGGCCCCCTTCCCCCCCAACCTGACCTTTCCACAGCCCTCAAGGAAGCTTCCCACCATCAGTCCAACCTCTCACAGAGCCCCGGTTCCCCCCCTCCTCCCATGCACACTCCTTCCCTTCCCTTCCCTGCTGGAGAGCCCCTCACCATTGGGTGACAGGTCTGCTTCCCAGACCAGGCTGGTCTCCAGTGCCAAGAGGAGCCACCACCATGGTTTCCTCAGCTGGCAGGTGAGGGCCCAGTATGTGGCACAACGCACAATTCAGGCCCTGGCTGGCGCACTGCACAATACAGAGCAGGCTCTGGGTGCTAGCTGGGCTGTGTTGCTCTCCCTCCCAGCCATGAACAGGTCTGCCATTTCACATTTGAATAGGAGAGGGCAACTTTCAGCAGGGGCCCCCACAAGCTCTTGGATTTTTTGAAGGTTAAGATATAAAAATTTGTCTGTTTCAGGAGCATTTGTTGTGATTATTTCCTGTATCACTCAGCTGTGCCTCCCACCTCCATACAGCCTCAAATCACTTGCAAGTGCCCCCCACCCCAAAGTGCCCTCACCCCATACTCACCTCAAATCACCTGGCAGTGCCCCCCACCAAGCAATACCCCTGTACTCACCCCCAAATCACCTAGCAATGCCCCCCACCGCTATACTCTACCTCAATCACCAGGCAGTGCCCCTATACATCATATGGCAGCACCCCCATTGGGTAGCTCCCTCACCTGTCAATCACACATCCATACAGAGAGCAAGGGATGAAGGGGAGTCTTCATTCCATCCCCTCTTCCAAGCGCTCCCACTCACCAGCTGCAGGTGCACAGGGTTCACTGATTTACTTGTGCCTTCTCCCATCCAGAGCAGCAGTGCCTGACAGCACGGTGGGTCATTCACAGCTCTTCTGTGAGAATAGGGCTCTGAAGCAACCCTGGAGTCCACTCAGAGCACCAGCAGACTGCCTGTCCTTCATGCTCAGGTGAGCCAGTAGACCGTTCATTTGCAACTCAGGGCTGCTCTTCGGAGGAGCAGCTGGCCACCCCCTCCGCACTACCTAACTGGCGTCCTTGGCTGTGAACATGCTCAGGTTTTTAAAAGGAGGGGGGGGTGTCATAACTATAAAGGGAAGGGTAACAGCCCTCCTGTGTACAATACTATAAAATCCCTCCTGGCCATAGACTCCAAAATCCTTTTACCTGTAAAGGGTTAAGAAGCTCGGGTAACCTGGCTGACACCTGACCCAAAGGACAAATAAGGGGACCAAGATACTTTCAAATCTTGGGGGGGGGAAAGGCTTTTGTTTGTGCTCTTTGTTTTGGGGGTTGTTCGCTCTTGGGACTAAGAGGGACCAGACATCAATCCATGCTCTCCAAATCTTCTGAACAAATCTCTCATATTTCAAACTTGTAAGTAACAGCCAGGCAAGGCGTGTTAGGTTTATCTTTGTTTTCTCAACTTGTAAATGTTCCTTTTGCTAGAGTGTTTACCTCTATTTGCTGTAGCTTTGAACTTAAGGCTAGAGGGGGTTCCTCTGGGCTCTTTGAATATGATTACCCTGTAAAGTTATTTTCCATTCTGATTTTACAGAGATGATTTTTACCTTTCTTTCTTTAATTAAAAGCCTTCTTTTTAAGAACCTGATTAATTTTTCCTTGTTTTAAGATCCAAGGGGTTTTGGATCGGTGTTCACCAGGGAATTGGTGGCGGAGTCTCTCAAGGCTACCCAAGGAAGGGAGTTAGCACTTGGGAGTGGTGGCAGCAAAACCAGATCTAAGCTAGTAGTTAAGCTTAGAAGTTTACATGCAGGTCCCCATATCTGTACTCTAAAGTTCAGAGTGGAGAAGGAACCTTGACAAGGGGCAATGACTGTTTCACCACCACCACCTCCATCTCCAGCGCCTGTGTGATGAGCAGATCTGTGGAAAGTTTTCCATCTTTACAGATTAGATCAATCATCTTCCACTCTGATTGGCCACTTTTGCAATGTGAAAATTTACTGTAAGGATTCTTTCCAACACTGACACATTGTTCAACCCACAACAGCTTAGTTAGGTTTGGGGGATTTTAATCAGTCACTGATTGACTTTGCGTCTTCTTGTTAGTACAATCCTGTAAGGCAGTCATGCGATCTTTCCAACACCCACACAATAATTTCACAGTATCTGAGCAATACAGCCAAAAATGGAAGTCATTTTAACCATAACAGAACCTCCTTCCTTTGTAACTAGTTCTCAAATTTCTCAGCACAACATATTGAGCTAAATTTATCCTTGGTATGTATCTCCATTGTTGAGATTTGTTTGTGTCCTCCTTTTACCCTTATTATCTTTTATAAAGCTCTTTGTTCTCCTTGTTTTCTCTAAAAGCAGGATACTTTGAAGAAATTAAACCTTTAAAGATCCTATCTGTTTACCAGGAACACTAAAATTCCCTGGGTACTATTCCTAAATCTAGGGCTTTGCCCCAGTGTACTTGGCCAAAATTTTCCCTCCCCAAAGTTCGTGCAGTATACTGTATGCGGTTTCCCTTTTTAAAAAACTGGCTGCTGAAGTTAATCTGCAAAACATTCCCTCTTTGCTGGTGATGCAGATTTGCTTTACTGATAAAGCACTCATTATATGATTAGTGTGTGAGTTAAGTGGGGGAGGGCTCTCTGGGAGCAGGAGCAGCTTTGGTAAGACAGTGCTTCGAATATGCTCCTCAGTGACCATCTCAATATTTTATTTATGGCAGGTCTGTAGACCACCCCCCCCCACACACACACACACTTTAAGCACTGCATATCATCTCTGTTTCAACAGTATTTCACAGTGCATGCTTCTTCATTACTACTTTTACATTGTTACAGGACAGCAGAATCCAGATTCTGGCTTTCGTTGTTATAAATATATATAATATTCCCCTTGTTACCAGACATACTCCGTATCTAAGGCTTGGTCTACACTTACCCCCCAAGTCGAAGTAAGGTACGCAAATTCAGCTACGTGAATAACGTAGCTGAATTCGACATACCTTACTTCGAACTTACCGCGGTTCAGACGCGGTCCACACGCGGCAGGCAGGCTCCCCCGTCGACTCCGCGGTACTCCTCTCGTCTAGCTGGAGTACCGCAGTCGACGGCGAGCGCTTCCTGGTTCGATTTATCGCGTCCACACCAGACGCGATAAATCGAACCCGGAACTTCGATTGTCAGCCGTCGAACTACCGCGGTAGTGTACACATACCCTAATTTTGTTTCTTTACTTACAGTCATGAACCACCCACCATTTCTCTTGTGCATATTAACTAATTGAGTCTATTTTAATGGATTGGCCCAGTTATTAAACTAAAGTCAAGTCCCGGGCTCCTCATTCATTTTTTACTCAGTTATTCCTCAAGCAAACACCCACTGAGTCAGGATTTGAGGCCTCAGCTTCATTGGCTACATGGGCAGTTGTACATGTGCATCCAGCAGCAGAAGATGGCCCAGAGTTCTTAAATATGTCACATTTGACGGAGACTGGTACCACTGCAACTGAGCCGATAAGGAGATACCATGGTATCCTCTTGATAATTTCCCAGTCTTACTCATCAATCTTAACTGTAAACATCAGCCCTAACCTACAGTTTAGCTAGGGTTACCATACGTCCAGATTTTCCCGGACATGTCCGGCTTTTTGGGCCTCAAATCCCCGTCCGGGAGGAAATCCCAAAAAGCCGGGCATGTCCGGGAAAATAGGGAGGGAGGGGCCGGCGGTGCTCGGCCGGGGGCCGGGCTGGCGGTGCGGGGCCAGGGGCCAGGAGCCGGGGCCGGCAGTGCGGGGGCCAGGGCCGGCGGTGCGGGGACCGGGGCCGGGGGCCGGGCCGGGGCCTGGCGGTGCTCGGCCGGAACCAGGGCCGGCACCCCAGGGCCCGAGCCGAGCCAGGTGGGAGACGCCGGGGCCAGAGCCTCTTGGCCTGGGCCAGCCGGCCGCCGGGGGGGCCGGACTGGGCCGCGCCGCGCCCCGCCCCAGCCCCAGCCTACCTGCTGCCTCCCTGTTTCAGGCTTCCCGCGAACATTTGATTTGCAGGAAGCAGGGGAGGGGGAGAAGCAGGGGACGGAGCGTTCAGGGGAGGGGGCAGAGTTGGGGCGGGGCTGGGGGCGGGGAAGGGGCAGAGTTGGGGCGGGGCCGGGGCCCCATGGAGTGTCCTCCTTTTTTTAAATTAAAATATGGTAACCCTAGTTTAGCTCTATGCCATATCCATATCTATCCTTTATTAACAATGCCCAAAAATTCAACCACCACACTTCAGCCACATAACTGATTGAGCAGAAACCCTTCAACTATTCTACTATAATACAGTAAAGATATAAGAACCAGAGGCACTGGAACTACTTTAGTATTGAATCATCAGTTTTGTCTACCTGATCTAGTTCATAGATATTCCATCAACTAACTTACTGCATATAAAGATCTACAACCTCCGCCAGAAATCTAAAAAATAGACTCTCTTCCACTTCACTTATTCAGTGACACAAAGGACCACTAACATCAGTGTTTCAGAGAGGCCTTCTTGTGTCAATCATTTTTATTTAACATACAGCAGAATTGTTAAAATGAAGTTACTGGAAAATATGTATCCTGTCTCTCCAAATTTAGTACCCAGAGAGAGAGAATGCAAAATTGCTTCAGATAATACACTGAGTCAAATCAATGAAAGCCTAATTAGCATCCAAAAGAATTTCAGTCAAAAAAAGACAGATTCCTCAGGGTGGCAGTGAAAAGGTGTTAATTAATTTCACCTTTATTTTGAGCCAGAAGTTAATTGAGACAAGACATGCACGGTTAGGTAACCGTTCCAAGAAGCTTTTGAAACCAAAGCCATGTGCACAGAAAATGAAGAGATTAATCCACATCCCAAGACAAGTACACCTGTGAACTCCATTGTCAATATAGTAATACAAGTATACATCTGGGCCTTGATCCTCCACTATGTCTAAGCTCTGCTCTCTAGTGGAGAGGGGTAGCTGCAGGGATCCGCTTGCAGCTCTCTGACCTTTGGCTGCATGCCCCAGTGGAAGTTAGAGCAGCAAGGGGCCTACTCTAAATTCTGCAACTGGTGTAAACTTTCTAATACGCTATTATCCAGAGGAGGATCAGGCACAGTGGCACTCTGCTCCAGGAACAGTGGCACGTCCTGTTGTGCCCCTCCTTCCCCTTACATCCTAGATGGGGCAGCTAACACAGGAGGCAAGACAGCCACCTCTACCAACTTTCTGCAGGTGGCAGCACAGAAGGAATTCTCCACTGGCTATCTCCAGTCATTTAAGACTAGTTTCTGCTGCTTAAACTGCACAAAGTGGTCTTAGTGGAGCAGAGAATCCAGATGTTGATTTTGAGGATATTCTTGTCCATATCAGGTGTAGGCTGTCTGATAAAAATGATCCTAGAGCTCACTTGAGGGTGAGGGTCAGAGGATTTGTCTACACTACAAAAATTACTTATTGCTGACCATAGCCGAATTGGTGCAGACAACGGTTCAGCTACCAGAGTAGCGAAGCACAAGTCTGTGTTCTGCTTCATTTCAGTAACCATGATTAAATGAGTAGACTAATGTAAAGGAGAGCAAATTTGGCTCATCTTGTGTTCTTCACATCAAATGCTGTTTCTCCTGTGATACAGCAGGGCCAAGGAGCGCTGGGAGAGGGGAGATATATAAGCCCTAGGCTAATTAAGGCGTGATTCCCTGTAGACTAGGAAAGGTTACTACAGGTTAATTGGAGCACCTGTAGTCAATTAAGGCCCTGTCAGGAACCTAATAAAATCCCCTACTTCGGGGGCCGGAAGAAGAGAGGACTAGAGTTGTGTTGCTGAGACTTGGCAGACCAGAGATTTGAAGGAAGGGAAACCCTGCCCCAGCTGGGCAGAAAGACTCCCTCCCCCAGTGTTAAGGACTGAGGATAACTCTACCCAAGGGGTAAGAAACCTGCAGGGGTTGAGAGGTACTGTGGCTCAGAGTGAGGGGCAAACCAGACTGCTTCCCTCCTACCATCTTCCTGGGCCCCAGGGCCAGCTTTAGGCACTGCGGGGCCTGATTCGAAAGATCTGCCGCTGAAGACAGTGGTGGGACTTTGGTGGCAGCTCAATTGGCCGCCGGTGCCTTTGGCGGCACGGCGGTAGAGGGTCCTTCTTCCGTGGCAGCGATTGAGTTGCCGCTGAAGTCCTGCTGCTGTCTTCGGCGGCAGCTCGATTGGCTGCCGGTGCCTTCGGCAGCACATCAGTGAAGGGTCCTTAGGGACGGTGCGAGGCCCTCTTAGGGTGAATTGCCCTAAAGCTAGCCCTGCTAGGCCCCTAACAGGGCCCTGGGTGCCCCAAGAGCAGGGGCAAGGGGCAGTGTCCTAGCCCCCCCACCAAGAAAAGCATAGGACCCAACATTGGCCATTTTGCCACATTCCTTACATTTACATGAGCTAAATTCAAAGGGAAGTTAAGCCTTCAGTTAAGGGGAAATGGTCTACATGGGGTTGTACAGTAGACAAGGCCACAAGCAATTTTAATCCTGGCCTTTCTTAACTTTTGCAAAATGCTTGCTTTTGCAATCTCAATGTTCTATTAATGTAGTCTTTTGTATATAATAATGCATAAAGCAAACTGTGTTGCTACTATGATGTAGCCTGACTGTATTCTCTGTCTTAGTGTACACAACTGGTTCTTGTCTGTTTGGGTGTGTCTCTGCTACAGAGTTAGCCTGTGTGTGAGCAGTCATACTGCAAAGTCATACCCAAGTTACTGTTTTCCTTACTAGTGCTGTGCTCAACAGTGTGTGTTGCTAAGATTCTGGGGGCATAACCCATGGTTCTTTGTGCTGAACTCAAGTTCTTTCACGGTGAACTCTGAGAACTTGTCAGTCCTTCTGGGCAGAAAGTGGAAATTGTGGGAAGGCACTGGAGGATTATCTACTAGCTAAATCACTCAATGGCTTACTCAGTGAAAAGTGGACAGGTTACCAGCCTGAGCAAAGGCAGAAGCCAGGCTCTAACCCTTATCCTGAGCAGTGTCTGCTAGCCCAGATTGAAAGCACCACCTAACTCAGGTGAGAGGTTTGTGTGTGTGCATGGGGGGAGGAGAGGTTGGGGGAGCACTTGCATAAGCGCCTATACTAACTCTGCAAGGAAGACATGTCAGAGCCTGAGACTCAACAGGGGTTGTAGCACTGCATAGTGTCTGTAGGAAATGGGGTACCGTTAAACTACAGCAGGAAGTTTAAGCCTTTCTAACACAGTACTTGGGAGGCTGAGAATATCATCCTAGTTTAAATACTTCTCAGAAAGTGATATTAAAATCATTTTATGGATTAACAGTTGACAGACTTGATTAGATCCTTGTTTACATTTGTTTTTGAATGGAGTGATCATTTAAGTCTCCATAAATCTGTGCTATCAGTCAGGGAAGTGATCCGTGATACCCATTCAGTAGCACCCACAACCATCACACCTCCAGAACAGAAAAGCTTCAATATACTACAGGAAGAAAACCACTAATACAAAAAAGCAAGCATTTTTTCTCAAATAACAAAGGCAATGGAATATAAAACCTTATCTCCTACCTCTGCTCGACCTTCATAGTATGTCAACATTGATTCCGTAAGCACGAAAAGCCTTTCTTTGTAATTTAAGGGAGAAGTCCTTTTCTTCTGCTGTGATCTTTTAATCAGAATCTCCTCTAAGATAGGGTTCACATTCATTTCGGCCACTTGATATCTAGATTTCCAGCCATTGAATATCAAATCCTGTAAAGAGAGAGGGGGGTGGGGGGGAAGAGCTTTACTATACTAGATTAGATTTTGGGGTGAAAAACAGGCCTATAGATAGCCAAGGACTGTTTGTATTGTTACATTGAAAAGGGATGGTGCTCTTAAGCGAAGCTACCTGAAAAATTTGGAAAATATAACTCCGATCCAACATCCTGGAAATTAACAAAAGCTAACTATTTGAACATTCCTGTCTAACACTGTTCAACTGAGGGCTACATTGGCATGTTGCCAGGAGCCTGAGGGCTGTACCTGACTGAGGAAAAAATTAAATTCATTGCTGCACCCCTCATCTTGTGTAAGGATACTCTATTTTGATCCATGTGGTATCACATGCTTAGATCTACAGTCTCCATGAGACAACTCCATATTCACTGAGCATAGGCATGAGTTTTACTTGAACAGTCTCTGATGTACAGTCCAAGTTTTTATCAGCCAAAACTGGTGTAAGATCATATGCACAGGATTGGTGTGTGCTAGAGGCCTTACTGATATTTGTTATCTCTAAATAACTTGCCATAAACCTTGAGAAATATTTCAGATAAATAGCCATTTAAAACTGTTGCACAATAAGAAGTCTATATGAATAACAGTTCCTTCCTACTGTAAGGCTGGTCATGACCGTTTCAGCTGTTGGAAAACTTTCATGCTCATAACTTTATTTTTATAACTCTCTCATGGTTCATATTACTTTTTTTAATAGATGTCGTGAGTTTAACACAAAACTATTGTTTAAAGCCAAGTAAGAGGCAGGAATTCAAGATAGGGATACAAAGCAAATGAAAAGTGGTACAATCTGTACCAATTCGTTCTGACATTTATTTTTAGATACACTGTCTACAAAAGGCCTCCGTTTGTGCACATGTGATTTTTGCATATAACTTGTATGCATAAATGGTAATACAAAAACTGAATATGCATCATGTTTTGAAAATTCACCTCAAATTATATTGGACAAGAGTTGCAGAAATGATTAGTGATTAAGGGTGTGTAGCGGGGTGATTACCCGGCTCCTGCCTGGAAGGGCTTAAAACAGCCCTGGCAGAGGGCTGCAGCTCTAAAAGCTGGGCTGATTGGGGAAGTAGCCACAGCTGGGCCACGCCCCAATCAGGCCACAGCTGGCCTGTATAAAAAGGCTGGGAGCCAGAGGCCAAAAAATCTTTCTCTGCACTTAGAGAGAGAGAGAGAGAGAGAGAAGGGCCTGGCTGTAGGGAGCTAAGACAGAATACCTGAGTGGAGCAGGGCTAGGGAAAGGCTGGGGAGCTCCAGCCTGGAAAGCCCCAGGCTGCGGCCTAGTATTAGGCCAAGGGGTATTGGGGGTTGCAGAGGGCAGCCCAGGGCTAGGCCACGGCAGCAGGTCCAAACCCCCCTTGCCAGTGATGAGTGGCCTATACTGCAGTCTGCCCCAGAGAGCGGGGGCTAGTTGGTGACTGGCAGTGGCCTAGTACTGAGGCAAGGTGGGGATAGTGGGTGGGGGTTTCCCCAGGGAGGGGAGACCCAGATCTGTGGGGTACTGCCAGGGGGCAGCATCCCAATAATAGGGGCACCAGGTCCTGGGAGAGATACGGGGGCCAGAAGAGGACAGAGGGATCACTGGCCTGCAGAGGGTGCGCCAGATGCTGGACGAGCTGATTCCCCAAAGCAACCAGTAGGGGGTGCCGCAGGGGTGAGTCCGCACCTTTACAGGGTACTTCAATTTTTGGGTGTCCAACCTTAAAGTGCCAAGTACCTGGTTCTCGTAATCAGGTCCCTTTAAAAAAATTGCCTCAAATTGGGCACTCAGCATTACTAGTCACCTTTGAAAATCCTGCTCGGTGAACTCACACAGTCTTTATGTAGATATCAGACCTGTTTGCTAGTCTTGCCACTGTAATTGATACCAGTCAGATGGAGTTGAGTGTTCAATATCTCTGAAAGTTGGGGTCTCAAGTTGAGCACCCCAAAGCTAAAGCACCCAATATTAGTGGACATGTTTGAAAATTTGGGCCAAAGTGTCTTGTGAAGACCAAGATTGAAAATGAGCTCTCACATGAGGCACTAGTGACTGGGAATGTCAAAGTTTGGAAAAAACAAGCTCTAGGCAAATACCAAACGTTCCCCAAATCAACAAGTGAGAATTTTTCCCTTCCACCTATTAAACAGGTGTCTTAACCTTTCTAAAGGTTCTAATTTATGCTCTTATTTATCATGTGCCTGGAGGCACAGGCCTTCCCATTAATGAGAAAGGGAGTTCAGTGTCAAAGTCCATTAGCACATCATTGCACAATTGAATGTTTCAAAATTCATTCAGGAAATGTATGTTTGTCCTTCTAAATTCTTGGTGGACTATACAGATATAGCATGGATAAAATGATCACTCTCTCAATACTGTACTAAAAATATTCAAAAGCTACAAATCCTCTCAATTACATTATAATGAATTTTAAATAAAATTTGTGTGCTTTCTATGTCACTGCCCACTCCACCTGCTTTTGCTTTAGTCTCCATCTAGACCCAAATGTTAATACCCTTTTTAAAAATTGTTTTACATTTACAGTGACAGCAGGTGAAATTATAACCGTCACCTCTTCTAATAGTCTGGTCCTGTCACTGAGTGCCCCTTGTTTGTGCTACCTGCTCTTACCCCCCCCCCCAATACATCTACCTGTTCACCTGCACAGAGAGAGATTTGCTCACAGCAGCTATCCCATCCTCTCAAAGTACTGCATATTTGTGCATTGACTATAAAATTAGTCCAGGGTTTACATGTAAATTTAAAAACTATGAAAAAGGTTAGAAATCATCTAGAAGATAAAAGTTGAAGTGATAATTGTATATTAAACATAGCTGACTAAAGAGTGACAAGAACTTTCTCCCTCTCTCATGCATGCACAGGCATATATACACTTCACTTTGCTGATCATTTGATCAAACTGCTTTCCTGTGGTGATGAAAGATTGTTATAGCTAGTACTCCTCTTATCTGCTCACATCACTTACTCAGGCACCAAATTTGGGGATCAGTTTGACACCTTTTTTAAAAAGAGAAGATCAGGCATAGAGTTGATAGGGGAAGGATAGGTAAGAAAATGCAAATTCTTCAATGACTCAAAAAAAAAAAAAAAATCAGTGCTGACTGCAGTCCATCTTAAAATATTCCTGTCTAATTTCTTCCTCCCTTTCCCAATTTCAGTCTCTCACCTCCACCGTGTTGTCTGTTAAACCAACTGCTGTTCCAGATGGTGGCAGGTAAGTGATACCAATCAATATTTGCCTCTGTTTGTAATCCCATAATTCTAGTCTGTTTTAAATGCTTAAAATGTACAGAGGCAGGTAAGACTAAAGCAAAACTGGGATTTCAAAACTGGTGATTCTAGAAAAATCTCACTTCATTGCTAGCCATCACTAAATCAAGGTAGTCCTAAACCACAATACTTTTGATGAAGACAAAGCATTTTTAAAAAATCAGTCACTGTCAACACTGTGGAAACACAATACCTGGTTGCTACTGGTGGTTATTTACATAACACTGTTAAATGCATACCCCCAATAATTAGGAACCAACTCCCCATTTCACATAATTCTAACATTACTATTTGAGGAGTTTAGCAGGATCTATTGTAGAATCTGTAGCTGATTACATAATACATTTTTCAGGCAGCAGGGGCTTTTATCCACAACTTCGACTCTTAAAAATGAGTCAACATAACTAAACCCTCACACATTGTTCTGAAACTTTCCTTTTCAGAATAATAATAGTTCTTAGAGTCCAACACAATCTAACTTACCTGTAAGGAACCAAAATATCAATATCTGTGCTTCATCACTACAGGTTTTGATTCGTCCTTCTGCAACTTCCTCCAAGCATTCTACTACTTAATAAATCATTATTTAAAAACTGAAACTGCCTTCCATTGACACATCACTCATCTTGTTCCAGCCAGTTGTGAGTTTCAGGTTGCCATCCTTCCCGATTTTCACAATACCTGTTGTCCAGGATCTGCCCCAGTTCTTGCAGGCCTATCTCACATGGTAGCAATTATAATCTAATTTGCAGAGTGGGTGAGTACCCACAGCTACTGTGGGAGCTGCAGTGCTCAGCACTTCTGAAAAATCAAGCCATTAATACCTTCCAACTTTATTTTAAATGTCCGAACTTTGTCAATATGCAATGAGTCAACTTTACATGAGGCAGACATGCAAGTGTACTGGCATAGCATCATAACATGCTTATTTGGTTCCTCATAACAAATACCAATAGGTAGTGTCATGTTATGAGTCAGAAGTAGAGCTGGTCCTGGAACCCAGATCTCCTAGTCCAATTCCCAATCACTGAATTGTAGTCTCTCATTGAAACAATTATTCACTATAAGCTTGGTGACGAAACTTAAAACATTCATACGAACTGAAGAAATGTTTTCCAGCTTTAATGTTAAGCTTGATAGGGATAAGCATTTCAGAGTGGCTGTTCCAATAAATAGCAAGGGGATAAGGCATCCAAATCTGGCCTGCACCTTTTTACATCTAAATGTCCTACTGGATTTTCACTTCTTGATGAACCATACAGATGTTTGTGCATGATGAAGTCTGACAGAATGGTTTAGAAAAACAGTGGAAATAAGCCTTTCACCAACAATCTCAAATGTTACCAGAAATGTTTGCCACAAATCTGAATGTAATTAGCCAGAATAGCAAAATAAAACTCAACTCAAAACTCTATTTTCCAAGTTTAGTTCTCCACCTCCATCTTGGGTATGATAACACTTATCTGGTAATTAATGTTCTGTGGTGCAAAGCCATTATGCTTAACTGATGGGCTCCCATACAGAAACTTTTTTAATATATCTCCTCCTTCCATCCTGCACAACTGCTCTTCTCCAAGCTTTGCTTTGCCAGAGTCAGATAAATAAATTGCTTGAAAGTCCCATCAGTCTGGGACTGCTATTGGTTCAGTGCTGTTAACAGGCTAAATAGTAGGTTTAGTAATTTATGTAAACTTCCCTGCTTCAATTTAAAGAATTGACTTTGTAGAGCATTTGGTTGGGTACGATTTCATAACATGTACATGCTATCAATTCTGATCCCAAGTCTCCAACCCTTACTCGCATTGAGTAGTAGTTACTCATATGAGTAGCCAGTGTGGGATTAGTCCTGTGAGGGCCCAGTTCTACAATCTTACTCATGAGTGGTAGTTACTATGTTAGTTAAAACAACAAGGAGTCTGGTGGCACCTTAAAGGCTAACAGATTTATTTGGGCATAAGCTTTCGTGGGTAAAAACCTCACTTCTTCGGATGCATAGAGTGAAAGTTACAGATGCAGGCATTATATACTGACACATGGAGAGCAGGGAGTTACTTCGCAAGTGGAGAACCAGTGTTGACAGGGCCAATTCAATCAGAGTGGATGTAGTCCACTCCCAATAATAGATGAGGAGGTGTCAATTCCAGGAGAGGAAAAGCTGCTTCTGTAATGAGCCAGCCACTCCCAGTCCCTATTCAAGCCCAGATTAATGGTGTTAAATTTGCAAATGAATTTTAGTTCTGCTGTTTCTCTTTGAAGTCTGTTTCTGAAGGTTTTTTTTGTTCAGTGATAGTGACTATTAAATCTGTAATAGAATGACCAGGCAGATTGAAGCGTTCACTTACTGGCTTATGTATGTTACCATTCCTGATGTCCGATTTGTGTCCATTTATTCTTTTGCAGAGGGACTGTCCGGTTTGGCCAATGTACATGGCAGAGGGGCATTGCTGGCACATGATGGCATATATAACATTAGTGGATGTGCAGGTGAATGAGCCCTTGATGGTGTGGCTGATGTGGTTGGGTCCTCTGATGGTGTCGCCAGAGTAGATATGGGGACAGAGTAGGCAACGAGGTTTGCTACAGGGATTGGTTCCTGGGTTGGTGTTTCTGTGGTGTGGTGTGTAGTTGCTGGTGAGTATTTGCTTCAGGTTGGGGGGTTGTCTGTAAGGGAGGACTGGCCTGCCACCCAAGGTCTGTGAGAGTGAGGGATCATTTTCCAGGATAGGTTGTAGATCGTGGATAATGCACTGGAGAGGTTTTAGCTGGGGGCTGTATGTGATGGCCAGTGGTGTTCTGTTATTGTCCTTGTTGGGCCTGTCCTGTAGTAGGTGATTTCTGGGTACCCGTCTTGCTCTGTCAATCTGTTTCCTCACTTACCCAGGTGGGTATTGTAGTTTTACGAATGCTTGATAAAGATCTTGTAGGTGTTTGTCTCTGTCTGAGGGGTTGGAGCAAATTCGGTTGTATCTTAGGGCTTGGCTGTAGACGATGGATCGTGTGATGTGTCTTGGATGGAAGCTGGAGGCATGTAGGTATGTATAGCGGTCAGTAGGTTTCTGGTATAGGGTGGTGTTTATGTGACCATCACTTATTTGCACTGTAGTGTCCAGGAAGTGGATCTCTTGTGTGGACTGGTCCAGGCTGCGGTTGATGGTGGGGTGGAAATTGTTGAAGTCCAGGTGGAATTCTTCAATTGACACCACCTCATCTATTATTGGGAGTGGACTACATCCACTCTGATTGAATTGGCCCTGTCAACACTGGTTCTCCACTTGCGAAGTAACTCCCTGCGTCAGTATATAATGCCTGCATCTGTAACTTTCACTCTATGCATCCGAAGAAGTGAGGTTTTTACCCACGAAAGCTTATGCCCAAATAAATCTTAGTCTTTAAGGTGCCACCAGATTCCTTGTTGTTTTTTGTAGATACAGACTAACACGGCTACCTCCTGATACTTGACACTATGTTAGTTAAGAGATGAAAAACAGTAAGCCTTCTACCTCTGTGCTCACTTTGTGCTAGTATATTGGATGAAACCTTTAAACAATCTATTAAAGGTAAATTTCATATAAATTACAGAAGTCTGTCATATGATTTCAAAAGTGGAAACAGAGGGGAAAATGCATAAAAGGGAGATTTTAAGTGTATTAATGCTACCAGAAAGGAGAAGTCAAAACACATTGGTTTGCTTTTGATGAAAGCTGAGACTCTGAAACTCCCACTCCTCTCTGGCATGTGCTAGTTTTATTTTAAACAGCAAAAATGTGACTGTCAAATTTTAAGACCGACTTCAAAACTGTACCCAAAGATGTGCAAAACCTCAATCTGTGAAAATGGGCCTGTGTAAATGCCCACAGTAGACATGGAATGCATTATTTGCAAGGGCAAATAATTGCACAAGCAAAATTTAAAGCTAGGAGACTAAATAGTAGCATAGAGGCAAAGGGGCATCTGGGTGAAAACTTTGCCTCCATCAGATTCTCTCAGATGAGTGGGATTTCAGGGTGAAAGCCCCACTCGGTTCTTTGTGAGGGCAAAACACAAACCCAGGGAAATGGAGTATTAAGTTTTTCACAGCTACATGTTTGTTTTTAAGCTTGTGGTGAGCTATATACAGACTTGAGGAGATAAAGACATGCCTTTGAACGCCATGTAAGTACACTGGACACAGCAGGCCTGGTTCTGTTCTCATTTAATTCAGTGTAAATCAGGAGTAACTCCATTCAAGACAATAGTCACAATCAAGTAAAAATAGCTCAAGATCAGATCCAGGCCCAAAGAGCTTTTTCAATTACCAGAGGGGATAAATGGCCAATAAAATTCTGAAAACTAGAGGTAGTATCTCTTAAATAGTCAGGCGGCATGGATGTTTCACCTTATCAAACTGGACCAGAGATTCATCATATCCAGTATCCCGCCTCTTAACAGTGGCTTTTATAATATTACATCCCTCCATAAAAGGTGAAATATAGCCACAATTCAGTGGGCAAATTGGGCAAAGTAATATGGCGGTTCCTTCTTGATCCCTGAAATTAAGAGTTTACACTTGGTATCATGAAATGATTCCTCTTATCTTAGCATGTCTAATTACAAATGGTCATAAATTTATCCAGACTCTTTGTTAATAAAGCCACAGCTCTTGACTAGGACCTCCTGCAATAGTGACTTCCCCAGGCTGACTAAAAGTTATTCTTTCCTCTCAGTTCCCTAGTGTGCCTTCTTCACTTTGCCTCATGGATGGAAAATACTTTGGGCTGAGAACTGATTGACTTATTTTGTGCCTTCTGCAGCACAAAATTGTAACTTTTGTAGATTGTAACTTTTCAGGGAGGGACTGTCTCTTACTCTGTTTATATAATGCCTAGCACAATGGGGCCCCAATCTCGCTTAGGTCTTCTAGAGATTTTCTTAATCAGTGGCCAGAATTATGTTACTATAAATTTGAGTTGGCAACACTAATTGTCACACACACTTGAAGTGGGCAGGGGAGCTCAAAAATCAGGAGGCAGTTAAAAAAAAAAATCTTTAATAAATGTCTAAATTTTTCAGGCACACTTATGATTTTTTTAACTTTGGGGGTTGGCTTTACTCCTACAGTACCTATGTGTGCACTCTGTAATATTTGATTTTGCCAGATCCAAACCCTCCCAAAGTATGTAAAAGTTTCAATCTGAACTTTGCAGCTTAGACCCACTTCTAATTAATACAAAGTATATTACAAACTCAACACCCTTTTATGTCTACTAAAAACATTAACTTTTGTGTGTAATGGGAAAATTGCTCATCCGGGACCCAGAAAACTCTGGACAGTTGGGCAGGGACTACCCAAGTAGAACCAAGACCAAAAACAGGTTTTCCATTTCAGGCCTGCAGCCTTAAGGAATTGGGACAGGAAGAGTTAAATTGCTGTGAGAATAGATGGGGCTGAGGCTCATTCACTTATTGGGCCCCGCTGACAGATATAAAAGGAAAGACAGACATTTGAACTAGTAAGATTTTGTTGCAATTGTGGGTAAACTTTATTTGTTCATTCACAATCAGGGAGAGAGACTATTGGTTTTGTTCTAGGACCTATTTTCATTGGCAAAAGAGGGGAGAGAGTGCTAGCACTAGCATGCATGTGTATGTGCATGAGCTCACCCTGTAATGGCACTTTATTGACCTAGAGAAACATAAGATTATAGGGAGCAGAGTCCATTAATTCTACTGAGGGTAGAGCAGCCAGAATTTATCAGCTCTGCAATTCTGATCATACAGTTTAATCAACAACAGAATTGCTACCTCAGGGTTTCTTCTTGATCAGGAGAGCAGCACCACACAGGCTTAAAGTAGGTAACGTTGAAATTTGGGAGGAGAACCTGGTGATCTTTGTAGCAAGTTCCTTTTTCTCGTATGCTGCTCTGGTGATCAAGAGCTAGAAAATGTCTATACTGATAAACTAGAGTCTGCAGTTTTGTTCCTTTTGGGAATTCTAAAGCCTGTTTGCACAGTAGCAATTGGCCTACTGTTCAGTATTAATTCTTGTTGCACTCTTGTGAGGTAGGCAAGTTATTTCCTGTAACCTCTCCACAGCTGGCTTTCTCACTAATTTTATATTGACAAAACATAAAGGGACAATTTAAATCTTTCTGATTTGTTTGTTCTGCAGAGTAATACCAAAAGCAACATTTGGGGCAAGATGTACATCTTCAGAAAAAACACTATCTCAAATTGATATGGGGATGGAACTCTCTATTTGTAACACTTCTTTTAAAAAAATTCTTTCTACCAAAGGTACTGTTTGAATCATCTGTTTATTCAAGCCTGGTGAAACTTTAGCCCCTGATCTTAAGCCCTACTTCCTTCTCGTCATTAAACTATTTCTGTAGGCCAGCGTAATCACTAGCTTTCTACTTGTACAGAAATTGGACCACATCCCAAAATATTTTAAAAACTCATACCACATGCAATATCAAACTAGGAAAAGAATGCCATTGACAGTGATAAAATGTCTTTTCATACAATTTTTCTGTATGACAGGCTTTTTCCTCTGTACCATCTGTTCACCCTTCTAAATTGTTCACCTAGTTTGAGAGCACCAAATTTTGTGTCTATAACAGTAGCTACCTGGATCAAGTCCTGTTTTCCCAGTGCAAAGCTGTGACTAAAAGAGCTAATGCAATACTTGGATGTATAAACAGGGGAATCTCAAGTAGGAATCAAGAGGTTCTTTTACCTCTTTATTTGGCACTGGTGTAAAACCAGTTCTGCTGTCAAAAATTCAAGAAGGATGTTGATAAATTGGAGCAGTTCAGAGAAGAGCCACAAGAATGATTAAAGGATTGGAAAATATACCTGATAAAGACAGACTCCAGGGTCCAGATCCACAAAGGGCCTTAAGCTGAGCATTGCACTGTCTGATTTGAAGGTGCCTAGAAAATTACTGAAATAATGGGATCCACAAAGCCTGAGTTGGGCACGTAGGCTCCCTACACAATGAAGGGGACAGGAGAAATAGGTGCCTGAGAAGGCAATCTACAAAAGCCAGTACCCAAGGAGGCGATCTGCCTAAGCTAGCCCCTGGGGAGATATCTTACAAGAGGGGTGGGTCCTAAATCATACCTGTCTCTCAAAGATGGTCATGGCTGCAGGGAGGTGTCCATCTCTGCTAGTGATCCAAAACCAGAAACCCTTCTGAGTCACAGGTGCCTAAGCTGTTTCTAGTGAGAATGAGTTAGGTACCGACCTCATTCTACACAAAATGGCCAGAGGAGGAGTAGGTTGTGGTGCCTACCTTATAACATTTAGCCCAGTGGTTAGAGCACTCAATATGAGATTAGGCCAGAGTGATTCTACAGCCTGGTGGCTAGGGGACCCACCTAGTAGGTGGGAGGTCAGGGTCTAATCCCCCTTCCCTAATTAATTATCACTTAATTATTTATCCAAAGTGGAACAGCTTCAACAGGCGAGAGACCCACATGAAAATATCCCATAGTTCAGTAGTTAGAGCATTCTTCTGGAAGTGGGAAATCCCTGTTAAAATCAGACACAGGGCTGTATTGAACCTGGGTCTCTCACATCCCAGGTGTGTGCTAAACCATGGGCTAAAAGTAATAAGGTGGGTGGTACCGTGTTGCCTCCTCCAGACAGATTTTAAATGGGGACCCAATTTGGTAGGCATACTCAGAGGCTACTTACCAGATCAAGATCTATGGGTCAGATAGATGTTCCTCTGCTTATCGGGCTTGAGGCTATCACAGGGCCTTAAGTGGGAGGTAGGCATCCAGATGCCTAGCATGAGGCAGCAGTGCACATGTCCAGAGGCAGAAACTCAGGCAGCAAATAAATTTTAGGTGCCTACAGAGGTAGGCACCAGCCAAGAGTTTTGTGGATTGCACAACGGTGCTTAAAACTGGGACTTAGGCACCTAAATACCTTTGTGGATCTAGGCCTAGGAGTTCAATCTAATTAACCTAATAAAGAGACTATTATGGGGTAACTTGGTCATAGTTTATAAGTACCTGCATGGGGGGACAAACTCTGTAAAAGTGTTCCTCAAAGCAGACAAAGGACTGGTTAGATCCAACAGCTGGAAGTTGAAACTAAATTAATTTAGACAAAATAAGGCGCAAATTTTTAATGAGGATAATTAACAATTGGAATAAATTAACAAAGGTTGTGGTAGAATTTTTTTTTTTCCTGTCACTGGGGATTTTTTTTTTTTCATCTAGATTGGATTTTTTTTTCCAGAAGATAATACTCTAGTTCAAAAAAGAATTAATTCAAGACAGTCCTATGGCCTGTGATTATGTAGGAAGTCAGGGCAGATCACAATGGCTTCTAGCCTTATAATCAATAAGTTCTTTAAAATAGCTGGATCTCCCATGCAGAATTATAATCTACAGTTATTCAGAGTCTAAACAATCTAATTTTTAGTTGTTTCAGCCATTTACTAATGAAATATCATCCGGATGCATGGATGAAAAACAAGATAATGCCAGGAACTTCCTCTTCACACACAACTTGGTATAAATGTGTAAGAAGCAAGAAATGCAGAAGGACTTTAAAAATGACATTGAGAGAAATTTAAGAATTAATTCAGATGAAGATAAATATCTCTTCCCCCTTAACCAGAAAATATTTTATTAGATAAAACTGATATTGCCTCAATCTAGTATTCAAGAGCTAGTTTATTGACCTTGGCCCTAAAAGAATACCTGATGGGGATCATCTATGCCAAACAGAGTGCCCTTCTCTTCCCCTCTCCCTCCCCCCCCCACAAGATTCATCTTTTCTCTCCAAGTACCTAGATAGTTGGGTGATACAATATGATTATCATGGCAACTTCAGTAAGGATGTAGACCCTGTCTACATTCAAGAATTCCTCTCTAGGCCTCATTTCAATAGACCTCTCACTTTTTAGGGATTCTGCCATCCTGCTTTAGCAGGCTCTTCACTGTATTGGCTTCTACATTGAGGAACTAATCTTCCTTGATACCCATCTCAGTCCATCCCACCCTACTTTCAAGAAACCTCTGAAATTGCTTTTCTTTTCCAAATGCATGTTTTATTCTGACTGTCAGCCCTTGTGTGTAGAGCCTCCTCTTTTCCTCTACTCGTGTTGAAAAACCCAACCCTTACTGTTTTTCATGGTTTTAGTTTTGGGTAAAGTTTTATATGGCATGGCATTTTTTTCTGCTTTTATTATCCTACTGTAAATTGTCTGAAAGGCTTAGCCTAAGGCAGAGGGTGACTGACCAGCATGAAAGGGCGATAATCAAATACCAATCACCACTATTTGGTTCCTGTTTTATCAAAAAAGACAAATGACATACACATTCCAGCTGACTCAGCTTTTGCACTCTACCAAATATATTTTTTCACTTTTTTGTTTTTCTAAAATGTGTATAAAAACTGAGGGGGGGGGAGGAACAGGCTATGAGAATGATACCCTGAGGTGGAAATGTGTTATGATTTATTGAACAATGGGTTTTATAAAGGTTTGAGGCCAAATTCAGCATTGGTAAAGCAGGTGCAATTCTATTGACTTCCAGAGGGTTGTCCAATTACATAACCCATGAATTTGGCCCCAATGTATACAGGGCCAATTGGTATGAAGAAAATAGGGGCCAAATTTTGGTCCCTTTGTTGTCAGTGGCAGCTCTGTCAATTACTTCAGTGAGATAAGGATCTGGTCTCTTGCATTACATGAAATACTACATGTAGCAGCATGCCATGGTTGTTGACAGCTTATACAATGTGAATCTATTGGGCCACTTTGTCCATAGGTTTTAAGAGTTAAGTATATCCTGGGGTTTAGTTCTAGTATATGAACACCCCATGTTTGGAGAATACTTGGATCTACAGTTATTGCTTGTGCCCTTCTACATAGTAACGAAAATATTTATGCCACAGATGCAAACCATACAGCAGCTCTTAGTAAAGGCATGTGCATTCCTCAAAACATCCAGATAGGAAAATCAGGCCTTTTTCATCACAACAGCATTAACATGCCATGTCAGAATATTATTGTGCTGACCATTTCAATATTTCTTCCATGTTATCTCATTTCTGCAGCAGAGCTAATTTTTGTGTTGCATGCTAATGTTGAAACCTTTGTACAAACAAATGCATGCTATAGCATTTTTAAACTAGGCTTAAATTTCAGCAGTGAGAAAAGAAGGGGGAACCAGAGAAAATAAAGGAAAACAAAAACAGCAAAACAAGTAAGACCTCACTAGCTAATAGAGGTTAGGCATCTTTTCACAATCGCTGTCTAGACAGTATGAAGTACAAAGTTGCATTGTCTTCTAAAGAAAATGTCTTGTGTATTTGAGATAAAGCATTTTACAGCTTATTGTGTTTACATGGTTTCATTTTATAAACAATGTACATTGACCAAACATAAAACAGAATAAAACTACACACTTCAGTAATTTTTAAATCACTTTTACTATAGATTTCAAAAAAATAGGAAAAAATTCATGTTTCCAAAAGATTCTACAGCTGAAGTTGGTTATTTCTTAGTTACTTGATGATAAAATGACCTCTCACCCCCTGAATACAATGTTGCAGGGCAAGACTGATGAACAGTTCTTATTTTCTTTTTTTAGCCATTGTAAGCAACCATCCAAGTCTGCTTTCTTAAATTAAATTCACAATACCCCAAAATACACCCAACAAATACAATGTAATATAACACAATACACATGTCTAGTGATTGCCAAGAGTGTTGTAGTGAGACATTTAAAATAGATAAAAACCTTTCTTCTATGCGATCCCAATTTGTGAAACTAGTGTTACCTTTATCAGAAACAGCAACCTCTTAATATTGCTTTCTTATGAGATGATCACGAAAGTCTATCAGCCAGGCAGATAATTTACCTGTCTGCCTTCTTCCACTGACTGGTGATATATATAACTTATTTGTTTACTCCCTTGTCGTGTGTGTGTGTGTGTGTGTTGGGGGGGAGGGGACGAAGCACACTAACAGCTAAAATGAACTGTTTCAGATGAATCTATCATTGCAGTATCTAGGTGCATTTTACATGGTATGAATTAGGACCAATTACCCCTTCCTTAGCCCTCCTGGGTATGGCTCAGCCATCAACTAGCCTTGGTATCACAGGTGCCCCAGGCCGGAAAGAGAAACCTCTAGGTAAGAGAAGCCCAGGCTGGAAGTTGCCTCGGCAGTACTATTTCTTCCTTGTTAGAGCAGCTACCCCACGCCCGCCAGGGGATTCAAACTGTCCGCTTCCCCCCACCTAAGCCTCTCACCTCGCTGCTACCCCCTGTACCAGCAGGTGGGAAAGGAGGAGCCGCCCAACCCAGCAGCGCTGCCCTTACCTGCGGTCGCGGCTTGAGGCGAGTGGTGCTGCTGCTGAAAGAAGCTGAGCCCTGGAACTGCCGTTGCGGAGCGAGATTGCATTGAAGCCGAACCCTCCCGGGGGAAGGTCACCAATTAGACAGCCGCCCCCTGCTCTTCCTCCTCCCACTGCCCCGCCGGAGAGCAGAACCCGGCAGCCCAGCCCAGCCCCCTGGTAGGGCTTATGTACTTTCATTTTACAAGGCGGCTACGCTGAGAAAACGGAAGCCGCGAGTTTTTCTAGATCGTGCGCACAATGCAGCCTCCTCGGCCAAGTTTTCTGCTCTGCCCTTTGGATTTACTCACGAAACACCCGCTTCTTGAGGCTTGTGCAGAGAAATCTTACTGCACAGTGACAGGAGGGAGAACAGGGTTTAATGATTCGGGAGGCGCCTAGTGTCCCTGCATCTTCTCAAACCATTTACCATTTTCCTCCCTCTGTCGCCCATAAAACCAGTCTCTCCAATTATCGTGGAGTTTAGACGTGTCTTTGCTTCTAGATCTCCAGTGCTGGCACGTGGAGGATGTCAAAACTGAGTTTGAAATGATATATTGGCCCAAATCAGGAAGTTTGGAAATAGAAGCAAACCCAGATCTGAACTTCTGAGGGTGTTGGAATTCGGTTTTGGGTTTCAAGCCATTATAAACAGGGGCATAAGTCACAAAATTCGGAGCTGGATCCATACTCTCCCCCAAAGTCACTGATTTTTTTTATTTTTATTTTTTTTTTTTTGGATCTCGTTGACAATTTGGGATCACCTCTGTTTAAAATATGAGCTTGTATACCTTGTGAGGGGGCACACCCTTACTCTATGAGGGAGAAGGCTAACAAGTTCCTGTGGGAACAGACTGTACTAACCAGACACCTGTAGGCTTGTGCTGCCTGGAGGGGGAAGCTTAAAAAGGGGGAAAACCCCTTCCCTAGGGTGGGGTTTTCCCCCTTTTGGAAAAGGTGTGGTGACTACTAGTGAGAAGATGGCTGATTACAAGGATTGAGCAGTAAGGAGAGTCTCTTACCTTACATAAGATCAGCCATACTGGGTTGGACAAAAGATCCATTTAGCCCAGTATCCTGTCTTCTGACCGTGGCCAATGCCAGGTGCCTCAGAGGGAATGAACAGAACAGGTAACCATCAAGTGATCCATCCCCTGTTGCCTATTCCCAGTTTCTGGCAAACAGGCTAGGGACACCTTGCTGTCCCTGAGACTGCGTGGATCAGGTACAAAGTTAAGGTAAATAAAAGGAGAGGCAGACTTTAACCTTGATTTAACCCTAGATATAAGTCAAACTCCAAAGGGGTGATGAAAAGACTGGCCACTTTTACTCTGATTCCTTCTCAAGGGAAGGAGTGGGGAAAGGACCTTTTCATTTTTATTTTGTGTGGAGAACCCCTTGTATGCCGCAAATGGGAAGGACTATGTAAGTAGCTCAGATTGTGGTCTCTGAAGGATTCTGAGCCACTCACCATATGCCCCCAATTGTGTGTGTTCAAGATCATGTTATAGATTTGGGTGGCAGGCAAGGGAAGGAGGAGTGGGGATATTGTACCAAACAAGACCTGTATGCAAGTGATAAGTCTGTCATTGGTCTGCTGTAAAAGTCTGTCTATACACTCTAAAGCCACTTCTGCAGCTGCTGTTGAATTTCACCTCCTCAGTTACTGCTTGTAAATGTTGCCATAATGACTCACCACTCCCAGGTCACACAGAGACCAACCACAGGAAGAAGGAACACCTAAAAGCCTGTTCAAGGAAAAACCACCTTTTTTAGATCAGAGGTGGGCAAACTGCAGCCCGCAGGCCACATCGAGCCTGCAGGACCATCCTTCCTGGCCCTTGAGCTTCTGGCTGGCAGGGCCGGCTTTAGGCCAATTCCCCTGAATTGGGCCCCACCCCTAAAAGAGCCCCACGCCCAAGCCCTGGTACGGTGTACTGGCAAGAGCCGGTGTGCTGTATCCGGGTGGCCTGGCTTCCCCAGGGGGCAATTTAAAGGGCCTGGGGCTCCCAGCAGGGGCTGGAGCCCCAGGCCCTTTAAATTGCCACCAGAGCCCCACTGCTGGAGGCCTGGGGTAGGGCTGCAGGGCTCTGGGGCCTATTTAAAAAGTCCGGGGCTCCCGTTGCTTCTACCGCCCCAGCCCTTTAAATAGCCGCTGGAGCCCTGCCGCTTCCCCAGGGCTCCTGCGGCTATTTAAAGGGCCGGGGCGGTGGAAGCAGGGGAGCCCCGGGCCCCAGGCTGCTGCTGCTACCCTGGTGGGGGAGGGGGCACTTACCGTACAGGGTGGGCTGTACCCGCACCCCCTGCCCTGCCTGCAGCCAGCCCCGCACCCCCAGCCTGCAGCCAGCCCATCTCCAGCCAGTCCCGCACCCCCTGCCCGCAGCCAGCCCCTGCTGCACCCCCTGCCCTGCCTCCAGCCAACCCCTGCCACACACCCCTGTGGCCCTGCCCGAAGCCAGCCAGTCCCACACACACCCCTGCCTGTAGCCAGCCCCCTACCCTGTCTCCAGCCAACCCCTGCCGCACCCCTCTGACTGAAGCCAGCCAGTCCCGCACTCCTCTGTCTCCAGCCCTGCTAATCCAGGCCGCACCCCTCCTGCGGCCCTGCCTGAAGCCAGGCCACCCCACACACCCCTGTCTCCAGTCAGCCCCGCACCCCTTGCCCTGCCTGCAGCCAGACCCTACCTCCAGTCAGCCCCTGCCCTGCCTCCAGCCAGCCCCATGTCCACTGGTGCCCTGCAGTTCCCAGGGCAGTAACCCTTCACACCTGCTTCAATGAGGGGGGCAGGGAGCAGCTGGGACCCACACATGTGCACACCGGGTGACCAGACAGCAAGTGTGAAAAAGGGGGTGGGGGGTAATAGGATCCTATATAAGAAAAAGACCCCAAAATCGGGACTGTCCCTATAAAATCGGGACATCTGGTCACCCTAGCACACACCCAGGGAGTGGCGGGGACTCACACATGTGAAACGGAGCTCATTTCTAGTTCAGGCCCATCTTTTTAAAAAAGAACTTTAGGTAGGGTTAAATATCCGTATTTTCCTGGACATGTCAGGCTTTTTGGTTCTTAAATCGCCGTCTGGGAGGAATTTTTAAAATTTAAATATTAAAAATTCCTCTTCAGAAAATACGGACGTATGGTAACCCTATTGGTACAAAAAATACATACTGTGGCACATCCCTTAAATCAGAACTTTTTATAGGGAACCGGTTGCTAAGAAATGAAAGGCTTTTTTTACTTTTTTTTTTTTTTTTTGTCATCCCTGCCGGGGCCCTGCCGAAAATGTTCAAATTGGGCCCCGCACTTCCTAAAGCCGGCCCTGCCGGCTGGGGAGGCTAGCCCCCGGTCCCTCCCCCACAGTTTCAACTCACCAAGCTGCCAGCTCTCTGGGCAGCAGGGCTGCAAGCTCCTGCCAGGCAGCGTGGCTGGAAGAGCCACCAGCCTGCCCCAGTGCTCTAGATTGCGCAGCAGCATGGCTGGCTCTGGCCAGGTGGTGCAGCTGCCAGTCCTGGTGCTCTGAGCAGCATGGTAAGGGGGTGGGGATAAGGGGCAGGGAGTCCTGGGGGGCAGTCAGGAGACAGGGAGCAGGGGGCTGTTGGATAGGCATGGGAGTCCCAGGGGGGCCTATCAGGGGGCAGAGGTGTGGATAGGGGTCAGGGCAGTCAGGGGACAGGGAGCAGGGGGGTTGGATAGGGGGTGGGGTTCCAGGGGGGCAGGAAGTGGGAGGGGCAGAGCCCCCTGGCCGTGCACCTGTGTAGTAGCCAGATGGGGGACATACCGCTGATTCCAGGAGCTGTGCGGAGTGGGGCAAGCCCCTAACCCCACCCCCTAGCAGGAGCTTGAGGGCCAGATGCAGCCCCCGGGCCATAGTTTACCCACCCCTGGATTGGAGCCTTTGGTGTGGAACCTTATCAACGGCTTTCTAAAAGTCTATGCTATATCGAATGGATCACCCTTGTCCACATTTGTTGACTTCTCTTCTCCCCGCCCCCCCCCCCCCCAAGAATTCTGATTGAGGCATGATTTCCCTTTATAAAAACCATATAGATAAACATAAGAGTCTGAATGTCTGATAATTCCCTTCTTTACTATAGTTTTAACCAATTTGCCTGGTACTGAAGTTAGGCTTACTGGCCTATAATTGCCAGGATCGTCTCTGGAGCCTTTTTTGTAAAAATTGGCATTACAATAGCTATTCTCCAGTCACCCGCTACAGAGGCTGATTTAAGCAATAGATTACATACCACAGTTGTTAATTCTACTATTTCACATTTGAGTTCCTTCAGAACTCTTGGGTGAATACTATGTGGTTCTGGTGATTTATCACTGCTTTAAATTATCAATTTGTTCCAAAACCTCTGATACCTCAATTTGGGACATTCCCACACCTGAGTCATGCTTTTTAGGTGAGGAATCTTCGTCGTAGCCTCTGCAGTGAAGACCCATGTATAAGTGGGGGAATGGTCCCTCTATTGTGGGGAACTTTCCTGGCTGATACTTTTGCTAGCCCACTTCACTGGGGTAGTGTATCTGAGTCCTCACTCCCACCTCCTTTACCCAGAGCCCTGCCTGACCTCAAGGGCTCCCCTTCCAGTCTTCTGTGTGGCAGAGTCCTCCTAACCCCAACAAAGGTGGGCCCAGGATTCCTGGGGAGCTCAACCCCCTGCCTTGTTGTGGTCACTTAGGGCAGGGGCTAGGGTGTCCCCACTTTGGGGTGCTCTCTGCACTGGATGCTTCCCTGACCCACTGATCCTCACATACAGTTCACAGCAAATACAAGTTATTAAACAGCAATCAATTAACCTTTCCCATTTTTTCCTTTTTTTTTTTTTTTTTTTTTAAAGGAAAACACATCACCCCACTCTGTGGCATAGGGACATCACAACCAGTGTCTCTGTAATGTAAGGGAAGTTCAGTCTGTTCCTCACAAGTCCCAGGCCTCTTCTCAGGCCCTGACTGTGTTGCAGGTATGCTGCAGGTCAGACACTTGCTCTGGTGGTGGCCACACACTCTAGGTGGCAGGACCCTTCTACCCAGTGTCACCCCTGCCCCGTTGGGGTTACAATCCCCCTCCAAGTCTGGCCTGCAGGCCCTTTTGGCTGGGGATGTCTCCCTACGCTGGACCCGCTGCCCAGGGTCCCCCTTGCTCTCCCCAGCTGCTCACCACACCTGGCTCTAGCCTCAGCTCCAGCTCCACCACTCTGCCTCAGCACAGGGGTTGCTGCTGCTCTGCCTCCAGCTCTCTGAGCTGCTTCTCCGGCCCCTCTGGCTCTGGTTGCTGCAGCTCTGCTCCCAGGACAGGTCTGTTCTGTGGGCTGCTTCTGTGACTCTGCTCCCAGCTCTGACCTGCTTCCTGGGCTGCTTTTCTGGCCCCTCTGGAACTGGCACAGCTCTGCTCCCCAACTCAGCTTGGGCCCCTGCTCTTTCCTTAGCTCAGCCCCACTCTCTGACCCAGGCAATTCCAGCTCACATGGAGGACAGGACTCCTCCTGACTCCCATTAGCTTGCCCTATCAATCAGGCTGACCTGGAGCATTGGCCTCTCCCCATTGTTCCTGGGGACTGTCAGTCTCAGGGTCTTGATTTTTTCCATCGACCCTTCCCCTTTCTTTTGGTATTGGGAGCTAGCCAACCAAAACACCCCCACTGACTTTTAGTAAGGGGACAACAGTCCCCTTACATATGCAAAGAACTCATTTAGATTCTCTGCAACAGCCTTGTCTTCTTTGAGTGCACCTTCAGCACCTTGTTCATTCATTGGCCCCACTGGTTGTTTGGCAGGCTTCTTGCTTCTGATGTACTTTATTTTTTTGCTGTTAGTTTTGCTAGTTGCTCTACAAATTCTTCTTTGGCCTACCTAATCATACTTTTACACTTGACTTGCCAGAGTTTAGGCTCCTTTCAATTTTCCTCAGTAGGATTTGACTTCCAATTGTTAAAGGATGTCTCTAACATCTTTTTACTCTGTTTAGCCATGCCTGCATTTGATTTGGGGCGGGGGGGGGGGGAGTTGGGGAGGCATACATTTAGTTTGAACATCTTGTGGTGGTTTTAAATAGTTTCCATGCAGCTTGCATGCATTTCACTCTTCTGACTGTTCCTTTTAAAATCTCCTCTCCTTTTGAACTTACTGTCTGACTTGGCTTTTGTATTGTCGCCCTTCATCATAGTAACTATCTAAGCATCTTCCGGGTAGTAAATTCCCAAATGAAGTCAGGAACACCAAGAATTGCCATATTAGATTAGACCTGAGCTCCATTTAGTCCAGTATCCTATCTCCAACAGGGACTAACATTAGATTATTCAGAGGTAGATGTGGGATAATTTCCCCCCTAAATTAGGAGTCATCCTAACTTCTAATAGTTAGACATTGGCTTAAGCCCTGAAGAATGAGTATACCTTCCAAATTTTTTGCCCTTGTTATAACTCTAGATATTCTTGTTATCCATATAAATGTCCAGTCCTCTTTGCATTATGCTAAATTCTTAATCTTAATAGCTTCCTGTGGCAATGAGTTCCCCACTCTAATTATATTGTGTGAAAAAGCTTTTCCTTATGTTTTAAATTTGCTACCTTTTTTAATGTTATTGTGTCTTTGTTCTTGTTATGAAACAGGGAGCTCTCCTTTCCTCTCTGCCTCTACCTATACACACAACTTGTGTGCTTGACTTTGAAATCTTAATGTAGTTAAGGGCCATTTTATACATATGCCTTATATTCAAGTTTTTAATTTCAGGATTATATACTATTTTTTCCATATAACCTCTGCCTCATTCAGTGTACAGCAGGGATGATGTCCACTTAATAAGCAGTTTATTCAATATTTTCGCCTAGTTGTTCAATATGTGGTCTCATACTTTGACTGCACACTATTCAAACCCTGCTCTGAGGCCAGAATCATTAATGTCCTCATGGGCTTTTTATGGTGCTCATTACTCCAGTAATTTGTCTTTATATTCCTGTGAAATAGGCCACCACAGTCACAGAGCATCTCCTCATCCAGCATCCTCCTCCTGGTATTGTAGATGGCCACTTTGGCCCATGCCTGGAGGAGGTTGATGAGGTGGTCTCGTGACTTCATGGGGCCACGGACAGGGTGTGAATATATGAAGAGTTGGGGGGGGGGGAGGCAGGCAAAGTGCAGCTAGAACCTCAACAAGAGGTTCTGGAGGAGCTCTAATAAGGGCTGCAACCTGGCACATTCTAGATAGGCGTGTGCCAGGGTCTCCCTCATGCTGCAAAATGGGTAGGTGTCAGGGATGGGGTTGAACCATACCAGGTACATGCCCATGCTCATGGCTCCATGAAGGAGCCACCAACCACTATCCCCAGCAGGCTATGGAACCAGGATGGAATATAGGCTGCCCCCCACCCAGGTTCCTCACCCTTTACAGGTGGTAGAAATCCTGTCCCTTGGTATCGGGGCAGGACACAAGGATGAGGAAGTGAAATGTGTGGAGCACAAGTGTATAAAGTTGTTCCCTTGATGCAGTTTGGAAGCAAACTGGCTGCAGGGCACACAGCCAGCTCAGGTTATGGAAGGGAGGGGGCCCAATGAAAAGGTCTGAAGGGCCTGGGGTGAGGGGTGGGCAGGGAGCACCCTTTCCCAGGACCCACTCAAGGAAAACCCCAAGAGGTGGGCGATAAGGCTGCCCTCACCTCCTGGAGTACACACAGAGGGGTCTGAAGGGTGGAGAGCCCTATGCACTGACCAAGCACTCAGGGATCCACCCAGTCCCTCCCATTGTAGTCCAGGAGGTCTCTGATTCTGGTGGTTTCTGCCGGGACCAGCCTCCAGTGCACTGAGGGGGACTGTCTCTTACCCCATGAACCTCCTTGGCCACCCTGACCTCCAACTTCAATCAGCTGGACAACATCCAGCTGGTCTGCCTCCAAACCATGCCCACAAAACATCTGTACACACTCATGCTTCACACCATCCACTTCCTCTCCCTCATGTCCTGCTCTGACACCAAGTGGTGGGACCTGCTGCCACCAAAGAAGGGCAAGGAACCCTGGTGGGCCAGTCTGTACTTCATTCTGGTCCCGTGGCCTGCCAGGGATATTGTTTTGCAGCTTCCTGGAGCTGTAAGCACTGGCATGTGTCTGGTGCAGTTCATGACCTTCCCCGACACTTGTGCTTTCTGCATCAAGAAGGACACCCCAGTGCACATCCACTTAGAGTGCCAGGTTGCAGCTCCTCTTCGGGCTTCTTCAGAATCTCTTACTGAGTTTTTGGCTGCTCTTTCCCCCCCCCACACACACCTCCTGAGCCTAGCACACCCCATCTGTGGGTCCCATAAAGTTGCAAGATCTCCTCAGCCCCCTCCTGATGCTGGCCAAGTCTTCCATCCATCATACCAGGAGGAGGAAGCTAGATGAGGGCATGCCTTGTGACTGTTGGGCCTATGTCTGTTCCCTTCTACAGTCATGCCTCAGGGCAGTGACTGACTCCCTGCATGCCTTTGAGGAGCAATGGGTGCTGTCCAGGGTTTTCTGTTGAGTGATCTCTTCAGGTTCCCTGGCTTTTAAAACTGTGACCTTCACTGCTGTCCCAGGTTTGTGCGTTCTCCCTCTCCTTGGCATTTACTCATGGTCTGGGTTCAATGGCCCCTTCCCCTCAGGGGTGGGCCTTTAGCTTTGGGTGGGCTTAAGCCTGACCTCTCCTGGCAATCACAAAGTACATGCTGTGATGTACTATGTACACCCAATATCTGATATTGTATAAACTTTGGAGACCCCCCCCCAAGCTGCCCATGAGGTGCCACCTCATGTTTACTGTCTCCACAGGCTCCCCATCCCAATCTTACTTCCTGGATCACTTTCCCAAGTTCCTTGCCCCTGTCTTTGCCCAGTTACTACCAGTTCTTGCTTCACACCCTGGCTCTTCCTCAGATCTGTCTTCTGTCCCCCATCTCCTGCTTCCCCTACCACATGGGTTCTCGGTTGCAGTCTCCTTGCCCAAACAAACCTCATCTCCACCCCTGGTTCCAGTCTCAGGCTCCACTCCTGGCTACCAGTACCAGTCTCCTTGCCCATCCACTGCAGATCTCTCCTCTCCTCTTCTTGCCCCCCCCCCCGTCCAATTCCCAGTTTGTTTCTCTCTCTCTCTCTCTCTCTCTCCCTTCCCCTTCCTTGCTCCTTTTCCCAACCTATTCCCCTTCCCAGGTCTGGCTTTTGTCCCCTCTGCATTCAAATCAGGCAGCTTCCTCCTCGATGCTGCCTGAACACAGGAAAGACTTGGCCGAGCCCAGAGCTGCAATTGCAGGGAAAGGCCTGTTCCAGCCCAGGCTGGAGCAGGCCCAGTGCAGATTGAATCTTCAAAAACTTTAGCTGCAAAAATCTAAGTGTCCTCTACTGACCATGTGTGCACTAACTTATTTTCAAAGGCTTAGAACTTGGCCAAATTTGGGTTGATTTTCATGGAAACATCAGAAGCATCATGGAAACACCCACCCCTAACACAAAGGCAATGCCCCTATTAAATTTCAAGTCTCAGCTCCAACCCATGAGGGTTCTAGACTCTTTCAGCAAAAAGGTCACCAGAATTTTCCCCCTACCCCTGTTCCCAGGGGGAGGAGAGAATTGAAATGTTTTGGCTGAAAGTTCTCAGAAGAATTCAGCCTGAGGCAAACACCCAGGAGAGAGACTTCATCCTAAATTATTAAAGTTTGGCAAAGTTATAAACAACAGAAAACAGGATCTTATAGTAAAAGTGGTGGGCAACCTTAATAGACAATGCTAGCAGCCCTACTTATTGCACCACTTATTTTTTTAATATACTTATTCATATTATTTATAAGGTAAACTATCCCAATTTTTGCAGTCTCTTCTCCAGGGATAGCTTTTCCATGTCCCTTATCATGTTCCTTGCCCTCTGAACACCGTCAAATTCTTCAAAAGCCTTTTTGAAATGGGTGACCAGTATATCAAACAATATTTTAGATGAGGCTGCATCAGAGATTCAGAGAGACTGGATCTTCTTTCTTTCTGGTGTATAATCTATTCTTGGGGTCAGGGTTTTCCTGGGGGCTGGGGGACAAAGGTTTTTTAAATTATTTAGCTCTTCATTGGTTGCTGTTTTTGGCCCCTCTTTATCACTCATTACTTTTTTTCTTCATTTTTCATACTCCTTTCTCCCCTCCTACTTTTCACTTGTCCTTTCTTCTGCCCTCTTCTTTTATTCTTTATTAAGTATAACCACTCATAATGTTGTGTGTTTTTTATATTTAAAAATACAGTAGAATGGGTAAGGCAAAAAAGCTGTCATGGAAGTATTGTCTCCTTAAAAGACAAAGGTTGACCTGGTCCTCCTCCTCATTGCAATGTTGTCCCTAAAAACCTTCTGTTGAACTTCTGGGGCACACCAGGGAATAAAGGGATGCTGTCAACTTAAATTTGGCCCAAACTATAACATTTGTAAAAGTGTTGTTGTTGTTTTTTAAGAAAACTCAGACCAATAAAATATATATTTAATTCTAGTGAAAAGGAAAGTGGTTTTTAAACAAATATTTCCCTGGAGTGTTTGGAACCTCCGAAGTGCATCATTAAGAACCCCAAAGTGAAACACTAAACAAAAGCACCACTGATTTTTTTTTCCATTGTGCTCTATTGTACTCTTTTCAATTCTCTTATCTTGGACAATTAGTGACCCAAAAATTGAATTGTAAAATCTGCCTTCTCAAATTATATAAGATGTTAATAGTAATTTAGGGTTTTAAAAGTTTGTTTAAAACACATGCAACCAGATTCTTGGTCCCACCATGGCTTCCTTGTGCCATTCTGGTGATGCATACCAAACATAAAGGCTTTTAAGTGAATCCCTGGGTGGCATAGAGCTGGCATAAGGAGACTACTATCAGCAATCTTGGGGAAAGGAGGCATCCCTACAGCCAGTGATCCCAACTGTCCTCATGGCCCCTGGGAGCTGTGGGCAGCTGGGTGTGAGTTAGCCTTACGGTTAGAATTTATGGCCCAGAGCAGGACAATCCTTGGCCAAGCCCCAGCTTGGGGAAGAATAAAAGTGATGCCATCTTTACACCCTCCCCCTCCCCCGCACACACTTGTGTTGAGTCCATCTCAGCATGACCAGAGAATCTGGCCCATGACTTTTAATCATATAGTGTACTTTTACTACCTAATCAAGCTAGCCCCTTCCCCCCATTTTGCTCCACTGATAATTCTTTATGGCAGTCAAGCTCACAGAAGTGATGCTGGCTCAATGCACCCCCAGCTGTTCTAATGTAAGGAGTAGGATGCAGATTAGAAGAATTTTGAATGGCCACAACTCCTCTCCCTTGCTACCATCTATGAAATAGAGTTCAGTCAAGGAAATCAAGAGGAGTTCATTAACTCTCTTTTAATGGCAATTTGGGGGTGAGGAAGAGATCAAGTTCTCTGTCAGATTAATGCCTCTTCTGTAACACATGAACACACACACACACCATGCCCTAGACACTGATCTCACCACCTCGAGATTGGACACTGGAGACCTGCCTAACATCAATAGATCTGAAGATGGAGGATTGCTTTAGTCTTAAGACTATGAACCACAGAGCTCGTTCACATGATGTTCCAACCCCCACACAGTTCTGCAACTCTCTGGTGGAAAGTCTGTGACTGGCTCTTAGGAGATTAGCCCTAGGAACAATACTTTCCACATTTATTGTTAAAATGTCACTCTTTCATTACACTTCTCTTCATTAAATGCATGTGCTATAGATTTCAGATGCAGGATTCATATCCTGTAATACCTACTATTTTGTCTGAAGCAAAGTACATTTTACAAGGCCCTGATAATTTCTCCTCTGAAATACTGTGAACAATTCTGGTCGCTTATGTTCAAGAGAGACTACTTTGAAACTGGAACAGGTGAAGGGAAGAGGAATGGAAAACACAGTAAGAGAGCCTGGCTTCTTTAGAGTAGTAAAATGAAGGCTGAGAGGATATAATTGCTCTATATAAATACATCATGGGGGGGGGGTGGGTAAACACCAGGGCGAGAGAAGAGGTACTTAAGCTAAAGGACAATGGAAGGATAAGAACAAATGGGTATGAACTGACCATGAATAAATTTAGGTAGGAAATTAGAAGGTTTTTAATCATCAAAGGAGTGTGAGTCTCTGGAGCAGCCTTCCACTAGGAGCAGCAGGGCAAACAACTTAGCTGTTTTTCAGATGGACCTTGATAAGTTTATAAGCACTGATATGGGATGGCAGGGGATTGGACTCAATGACCCAGGAGGTCCCTTCCAGTACTACATTCCTATGTACATTAAAGCATATACATTAATCTAATAAACTAATAAATGAATATTAATTCATCTCTAGTTCATTTTAGAGAGGATCAGAGATTATTGACAAAAGGCTACAAACAAGTGTTTAGCTTGTTCATTATAACACAAAAATGTTTTTATTCCCAGTGTTGGTTTTACATGCTCTAGACCAGCAGGGTGTAAGTGTGCTCTGGAGATAGCATTGTTAACATCAAGGGGAGAATAGTGTCTGGCATCACACTTCAGTGACATATGTAGCCTGTTCAGAAGTTGTGGTGACTGGCTCCAGAAGGAATCTCATCTAGTCATCCTCCACCAAAGAGTTGTCATTTGCCAAATAGGAAGTTTATGAGGGATCTGAAGACTGGCTGGGCTTAGCCAGAGTAGCAGACAAGGATGCCTTGCATTGTGCCCAAGGTATTTCTGGGTGTGTTAGCCTTGAAAGAAATGGGTTGGTAAAAAAAATCAGAGTAGTTGTTGCAGTACAACCTTGATTTGTTGTGATTGTTGATGGGAAGAGGCACATGGGGCTGAACATTGGACTTCCTCCAGATGATGAAGCAGAGCAGATCTGTTAAGAGGCTATTTTTTGGGGACATCCATCTATAGTCAATTATAGTGTGTGTCTGATCTCTAGCACTGATGGGGAGGCACTTTGTTCAGCCAGCACAAAGATAAACTTCAGCCACTACCAAAAGGAAGTGAGTCCTGAGTGTCTTAATTGAGCCCAAGGATTTTTCTTTGTGGAATGAGTTGTGCATGCTCTGCTCAAAGATCCAGCACCTACTAGAGATCCAGCTTTAGTGCAGCATCAGTGGGCCAGAGCTGCAGAGACACTGAGCTCAAGGTAAGAAGAGCAGCCATCCAATGATCCAACAAAAAACCCTGAGAACCTGCTGCCAGAGTAGGAGAGGCATCTCTTTAGCAGAGATGGCTAAACAGAACAATCAGATGGAACCACAAGAGCTTGGAAGATGTTTTTTATATCAGGAAGGTTTGAATTGTACCACCCAGAAGCAAGAGTGCCAAAGATTTTTCTCTGATTTGCCAAAAATAATCTATTTATGAAAAACAGAACCCTGCTCCTTGCTGTTTAAGGTGGGAAAGGAGCTGCCACTAACCAGCAAGATGATAGTTCAGAGAAGGAAGAGAACTATCAGGTATTATCCTCCTGTCAGATTTCAGGCCTCTCCATTTTCTATCAGGCTGACTTTTCAGCCTTTCAGCAATAACTGTTAACCCGCAGACAACTATGAGCCAAATTCTCTGCTGGGATGTAGAGTTGTAACAGCAGAAAATTTGGCCTTGTATATCTAGAACCTACCTAGGAGTAATAAACCAAAGTCTTATTCCAGTACAAGGACAAGTAACTGAGAATGATAATACACCTAGATAACTATGTTAGGGATAAACTAGCAAGGCTCTGTAAGGGACACTCATGGCCTACTGATGTAAGGATGGAAAGCCAGTGGAAATTATTTTATTTCAGGCCAAATTTGGTCCTCAGATATTTGTGTGGAATTCCCACTAAAGTCAGTGGGATGGGTTCATGTATTTGAGTGCAGAATCTTCCCCTTAAACTTTCAAAAGGCTTCAATAAAGTTTCTCACTAATGGCAGTGGGCTCGATTGTGCCCAGCCTGTGGCATAACCACATGACTATCCCTACCTGTCACTTATCCTCTTGCCTCCCCTACTCCTACTGTTTCTTTACTATACCATCTTGTTGCATCGTCTCATAATTTAGATTGTTCACTCTGGGACAGGGACTCTGTCCAAAGTACAGCAGGGCCATGATCTGACTGGGGCCTCTGCGTGCTACTGTAACTATTTTTATTTGTTAGTTTTGTTAATGTTTGTGGGGGCATGGAGCATAGGGATTGAAAGGAACCTTTATTCACCCACCCATTATACTTCCTGGGCAGGGACCAGCACAATCGTATTGGGGAGTGCAGGCAGTCTTTGCTGCCAGTGCTCCCGTAGGTACTAGCTACCAAAAAAGAGGGGACAGGAGAAGTAGGATATTGGGTTGCTCTGCACCAGCCAGCATAGCTGACTGGGCATGTGCCACAGCACCTGAAAGGGTCATGGAGCTTCTTCTATAATATGCACGTTCCAGGAGTGTCTAGGAAGAATTCTGCCTGGGTCACATTGCAGTGCAGCTCTCAGCACTCCTCTAGCATGAGCTGTGGCTTAGAAGCCACAAGCTTCCCCCCCCACTTGGGACACATGGTAGTACATATTTTAAGAGTAAAGGCTTCTCGTGGCTTAAAAGCAGGTTTAGTGAGTCAGTCTTCAAGCTGATTCATTATCAGCTGGATAAAAATGTCCTTCATGGAATAATAATGTGCACAGCTAGGCACATTAGGGGATAGATTCCAAGCTTAACTAAGCCAGTGTAAATCTGGAGTTACACCAGTGACTTTAGTGGAATTAACCAAATTTACAACAGTGCAATTGAGAGCAGAATTTGGACCAGGATGTGGTTTGCTTAAAAAGAAAATAAAACTGAAATCAAAGTGGTCAGAGTACAATTTTTGTCTTGTATACAAACTCAAGTGAATTAGATTTGGCACACAACAGAAATGATTGATACGCTGAATGTAACATTTTATTCTCAATAGGCTAAATTCTCTTATTTACATGGAGTTTGTATAAAGGTGCTACTCGGATGTAAATAGGAGGATAATTTGGTTCATTGTAATTAGGAGTGCCAAACCAAAACTCCAGATCTTAATATAAGCACAGAGTCTCATCTAAGCTACACTGGTGTATATCTGAAATAATTCCATTGATGTTGCTCTGAATTTACATTGGTGTAACCATTCGGAATCTAGCTTTTAAAATCAGCACCTTATTATGGTGCTCATTATTTTTGGTTCATTTTGGCATAATTCTAAGGCTGTGAATGAAATCTGCATCTACCTTCTGTAAATCCCCTTGATAACATCAGACTTCATTCCAAAGCACTTTGAGATGTGACCTTCTTCCTTTCTGCACATGTCAGATTCTGATCTCAGTCATAATGATGAAAATCCAGAGTAACTCCCCTGTAATTAATGGAGATCAGAATCCAGTGCAGTGTCCTTATTTTGATTCTCTTCCCTCATCCTAATAATTCTGTTTCTACTTTTTTATTTGCCAATCATTAGTTTTGTTGTTGTATTTTCAAAGGAGTTTAAATAAATGGCATTTGTTTTTAAAAAATGCTTCATGCCCAAATGCAGTGTTCACTAATGTCCATTCTGCCATTTAAATAATGTTTTAAATACTTAGATGTGGCTGTAGAGCCAGCAGGAGGAACAAACCCACTTTGTAGGCCTAATTCATCCCGGGTGTAATTCCATTGTCTTCGGGGAAATTAAAAGGGATTAATTTTCTACCTCCCATAAAAAGTGGATACAGTCTGTGGCTGCAGGTGTTCTTGATGTAGATATTTTAAAAATTAAGGGCCAAATCCTCAGATCAGGTGTAGTCCTCCTTGTGTACTCAGTCATTTTAAAGATGAGGTAAAGGGGCAGCTGGGGATTCTATTTTTAGAGGACTCCCCTGGTGGTATAAAACCAAAGTAACTGGTTTTGTACCACCTGTTCCATCCCCCCTGCTACTCTCCCCTAGTTCAGGATTCATGAATGTAGGTTAAACTCAACCCAAAGCTATTTTTGGAGGCTTCTATATTTCAGGTCCAACACTTGGTACAGTTCTTGTCTGGAATAACCAGCATCAGTTGGCTTTAATTGTAAACCATCCAGGGCAGAGATTGTCTCTTTTCTATGTTTATGCAGTGCCCAGCACAATAGGACCTACATTCACTTGGGAACTACCATAATACAAATATTTAGAGTAATAATAATAAGAGAAATGGTAGCATTGTGCATATGTAGCCTCACCCATTCCAATAATGACTAACCCGGTCAGGGTATATTTTAGAAGTATTTGGCCTACAACAAGTATGCCTAATATGTTTATACATACATATATGTATGTATAAACATGTATTATGTCTCTCCAAAGAAAGAGTTCAAACAGCATCTGCCTCAACACTTCAGAGAGATGGCAGCAGTGTTAACAAAATACATGGGTTCTGTTGTGGGCTTCGCTGGTAGCAACCATGGCAGTTAAGGCAGCAAAATGGCTTCCATTATAACCCTGAAATTTTCAGAGAACAGAGTTGGTAATACAAAAGCAGCAAATGCTATTAAGCTGAAGGGTAGCTTAGATGTTTGATTCTTAGGAAATGCCATTGTGCTGAGGGTAAAAACATGTTTTCTAAAAAATAAAACTCTTTGGAAAAGACCTAGAGCTTTCTAGAAGCTTTTCTTGTCAAAATGCTTATAAGAAAGGAAAAAGACTTCAAGAAATCCCTCATAATACATGTTCCAATATATAGACCTGTCATTGGTAACGTGACTAGAAATGGGACAGCCCATTACTAGCTAGCTTTGCCTTTGACTTGTAAACAATAGTAGGAACCTAGTCCACAGGAAATAGCTCACTCTTGCCAGCCTGCCACATTGTTTGAGCTGGGAATTCTTCTAGAAAAATGAACAGCAACATTCTTGGTTAAAAATAAGATTGTTTCCCCCTCTCCCACTTTCCCCCTCCCGCTTTGAATTTTCCAGAGAGCAGTCATTTGGCACATTATTAAGATACATATAACAATACTTAGCTCTAATACCATGTTTTTCACTTTTAAGAGTGCTGTACAACACTGGGACAGATCCAAAAAGACTGGTACTGGTAAGTGCAATCTCCCACCAGCAGGTACACATCTTCCTCATGTTCCAGTGTGGGGACTTACTGCCGGGCCGGCAGCTTTAACTTGGTTCAAATATATCCCTTGTATACCTCTGACTGCAGAGATTACACCAGAGATTATTTGGCTCCTTTTCATTTTATATGATACCCCCCTTACAAATATTGATTCTGACCTTCCACCAAGCAGCAGTGTCCTTTTTTGTTTTTTTCCTTTTAAAAATTGTTGATGTGCTCAAAAGTGTTTCAAACTGCATTTGTAAGCTAGATCTGGTTGAGCTGTATATATGCAGAGTACCCTAACAAGTCAGTTAGCATCAATTGACTACTTCTGTGCTTAAAGTTAACCATATGCTTAAATTCTTTTCTGGATTAGGGTAAGTACCTTATAGGACTGAACCCACAGCTTGGACATGTCAGAGGAACATGTTCATACTTCAGATGATCAGAATAAAGCCCTTAGTTTCTAATCTATAATTCATCCAATTTTCAGCAGCATGCCTTGATTCCTTGCTAAACGTTATTATTTGTACAGTGCTAGAAATGCATTAGACACTTTACAGGCCCCTGTCCAAAGAGCTTACAGTTAAAGAAAAATTTATAGAAATGAATGAGATGCAACAAAAAGCAGGCAAATGAGCAGTGAAGCACAGCATGTTTCTTCTTAGAGTGCTTGCTCATGTCAATTCCATTCTAGGTGTGTAGTTAGTCATTAACTTAAGTGTTAGGTTAGTTTGGTAGTTACAGTCCCGGATGGGACTTCGCCCCAGAGCAGGGCCTACCCCTTTTCCCCCTGCTTTAAACCATGCTCGTCATGCAACAGACCGATGCCTATTAGTGACCCCCACAACAGCTGTGTGAAGTGCTTGGGAGGAGTCCCATAGAAAGGACCAGTGCAGGATCTGTAAGAACTTGTGCCCTAGAACCCAGAAGGAGCGGGATATCTGCTTGAGGGCCCTCCTTATGGAGGCTGCGCTTCGTCCTTCGTCAGAGCCCTCCTGTTTGGACTCCACTCCTACTTCGGCATCGGTGCGGAGCACACCGCCTGCACTGGGCCCTGCCCAGCACCATTCCCCCTCACTGGTGCCAAAGAAGTGGCAAAAGAAGAAGGGCTCCCCAGCACCAGAGGGGAAGGGGGCTTCTGGCAAAGGACCTATGTCAGGCCATGTGCCCATCCCAGAGCTTCACGGGGGTACCACTGCGGTTGGAACCCCTAGCCCAGCCATCCATCTGACTCCCAGGAGCGGCAGGGACCTCAGCTTCTTCTAGGGCCCTCATTACCTGAAGGGGCCCCAATGGCTAAAGAACAAGTAGGCCGGCCAGCACTGCAGATGCCTGCCGGGTGCCGGACTCAGCTAAGACCCCTACATCCAAGGGCAAACCAGTCATGGGACTGTCCATAAGGCAGTGGAGCATCCTTGGTCCCCCGACCGCAGGCGTAGATCTCCATCACCACGGCCTAGTACCCCGGTACCACAACATCGGTTTCTGTTCAGAAGACCCAGGTCCCCGACGCCACACTCTCCCCCTAATAGGCATGGGACACCGGAGTTGAGGCACAGGTCCCTGTACCCCCGGTACTGGTGAGCTTCCCGCCAGAGATCACCACAGCACAGGTCACCATTGCCTAGATGGTCCTCCAGGCGTCAGTCCCCACCGGAGTGGGATCACTCCCAGTTGTGGCACCAGTTTCCACCTCCCTGGTACTGCTCATCGGGCAGGCACTGATCCTCGCCCTCTTCGCATCGGTCACCGACGAGAGTCAGTCGCCAGACTCAGGCATCCATGGCTCTGCTCTGGTCACTAGGAGGGCAATGATCTGAGTCGGTGCAGGAGTTTAGCCCCTCACTGAGGAAGGGTGAATCACCGCCGACCCACAAGACCAGCGAGGCATCCATGAAGATGGTGTGGCAGCAGGGACAGTGGCCCGCTCAATGGCCTTACTGGAATCCCTGGGGCGTGCTCGTGAGGCCAGTCCCATATTCCCACCAGTCTTCCCTGGCTGCCTTAGACAAGCCGCCTCCGGCACCAGAGTCGGAACACAGTGCTGAATCCAATGCGGGGGCAGCACAGCGGGCTCCAACACATAAGGGGCCCTCCCCAGAGAGGGAAGGAGAACCTGCCCCTCCCCCTACAGTGCAATCATCGTCTCTGGACAAAGCAGTGGCAGGCCCCTCCCAAACGGCCAGTTCCCCTGACGACTTCAAGGAGCACCAGACCCTCCTTAAAAGGGTGGCTGGCTACCAATTTGAACTTGAGATTGAGGAATTGGCGGAGGAGTCAGACGACCTTTTTAATGTTATATCCTCCACCACCCCAGCCCGGATCGCACTGCCCGTCCACCCAGGGTCCTTAAGATTGCGAAGTTGCTGTTGCAGACCCCCTCTTCCATTCTGCCTACTTCTAAGAAAGTGGAAAAGAAGTACTACATCCATGCAAAGGGATTTGAATATTTGTACACGCACCCTCCAGTGCAGTCATTGGTCATGTCTACTGTTAATGAAAGGAACAGGCAGGGACAGGTGAGTGGCACGCTGAAAAAAAGATGCCAAGAGACTGGACTTGTTTGGCAGAAAAATGTATTCAGTGGCCAGCCTGCAATTTTGGGTGTCTAACCACCAGGCCCTGTTAGGCAAGTACAATTTTAATCTGTGGGACTCCATTAGCAAATTCAAGGAGGCCCTCCCACAGGACTGAGCCCAGTAGCGTAGCTAGTGGGGTGCAGGGGAAGCAGCTGCTTCCCCCGCCTTTCCAAAAGCGGCCGGAGGAGGCGGGGGGGGGGGGGGCGCGCGCAGCATGTGCCCCGCAGCGCGGCCGGCAGCCATGGGGGGGGGGGGGCACGGCCGGAGGAGCGGGGGGGCACAGCATGCGGCCGGCAGCCGCGGCCGGAGAAGCGAGGGGGAGCGCAGGCTGGCAGCCTGCAGCGCAGCCGGCAGCCATGGGGGGGGCGGCGGGTACGGCCGGAGGAGCGGGGGCTGAGGCGCAGCATGCGGCCAGCAGCCGCGGCCGGAGGAGCGAGGAGGCAGGGCCGGCTTTAGCCCCGCGCCAAGAGGGCCCCGCAGCAGCTGTCCACCCCGCCCCAAGCTCACTTCCCCCTCCTCCCCTCCCCTGAACGCTCCGCCCCCCTGCTCCTCCCCCTCCCCTGCTTCCCACGAATCAAACGTTCACGGGAAGCCTGAAACAGGCAGGCAGGCAGCAGGTAAGCTGGGGGGGGCGGCAGCGGCGGAGGGCGCGAGGAGGCACGGCCCAGTCTGGCCCCCCCGGCCAAGCGGCTCCCTCCGGCGCACCGGCCCCAGCCGAGCACCCCCGGCCCCGGCGGCTCCGGCGGCTCTGGCCCTGGCCCTGGCCCTAGCAGCTCCAGCCCAGACCCAAGCCCCACGACCCCGGCCGGAGCGCGGCCCGATTCCTGGGGGCAGGGCTTGCCGGAATTGGGCCCCGCTCTTGCTAAAGCTGGCCCTGCGAGGGGGGGCACAGGCTGGCGGCCCACAGCGTGGCCGGCAGCCATGGGGGGGTGGCAGGCGTGGCCGGAGGAGCGGGGGGGGCACGCAGCATGGCAGCCAGCAGCCACGGCCGGAGGGGGGGCCCACGTGGGTGGCACGGCAGGGCCGGAGGAGCCCTGGGGGGAGGGGCGGTGTGGCCGGAGGAGAAGCCAAGGGGGCGTGGCCGGAGGAGGAGCCAAGGGTGGGCGCCTTTTTTATGTTTGCTCTCCCTCCTCTTAGAAGCTGGCTACGCCACTGACTGAGCCCAGGAGTTCACCGCTTTAGTGGAGGAAGGCAAAGCAGTAATGAAAGGTGCCCTCCAGATGGTCTGGGATGGTCTGGGATGCTACGGACTCGGCGTCCAGGGTTGTCGCCTCTGCGGTGGTAATGAGGCACAGCTCTTGGCTACAGTCCTCCGGTTTATCCCAGGAGATGCCACCCATCATACAGGACCTCCCATTTAAGGGAGAAGGGTTCTTCTCTGAGTTCATGGGTGCAAGGCTCCACAACTTTAAAGACTCTCGGGCCACGCTCTGCTCCTTGGGCCTTCATACCCCTCAGCAGGCTAGGAAGCCGTTCTCTCCTCCGCCTCCTCCACCTCCCCAGTCTAGGTCCTGGGGGACTCCCCATCTGAGCAACTATAAGAAAAAGGACAGAGATAAAGGATTTAGCTGGCAACACCCTTCGTCTTCCCGTTAGTCTGCTCAGCCTGGGCCTTCCAGAAACCAGGGAAGCCAGAAACAGGCATTTTGAGGGTGCACTTGAGGATAGCACCCCAGTCACATCCCAAGATCCACCCTCCTACTCTTTCCTCAAATCTCTGTACCTCTTCCGGTTGGCCTGTTCTCGGCTGACCTCAGACTGTTGGGTGCTAGACATAATATCTTCAGGTTACACCCTGCAGTTCGTGGCTGACCCTCCCTCCCACCCTCCTTCCCTGTCCCTCTTCAGGGACCCTTCTCGCGAGCAACTCCTCGTTCAAGAGGTTGAGAACTCCTGCACCGGGGGGCGGTAGAGGAAGTTCCTCAGGACATGAAAGGAAAGGGGCTCTATTCCCACTACTTCCTAATCCCAAAAGCAAAAAGGGGTCTGTGATAAATGAGCAGGGGGATAGCTCCCTTTTTGGACACCCAGCCAGCCAGTTGGCTATGAAATCCCTCTTGGTGGCTGTTCTCTACTTGCTTTACCTGTAAAAGGTTAACAAGCCCAAAGGTAAAAGGAAAGGAGTGGGCACCTGACCAAAAGAGCCAATGGGAGGGCTAGAATGTTTTTAAATGGGGGGGGGAACTTCCCCTTTGTGTGTGGTGGTATTCTCTGGGAAAGAGGGGAACAGGGAGCAGTTATGCTATAAGAAGCTTTAAGCCAAGTATGATCATAGATCATACCTAGAACTACTTATTTGGAACCCCCAAATGTGTAAGTAGATCAGGAATGTTTAGAAAGACGCGATTAGGTTTTTCTGTTTATTTCTTATGGCTAGTGGACTCCTCTGTGCTAATCCTAGATGATTTTGTTTGCTTGTAATCTTTAAGATGAACCCCCCTCCTCCAAAGCTATTTTGGGTGCTTAATTTTTGAAATTGCTCTTTTAAAATCTAGCAAAAGCCTAAGTTCCAGATGTATCTCTTAATTTTTTTTTTAAGAACAGGATTGGATTTTTGGTGTCCTAAATGGTTTGTGCATATATTATTTAATTAGCTGATGGCAACAGCTAATTTCCTTTGTTTTCATTCTCAGTTCTTCCCCAGATGGGGGGTGAAAGGGCTTGAGGGTACCCTACAGGAAGGAATTCCCAAGTGCACCTTCCTGTGTTCCAAAAAAAGGGGTTTTGCATTTGGGTGGTGGCAGGGCCGGCTCCAGGCACCAGCTTACCAAGCAGGTGCTTGGGGCGGCCACTTCGTAGAGGGGCGGCACGTCCAGCTGTTCGGCGGCAATTCGGCGGACGGTCCCTCACTCCTGCTCGGAGCGAAGGACCTCCCGCCGAATTGCCGCTGCAGATTACGATCGCGATCGCAGCTTCTTTTTTTTTTTTGTTTGGCTGCTTGGGGCGGCCAAAACCCTGAAGCCGGCCCTGGGTGGTAGCAGCGTTTACCAAGCCAACGTCAGAAAAAAGCTGTAACCTTGGGAGTTTAATACAAGCCTGGAGTGGCAAGTATTAATTATTAAAAATCCTTGCGGGCCCCCACCTTCTGCACTCGAAGTGCCAGAGTGGGGAATCAGCCTTAACAGGGTCTCAGGCCCATTCTGGACCTGCATCGCCTCAACAAGTCTCTCAAGAAGTTGAAGTTTCACATGGTCTCCCTGTCCTCCATCATCACATTCCTGAATCCGGGAGACTGGTACACCACCCTCTACTTGAAGGACGCATATTTCCATTTTCCCAGGACATAGACGCTTCCTCTGTTTTTGTGTTGGGACAGCGCCATTTCCAATTCACGGTATTGCCATTCGGTCTCTCGTCAGCCCCAAGAGTGTTCACAAAGTGCATAGAGCCAGTGGCTGCTTACCTGAGGCGTCGGTGTTCAAATTTACCCATACCTCGACAACTGGCTAATAAAGGACCGGTCCTGGGATCAGGTGTGGCAGCATCTCATTCTGGTTTGCTCTACCTGTTGTGCCCCAGGCTGTTAATAAATGAGAAAAAGTCTACCTTAGTTCCAGCACTGTGCATAGAGTTCATTGGAGTGATCCTCAACTCTATTCAGGCCAGAGCCTTCCTCCCCGAAACCTTGTTCCAAGCCATGGTGGATCTGATCTCATGGAGGCAAGCTCATCCTCTCACCACAGCTCACACGTGCCTGTGGTTATTGGGCTACATGGCAGCCTGCACTTACATGGTCCAGCACATGCAGCTCCACTTCAGGCCCCTGCAGGCATGGCTAATGTCAGTCTACGTCCCCAACAGACACAGCATGGACCATGTAGGCAGGTGCAGAGGAGCACGTGGCTCGGACAGAGACATATCTTAGGGGAGGATCTATTAATGGAGATTCTCTGTGTCCTAGTAAAGAGGAGAGGATAGATGATAAAATATGGGTAGGCTCCGATGAGAAACAGTCAAATGAAAGAGAGGCCCATTCAATTACATCATGTAATGGCAGACAGCTAAAAAGTGACAAGTTTTTAAAGGCATATATACAAATGCTAGAAGTCTAAATAATAAAACAGGTGAGCTAGAGTGCCTCATATTAAATGAGGATATTGATATAATAGGCATCACAGAAACTTGGTGGAATGAGGATAGACAATGGGACTCAGTAATACCAGGGTACAAAATATATCGGAAGGACAGAACAGGTTGTGCTGGTGGAGGAGTGGTACTATATGTGAAAGAGAGTGTAGAATCAAATGAAGTAAAAATCTTTAATGAACCAAACTGCACCATAGAAACTCTATGGATAGTAATTCCGTGCTCTAATAATAAGAATATAGCAGTAGGGATATATTACCGACCACCAGACAAGGATGGTGATAGTTACTGTGAAATGCTCAGGGAGATTAGAGAGGCTATAAAAATAAAAAACTCAGTAATAATAGGGGATTTCAATTATCCCCATATTGACTGGGTACATGTCGCCTCAGGATGGGATGCAGAGATAAAGTTTCTTGACACCTTAAATGACTGCTTCTTGGAGCAGCTAGTCCTGGAACCCACAATAGGAGAGGCAATCCTTGAATTAGGCCTAAGTGGAGCACAGGATCTGGTTCAAGAAGTGATTATAGCCGGACCACTTGGTAATAGTGACCATAATAGAATTAAATTTAACATCCCTGTGGTGGAGAAAACATCACAGCAGTCCAACACTGTAGCATTTAATTTCAGAAAGGGGAACTACACAAAAATGAGGAAGTTTAGTTAAACAGAAATTAAAAGGTACAGTGCCCAAAGTGAAATCCCTGCAAGCTTCATGGAAACTTTTTCAAGACACCATAATAGAGGCTCAACTTAAATGTATACCTCAAATTAAAAAGCATAGTAAGAGAACCAAAAAAGTGCCACCGTGGCTAAACAAAGTAAAAGAAGCAGTAAAGACAAAAAGGCATTCTTTAAAAAATGGAAGTTAAACCCTAGTGGGGAAAATAGAAAGGAGCATAAACTCTGGCAAATGAATTATAAAAATACAGTTAGGAAGGCAAAAAAAAAATTGAAGAACAGCTAGCCAAAGACTCAAAAAGTAATAGCAAAAAAAAAATTAAGTACATAAGAAGCAGGAAGCCTGCTAAATAAACAGTGGGGCTACTGGGTGATAGAGATGCTAACGGAGCACTCAAGGACAATAAGGCCATTGCAGAGAAACTAAATGAATTCTTTCATGGTTGAGGATGTGAGGGAGATTCCCAAACCTGAGCCTAAGATTTGTCACCTAAAAGGAATGGAAGTGTCCCAGCTTGCGATGTCATTAGAGGAGATTTTCGGACAAATTGATAAACTAAACAGTAATAAGTCACCTGGACCAGATGGTATTCACCCAAGAGTTCTGAAGGAATTGAAAAGTGAAATTGCAGAACTACTAACTGTGCTTTGTAACCTATCATTTAAATCCGCTTCTGTACCAAATGACTGGAGGATAGCTAATGTGATGCCAATTTTTAAAAAGGACTCCAGATGTGATCCCAGCAATTACAGACTGGTAAGCCTGACTTCAGTACCGGGCAAACTGATTGAAACTATAGTAAAGAACAAAATTGTCAGACACATAGATGAACATAATTTGCTGGGGAAGTGTCAACATGGTTTTTTTAAAGGAAAATCATGCCTCACCAATCTACTAGAATTCTGTAAGGGGGTCAACAAGCATGTGGACAAGGGGGATCCAGTGGATATAGTGTATTTAGATTTTCAGAAAGCCTTTGACGAGGTTCCTTACCAAAAGCTCTTAAGCTAAGTAAGCTGTCATGGGATAAGAGGGAAGGTCCTCTCATGGATTGGTAACCGGTTAAAAGATAGGAAACAAAGGGTAGATATAAATGGTCAGTTTTCACAATGGAGAGAGGTAAATAGTGATGTCCCCCAGGGATCTGTACTGGGCCCAGTCCTATTCAACATATTCATAAATGATCTGGAAAAAGGGGTAAACAGTGAAGTGGCAAAATTTGCAGATGATACAAAACTACTCAAGATAGTTAAGTCCCAGGCAGACTGCAAAGAGCTACACAAGGATCTCTCAAAACTAGGTGACTGGGCAACAAAATGGCAGATGAAATTCAGTGTTGATAAATGCAAAGTAATGCACATTGGAAAACATAATCCTATCTATACATATAAAATGATGGAGTCTAAATTAGCTGTTACCACTCAAGAAAGAGATCTTGGAGTCATTGAGGATAGTTTTCTGAAAACATCCACTCCATGTGCAGCGGCAGTCAAAAAAGCGAACAGAATGTTGGGTATCATTAAGAAAGAGATAGATAATAAGACAGAAAATATCATATTGCCTCTATATAAATCCATGGTACGCCCACATCTTGAATACTGTGTGCAGATGTGGTCACCCCATTTCAAAAAAGATATATTGGAATTGGAAAAGGTTCAGAAAAGGGCAACAAAAATGATTAGGGGTATGGAACTTCCGGTATATAAGAGATTAATAAGACTGGGACTTTTCAATTTGGAAAAGAGATGACTGGGGGGGATATGATTGAGTTCTATAAAATCGTGACTGGTGTAGAGAAAGTAGATAAGGAAGTGTTTACTCCTCTCATAACACACAAACTAGGGGTCACCAAATGAAATTAATAGGCAGCAGGTTTAAAACAAAAGGAAGTATTTTTTCCACACAACGCACAGTCAACATGTGGAACTCCTTGCCAGAGGATGTTGTGAAGGCCAAGATTATCACAGGGTTCAAAAAAGAACTAGATACATTTATGGAGGATAGGTCCATCAATGGCTATTAGTCAGGATGGGTAGGGATGGTGTCCTTAACTTCTGTTTGCCAGAAGCTGGGAATGGGCGACAGGGGATGGATCACTTGGTGATTACCTATTCTGTCCATTCCCTCTGGGGCACCTGGCAGTGGCCATTGTCAGAAGACAGGATACTGGGCTAGATGAACCATTGGTCTGACCCAGTATGGCCATTCTTATGTAGTCAGAGTCCTGGACCACATACTGTCGTCACTCGCATGGTGAAAGAATCCTGCATCAGTTTTGGAGGGAGTTCCCTTCACAGCTCCATCCCCACTGGTGACCCTCAGCTCTGATGCCTCAGACCACGGGTGGGGAGCCCACTGGGCAATCTCAGCATGAAAGGTCATTGGTCGAGTCTCGATCGCTCCCTACACATCAATGTCAGGGAGCTCACAACAGTTCACCTGGCCTGCCAACTCTTCTGACCTCACATAAAAAGCAGGGTGGTCGAGGTTCTGACGGATAATACAATGGTTATGTTCTATATAAACAATCAAGGCAGAGCCAGGTTGTCTGCCCTTTGCCAGGAAGCTCTCCAGCTCTGGGATTTATGTGTACAACACAACATCCATCTTGTAGCTGCACACCTCCCTGGGGCCAGGAACGCTTTGGCAGATTACCTCAACAGGTCCTTCTTGTCTCACCATGAGTGGTCCCTCCATCCAGACATGGTCAGCATCATCTTCCAGATGTGGGGGATTCCCCAGGTGGACCTGTTCACGTCCAGGCAGAACAGGAAGTGCCACATTTTCTGTTCGATTCAGGGGATTGACAGAGGCTCCCTGTCGGACGCTTTTCTGCTCCCGTGGTTGAGGGTTCTGATCAGGAGTGGCACCAGGGTTTTTGGCGCCCTAGGCGGGGGTCCTTCCGCACTCCCGGTCATCGGCGGCAATTCTGCTGCGGGGGAGTCCTTCCGCGCTCCCGGTCTTCGGGGCACTTCGGCGGCGGGTCCCGGAGCGAGTGAGGTCGCCTAAATGGAAGCGCCGGCCCTGGTTCTGATGTACCTTCCCTCCAGTGCCATTAATTTGGTGTCCTCATGAAGATCAAGCAGAACAGGGCGAAGGTGATTGTCATAGCGTCGGGCTGGTCGAATCAGTACTGGTTCAGCATGCTGCTGGACCTCTCAGTGGCTGCTCCATTACAGCTACCACTCTGGCAAGATCTGCTGTCCCAAAACCATGGCAGTCTTCTGCATCCAAACCTGCCAGCACTGCACCTGACGGCTTGGCTGTACATGGTTAAATACGGAGGAGCAGGAGTGCTTGGCCAGCGTCCAACAGGTCCTGTTGGGCAGCAGAAAGCCCTCTACCAGAGCGACCTACCTGGCCAAATGAAAGCGGTTTGCTTGTTGGACCTCGAATAGAGGCATTTGGCCCAAGTGGCCCTCGCTGCAGTTATTCCTGGACTACCTTCTACATCTCAAGTTCCAAGGCCTGTCCCTTTCATCTATTAAGGTCCACTTCGTATCTCAGCCTTCCATTCGCCGCTCGACGGTAGGTCGGTTTTCGCCCAGGACATGACTGCCAAGTTCCTCAAGGGTCTCAAGCTCCTCTACCTGCACGTCAGGGACCCCGTCCATCCATGGGACCTGAATCTTGGGCTGTCACGGCTCACAGGACTCCCCTTCAAGCCTCTGGCTTCCTGCTCTCTCCTCCTCCTTTCCTGGAAGGTCATGTTCTTGGTTGCAATAACATCTGCCCGTAGGGTCTCTGAGATTAGGGCGCTTACCTTGGAACCGCCCTATACAGTCTTTTACAAAGACAAGGTCCAACTGCGGCCACACCCAGCTTTCCTGCCCAAGATGGTCTCACAGTTTCATATGGGCCAGGACATTTACTTACCTGTCTTTCTTCCAAAGCTGCATAAGTCGGAGGAGGAGCGTAGGTTGCATTCCCTATAGGTCAAGAGGGCGCTAGCCTTCTACATTGAAAGAACCAAGCCATTCCGCAAGTCGATGCAATTGTTTGTCGCGGTGGCTGACAGGTTGAAAGGTTACTCAAAGAATTTCTTCTTGGATCACTGCCTGCATTCGCTGCTGCTAGGATCAGGCCAAGGTGCCCCCTCCTGCAATTGTAACTCCCATTCAACCAGGGTGCAAGCCTCTTTGGCAGCTTTCCTAGCCCAAATTCCTATCCAGGACATCTGTAGGGCAGCCACCTGGTCATCCGTCCACACATTCACATCTCATTACGCTCTTGCCCAGCAGGCCCAGGACGATGCTGGCTTCAGTAAAGCAGTGCCACAAGACCGTGAACTCCTAGCCCATCTCCGAGAATACTGCTTGTGAGTCACCTAGAATGGAATTGACATGACCAAGCACTTGAAGAAGAAAAAATAGTTACCTACCTTTCCGTAACTGTTCTTTGAGATGTGTTGCTCATGTCCATTCCATTACCCACCCTCCTGCCCCTATGTTGGAGTTGCCGGCAAGAAGGAACTGAGAAGGCATAGGGATGGCGGCGCCCAATATACCAGTGTATGAGCGCAGCGCTCAAGGGGGTGCCACAGCCGACCCTATGGATACAGCTAAGGCAAAAATCTCTGACAACTATGCACGTGGGTTCGCACACATCTAGAATGTTATGAACATGAGCAACACATCTTGAACAACAACACTTACAGAAAGGTAGGTAACTGGTTTTTCCTTAGTTAAGTTATTTATTTTGGTTTTTAAACTTTATGAACAGGTGTGTTTGGTTTTTTTTAAATCGCTCTTAATAAGATGAGGTTTTATTGGTAACATAGGTAAAGAAATATGCTTGTTTGCATGTGATTTGGAAGCTGATATTGTCCCTTCAGTCATTAAACAAACACAGGGGATGTTCAATCAACCAATCATGAAGCAGAAACAGTACCATAGGATTTTGGTGAACAGAGTCACCCATTATAAATAATAAATAGGGAATAGTTACTGAACAAGCCATAGTCTGAAGATTATTTGGCTAAGTTATTTGATGAATACTCATAAAACTTGAAGAAAGAGCAAAGAGTTCCCTAATCACAAAATGAGAGAAATTCATAATGAATATTGACTATATCAAATAGTTCAAACCATTACTGTATAAACCATCCAAACCTGCAGTTAGAAACCTGGCCCTCCAGACTAGAGGGAGCTGACTACTGGAGTTTCTCAAGGATCAGTCTTGGGGCCAGTCTTATTCAACATTTTTATGAATGATTTGGGCACAAAGAGTAGGAGTGTGCTAGTGAAATTTGTTGATACTAAGTTGGGAGGCAGTATCAATATAGAGGAGGATCAGATTATTATATGTGAAGATTGGAATGGCCTTGAAGACTGGAGTGACAGAAATGGGATGAAATTCATAGTACAAAGTGCAAGGCATACACTTAGGATTTAATAATAATTTCTGCTACAAGCTGAGGCCTCATCAGTTCCAACCAACAGAGAAGGAGAGAGACCTGGAGGTATGGGCTGACCAAATGATGACTTAGCCACCATTGTGATGTAGCTTTGAAAAAAAGGCAAATGAGATCCCAGGATGTGTAGGCGAGGCATTTCCAGTAGAGATAAAGTAGTATTAACGCCATTGTACAAGGCACTAATAAGATCTCATTTGGAATACTGTGTACAGGTCTGGTCACCCATTTTCAAGTTAAAAATTAATTTAACTGGAGCACGTGCAGAGAAGAGCTACTAGGATAGTATGGGGAATGAAAAGCCTATCTTTTGAGAGAAGACCAGAAGACCTTGGCTTGTTTAGCCTAGAAAAAAGAAGGCTGAGACATTGTATGATTGCTCTCTGTAAAGACATTAGAGGGGTAAATACCAGGGAGAGAGAAGAACTATTTAAGATAAAGGACAATGCTGGCACAAGAACAAATGGCCATAAACTGGCTACGAAAAAAAATCAGGCTGGAAATTAGGTTTCTAACCATCAGAGGGATGAGGTTCTGGAGCAGCCTCCCAATAGGCATTTTTGTGGCAAACCACTTACTTAGTTTTAAAAGAGGTGGACAAATTTGAGTGCAGTGGTATAATGTGCTTACTTGTGATGGAGGGGTGGAGGGTAGGACTTAACAGCCCTGGGGTTCACTTCTGGTTTATGTCTCCTGTCCCAAAAGCTCATGCTTCAGGGTTTCAGCTTGTTACTGACGGGGGTCAGGAAGGGATTTTCCCCTGCCCCAATGTATTCTATGAGGTTATTTTTTATCTTTCTTCCTCTGAAGCATCAGGGATGGCTGTGGCTGGAGATGGGACATTGGAGGGATAGGCCAGAGCTCTGAAGTGGCACCGATCATTCTCTCACAAGTGCTTGACTGGCTGGTTATTATTGCTCACATACGAAGGGTCTAGTCCAACTCAGGGGTGGGCAAACTTCTTGGCCCAAGGGCCACATCTGGGTATGGAAATTGTATGGTGGGCCATGAATGCTCATGAAAGTGGGGGTGTGGGAGGGGGTGAGGGCTCTGGCTGGGGGTCCGGGCTCTGGGGTGGGGTTGGGGATGCAGGAGTGTGCTCCGGGCTGGGACCAAGGGATTCGGAAGGTGAGAGGGGGATCAGGGCTGGGGCAGGGAGTTGAGGCATGCGGGGGGGTCAGGGGTGCAGGCTCTGGGCGGCACTTACCTCAAGCAGCTCCCGGAAGCAGCGGCATGTCCCCGCTCAGCCTCCTACACAGAGGCTCGGCCAGGCATCTCTATCTGCTGCCCCATCTGCAGGTACCGCCCCTACAGCTCCAATTGGCCGCAGTTCCTGGCCAATAGGAGCTGCGGGGGCGGCTCTTGGGACAGGGGCAGTGTGCAGAGCTCCCTGGCTGCCCCTATGTGTAGGAGCAGGAAGGGGGATATGCCACTGCTTCTGGGAGCTGCACGGAGCGAGGAAAGCCCCTGACCCCGCTCCCCGGTTGGAGGGCTGGAGGGCTGGAGTGGGGCAAGCCTCGGACCCCACTCCCCAGCGGGAGCTCGAGGGCTGGATTAAAACGTATGAATGGCAGGATGCGACCCCCAGGCCATAGTTTGCCCACCCCTGGTCTAACTGATCACCATATGCAGGGTCTGGAGTAAATTTTCTCCCAGGGCAAATTGGCAGTGTCACTGGAGACTTTTTGCCTTCCTCTGCAGTGTGTGTCACTTACCCATATAATCCAGGCACCTCTCACTTAATAATTTCCCTGATATTGTGGGGTCCTCAACTAAGTTCCCTGTAAGTTGCGCGGCCGCACTGCAAGCCTATTTAGTACCGCACAGGCACTCAGGGAACCCACCCAGCCAACCTGCTGGGAGAGGGGTGCCCCTCCCCCGGCCCCAACCTAGCCCCGCCTCAACCTGCCGTGGCCAAGGGAGGGGCACACCATAGGCACTGAATTCCCTTCTAGCCAGGGGGTGCTCGACCCCCGCTCCGCCTCTTCCCTGCTTTCTCCCCTAAGCGTGCCCCATCCCCACTCCTCCTTTTCCCCCCGGAGCTTCCTACACACCGCGAAACAGCTGTTTGCTGCAGGCAGGAGGCGCTGGGAGGGAGGGGGAGGAGTTGGTCAGCGGGGCTGCAGATAGATGAGAGGCACTGGGAGGCGGGGGAGCTTGGTTGCTGGTGAGTGCTGCTGAGCAGCACCCGCTAATTTTTCTCTGTGTTGCCACCTATGGGGGTGCCCCTCCCCCAGCCCCAACTTGGCTCTGGACCTGCCACAGCTGGGACGCCACGCCCCTCCCCTCCCCCAGCTTGAACCCAGCCCAGGCCTGGGGGAGAAGCATTTATCCCGTGGCCCCAACCCCAGAGCTGCCGCGGCGGGGAGAGGCGTCTCTCGCCCCCCAACCCAGGTGCTGCTGCGGGGAGAGAGAGCTGAAGGGAGTCCTCTCTCCCTGCTGTAGCCCCAGAGCACCCTCCTGCACCCCAAACCCCTCATCCTCAGCCACACCCCAGAGCCCACACCCCTGTACCCCAACCCTCTGTCCTAGCCCTGAGCCCCCTCTCACACTCTGAACCCTCGGCCCCACACCCACCACATGAATTTTGTTATGTACACCAATATGAAAGTGATGTGTCACACACCAATTCCTGATTGGTGTACACAGGGCCGGTGGAAGGATGTTTCGCGCCCTAGGCGAAACTTCCACCTTGCGCCCCCCCCCTCGTCCCCGAGCTCCCACCCTGAGGCGCCCCCCCCCCCGTGGCAGCTTCCTCCCTGCGGCAGCTCCCCACTCCCCATCCTGAGGCACCCCCCGCCCCAGCTCACCCCTGCCCCGCCTCCTCCCCGAGCACGCCGTCACTGCTTCACTTCTCCCGCCTCCCAGGCTTGCGGCGCCAATCAGCTTAGGCGCCACAAGCCTTGGAGGCAAGAGAAGTGAAGCACCCACAGCGTGCTCAGGGAGGAGGTGGGGCAGGGTGAGCTGGGGCGGGGAGTTCCCCTGCGTGCCGTCCCCCCCTCCCTTGCTTCAGGCGGCCCTCCCCGCACTCCACTGCCCCAGCTCCCTCCGCCTAAATGCTGGCGGCGACCGGGGCAGCCAAAGATCTGGCCGCCGCGGTCGCTGCCGAAGAAAATGGCGCCCCCCAAATCCTAGTGCCCTAGGCGACCGCCTAGGTCGCCTAAATGGTTGCACCATCCCTGGGTGTACATAACAAAATTCATTCCACATATGTGTGGGAAAAATTAGAGGGAACACTGGTAATCAAGCACTTGTGCACCTACTCCCTCCTGTTCTCTGCCTGTGGCACGTAATAGTCTAGTCTCCTGTGGACTGTAATACTTTGGTATCATTTTGTTTGTTGGGTTTACTGTGCAGGAGGTGCGTGGTGTTGTGATACACAGGAGGTCAGATGCTCGTCTCTTCTGACCCTAAACTCTGACAGATAATAGGGAAGTCTGACAAGACCTTTTTCTTCTGTCTTACCTGCCAACAACCACCAGAGGGCAAACTGCTAATAAAAAATGCTGTTATAATTAGATTGTTACCAAATATAGCCTATTGACAACTTTTAAGCAATATTTAACTATTTTGAAAGTTTGAAGAGGTAGCACATTCAGTTTTTGAATTCTTCTCAGTCTTCAGAATAAGCATGGTAGCTTTCTAGCCAAACCATTTTTATTATTCAGAGTTATCAGGGTCTAAAAAATAAGCCTCTTAATTGAATCTGTTTACAAGTTCTAGCTTTAACAATGCAGAGTCTATCCATAACTCAGTTTTCAATAATATATACTTCATATTTTAACTAACACAAAATACAGGTTGTAAGATGGGTGGGCAAACTACAGCCTGCGGGCCGGATCTGGCCCATCAGGGCTTTGGATCCGGCAACTGGGATTGCCACCCCAGTGGCGTCGTGGGGCTAAGGCAGGCTCCCTGGCCCCGCGCCGCTTCCCGAAGTGGGCAGCACCATGTCCCTATGGCCCCCGGGGGAGAGGGGACAGAGGGCCCTGCGCGCCGCCCTCGCCTGCAGGCTCCGCCCCCTGCAGCTCCCACTGGCCGGGAACGGGGAACCACAGCCAACGGGAGCTTTGGGGGAGGTACCCGCAGGTAAAGGCAGCATGCGGAGCCCTCCGGCCCCCTCCCACCCCCCCCAGGGGCCGCAGGGATGTGGCGCTGGCCACCTCTGGGAGCGGCGCGGGGCCAGGACATGTAGGAAGCGTGCCCCAGCCCTGCTGTGCGCCGCTGCCATCCCAGAGCCGCTCAAGGTAAGCGGCGCCAGGCCGGAGCCCGCATCCCGAACCCCTCCTGCACCCCAACCCCCTGCTCTGAGCCCCCTGCCAAACCCTGCACCCCACCTGTACCCCAACCCCATGCCCTGAATCCCCGGTGCACCCCACAGCCTTCCTGCACCCCAACCCCCTGCCCAGAGCCCCCGCCGCACCCCGCACCCCTCCTACACCCCAACCCCCTGCCCAGAGCCCCCACCGTACCCTGCACCCCACCTGCACCCCTATCCCCTGCACTGAACCCCCAGTGCATCCCACACCCCTCCTGTACCCCAACCCCCTGCCCAGAGCCCCCACCACACCCTGCAACCCTCCTGCATCCCAGCCCCCTGTCCTGAGGCCCCTGCCGCACCTCTCCTGCACTCCAACCCCCTGCCCAGAGCCCCTGCCGCACCCCGCACTCCTCCTGCACCCCAACTCCCTGCTCTGAGGCCCCTGTCACACCCCGCACCCCTTCTGCACCCCAGCCCCCTGCCCTGAGCCCCCAAACCCCTGCCCTTAGCCCCTGCTGCACCCCTCCTGCACCCCAACCCCCTGCCCTGAGCCCCTGCCACACCCCTCCTGTGCCTCAACCCCTTGCCCTGAGCCCCTTCTCGCACCCCCTCCCACACCCCGCACTTCCTCCCACACCCCAACCCCCTGCCCCAGCCCTACATTCATGGCCCTGCATGCAATTTCCCCACCCTCAGGCCAAAAAGTTTGCTCACCCCTGTTGTAAGACATCAAATCCAGACATTCAGGAATTTAGGTTTAAGTGTTTTGATTTACCTGGCAAGCTCTTCAGTTTAATCATATTATATTATAAAATCTCATGTTACCCTTTCATTGATACAGAATGTGCGTGACATGTAAACATTTTTCTGGTGGACATAAGCAGTATGGGACACATTAGCTTGTTCTTAAACCAATTTTCTGCCATCTGTAGCATCAAATGGGGTTTCTGCTTAAAGTTTCCTTTCATCCTGTATGTCATTCAAGAGGACAGTTTTCTAATTATAGGACTATATAGAATATGTCCTATAATCTAATTTCTTACATTTCTCCCCAGATGTCTGGAAAAGTCCTCTAACTTTCACTGTCAGGTCAATCACGTGAGCAACAATAGATAGTAATTAATCTCTCTCCCATTCTGACTGATTATTTTAAAAAACACTATTGATCTTGATCTCCATTTAGCTTGAAGCAAATCAAACAAACTTGAAAGAAGTCATTACATAAAGAAAGAAGAGATTATAAAATGCATCTTATTTTTCTATTATCTTGTTGAGATAGTACTAATCCCTTTAATTCTTTTTCTTTAGTTTGCAGGTAATACAAATGTCTTGCATAGGCATCTTTCTCTAGTATTTACCAATCTGAGACCTAAATTCTTTCCTCTGTGTCTCTAAGGTGAGCAAATGGATGCATGGTTTTTTTTTGTAGCATCACACACCCTTGTCACTAGAAAAACACCTCTGAAGGATTGGTGATCTGTATGTAGGAAGTGGATGAAGGTGCATGCATGAGGGTAAACAGGCGTCATTCCCAGAAGAATCCCTTGTAGTTGCAATATAAAAGCTAATACTGGCCCAGTCGCTGTTAACGTTTGTGTGCACCATGTACAGACTTTAGAACTTCCCTACCCCACACCCTGAGCATTGTTCTAGCAGAACAGCACGATTGAAGTTCAGAGACAGAATGCAAAAATGCAGCTGCTTCCTCTGAAAAATGAATCAGAATGGCTTCTGAGAATTCTTGACCTCATGTAGTAGCCTCTCAGACAATACAAATGGGCACCAATACTATATGGTTTATATGCCCAATTACAACAATCAATCCAGCTCAAAATTTTAAAAGTAAAGTGAATTTTTCCTTACATTTTTGCATTCACCCAAATAGTAAAAGTTTTAGCAAAAAAATTATTTGAAAACTTTAAGACTATTGTAAAATTGTTCCAATTTCTTGAGTACTTCACAAACCTGAAAGCAGTCAAAATTCTATGAAAGAAAATGTTGCTACAACTATTGCACCTAACTGTAGAGATAAGAGTGCAATATTTAACTGGTTTACTTTATGAAAATTAATCTAGTGCTCCTTATTATTATTTGTTGCGTGTATTACCATAGTACCTAGAACCCTGTTGTACTGGGTACTGTATGAAGACAGAACAAAGACTGTCCCTGCCTCAGGGTCCTTACCATCTAATGAAAGAGGCTCAAACACAGTTCTGGAAACCGTATGCAGTGGTGGTGTAGTCATGTTGGTCCCTCTCTTACCCAAATAATGCATGAGCCGGTGCTGCCAGGAGTTGAGTTGTCGGTGGACTCATTTACACACTGCCATACAGGAACAGACTGCCCATGTGCTGGGTTGCACCACTATGTGGCCCAGCCACCCCTCCTTCTGGATGGTCAGGCAGCCAGGGAAAATGTGATTGGTGTTGTGACTCTGTGTGCCAGGTCACAATGCTATTCACTAAAATTTGGCCTACCCACCCCTCCATCCGTACAGAGGTGCGGCTGGGTAAAATTTCAGTGGTGCTGTGACCATGCAGCTAGACTGATGCTCCAGACTACTCCATCAGTGATGTACTGATTTTAGTATGGGACCACTGCCATGTCCCCCCTTTCCACTACCTCTGCTCTGCAGCGTGTGGAACTTTGAGCAAGTGCAAATAACTTGGGGTGGGTAAGGATGGACATTTGCCTGCCCTCCCAGTCTCTCCTCATTGGCACTACTGAGAGGGAGACCTATTGACTACAGTGGGAGTTGGATCAGGTCCTTATACATTACTGACTGTTAGGAGTTCAGTACAAAAAGCACACAGGTGAGAGGCTAGGGCACGGAAGGAAAGAAAGAATACTGCTAATAACAATATGACTGTAGTGTGAAAGGGAACAGTCACTGGCACTGCCACCTACTGGTCAGACTGGAGATTGTCTTCCTCCCAGGCCTTCCCTTTTCTCACTGTATTTCTCCTGCTCTACCGTCTGTCCTTTTTAGTGACTCAGACCTCCAGCTGGGTTGCACGTTCAAGTTCTCCCATTTTGGGACACACAGAGTGAGTCCAATAATGTGGAAGTCTTCAGAAGTCAGCAGGGGCTTCAGGGCTTTCCCCTTGGATCAGTCTTGGGACCAGGACCCTTGCACCTTCAGGATCTTCCCTAACTAGGTTTCCCCACTGAGGGATAGACTTCTGTCATTGTCTCCACTTTAGAAGTTAGTAGGAGGGCCCAACAGCCTACACCTAAGAGCTGTAGCTTGGCATGCTATGCAGTTGCCCCCCTGGATCACTTCCTACCAGTGGCCCTTCTTCCCACAGGGTAAAGTAAAGAACTGAACACAAAATTAAAGTTTGACTTTCAAAAGTCAGCATTCCCCCTGTGCAGGCTTGGCCAAGTCAATATCTCTGAGCCTCAGACAGCAAGAGAGCCTGTGGTGCTCCGTTCCAGAGTTCAGAAGTCAGATCAGGTCCTCTGTATGCTTGCGTCTGAGCTACTCTGCTTCTTTTTTTTAAGCTCTATCTCCACCTTGTGCAGGCTTTGCAGATATAGTGGGGCTTCTGTGCCCAGAGCAGCTCTTTAATGCTGCCTTCTCTAGTGTGGCATTTGTATACCCCTTCAGAATGACACATCAGATGGAAAACCTTACCTGGCCTGCAGCTAGGAGGCCAGACAAGGAGTAACTTTTCCCAAGGAACAGATTATTTCCTATATAGAAATAATGAGTTAATAAAGAGGAAACAGAACAGCCCATTCTATGAAGTTCCCTATGTGGAATTCCCTCAGGCAAGGGAGATTCCCCCACCACTTATGAAACAAGCTGGCATTGTTCAATATCTTCATCAATGATTTAGATAATGGCATAGGGAGTACACTTATAAAGTTTGTGGATGATACCAAGTGGGGAGGGGTTGCAAGTGCTTTGGAGGATAGGATTAAAATTCAAAATGATCTGGACAAACTGGAGAAATGGTCTGAAGTAAACAGGATGAAATTCAATAAGCACAAATGCAAAGTACTCCATTTAGGAAGGAACAATCAGTTGCACACATACAAAATGGGAAATGACTGCCTAGGAAGGAGTACCGCGGAAAGGGATCTGGGGGTCATAGTGGACCACAAGCTAAATATGAGTCAACGGTGTAATGCTGTTGCAAAAAAAGCGAACATCCTTCTGGGATGTATTAGCAGGAGTGTTGTAAGGAAGACACGAAAAATAATTCTTCCTCTCTACTCCGCTCTGATTAGCCTCAACTGGAGTATTGTGTTCAGTTCTGGGTGCCACATTTCAGGAAAGATGTGGACAAATTGGAGAAAGTCCAGAGAAGAGCAACAAAAATGATTAAAGGCCTAGAAAACATGACCTATAGGGGAAGATTGAAAAAAATTGGGTTTGTTTAGTCTGGAGAAGAGAAGACTGAGAGGGGACATAACAGTTTTCAAGTGTGTAAAAGGTTGTTACAAGGAGGAGCAAGAAAAATGTTTTTTCTTAACTTCTGAAGATAGAACAAGAAGCAATGGGCTTAAATTGCAGCAAGGGAGGTTTAGGTTGGACATTAGGAAAAACTTCCTAACTGTCAGGGTGGTTAAGCACTGGAATAAATTGCATAGGCAGGTTGTGGAATCTTCATCATTGGAGATTTTTAAGAGCAGGTTAGACAAACACCTGTCAGGAATGGTCTAATAATTAGCCCTGCCACAACTGCAGGGGACTGGCCTAGATGACCTCTCAAGGTCCCTTCCAGTTCTATGATTCTATGATTGTCTTTCCAAACCACCATATCCCCCAATATCTCCTCAGGGGCTTTGTGCCTCCACAGCCATCTGGGCCACCCATGGCTCCAATGCAGTACAGCTCTGTTAGAGCCATGCTGTCAGGAACTCTTCTGCTGGCTGCTCCCCTGTCCTCCTCCCCTAAAGGCAGGTTCAACAGTCTGGAATCCCTGTGGAGCTGGTGGGAGTGACAATACAGATAATGTCCATCCCCCTGCTTTCCCTTCCCAGCCACACACATGAATCCTTGCTGAGTAGGTATGACAGGTTCGGTCACAGAGACCCCCTTGGGACTGTCACCTGACATGTTGAATTTACCTCTGATCCCATTTTCCCTGCCAGCTTGGGACTTCAGAACCCTGCCTTGTTGAGCTAGACATGCTAGCCTGCTGCAACACAGACCCAGGTCTGGTCCACACCCCCAAAGCTGCAGACTTAAATCAAAAACTGCTCAGCACGTCACCTATCTCCAGCACCCAGACACCCAGTTCCCAATGGGATTCAAACCCCAAATAAATTTGTTTTACTCTGTATAAAGCTTATACAGGGTAAACTCATAAATTGTCCACCCACTATAACACTGATAGAGAGATATGCACAGCTGTTTGCTCCCCTAGGTATTAATCACTTACTCTGGGTTCATTAATAAACAAAAGTGATTTTAGTAAGTATAAAAAGTAGGATTTAAGTGGTTTTAAGTAATAACAGACCGAACAAAGTAAGTCACCAAGCAAAATAAAGCAAAAACACGCAAGTCTAAGCGTAATACATTAAGAAACTGCTTACAGGTAAAATCTCGCCCTCAGAAATGTTCCAATAAGCTTCTTTCACAGACTAGACTCTTTCCTAGTCTGGGCCCAATCCTTTCCCCTGGTACAGTCCTTGTTAGTTCCAGCTCAGGTGGTAAGTAGGGGTTTTCTCATGACTGGCAGCCCCCTTTGTTCTGTTCCACCCCCTTTTATAGCTTTGGCACAAGGCGAGAATTTGTTGTCTCTCTGGATCCCCTCCTTCTAAATGGAAAAGCACCAGGTTTAAGATGGATTCCAGTATCAGGTGACATGTCACATGTCCTGTGAGACCTCATTCTTCATTACCTACAGGCAGGCCAGCACATACACCAGAAGGCTTGCAGGTAAATAAACCCATTCACAACCAATTGTCCTAGTCAATGGGAGCCATCAAGATTCTAAGCCACCATTAATGGCCCACACTTTGCATAATTACAATAGGACCTTAGATTTCAGAGGGGTAGCCATGTTAGTCTGTATCAGTAAAAACAACAAGGAGTCCTTGTGGCACCTTAGAGACTAACAAATTTATTTGGGCATAAGCTTTCATGGGATATAACCCACTTCATCAGATGCATGGAATGGAACATACAGTAAGCAGGTATAAATATACAGCACATGAAAAGATGGGCGTTGCCTTACCAAGTGGGGGGTCAGCGCTAATGAGGCCAATTCAATTAGGGTGGACGTAGCCCATTCCCAACAATTGACAAGAAGGGATGAATATCAACAGAGGGAAAATTACTTTTTGTAGTGCTAATGAGGCCAATTCAATCAAAGTGGATGTGGCCCATTCCCAGCAGTTGACAAGAAGGAGTGAGTATCAACAGAGAGAAAATTATTTTTTGTAGTGACCCAGCCACTCCCAGTCTTTATTCAGGCCTAATTTGATTGTGTCAAATTTGCAAATTAATTCCAGTTCTGCAGTTTCTCATTGAAGTTTGTTTTTGAAGTTTTTTTGTTGAAGAATGGCAACTTTTAAGTCTGTTATTGAGTGTCCAGGGAGATGGAAGTGCTCTCCTACTGGTTTTTGAATGTTACAATTCTTGATGTCTGATTTGTGTCCATTTATTCTTTTGTGTAGAGACTGTCCGGTTTGGCCAATGTCCATGGCAGAGGGGCATTGCTGGCACATGATGGCATATATCACATTGGTAGATGTGCAGGTGAACGAGCCCTTGATGGTGTGGTTGATGTGGTTGGGTCCTATGATGGTGTCCCTTGAATAGCTATGTGGACAGAGTTGGTTGGTTCCTGGGTTAGTGTTTCTGTTGTGTGGTGTGAAGATGCTGGTGAGTAGTTGCTTCAGGTTGGGGGGCTGTCTGTAAACGAGGACTGGCCTGTCTCCCAAGGTCTGTGAGAGTGAGGGATCATATTCTTCATATTCCTAGTTTCAGATACAAGAATGATACATTCATACAAATAGGATGAACACACTCAGTAGATAAGCTTTGTAATGATACCTTACAAGCGATCTTTTGCGTAAAGCATATTCCAGTTACATTATATTCACACTCATAAGCATACTTCCACAAAACATTATGGAGTGCAACGTCACAGTAGGTCCAGGGAGGAACTGTCCTACTGGGTTTATCAACTCCACATCTAGGCCAAATAACAACTTGAATAGCCAGCAGAGAGTTCTGCCACGCTGATTCACTGCCTCGCATTCTAAAAATTACATAGGGCCAGATTTTCAAATGGGCGCTAGGTGCCTGTGAGCTGATATGCTAATGTGAAAGCATGTCCTCTGGTCAGATGGAGCATTGCACAAAGTCCACTCAGTGTGGCAGTCAGTCAGCTCCTCTTGCCTGAGTCCCTATGGTAGTCCCATTCTGAGCTATAAAGGTATTAGTCTCAGTCCCACTGGAGTGTACAGGTTTCCCCTTATACTTGGCAGGACTAATTGGTCTTGGTCCTCAAGGGGTCTAGAAACTCTTTTGGTTCTTGAGTCTGAGAGATCAGTGGCCCATCCACTCCATTGGGTTCCAGCTCAGGGCCCTTAAACTAGACAGGCAGAATCAAGCCTTAACAACTCCTGCTGTGCCCTGAGCTCGTTCCTACCTCCCTTGTTTCTGTAGGCTTTTCCAGCCTGTACATCTGGTTATCCCTTCTCTGGGGTGTTGTCTCTGGGGGTATGTCTACATTGCAATTAAAAACCATAGCTGGCCTGTGCCCTCTGATGCTGGCTCACGGGGCTTAGGCTGTGAGGCTGTTTAATTGCAGTGTAGACATTCAGGCTTGGAATGGAGCCCAAGCTCTAGGACCCTGCGAGGTGGGAGGGTCCCAGAGATTGGACTGCAGCCCAAGCCAGTAGTTAAACAGCCCCTTAGCCCTGCGAGCCAGAGTCAGTGGGCACAGGCCAGTCTAGGGTGACCAGACAGCAAATGTGAAAAATCGGGACAGGGGGTGGGGGTAATAGGAGCCTATATAAGGGCTGTCCCTATAAAATCGGGACATCTGGTCACCCTAGGCCAGTCGCAGGTGTCTAATTGCAATGTAGACTTACGCTGGGTGGCTTCTTGTCAGCTTGCTCATAGGACTTTCCTTCTCCAGCCTGCTTGCTTCTCTGGAAGCTATCCTTCCCCTCTGCTTCCCAGTTCTTTTATTCTCTCAGATGGTATGAGGCTGCCAGTCAGTGCTGACTGGTGGTTGCTGTGTTAACTCCTTGATTGCAAAGCCAGCATGGGGTCTGTACATCCCATGAGAGTGTCTAAAGCTGCATTTAGGCTAAGGCACCTAACTGCATCTTTAGGAGCCTAAATACCTTTAAAAATCTGGCCTGTAGTTCCTTATCATTTGGTAACTGGTAAGTGTTGTAATATGATTAACTTACAGGCTGATATTAATTGCATTTTTATGTTACTGTTGATTAAATGTTGAATTTACAACAATATTTTCTGTAATTCTCTTCTCTTACACTTTTTAATGGGAGTATTTAGATGGGAGTTCCTTACTTGAAATCTCCTAATAATAGAAACCCTTCCTCAGAAATATATTCAGCCCATCACCAAAATCAATATAATCTAATTTCCAAAACTCACTGATGCCAAGAATATCTCATGCTCAAAATAAAAAATTTAAAAACAAAAGCAAGTTTTGTGATCGTGTTAATTTCATAACCATAAAGTCACAGTATAATCTGAGCATTGTATTACTGGTTCTGACTAAAATGGTATTATGACATGTTGTCACTAGGTGGTGCTTGGTTGCTTTTGCATTCTATTAACTTTTTTCCTGTGGAAACAGCTTATATAATACAAGTCTACGGAGTTTAACACTGAAAAATCAGTAAGGTTGCATTATAATGAAGTCTGTAATATAATCACACGCTATTCTCAAATACAACATCATACATTTTTCTACAAATTTAGATACATGTATACATTTTTATGACACCTTCTCTCCTAGGTTATAAATCCTAAGAATTTTGTCAGAATCAATGTACTGTACATTTTCTCTTCATTCAGTAGCATAGCTTTTATTGGGTACAGTTCAGGGGATTAGTTAAAAGTATGAAGTGAATTTAGTTGGTGACCTAAAAATATGCTGGCATATATATCTTTAGTCTTCCCTTTTTATATACAAATTTCTCATGAGGTACAGAGTTGGAAGGTTTTTAAATGTAATTAACTGGGAATTTTCTTTGTCAACATATATGTAAATGCGACATTTCAAACTTCTAGTATGTTGAAAATAGTTTATTTTCAAGTACTGTATCTTGTATTCATACAAGATCTGATGTCTCTTCCTGCTATTAAAGAAAATAAAGGAAACTTATCTTAAGAACCCTAATGAAAGCTCTTACTAGCAAATCAACTTCATTAAGAAAATGTGGGACAGAACTGTACTTAATATATTTGAAGATTCTTTGGAGTGTTATAAGAGGAGATTGCCTCATAAGGGTGGTGTCTTACACAGGTTTCCCTGTATATTACAACACCTGAAATCATTTTTGTACACTACAAACAAGCCTATAAATCATTCTCTTCTTGACAACTGAACAGCTTTGTCCCAGTGATCTTATTTACTTTACTCCAACCATAACATTTGTCTTACGCTGCACTCAGAATGTCAGTAAATAATGATGGTAACTCCAAGATAAAACTGAAAAACTTTGTTGTGTGAACATACTCGTATACATATCAAATAAAAAGGGAATCCTTATATAGGCTACTGAACAGTGAACTTTTTGAAGAATATATCTGAGAACTTTTAACTAGTCTTTTCCTTTGATCCAGAGCCTGGACACATAAAGAAGATGTATCTTAAAAAAATTTAATTACAAAGAACAATTCTTAAATTGTCATTGGTAAATTGTTTCTCAGTCACTAAGGGGCACTAGAATGATTGTTAATCGACTGTAAATGAAGACTTATAAAATTACTTCTTCTAAGACCAAAGATTCTAGAGCAAAAATGTGGAAGGTGCTAGATACCACACTGGTGAGTTCTATGCAAATACCTAGAGCGATTAAATAGGATACATGCTGGAATGAAAAATCATTAGACTTGTCAGCTTCATACCAATCTTTAAAAAGAATCATAAACCTCGGTGAATTTAATTCTACAGTGGATAAAGATTGGATTACTTTAATATGCTGGCAGTATGATGTGCCATGAATGCTAGTATCTATAGAAACCTTCATGGGCTCAGTAACAATAATATTTAACTACAATACTTTACAGTATGGTTGTATTCTAAACAGCTAGTTTACTTAATTAAAATCATAGTGCCTAGGAGCCCCAATCATGGACCAGGACCTCACTGTGCTAAAAACATGCTTTAGCCCAAGGCCTAGATGCCTCCTACATAACTATATTAGACACGGTTGTGGCTGAACTATTAACATAGGTTTTGGGGGGGGGTTGTTTGTGTGTTGTCTTTCTTTCTGGAAAAGAAAAAGCACATTAAAAACAAGTTAAAGAATTATATATTAGACTTGGTAGCTACCAGAGTTAAAACCTGGGCCAGATTAACACACAGGCAAACTATGCACGTGCCAAGGACCCAAATTTGGGACCTAAAATGTTTTTTGTTGTGTTTTTTACATATGTGGATTTGCACACAAACTGTAAACTTCACTTAAATACCACTCACACAGTATTGGCCCAGTCACCCCTCCGGGTTGTGACCCCACGTGCCACATTGCAATACTGCTTACTCAAGTGAGAGAGTTTGTACACAAATCTGCACCAGTCAATGAGTGGGCAAAGATAGACCTCATGCACAGCTGAGCCTTATTTTCCTTGTCTCTGCTGGGAATGGCAGAGAGGAGGGCACTGGATAAAGAAATGCTTCTTTCTCCAATAGCAGTAAGTGAGTAGGCTGGGATGGGAATTTACTGCAGTGGCACATGTGGGAGGGAACATCACTGAAGTGTATTTTTCCCTTCTTTCCATTTACTGGCTGTTTGTTGCAATTCATATCAGAAGGTAGGGTCCCAAAGTGTATGTTTGACTATGGCCCAGTGATGGGTTAAGCTGGGCCTGGTTAAAACATACTTCCGTGCTCTAGCTCAGTTATGGAACACAGTTAAGGTTCTATCTACACTACTGATTGCTACCATATTATAATCAGATAAGAGGACCATAGTGTTGGAGCCAGGTCTCCCTCACATAACTATATTTGTAGTGTAGACAGTGCTATAATGTTCACCTAACAGCTACAAAGGTGTTACGTCATGAATTATGCATTGAACCCATTCACACTCCTACAAGGCCCTCTGCCATTGAAAGGATGAGTTTCATGTTAATTAAAGGGCAATCACTGAAACTGAAATTTTTCAGAGTTATCAAAACTCCTAGGCCCAGACTCTCACCAATGAAATTTGGGTTTTCTCCTCATTGAAGAGGGCTGAGAAATCTGTTAAGAATGGTCAGCTGACTTGCATAGTCTACTTTTTTTGTTGAGACTAATTTAACAGCTTCAGAGTGGATTTTAGGAGAGAGGTCTCTGTTACTCCACTGTGTGAGCAACATTTGTATGTACTGTATAATGTAGTGACTCATACTTTCCATTTTGTCAAGGGTTTTGCTAAACACTTGTGCATGTGCAAGAGCATGTATGGACATGTTGAACACCTCTTTCTGGAGTGTTGGGAGGCAACAATTTCTTCACCAGGAAACAAAGCTTCTTCTAAATAACACCAGCTTCCCCAGCTTGAAGCTAAAAGCTAGTTAGAAATCTGTTATAGCTCTACCAGCCTTCATGTTCAAGGACTCTCCTAGGAGACATACTGCCACGGTGACTCCCTCACTCTGCCCTCCTGAGTGAGGAATGGAGTTGGAGCTCAGAATCCAGTTACTGTGAGTTCCATCAGAATTACAACTGCACTGAGCTACTGATGAAATGTGCAAACCACAGCAGGGTGCATGCCATGGAGAGCTGTTGTTCCTCCAGTGTGTCGTCCCCCCCCCCGGGGGCAGAACCCCAACCATGCTGTTCTTGTACAGAAGTGCTTCCACAATCTCTGGGACTCCAAAAGAGCAGGCTTTGGAAGCACTACTCTTTCACTGCATGTTTGAAGGCTTTTCTGATACATTTTGTCCCCTTCTTACAAGATAGTGGCAGAAAGCATGTATTCAAAATGCAACTGTTCAGAAATATCTGCAGCAGATTTTAACTTCACATGAAAATCCACTCTTCCTGCTCTTGTGGCAAAGTGGAAAGGGTGTTTTGGTTTTGTGTGTGTGTGTGTGTGTGTGCGCGTGCGTGCGTGCATATTCAGGATAGATTGATTCTTAAAGGGCAAATTCTTGAATTTTGTTTGAGTTCAACTTCCTTTATTCACACCAGGAATAGTAAACTATTTATTTAGTTCTCAGTAAATGTTAACAGAATCCTTAAATTACTACTCTGTGGGTCCACTCCTCATGTAGTGGGCTTTGACTTTTTTTTGTTTTATGTTTACCAAAAGTTGATGGTCATTGCTTTTAACTTTCTATCTCTGAACTCCCTCACCTCTCCACTCTCACACAGTATTGCAACTATTACTATAATAATCTTAACTGTATATTACATTTTATCCAAGGATCCCAAAGCATTTTACAAATATTAATGAACCATCATTCTAGTACACTCTAGACTCATACCATAAATATTCTGAATTAGAATAAGGTCTTTGATATAGACTGATACAACATCAACTCCACTAAATTCCCCTTTTAGATTAAGGATGAATCCCAACTTCTATTCTTACACCCTTTATTCTATTGTTCAGATTTCCTTTGGATTGATATTTCCCATGTCTGATCTCAACCAAAACTGGGATTTTTTAAAAATGTGTGGAAAGTTTGAACAAAATTGATCCAGTTATTTAATTATGTAAATTGGAGAGGAAAATGCTTTCTCTTATGTTTCTAAGGAAATAATTTGTTTGGATAACTCAGAAATTGAAATATCAGATTGTGCTTATTCTTATTGAGCAAGGAAAAACAATTCAAATTTGGAGAAAATCAGTTCAGCTTTAAAATAATGGACATTTTAAAGTCAGTAGTTTTGTGCACATTTTTTTTCTTTTCTTTTCTTTTCTTTTCTTTTGCAATGCACTGTTAAGAATGGATGCCTTTCTGCTAGGTATGCTTTAGTCAATCACAAGTTATTGGGTTCAGTACAAATAGTCCAATAGTAAAATGCAAGTTTTTGGCAGTACCTTGTTTTAGGGTCCACACAAAGTTTGGTGTTTTGTATTTTGGATTATGAATTTCAACATGCTAAATTCAAAGAAACTGCCTAATGACACTTTGTTACTCCTGAGCATTTTGAAATATGGTCACTTATTACCACCTCCCTCTTGATTTAGAAGCCAGGTAACAGTGAAACCACTTCCATTGAATTTCAATTATTTTTTAATGAAAACATCACACCAATATTTTCTTATGGAACATAATATATGTACCTCCTAGCTAATTATGTCCACATCAGTGTCTGTATTAGCAGTATACCTTCCCAGTACACCTTCTCCTCCCTCTAAGCTGGGACACAATGCATGTTTTTCTTGTATGCTCAGAGCATCTTCACTTAACAGATTCTTATGTATTAATTCATGAGAATTAATTTTCAAATAGTGGACAATATTGACATTAACAGATTATAAACCAAACACACAGTCAGCTTTGTTTTTCTTATAAGCTTCCCATTGTTCATTTTCTATACTAGCTATCACTACCTAGTTGCACTTTGTCGAGTCAAGGGTGGCTGCAGGGCCCATGGGCAGAGAAGCCATTAGTAAGAAGCTAGAGCTGTGCATCGATCCCTTAGACCTCCACTAAGCACCGGGGCAATAGTAAACATCATCAGTGATAAAGTGGCACCACCATCAGTCACTTACAATTAGAATTCACCAAATGCAAAAATGTGAATGTACCTGGCCACTAGGGTAGTAGAGGCACTGACTGTGACAAAAGAGCACGACTAGGTTGTTCCAACAAAGGTATTTGACACTAAACTTATCTGTTCAAGAGTGATAAGCCTACAAGCAAGTTCATAAGAGGTTGATATCAAGAATATTTCGTCACATGAGTTTGTTCCTGTACACTGATTGTGGTACAGGAACAAACTCACTGACAAAATCCACTGATTGTGGTAACATGTGGATTGCTGAGGCAAATCTAACCTAAAGAAGCAGCTGCAGACAGTGTCAAGTATACATACTTCACAAGAAGTTACCTGAACAGTCATAGATGGTTCTGCAGTTCTTTGGATAATACATTGGCTAGTAAGTAGTATCATCAAGGAATTTGTTACCAATTTCAGAGACTACATTGAATACATGCTAGCAGCAGGTGATATATACCTTGTCTTCAGCACAAAGAGTGTCACGAGACAGAACTACAGGAGCAAGCAGAGTGCATCACTTGAGTACAAGAACACAGCTACCTCCAAAGAAAGTTGTCTTAATAGGTACTGGGACCGGCCACCAGGGCCAACTTTAGGGAAAATGGTGCCCTGGGCGAACTTGTATTTTGGCACCCTTTGTTTGAGTTTAAGTATGTAGTAGTATTAGTAAAGGTAATGGAAGCTTTGCTTGAATAAGAACTGCAGCATCAATACCCAGATCACTATTCAACCCTGTATGAATACAGTCACAAAATAAGATGACAAATTGTATCAAAATGATATTTTTTTACAAAGTGATGGGACCATCAGTGCTTTCCCACTTACTTTCCATGTTCAAGCCAAATACTCAAAAAGCAAAACAAACACATCTGTGTGTGTGTGTGTGTCTTTGTTTGCTCTGAATGGAGAGTAGCTGACAACCCAACTTCTTGTTGAAACATCCCACTGACAGAGGTGATGTTTGGGAGAAGATAGGATTAAAATGCAAATCATTTGCTAGATAGCATCCTGGCATAAGTGAGTAACCCGAATACACAATGTCCATCCTGCTCACAGGATCTCTAGCCAGGAACGGAAGCTCCTGAGTGAGGCTCTGTACATGTGCCCCGACAGACAGACACAGGGGATCAAACCCCAAACATAGTATGAAACCCTTTCTTGGGCAGATTGTGGCAGCTTCGGACAGAGCCCTGTGGGCTCAGTCTCCGTTCCCCTTTGGTTATGTTGGTGTAGCTTGTCATGCCAAGACAGGATGAGTGAGTGGGGCTGTGCATGTGTCTACACACACGTGCCTGTGTTTGTGTGTGTCCCTGTCTGTGAGGGTGATTGAAATGTGAAGTGTGTGAGAGGGGCTGACCCAGCGACATGTGTGTCTGAGTGTCCACACATATATACAGCACATCTCTCACACGCTCTCGCTGGCTCGCTGGCTCTCTCCCCCCACCTGGAGTGGCGAGTGCTCTTGTGGCTGCGGCACGCTGACCATTACCTGGGCTGCCAGTGCTGGGGGGGGGGGGGGGCTGGCTTAGGGGGGGAGCTCCAGCTGCTGCTGTCTGCTGTGGCGACCTGAGTGCAGGAGCTGCAGCTGCTCCGGCACCAGCTGCTGCAGCTGCTGGGCTTGATGCCACCATTTTTTTGGTGCTTCCTGGTGCGGTGGCGGCTGCTGCTCCACTTGCACAGGAGGCCAGGCTCAGAAGCCAGCAAATTCGTCCTTGCACATGACAAGGGTGTCTGGCTGCCACTGCCTTCCTGCTGGGGCTGCTGTCCCCACTGTATCTATCTCATAGTGTGAGAGGATGCTGCATGCTGGGCTCCCATTTTCCCACCACACTGGACAGAGACACACCAATGCAGACTCCACTGGGACTGCCAACCCGTTGGCATCCTGAGTTGCTGGGGGGCGAGAAGGTGAAGGAAGTCAGGGGGAAAGAGGGCTGAAGGCTGGGGCCCGTTTTAGTGCATTAAATTAAATGCACCAAGCCTCGCCCTCTTCACCATGACATCCTGGGCAATTGCCCACATCACCCACCAGTAAGGCTGGCCCTGCTGGCCATTAGCGTCTGGTACTGGCCACTGTCAGAAGACAGGATACTGGGCTAGATGGATCATTTCTCTGACCCAGTATGGCCATTCTTATGTTCTTATATACTGAAAAAAAGAGACAGCTGATTGACATCATTTGTACAGAACTCATTCAAGACAAGAAGTTTCACCAACAACACACACAAAAGCATAGGCTAATCATCCCAGGTGGAGACAACACCCCAGTTGAAATACACCAGAGAGGTGTGGTGATCAACAGAGAAGATATGGCCACCTCACATGAGGAAATTAACAACATCCTTGTACAACAACTAGTGATGGTTGCGAAAGACAAAATGGTGGGAATTCAGTATTATGAAATGACACTGATATATTTGCCTTACTCTTGCACCATTACCTTGAACAGGACTTAACATCCTTAGTGATTATGGAACCCAGTCCAAGAGAGAGAACTGTAATAGAAATCTGTGATACTGCAGAGCAACACCAAAACATTGTACCAGGCCTGTTAGCTGCCCAGGCGCTTTCAGGCTGTGATACACTAGCTTTCTATTTTGGCCTCAGCAAAGGCACTGTGTTGAAGATACTGTCAGCTGAATACTTCCTCTCTCTGCTTTGTGACATCAGTGCCTGATGTTATTGAACAGGAAACCAAACTCATGGCTGCGTGCTATGGACAATCAAACTGTGCCACCAGGTCGGAAGCACGGCAGAAATCATGGACAATGAAAATGGGTAAAGATACCACATCAACACCGAAGCTCAGCTCCTTACCACCAACAACTGAAGCATTTATAGAAAATAAAAAATGAGCACATCTTCAGGTATGTGTGTGGGAAAAGTGCCTTGGCTCTAGATGCACCACCACTTGATCTACTGCAGTATGGATAGAAATGCGATGACAGTTCCTTCCAAGTATCAAAGGGGTAGCCATGTTAGTCTGGATATGTAAAAGCAGCAAAGAGTCCTGTGGCACCTTATAGACTAACAGACGTTTTGGAGCATGCATTCGAAGAAGTGGGTATTCACCCACGAAAGCTCATGCTCCAAAACGTCTGTCAGTCTATAAGGTGCCACAGGACTCTTTGCTGCTTTTACAGTTCCTTCCAAGTCTCTGTTTCCAAAAACTGGACCACACAATGTCATGCTTTCTCCTCCAGATATTTTAAGTTAATCAAGTGCTCTTATGAGAATGATGCACCTTGTAAATCTATGAGCTGTGGGTGTAACTGTGCCAAACTGCCATATACCATATTTTGTGCATGTCAAGAAGGTGTGACCTGACAAAATCATCTTCAGCATTTGCAGATGAAAATGGCAATCACAAGAAATGACTTCTATTGTGAGGTAAGCCCTCAGCTGGAGTCAGGAGCGGCGCCAGGGTTTTTGGCGCCCTAGGTGGGGGTCCTTCCACGCTCCGGGTCTTCGGCGGCAATTCTGCGGCGGGGGGGTCCTTCCATGCTCCCGGTCTTCGGGGCACTTCGGTGGCGGGTCCCGGAGCGAGTGAAGGACCCACCGCAGAATTGCCGCTGAAGACCCGGAGCGCGGAAGGACCCCCCCGCCGCCGAATTGCTGCTGAGGGCGTCAAAATGCCACCCCCGCCCCAAATCCTGGTGCCCTAGGCGACTGCCTAGGTCGCCTAAATGGAAGCACCAGCCCTGGCTGGAGTCTGCAATGACTCATCCCTTGGCCAGAGCCTGCGATGACTTATCTTTCAGGCATGCTGCAGCAATCAATCCGTGAGCAAGGACTGGGCCAGATGACGCCCAGGAACAATTACTTAATCCCACAGGAAGAGCAGCAGCAAACCAGTCTGTGCAATGTCACCATTCAGCCCCTTCCGGTGTTGCAAATTGCCCCAGGCTTACAGCCTGCTCTCACCATTTTGCCCTACACTAATAATCAGCTAGACCTGCCTGAGCTGGCTCTGCCCCAGCCTCGGTGAGTCACCCAGTGACAATTTCCATAGACTGCTACACCTAGCTCCGGGTCCTAGATGGAGCTCCTGGGCACTTCAGCTCTGGAGGTGACAATCCTACTCCAGAGTCTCCAGAATCAAGTTGCCCAGCTGCAGCTGGAAAATGCCTCCCTCCAAGTGCAGTCCAGACCATTTCACACCCTGTGGGACAGGCTGCGGTAGCAACCCTGGAGCATGGTCTGAAAGTTCTATTGCCAGACTGGTTTGGTGACCAACAGAGGTTTTGAAGGTTCATTAACCAATGCCACCTGCTCATAATATGCCAGCCATGTACCTAAATTACCCGGCAAGCTTTGGACTACGTGTCACCCCTTCTGAAATGGGTGGACCCAGTTCTTGGCCATTTTGAAGAATTCATCCAATACTTCTCGCTAGTTTTTGATTACACTAACAGAGCTCACAGCATCAAAGCTGCCTTGCAGTTCTTCATGCAGGGTTCATGGTCCGTTTCTGCCTATGCAACCCACTTCCAGCATTTGACCACTGACACCACCTAGAATGGGAGCGGCAGAGATTTATCACTTGTGTTGAAGGCTGAATGATGCCATAAAAGATGAACTGGCTCCAGTTGACCCTTCTCCCCTGCCAAGTTGTTCTCCTACCTGGAGCTCTGTATCTAAATTGATAACCAGCTACTCAAGCGACACCCGTAGAAGAGAAGGTCTAACACTGGACCCCAACCTAGTACTGTGACCCCTCAAGCATGCACTCTGCCCAGTCCTGCACAGAGCCCACTAAAATCAATGCCACTCAAAGACACCTCACAGATTGAGAGAAAGAGTGCCGGCAGGGCCATCCCCAGCCCTTTTGGTGCCTTACGCAGCCCCTTCACAGGGGGGGGGGCAGGCTTCCATGGGGGGGGGCTGGCTTGGGGGAAAGCTGGGAAACCGCCCCCCAGCATGAGCTGGCGGAGCGGAGCAGGTTGGGGCACTTCCTACCGCCCAGTGAGCACAGGGCAGGCCCGACTCCACAGTCACGGGGCGGTGGGAAGTGGACTGACCTGGCCCCAGCCCACTCCGCTCTGCTCCCCTGGCTCCCAGCCTTGGGGTTTGGGGGGCAGGGGGAACCGCCCCCCAGCAATCACTGGCGATGCGGCTGGGAGCCAGGGGAGCGGAGCAGGCCAGGGCCTGGTCGCTTCACTTACCGCTGCCAGTTAGTGCAGGCCCGTCCCCTACTGCAGTCCTCAGGGGAGTGGGGGAAGAGCAGGGGCGTGTGGGGGCAGAACAGGGGCGGGGGCTTTGGGGAAGGGGGTGGAGTGGGGGCAGGGCTGGGGCGGAGCAGGGGCGGGAAGAGGCAGGGCTGGGGCTGGAGCAACACACAGCTGTGTAGAATACCAGGAAATTTGATGCCCCAAATTTCCTGGTGCCCTACACAGCTGCGTACTTTGCGTATGGGTAGGGCTGGCCCTGAGTGCTGGTACCGCAATGGCCTCTGGTTTTACTGCTGAGGGTGTGGCCCTTTTGTTTCATGGTGGCCCCACAAGTTCAGCCCAGGCACGGTGCCAGGAAATGACCTTGTCCAGCCCCAATATAGGGGTCATGGCTGAATGCAACAAGGGGATCAGGTTTCCCAAACGGACCTTCTCTACTATCTGTGTGTGCTCCTGCACTGGTGGTCCCCTTTCAGCCCCATTTGCAAATCCAGCTGTGATGCCAGGCCACAGCCATACCTGAAGTAAGATGCACCTCGCTCACCTTGATTGACTCCGGGGCATCTAGTAACTTTATGGACTTGGACTTTGCCCAAGCTAACTGCCTGCCCATACAGAGGAAGCTTGCCCCAGATTGATGAGAACATGGCCAAGGACTTCATCCAGCCTGTCGTCAGATGCTACCGGTGTGGTGCTCTGCTCTGTTCAATGTTGATAACAGTCGGCTGTGTGCGTGTTCCCTCTGTGTGCTGTCCCAGCTCTGCGCAGATAGCTGGCACAGCAGACCCCGAGAGAACCCCCAATGACCACAGACTCTGATAAGGTACGAAGGCACCCGGCCAGGTTTATTGTCAAACGAAGCACAGTAATAGTTCCCCACCGACTCTACAGGACATACTACGAATATGTGCCCCCTGACAATGGACCGGCTCAGTCAGTGGCGGGACACTCCACTACCCCCTAGGCCAGACAAAGACACCACCCCAGGGATGCATTCTTATACACAGGTACAAACAAGTTACGCATCACTCCTGATGTAGTGAGGTGCAACCCCTCTATGCAGCAAGGTACAATCCCTCTTAGCAGCAAGGTGCCGCCTCTCACCTTGTACATGTTGGTTCAAACAAAACAACTCTATCCATCATATTACCCTTTTGGCCCTGTCATTGGGATGGGTAAGCCTGTTCCTTGTTATCTGTGTGGAATGTACAAGTATGCGACTGTTCTGATATCTGGTGTCCAGTACCTTTTAGGTATGTATCTTTTTGCAGCATCAGCCCTTTCCTTGCCAGCTTCTGTGAGCAGGGCCTGCCTCTGGCTCACAGCTTAACTTTGTTTTATTTTAGCGAAGTCTCGACCATTACTTCAGTTCAGGCCTTAGGCCTCATACTGGGCCTCTGATATAAGGGTTTATGTTTCAGGGCCTCATCTTACTATACAGCCCTCCACCTCCCCTGCTGGAGCTCCCATCCTGTTTGTCAAGATGACGAATGGAACACTGTGCCTCTGTGTCAACTATTGGGCCTTGAATAACATTACATCAAAAACCAAGTACCCTCTCCCACTGGTCAATGAACTTCTGGAATGGGTCGATGCAGCTAAGTTTTCACCAAGCTTGACCTGCATGGTGCATACAACCTAACTGCATGTAGGAGGACAATGACTCAAGACAGTTTTCCATACCTGATATGGCCACTGTGAATACCTCATTATGTCCTTTGGCCTCACTACACCCTGACTACATTCCAACACTTCTTGAACAACATCTTCAAGAATGTTCTAGACCAGTTTGTCATAATCTACTTGGACGATATTCTCATCTTGTCTGAGAACCCAACTCTGCACAACCATCATGTCCTACAGGTACTGTTACACCTCAGGTAAGTAGCTTATATGCAAAACCTGAAAAGTGTGCGTTTAAATGCACCTAGGTTATGTCATCTCACCTGATGGGATTAGTATGGAGCCCCAGAAGATCTCTGCCATCATAAACTAGGCCACACCAAAAGCCACCCGTGATATCCAGTGCTTCCTGGGGTTCTCTAACTTCCTGGTGGTTCATCAAAGCGTTTTCCTGAGTGGTATCCCCGATGACGCAAGGCCTCCAAAAGAAGTCTGCCTTTGGACACCAGAGGCCCAACTGACTTTTGAACAACTGGAAGAAGGTCTTCATCTCAGCACCCTTGTTAATGCACCCAGACGCATCCAAGTCTTTCGTTGTTGAGGCAGATGCATCTGATTGTAATCTGGGCTGTGCTGTCACACCAGCAGGACATCTAGTATTCTCCACCCCTTAGCTTCCTGTAGGAAACACCAGGAACAAAACTAGGAGATCTACGACAAGGAGCTGCTGGCCATCAAGGCTGCTTTTGAGGAGTGGCAACACCATCTGGAAGGCATATGCTTCCCTGTTCAAGTGTTCACTGATCACAAGAACTTGGATTACCTGCATTCCACAAAAGCCCTTAATCAATACCAGATCCAATGGTTCCTATTTTTGAGTTTGCTCTACACTACTGGCCAGGGGACTGCAATGGCAAGCCCAACTCACTTTCCCACAAAGGGGGGGAGTACCTTGACATCGGGGAAAGACCATCAGAACCCTCCACTATCTTGAATCCCTGCCATTTTGCTAATGTGCAAGTGAATACTGACCTCCAGCTCTTGTGAGATCTTCGCTATGTAATGACACATTCACAGCAAAGTGGCTCAGTGCCAACATCAATCCAATATTCTCTATTAAAAATGGGGTACTCTTGTTCAGAGACAGTGTTTATGTCCCAGAAGGTCCATCTTGCATCACGATTCTCCAACTGTGCCATGACTTACCCCGAGTTAGCCACTTTGGGGTGTGGAAGACAATAAAATTGATTTTGTTGTATTTCTGGTGGCCAACATTACATGCCTCTGTTAGGTCCTACATCAACTTTTGCAAGGTATGCTGCCGGATGAAGGTCCCCCGCATGAAACCTCTTGGAACCTTGGTCCCACTGCCTAGTCCTTCTCAACCCTGGGAGTCCCTATTGATGGACTTAATTGTAGACCTTCCTAATTCCCAGGATCACACAGCCATACTAATAGTCATGGATCTATCTAAAATGTCCTGCTTCATGACCTGTTGAAAGATCCCCACCATGGAAATGACAGCCCATTTGTTCTTCATTCACATCTTCAAGCTCCTCCAACATCAGTTCATCTCTCACTTCTGGCAAGTTATTCCACCTTTTGGATGTTGACTTGTGCCTCTCCACAGCATATTGCCCCCAAACAGATGGACATTCAGAATGGGTGAAATCAAATTTTGGAGCAGTATCTGTGTTGTTTTATTAGTTAGCATCAGGATGACTGGGTCCAACTTCTACCCTTTGCAGAATTTGCTTATAAAAACTCTGATCATAAATCCAGTCACCAGAGTCCTTTCTTTTCCAACAATGGTTTTCACTTCTGATTCCACCCATCCCTGCCACTGATTTTCCACATCCTTTCAGCCTCTGACCTGGTTAAACACCTCCACCACTTCCAGGAGAAACTGAAATCCTAGTTGGATTCTATCAAGGAGGACTAAACACTTCGCTGACTTTCATCATGAAGTTGAACCTTTAGTTACTATTGGGGGAAAAGTATGGCTCTCCTCAAGACATTTGGACACTTCTTGTGCCTCCTACAAACTCAGCTACCAGTACCTTGGCCCCTTTCTGGTCATTCAGCAAACTAATCTTCCTTCAGCTGCCCCCCATGATGCAAGTGCACCGTATGTTTCATGTCTCCTTTTTGAAGAAGGACATGCCCAACTCGCTCCCTAGACCAATGCCTCTTCCCACTCTGGTCATGGTGCAGGGACAAGAGGAGTACCTCATAAGGCAAATTTTTGATTCCAAGATTCTTTGGGAAAAGCTCCTATACCTTGTTGACTGGAAGGGGTATGACCCAGAAGAACACTTATGGTAACCAGCTAGTAACATCCATACTCCCAACCTGCTACATGAGTTTCACTGATCCCATCCTGACAAGCCCGGTCTGAAGATGCCTGGGAGGTGTTCTTGATGGGAAAGTATTGTGAGGTAAGCCCTCAGCCAGAGCCTGTGATAACTCATCCTTCAGGTATGCTGCAGCAGCCAATCCATAAACAACGACTGGGTCAAATGACCCCAGGGACAGGTACTTAATCCTACAGGAAAAGCAGTGAGCCAGTCTGTGCAACATCACCATTCAGTTCCCTCTGCTTTGTGGTGTTACAGACTGCTCCAGGCTTCGAGCCTTCCCCTGTCCCTGACCCAGGCTTCTAGCCTGCTCTCACCAGTTGGCCTTACACCAGCATCCACCTGCTGGCTCTGCCCCAGCCTCGGGGAGTCACCCAGTGATACCCAGACATGCATTACTCAGATTAGGACACTCAGCTGTAGTTTTGAAGAAGAGAGAGCACTAGTAATCATTTATAATGATTCCATAGTGAGGTATTTAGTTACAATTATTATTTTATTTATAATTTGTTGAATATTTTTCACATTAAAAAGAATGGTCACTGTATCAAATTAAAATTAACATCTGTGCTATACACCTAACCACCCTCCTCATATACCCTTATTATTCATACATGTATTATTGATTGATGTTTCAAATGTTAAATACATGTATTTCATGTATTAGAATTCTTCTGCCTTCATTCTGTATACCTCAAATAATGCAAACTCTTACTGATTTGGGGTGGTGAGAGAGGGATGAAATGTAGATATTTCAAAATGCTCAACAGTGATAATGTCATCAGGTTGATTCTTAAAAGGTATGGTCTTGAGATATAGAATCCACATAAAAAAAACCCAACACCCTTGTATGGAACCTAAACCAGTGTTGACCACAGTTGCTGAAGGACTAAGGGGTAACTGGGTTATACAGAAAGTCAGACTAGATCAGCAGTTCTCCAATTTCATTGCACCACAAGCCCCTTCTGACAACAAAAATTACTACATGACCCCAGGAGGGGGAGCCAAAGCTTGAGCCCCATCACCCTGGGCGGGGGGGCCAAAGCTGAAGCCCAAAGGCTTCAGCCCCAAGAAGGGGACTGTAACCTGAGCCCCGCCGCCCAGGGCTGAAGTCGAAGCCTGAGCCCCACCGCCCAGGGCTGAAGTCGAAGCCTGAGCCCCACCGCCCAGGGCTGAAGCCCTCAGACTTCGGCCCCTGGCAGTGGGGCTCGAGCTTTGGCTTGGCCCTGGGCAGTAGGGCTCAGGCTTCGACTTCTTGGCTTGGGCTTTGGCCCCGGGCGGTAGGGCTCAGGTTTCGGCTTTGGCCCCGGGCCCCAGCAAGTCTAACACCAGACCTGGTTACCCCATTAAAACAGGGTTGCGACCCACTTTGGGGTCCTGACACACAGTTGGAGAACCCCTGGACTAGATTATCTAATGGTCCCTTCTGGACTTAAAAACTGAGTCTATTAAAGCAGTGGTTCTCAGCTTTTCCAGACTACTGTACCCCTTTTAGGAGTCGGATTTGTCTTATGTACCCCCCAAGTTTCATCTCACTTAACAACTAATTGCTTACAAAATCAGACATAAAAATACAAAAGTGTCACAGCACATTATTACTGAAAAGTTGTTTACTTTCTCATTTTGTCTGTATGAAATTTTAGTTTGTACTGACTTCACTAGTGTTTTTTATGTAGCTTGTTGTAAAACTAGGCAAATGTCTAGATGAGTTGATGTGCCCTCTGGAAGACCACTCTGTAACCACTGTATTAAAGTATCCAGTGAGAGGGGCCGCTCAGTTGGTGTCACCAAAGGCATAATTTGACCTGCACAAACTTTATTATTGATGATGATGTGCAAGAATGAAAGAACTCATTCTGGCTCCTAGATTCCAAGCTGAGTTTGCAGAGCTGATAGTTAGCAAAACTATATTTTTTACTTGTAAACAGAACTTTTTATCTGGGAATCATAAAGATAAAATAAATATGACACCTTACTTTGCCATTTTTAGAGAGTTACTTTTTAGAGTAGAATTGCACTTCAAACTCCTTAAAATATGTAGGTAGAGGTAGTGATAAAGGCATGTGTGAGATCTATAATCAGATGCCCAATCTTTAACTGGTTGCCCAAGTATACCATCCCTACTAAGCCATAAAGATAACCATAGGCATACCAAAAATAAAAAGGGAGCATGTGATCACTATGTTTCAACACAACAGTGCATAGAGTTTAATCTATATTTGATTGAAAACAGCCTTTCTTGCTGCATTAAATTACATCATTCCAAATGACTGTTAAGATGCTCTGTTCAAGGGTTGTAAAGAGTGTTAGGGACAAACCCAGATCTGTTCTCCATGGCTGTGGTGGGTCCATTTGTGGAAGTGAGTGCTGAAGGTGGGGGAACTACAGCCAGGGACAAACAGTGGGGATTGGAGGATTCACACAATGGTGGATCCTCCTGCCAACCCTTCTCAGTGGGGTGCTGCCTAAGTGCACCATATAGGCAACATCAGCCATTGGATAGAGTAGACTGCAGAACAGTTATAGAGCTGCTATGTAGTCTGGGATGGGGGAAGACATTTTGCTCTTGGGCATCTCCTCTCTGTGTAATACTCTGATATATTATTAATTTTTTGAAAAGGTGGGGTTGGATGGAGTTCCCTTTAAGGCCTGTCAGTGCCACTCCTTCATGTGCTGGAGAGAGATGATTGAGCAACTTGAAACACTCTGTCCTCTCTTTCCTTAACTTTGATTCCTCTCCTGATATTCTCTTCTCTGTTTCCTGTATCTTTTCCCCCTCAGTTTCTTTCTCTTGACTCTCTCCTCTTTTCTAGCTTCTTATTCCTGTGGTCCTCCGTCTCCTACTACTATTGTCAAAGATATATAATACAAATTAGAAATATGTTATTAATGTTTGTATTGTAGTTTGGTACAGAGGCCTTAGTCAGGACTGGGTTCTAATTGTACTAGCACTGTAGAAACACATATGGAGACATGGTTCCTGCCTTGAAGAGCCTATAGTCAAAAGCTTCAATCTCTGTGGAGCCACATGGATCTCTGCCCTTGCAGAGCTCCATTGAAGTTAATTGGGCTGTGCATAGGCACAAGGGTACACCTGTGCAGATCAAATTTCAGGATCAAGACATTAGTAGATGAGTTCATTCAAAGGATGGAGGATACAATGGAATTTTTAGAGAAACCCCTCTTTTTACTGTTTTAGGCCCTGATTTTGCAACAGACGATATGAGTTTGGACCTCTGTTCCCATGCAGAGCCCCATTGAAATCAGTAGACTTGGGGCCTAATCCAAATCCAATTAAAAGACTCCTCTTGACTTTTATGGGCTCTGAATCAGGTCTTTAAAGAGCAAGAATGACCTATAACTTTGTACTCTTTAAACTGAACAAGAATCTGAAAATGGGGACTTCTGGTATTATGCCTTTGCCAATCAGGTAGAGAGCAGTGCACTGTGATAGCTAACCCACTGCACAACTCACCACTTTCTGCAGCTAGGAGTTGTGGGAAGGTGGAGTGGATCACAGAGCATCATGGGTACGGGCTCAATGTCCCATGATGCAGTTTTTTCTGTCCCATCATTCCATGGGTTTCTGACTCTTTCGTGCCATTTTTCAATGGCCCTTGTTTACTATGCACCAGCCATCTCTGCCTGAAAGGATGTATCCTGCCTGCACTGCTCTCTACTGTTGCGGTCATTGTTATGAACACAACACGGCTGATCATGCAGTATATCATGAGCTCCGAATCTGAACAGGAATCAGTGGTGCCTGCTCTGCTGCGTGCCATGGAAAGAAACAACACCAGATTACTTTTGGCATTCACAGAGCAGCTGCACATGGTGGACCGTCGTTATTGGGCTCAGGAAACAAGCACTGAGTGGTGGGATTGCATCATTATGCAGATATGAGATGACAAGCAGTGGCTGCAAAACTTACAGATGTGCAAAGTCACCTTCTTGGAACTGTGTGCGGAGCTTGCCCCAGCACTGCAGCGCAAGGACACCAAAATGAGAGCTGCCCTCTTGGTGGAGAAGCACGTGGCAATCACTGTGTGGAAGCTGGCAACTCCAGACTGCTACAGGTCAGTCGCAATCAGTTTGGAGTCAGGAAGTCCACCGTTGAGGTTGCATTCATGCAAGTGTGCAGGGCCATTAATCGTATCTTGCTACGAAGGACTGTGACTCTTGTAAATGTGTGTGAAATAGTAGATGGCTTTGCAGCACTGAGATTCCCTAACTGCGGCGGGGCGATAGATGGCACGCATATCCCAATTTTGGCCGTGGACCATCTTATGATGGAGTACATCAATAGAAAGGGGACACTTCTCTATGGTATTGCAGGTGCTTATGGATCACCGGTAGCATAGCAGGGGCTATGGAAATGATACAAGGAAATATGTCCTCAGCACAAGGATCGTTTCACTGATATCAACACAGGGTGATCAGGGAAGGTACATGACGCTGTGATGTTTCATTCCATATTCTTTATAAAAATATGCTTATGATATGAATATGACATAACTGAGATGTACTTTATGCAAGATGGGTCTTGTAAAATATTGGAAAGGTTATAATTTACTGAATGTGATTATCCGATTTGTATGCCTGTATCATTTCTGTATCTGAAGTTAGGAATATTGACTATGTATCTGTATTTCAACTATGCTACTTTGTGTGATGCCCACTGCTAACACTTCAGGTACAACAATGGAAAAGCCAGACAGGGCTGATGGCCCCTCAGTAAGGACAATGGACTATGAAAAGGCTGTGCAGATGCTCCATGCTGCCACTGACTCATGGATGCTACAGAGTCAGGTGGTCTTGTCACCTGATACTAAACATTACCTGGGACTTCTTGTAACTTTCCACTGGGAGGGAAGGGGGGGTCAAGTTTGGGAAACAAAGGATTTCTGCCTTATGTAAATCCTATTTAAGGGTGGGGAGGAAGGCAAACGGGACTCCTCCTCCTCTCCACAGCCTGTCTGCCCAAGAAGAAAGACTGCTAATGCCACCTGAAAGGAAGGCAAGAGGGGAGTCCAGACTGAGACAGGGGTCCACTCTGAAAAGAAATATAACTGGAATTCTGAACCACAGAATCTTTGCAAAATGCCTAAAATTACATTTAGGGTAAGAAATTACATTTTTTAGCCTTTCTTAAGTATATTGAGTTTAGCTTGCGTACTTTGTTTTATTTGCTCAGTGATCTGCTTTGTTCTGTCTGTTATCTCTTATATTCACTTAAAATTCACCTTTTGTAGTTAATAAACTTATTTCTTGTTTATAATAAAATCCAGTTTATGCAATTTCTAACTGAGGGGGCAAGAAGTTGTGCATATCTCCCTCCACGTTGAGGGAGGGGGCAAATTTCATAAAACCTTTGGGTTTTTACCCCTTAAAGGGAGTGGGCATCAGAGTGTTGGGGCAAGTCCCTAAGGCTGAATCTTTCCAGAGCGGATCTCTGTCTCTCTGTGCAGCTCGGTGTGTGGCCCTGCCTGTGTGCTTGGCTGTAAGAGGCTTGTGAGCCTAATCCAGCAAGGCCAGGTAAAGGGGACCCAGGCTGGCAGAATAGGCTGACTCGGTTAAACGCCAGCACATCAGGTGATGCCCCAAAGGGCCCAAATCCGTCACAGACGCATGCATCTTCAGGAACACTGACCTGTACAGAAAGCTGCAATCAGGGAATTTCTTTCCAGACTAGAAGATTTCAAAGTGGGCTGTTGAAATGCCCATAGTGATCCTGGGAGACCCAGTGTACCCCTTACTCCTATGGCTCATGAAGTCTTACATGGGAAACCTGGACAGCAGGAAGGAACACTTCAACAATAGGCTGAGCAGGTGCAGAATGACCATTGAATGTGCATTTGGCAGATTAAAAGTTCACTGGCGCTGCCTTTATGGCGGGTTAAACCTAAATGAGGAAAATATTCCCCTGGTCATAGCAGCCTGATGTGTGCTGCATAATATTTGTGAAGCTAAGGGTGAAAAGTTTCCCCAGGTGCAGTGTGGAGGTGGATTGCCTGGTGACTAATTTTGAGCAGTCAGATACAAGGGATATTAGAGGGGCACAATGGGGGGCTATTGAATCAAGAAGGCTTTGAGGCACCATTTTGACAAAAAGTACCAGTAATGTGCCTTTTTATAAAGCATTCTGCTATGCTTTGTTAACTTGCTGCCTTGCATGAAAATTTTGATGACTGCTTCCTGACCGTAGTTGTTGTCAGAAGCTACCGGTGTGGTGCTCTGCTCTGTTCAATGTTGATAACAGTCAGCTGCGTGCATGTATGTTCTCCCTGTGTGTTGTCCCAGCTCTGCGCAGATAGCTGGCACAGCAGATCTTGAGCGAACTGCCCAATGACCACAGACTCTAATAAGGTACGAAGGCACCCGGCCAGGTTTATTGTCAAACGAAGCACAGTAATAGTTTCCCAGAGACTCTACAGGACATACTATTAATATGTGCCCCCTGACAATGGACCAGCTCAGTCAGTGGTGGGACTCTCCACTGTCCCCTAGGCCAGACAAAGACGTCCACTCAGGGATGCATTCTTATACACAGATATAAACAGGTTACGCATCATTGAACGCACTGAGGTACAGCCCGTCTATGCATTAGGGTGTTGCCTTTCTCCTGGTGCAGATTGGTTCGAACAAATAAGTCTATCCATCATACTGTCTATTCATCGTATTGTCCTTTCATATTGTCTATTCATCATATTATCCTTTTATACTGTCTTTAGGCTGGGTCTGCCTGTTCCTTGTTATCTGTGTGGGTGCCATCCTGGCATACGTTCATGTTATTCGTTCTTACATGTGTATACGCTCTTGCCAACTTCTGTGAGCAGGGTCTGCCTCTGGCTCACAGCCTAACTCTGCCTTAGCAACGTCTTGCTCATTCCTTTGGTTCAGGCCTCAGGCCGGGCCTCTGATACCAAGGGTTATGACTCAGCACCTCATCTTACTACAGTAGTCTGCAAATCTGCCAATTGCCACTGTGTATTAATTCCAGCAACCACCACGTGTAAGAGATAAAGATTGATTATCTTTGACAGAGTATTTTTTTATTAAATAACAATAAACACAAAGAAAATACTTGGTTGAAAGGGATATAACACTGAAGGGTGCTCTCCTGATGGAGGCTCTCATAGCTGTGTGTAACTCCAGCTATCATTTGGAAGCTGTGATCAGGGACTGCAGCATCTCTGTTTGCTCCTCCATCACTTTTATCATCTGCTCCTGGACCACTAAAATTCACTCCTGGCTCTCCTTCCTCTCCTGCCTATCTAGTTTAAAATTTTCATTAGCTGACTCTCTCCACGTCCTTTGTTCTTGCTCTGTAGTGACAGAGGATTGGAGCACCTCCCAGAACATGTCCTCCTTGCTCCTCCTCAGTAGCTTCCTTAGCTGGTGGAGGTGCTCTGCTGGTGTGTAGGGGGTTCCCACATTTGCAGAAGCCCAAGAAACAAGAAACAGAAGCATGATTGTTAGTGCACTCACCACATCTAATCATAAAATACCCCTCTTTCTCACTGTCCTTGGGCAAGCATACAGTTCAGCAAATGCTCTAAACATGGTGAGTCTGGCCGGGAGGCAGGGAGAGGGTTAGAAGATGGAGCAAAGGGTCATGGTGGATTTTTTTAAGGGGATCACTGCAAGCAACTAGGGACAATATTGTAAATTCTGCCACCATTTTCCACAGGCGGGGTCATTGAAGCCAATATTGCACTCCTGAGGGTGAGTAAGGATGAAAGGGTGCATCTTCTACCATGCGTGTGGCTTCAGAGCGGGTCCCTATGCTGCTCGCCTGTATGACGCTTTGGTCCCTGCACAAGTGATTGCTGATTGGTGCGGGAAAGTTTCCTACAATGGGGGAAGGAACAAACCAGCTCTGCCAAGGAACCTTTGGCAGAGGATGAGCGAGTACCTCCAGGAAAGTTTCCTAGAGATCTCTCTGGAGGATTCTCATTGCATTAACACACTGTCCTGGTCCACTGTGTACCTGCACAGGAGCATGGAAAACAGATGCAGACTCAGCTAGTCTTTGTATAGGGTTATCATACGTCCGGTTTTTCCCGGACATGTCCGGCTTTTTGGTAATCAAACCCCCGTCCAGGGGGAATTTCCAAAAAGCCGAACATGTCCAGGAAAAATACTCCCTGGCTTACCTTAGAGCAGGCGCCGGGGGCTGCTGTGCTCCCTGACTCCTGGGCTCTGTAAGAGCCGAGCTGCCCGAGCGCTACTGGCTTCGGGCAGCCCCCATGCCTCCGGACCGTGCGCCGCCAGCCGGGCACTTCCCCTCCCGGGCTCCGGGGGCGCAGGGTCCAGAGGCATGGGGGCTGCCCGAAGCCGGTAGTGCTCGGGCAGCTCGGCGCTTACAGAGCCCAGGAGTTCAGGGAGCACAGCAGCCGCCGGAGCCCGGGAGGGGAAGTGCCCGGCCGGGGGCGCAGGGTCCGGAGGCATGGGGGCTGCCCGAAGCCCGAGCGCTACCGGCTTCACTGTTTGCCGGGCAGCCTCCAGACCCTGCGCCCCCGGCTGGGCGCTTCCCCTCCCGGGCTCCAGCTGCGCTGGGGAAGCGCCGGCCGGGGGCGCAGGGTCTGGGGGCTGCCCAGCAAACCGTGAAGCTGGTAGCGCTCGGGCAGCCCTTTTCGCGTGGCTGGGAGGGAGGAGGGGGAACGCGGGCACGCAGGGGAGGGGGCGGAGTTAGGGCGGGGACTTTGGGGAAGGGGCGGAGTTGGGGCGGGGAAGGGGGTGGGAAAGGGGCGGGGCCAGGGCCCCATGGAGTGTCCTCTTTTTTTATTTTTTAAATATGGTAACCCTATCTTTGTACATTTCTATCCCTTAACCCACTTCTAGCATATAACAAAGCAAAGGACAGCTCTACTTCATGTAATCAAGCAGCATCAACTCAAAATGTTCACTTACCAGAGGTCCCCTTTCCTGCATCATGCGCGTCACAGACAAAGCACTAGGACTGGCTTGAACCCTCTGCCATTGAGAAGAAATCCTGGCTCATCACAGTACCAGATGAACCAGTTGTCTGTCCCATCTCATCCTCCAACCTACTTCTTCTTCCACCACTTCGTCCTTGGGGTTGAGTTCGCTGGCCGCTATCTCCAGCCCTGCTGAAGTATTCATGGGGCTCTTGGCGATCGAGGTAGGATAGGGTTGCCACCGAGGATGGTGTCCAGGTCCTAATAGAAACGGCAGCTCTTTGGCACAGCACCAGACCAATTGTTTAACTCCTCTGCCTTCTGGTACACCTGCCTCAGCTCCTTGATCTTCACACAGCACTGATGCATATCCTGTCTGTAGCCCTTATCCATCATGCCATAAGAAATCTGACCATAAGTATCAAAGTTCCTATAGCTGGAGTGGAGCTGGGACTGCACAGTCTCCTCTCCTACAGACCCAGCAGATTGAACAACTCTGGTGTGCTCCAGGCGGGAGAGCTTTTGCTGCGTGGAGCTGCCATGGTCAGCTGGAAAGATGCAATGTTAGCTGTCCACACCAAGCAAACAGAAAGTGGAATTTCAAAAATTCCCTGTCCTTTAAAGAGGGAGGGGCAGATGCCTGTCTGCCTGGATGCAGGGCAGCAGAGTTCAAACTGCTGACCAGAGCAGTCAGCCTGGGCATTGTGGGACACCTCCTGGGAGCCATTTACGACAACATAACCAAGCAGAGTGTCTACATTGATACTTTGTCAATCTAAGTTTGCCACAAAATGGTCTATGCCTCTTGTTCGGGTGGTTTTATTGTCAGCAAAGCAGGATAGTTTTGTCCTAAATAAAGATGAAAGATGATTTAATTAGTGGCGCCTTGGGATGGGACGAGGCAGCATTTCCCAAAGCCCTGGAAGAATACTATCATGCCACAGTGCATGTTCGGATGATGGGATAATGCTACTCACTGACACCAAATGATGAGTATGGTTTAGCAGATGGGGACAGGGAAACAATGTGTGGTAAAGGGAACATTCCCGTCCTTGGGTGTGGAACTGAGTTACACACAGGGCCGGCTTTAGGCCGATTCGGCCGATTCCCCTGAATGGGGCCCCGCGCCTAGAGGACCCCGCGCAGCTGTCCACCCCGCCCCCGGCCCACTTCCCCCTCCTCCCCTGAACGCTCCGCCCACCTTCTCCTCCCTCTCCCCTGCTTCCCGCGAATCAGATGTTCGCGGGAAGCCTGAAACAAGCAGCAGGCAGGAGGTAAGCGGGGGGGAGGGGGGGACGAGGAGAGTTCCAGGGAGGCGCAGTCCGGCCCTGGCCGAGCACGCGGCTTCTTCCGGCCTGGCCCCGGCCGAACACCCCCAGCCCAGTCCCGGCCGAGTGGCTCTGGCCCGGCCCGGCTCGGGCCCCGCAGCGCCGGTCTCGGGCCCGGCTGAGCGGCTCCGGCCTGGACCCAGAACCGGCCGAGCGGCTCCGGCCCAGCTCGGGCCCCGCAGTGCCGGCCCTGGCCAAGTGGCGCCGGCCCGGCCCGAGAGGCTCCGGCCTGGCCCGGCTCAGCTCGGGCCCTGCGGCGCCGGCCCCAGCCAAGCGGCACCAGCGCGGACCGAGAGGCTCCGGCCGGCCCTGGCCCAGCGGCTCCGGCCCAGACCCGGACCCGGCCGAGCGGCTCCGGCCCAGCTCGGGCCCCGCGGTGCCGGCCCTGGCCAAGTGTCGCTGGCCCGGCCCGAGAGGCTCCGGCCCAGCCCCGCAGCCCCAGCCCGGATGTGGACCCGGCCGAGCGGCTCTGGCCTGGCTCAGCTCGGGCCCTGCGGCGCCGGCCCCAGCCGAGCGGCGCCAGCGCGGACCGAGAGGCTCCGGCCCGGCCCTGGCCCAGCGGCTCTGGCCCAGACCCGGACCCGGCCGAGCGGATCCAGCCCGGACCTGGCCCAGACCGAGCGGACCCGGACCCGGACCCAGGCCCGGGCTGAGTGGACCCGGACCCAGGCCCGGGCTGAGCGGGCCCGGACCGGCCCTGGACCCGGCCCTGGACCCAGCCCGAGTGGACCCGGCCCAGACCCGGACCCGGCCGAGCGGCTCCAGGCAGCGCGGTAAGGGGGCAGGGAGCAGGTGTTGGAAGAGGGCAGGGGAGTTCGGAGGGTTGTGGGGGGGTGGATAGGGGTCGGGGCGGTCAGAGGGCATGGAACAGGGGGATTGAATGGGGGCAAGGGTCCTGGGGGGGCAGTCAGGAAGGAGCAGGGGTTGGGTTGGGCGGTGGGGGGCAGTCAGGGGCAGGGGTTCCAGGAGCAGTCGGGGACAGAGAGAAGGGGTGGTTGGATGGGGCAGGGGTCCCAGTGGGCCATCAGGAATGAGAGGAAGGGTTGGATGGGGCGGCAGGGGGCAGTCAGGGGACAGGGAAGGGGGGTGGATGGGGCAGGGGTCCCAGGGGGTGTGTCAAGAACTTTAGGTAGGCTTAGCATGTATCCGCATACATTACGCAATGTATGTAATATATAATTTTGTTATTATTTATATAGTTATGGAAAGTAAATAATACATGGAAGAAATGAAAGGTGTTTTTTTACGTGTTTTTTTTTTTTTTTTAAGTCATCCCTGTTGGGGAGCCGCCGAAAATGTTTGAATTGGGCCCCGCACTTCCTAAAGCCGGCCCTGGTTACACAGACTACTGCCAAAGTTACCTCCAGTGCGTATTTTACTTACTCATTTACACCAATACACTTTTCTTTTTCTCTTAATAAAGATTTGTTTTCTATACAACCTCAGTGCTTTGGGGAAGGTGGCAAGTACTGTGTGATCCCAACAATTCTGGGTGGGGGCTCAAGCCCGTCGCGTTTGTTAGTTTTAAAACGGGCCAGTTGCTCTTTGACCTCGACCCTTGCTGCAGTGGCCGCCCCCCGGCAGCAGGGCCACAGGGGTAGGCAGAACCGCTGCGCAGGGAGGCAGCCGTGCCAGCGAAGGGACGGGGGTACTAATGAGGTGCAGCAACAACGGCCATTCCTTGGGAACAGGGGGATTTAAGCGCCCCCATCGGCTGCCGGGCGGGCCTGGGCTCTGACAGCGGCAGGAACCGGAGATGATCCGGGGGCCGTTGCCTCGGGATCCCACCTCCACTGCCCAAGGTTCCGCAGGCGGCTGTCAGCCCCGCTCGGGGGCAGCAGGAGCGGCGGCTACGGGCCATGGCCCCGCTGTGAGCTCAGCCCCTGCCATTGTGCCGCCTCCCTCCTGCATCACTAGCCCCTTGCCTACACTGCACTTCCGGGGACGCGAGCCTCGCTCCGGGCCCAAGCCCCGCCCCCTGGATACGCTCGGTCCCGGACCCGGCCGGATGCCGGGCGCGTGCGTGACGCCCGGCTGGGGGCGGGGCGCAAGGCAAGATGGCGCCGCCGGCCGGATGTGTGTATCTCCCTCCCACCGCGGGCCGCCGGCGCAGCTGACGAGGCGGCGGCTCCACTCTAGTCCGGGCCCAGCCCCGGCGCAGTCACAGCGGCGGCGCCTCCTCCAGGCCCGGCCATGTAGAGGGGGGCCCTGGTTGCTTCCCCTCATCCCGGAGACGTGACCGGCCCCTGAGGCAGCCAGCCCCGCGCGTGAGCGAGCCGGCGGCCGGCGGCGGGTCCCGCCGCCATGGAGGACATTAACTCCAACGTGAACGCGGACGCGGAGGTGCGGAAGCTGCAGGAGCTGGTGAAGAAGCTGGAGAAGCAGAACGAGCAGCTCCGCAGCCGCTCCGGGGCCCCCGCCAGCCCCAAGCGCCTCCCCAGCGGCAGCGGTGCCGCCACCCCTTCCCCGCGGGGGGACCTGCCGCTGGGACTGGAGAGCCGCTGCCTTAGTCCCAGGGCCGGGGCCCGTCAGCCGCCCGCCGAGGAGACGCGAGGCGGGTCGGCGGCCGCAGCGGCCGGGGAAGGGGGCAGCTTCCTGGACGAAGTGGAGCCTCTGAGGCCCGACGAGCTGGAGCGCTTGGCCAGCTGCGAGGAGGACGAGACAGGCTGGTGAGCGGGTAGGGGGCAGCCCTGGTCGCTGTGTCCTGGGCTGTGCAGCCAGATGCTGGGCATCCGGGGGCCCGGGCTCTCCAGGTCCCGGGCACGGGCCGGGACGAGCGCGCTGTAGGGAGCAGCCCTCCCTGGATCCAGCGCTGCTCAGGGACAAGGTGCGGGGATCTGAGAGGGGCTATTTGTTTATTAAACAGGGGCTAACGTAGGCGTCGTTCTTCCCTGACGGTCTGAAGGCAGCCTCGCCCTCTGAGGCTGGAGGGGAGAGGCTTACTCCCTTTGAGTCAGTGACACATAGAAAACTCTCTGCTCTCAGGGGCAGACTTTAAAACTGCCTGGTGAATCCCAGGTGAGTCTCTTAGCAGAGGCTGTGCACCTCTATTTAGCCATGGAAAAAGTGGTGTAGGGGGTCATCCAGGTTCTCAGTGGAGATGGAGGCTGTTAATGTCAGTGGGTCAGAAGAGTACCTCATCCATTCTTGAAAACCACAGAGTTGGTAAATCAATGTACGTGTCCAGAAACGTACTGCAGTGATCCACTAAGGGTATGTCTACATAGCAAAGAAAAACCAGCATCTGGCCTGTGCCCACTGACTCAGGCTGTGGGGGTGTTTCACTGCTCTGTAGACTTTTAGGCTCAGGCTGGAGCCTGAGCTGTGGGACCCTCCGACCTCACAGGGTACTAGAGTTCCGCTCCAGCACCGAGTTAAGGTTGCATGGCAATAACTTGTGCCCTTCCAGAACATTGAGTTCAACAAAACTCAGGGAAAACTAGGAAATACAGAGTTAAGGTAAATGTTCACGCAGCTTTAACTCTGCCCCTGGAGCTGGCAGTAGCAAACAGGAATTATTGCATGCTCTCTAGTCGCTTTATGTTTTAGGTGTAGCTGTACTGAGTGGTGAGGGCAATAGGTGTGGCGAGTTGTTAGAAATCTGTTTTGATATGAGGCGATCAGGGAATTAATTTGAAGTGTGTCAAAGTGCTGTGATTGTGATATGAAGAGATCTGGGTCTGAATCCCCCCCCGAGTGTGATCAAAGGAAGGAGGTGCATGCATATCTTGGGGTTCTAGTTTGTATCATTTCAGTACAAAATTGTGTAGGCTGTGTCATAGCAGGCACTGCAGTGGTCTTATCATGGGTACTGTCAGTCGTGAGATGGGATGTGAAAGCGGTCTGTGGATTTAATGATGGGTAGGGAAAAATATACTTTTAGGCAGTATCCTATGTGGAAGTGAGAAGGAGCTTTAAAAGGATATGATGAAGTGCTTGTTAAAGTTTACAAGTATGGTATTCTATCAATGGAGTAGGCACAGTGTTTGAGTGTAGGGGAGGTGCAGGTAATGTAGTGAGAAGGAAGAGTTTGAGAATGTGTAATGGGTATATTGGAGCATTGCTCACAGGGCGCCTAATTAAGGTTGCACGAGCATTTATCTTAACTCTGTATTTTTTAGTTTTCAGAAGTTTGAGTTTTGCTGAACTCAGTGTTCTGGAAGTGTATAAGCTCACCAGGCAACCTTAACTCAGCGTTACCAGACTTCTTTGCCATTTCAGTTTAAAAAACTAGAAAATTAAATAAAATGTTTGTTAGTAGGAGTTAGTGACCATTTAGGCAATTTGAGTTCTCACCAGAGTTTGCAGTTAATATGCTCCTGTAGCTAGGTGGTAATAAAAATACCTAAGTTTTATGTAGTGCTTTTCATCAGATCTCAAAGAACTTCACATCATTATCCCCATTTTAAAGGTGGGAAACCACAGCACAGAGGTGTGGTGACTTACCAGAGGTCACCCAGCAGGCCACTGGCGGAGCTAGTAATAGTCCCAGTCCAGTGGCCTTTCCACTAGGCTGCACAGTTGCTATATGATTCCTAAGTGCTCCTCACCCCTCCTATACATTTTGTTATCGAGAAACATCGTGCTTTGAAATTTTTGCAATGTGTAGTTGCTAACAGGGTCAGTGAGAGAAATCTTATCCATGGTCTGTCCCCCAAAATCTTGACAGTTTTATAACCTAGTGGTTATAGTAACGTTAAGCTTGTGAGAGAAGATTGGTGTCTCTCCCCTCCATTCCCTGCAACATGTACCTCTTCCCCCACCTGTCAACACTTCCAATTCATCCTCCTCTTCCTGTCCCATTAAGCCATTAGTTTACATTCAGAACACATCAGCAGCCTTATAGCAGACTCAGAGAGCTTTTAAGTTAACCATTCATCTCAATGAGATGTTCTCAGCTGAAAGAGAACATCCAAAGGAGACATGGCTGGCGGGTATCGTAGGCATAGGAAGGCTCTGCCTTCCCAAACAGCCTGATGTCCCCCCCACCCAAGCTCCACCCCTAGGCCCCATCCTGCCTCCTGTTCCTTGGGGCAGGCAGGCTGGGGGCCGCTGGGGCCACTCCGGCCACGCTGCCTACTCAGTAGGAGATGAATACAGCCTGAAACAATAGCTTGTGATATGTGAACTGCTCCATTCCTTTTAGTGGGGGTTCTCCACCCACCCACCCACCCAGTGCTGTTAGAGTGTGTATGCATCACGCATGTCTTTTCTCTACTCCGCATCCCGGTATCAACAGTGTGTTCTTGATGCTTTTTCTGAGCATGCTTGTTCTAAGTTCCCCACCCAGAGAGGCAGGGGTTTCCCAGATCCTGTCTCACGTGGTGGGGTGTAGAGAGGGGTTCAGACCCCTTTAGAAATACAAGAGATCCAGGATCCCAGCTCCATGGGGGGGGGGCAGTAGGGAGTGGGGCTTAGACCTGCCCAGGAAGGCAAGCCCCCCCACAGCTCATGAGGGGGGTAGAGAAGAGAGGCTTAGACCTCCCCAGATCTTGGTGCATGCACACAGGTAGGGGGAGAGGCTCAGACATTTTAGATCCTTGGGCATGCACACATGGGGAGAATGTGGGGCAGACAAGTGACATCTGCCACATATGCGTCACCTCCCCGATCATCCATCCCCATTTAGTCCCTTCCCTCAATCCCTCGCTGCATCCTCAAACCCCTCTGCCCATTTTCCTTCCTTCACCCTCTAAAATGTCCTGCCCCTGCCAGCAAACATTTGCATGTCTAATGTTTTTTACAAGAATACTTTGATTGCATTCCCCCAAAATTAAAAACAAAAAACACAAAAAACCCCACCAGATTTTAGCAATATGCCTTCTGATCTTTTCCAGATTTCTGCCCATAGTAGGACTCAAACTAACACTGGTTGGGTGTATAAGGTTAAAAGGTACTGCTTAGTCTGTTGAGCCCATCCAGCTGGTGTGGAACATTGAAGACTAACAGTCCTGTTAACTCCTCTGTCTGCACATGCTCAGTGTAATACAATTGGCATACCACCAAGCACTTCAAAGGCTACTGCTCCAAACAGATAAAGTCTTTGGCTAATAATTAGTAATTTGATTTTCCCCAGTGGTCTGTTGGATGGCATGCACTCTGGCTTGGTAACTCTCAACTGTTTGAGCTCCAGCTGTAAGGATCTCAGTCCTGCTTTGATCTCTATTTGTGATCAAAAATTTGTTGCCAGAATATGTGACTATAAGTTAAACTGGTTTTTGTCGTTTTTTGGAGTGGGGGGGTGTATTTCAGGAATCCCTTCTTCAAATGGCCCCAAATTTGGATCACTGACCAAACCTGATCCCTCATGAGGCACACAAAATTTCAAGGCAATCTGAAAAAATAACAGGAGTACTTGTGACACCTTAGAGACTAACAAATTTATTGGAGCATAAGCTTTCGTGGGCTACAACCCACTTCTTGGGTTGTAGCCCACGAAAGCTTATGCTCCAATAAATTTGTTAGTCTCTAAGGTGCCACAAGTACTCCTGTTATTTTTGCGGATACAGACTAACACGGCTGCTACTCTGAAAGGCAATCTGAGAAACCATATTGCTTTTTAGAGCTCGTAGAACAGTTGAGCTTTCAACAGAAAGCTGTCTTAACCTTAACTTAGCAGAAGTGCCATTCCAGTATAATTTAGAGTAACTAGCTTCCACAAGGCAATTGCCTGTCTCTTATGCAATAATCAGAGCTCTGATCCTTCTGTTCCAAAAGAGACCTTTCTTGCTGAGTGTTCATCCTGGTCTTTATTTTGAGAAAAGGACTTGGAAATAGCACTGATACCTGGGGATTTACGGGAGTTTTCATAGGGAATTATGGGAATTGTACTGTGCTCATAGAAGTCCTTTTGAAGTCTCCCACAAGCCACTGCTTCAGGGAGCAGTGTTAGGAACTGTGGGGCTAGGTACTCAGGGAGCAGTGCAACTGCAACAGAGTAGTACAGCGCAAGCATGGACATGAGGCAAAGCTGCAACCAGAATAGCATGGCTAGTGTGGGCTCAGTGCACCAGTGGCACCTAAGGTAGCATTAGCCTGCAAATTCATCTACCAATGTTTTTTTCTATGATTAGATCCTGTGATTATAAACACTAACTAGATGAAAAATTGAAGTGAGACCCCCTACTTAGCTACAAGTACACTCAGTCAAGAGTAGTCTTGAGAGTGCTCCTTGTGCCTGAGCTGTTTTACGGGTACTCAGAGAACATGCCCGCACTTCACTGAAGGTCCTGCCATTGATTTGGAATACCCCAATAAAGTATACAAAGCATGGTCTGGTGCAGCTGCCTTGCACTGATCATATACCTGGAACATGATACACTAGGTTAATTTAGTAAGCTTGAATTGGGTTGAGGATACACTTATGTTAATTGTAGTCTCACAGTTTTTGAGTGGGTCAGGGCTTGTTTACAGGGTGGGGTAATGTGCTCGGGGAGATGGGGGGGATGTCTGCCTTCTAAAGCACACAAATGTGTTGTGCATTAATTGGCCTGTGTAGACCCTGCTGGTGTGCACTAGTGGTTCCCTAGTTTGCTTTAACATAGTATTGTTTCAAACAGCACTGTGTTAAAGCACATCAGCAGGGCCTATAGGGACCAATTAATGTGCAACAGGTTAGTGTGCTTAGGCTATGTCTACACTACCACTTTTGTCAGTCAGGAGTGTGAAAAAACACACCCCTTACAGACATAAATTTCACCAACAAAAGCACCGGTGTGGACTGCGCTATTTTGGTGGGAGATGCTCTGCATAGGTTCAAAAAAGAACTAGATAAGTTCATGGAGGATAGGTCCATCAATGGCTATTAGCCAGGATGGGCAGGGATGGTGTCCCTAGCCTCTGTTTGCCAGAAGCTGGGAATGGGCAATGGGATGGATCACTTGATGATTACCTGTTCTGTTCATTCCCTCTGGGGCACCTGGCATTGGCCACTGTCTGAAGACAGGATATTGGGCTAGATGGACCTTTGTTCTGCCCCAATATGGCCATTCTTATGTTTTTATAGCATGTTGGAGATGGTTTAATTATGCTGGTGGGAGAGCCCTCTCATGTAGAAAAGTCCTATAATGCACTTTGCCAATCTGTAGTCATTTGGATTAAGGCAGGATCTGTTTCTAGCAATTCGTGTCCAGTCAGTGAAGTCAGGCTTCTTATTAGTCAACTAGGTTACTGCTATACTTGGATCTGATATAGAAGACAAATATTCGGATGTCCTCTCTATAATTATGACATTCCAATTTGTATGGCCTAAGCTCCCTTTGGCACTAGTATTACGATTTGGAAATTTAAAATTGGTGTCAGAATGAATCATGAGAAGCATGTTGGACAACTTCACTGGGATGTAGAGCCCCAGTTTCCTTAGGGATCAAATGGAATCTTTGAGACATAAGACTGTAAACCAGTTCAATGCCTGATAGTGCTATCCATTCAGTTGCTAAAATCTAATTATACCAGTATGATCTTGAACCTGTTGTTAAATTCTTTCTTACTTCTCACAATTTCTGCATTGTGACCTATTAAAAGACAAACTGCTGTTTATCAGATTATATGTGGTACACTAAAGGAACCTGAACTTGCCTTGACATAGAAGTATCTATTTCAGAGGGATTTTTTTTTTTTCAAATTCAGATAATGGCTTATCAAACCATAGTTGTAATAAGGTAGGAAGAAGTACTTGTGACTTCCTACTGGGGGGAGGGATAGCTCAGTGGTTTGAGCATTGGCCTGCTAAACCCAGGGTTGTGAGTTCAATCCTTGAGGGGGCCATTTAGGGATCTGGGACAAAAATCTGTATGGGGATTGGTCCTGCTTTGAGCAGGGGGTTGGACTAGATGACCTCCTGAGGTCCCTTCCAACCCTGATATTCTGTGATTCTATGACAGCTGGTATTAGAGGGGTACAATAGTTGCTTTCAATTTTCCAGATTAAAGGAGTAGTACCACCAAGTAACTATATTACATGGGGCTTGCAGCTTCTTAATTAAATATTATAACTTTGTTAGGAGTAAAATAAATGTGTGGAGACTGTAGCAAGAATCTCGAGTAAAAGCAATTTCCTGTTTTTCTCTTTAAGTTCTTCAACTGCACCCATCCTTTTGTATCTAAATGCATTGGATGTTTATATATCATGAAATTATCAATGTGCTGTCCAGTCCATAATGGAATTTTTCAATAGAATTTTTCCCTATTGCCTTAATTATAGAATTCTTAATATGCATTTCACACTCCTATACAGTTTGAGCACTGTTAGGTCAGCTTGCATTGGTTCTTATTCTTTTTTGAGTAGATTTAGAGCTTTCTTTCTAGACCAGTAGTTAAGCAGATGATCTCCTTGAGGAGCCCATACCCGTGTTTAAATAAATTCATGGAAACCTTTCATAGCTTTTTCTTTTCATTTCCATGAAAGTAGTTGTAATATCTCCGTAGCTAAGAGATTAAGCCTACAAGAAGCTGTATACTTTTCATTATGGGAAAAATATTGATTTCACCTGCTTTTCTGCAATAATCAGGTAATTTTTGTGGGTTTCTTAAAACTTTACATTCAAAAGTACTACTGACTTATTGACATCTACAGAAGACTTTTTAAATATGCAGCTCTATTTTTGGTAAACTTCAGTTTCTGCTACAACTTCAATAGATGTTTCCCAGCTTTTTTTCTATCAGTACACTTGAGTAAACTGACATGCTTAGATTTATTTCCATAACTAAAATACAGTTCTCATGGGATTGTTACTTCATATTCTGCCTAGAGCATGTTCCCTCCCATAGGTTTTATTTTACTACATAGAACTTGAACTGCCGGTACCTGATCTCCCTGCAGCTTTTGACACAGTTTATTGTGCTCACCTCTTCTAAATCTTGTCCTCAGTTGGCTTTCACAATACTGTCCTGTGTGGGAGGGGGCTGTGGGTTGGGGTACAGGAGGGGGTGAGTGCTCTGGGGTGGGCTGGAGATGAGAGGTTCAGGGTGCGGGAGGGGGCTCTGGGCTGGGGCAGGGGGTTGGGATGCAAGGGGGAGTGAGGGCTCTGGGCTGGGGCCAGGGATGAGGGGTTTGGGGTGCAATTGGGGACTCCAGGTTTGGGGGGCTTAGGGCTGGGGCAGGAGGTTGAGGTGCAGGGGGGGTGAAGGCTCTGGGCTGGGGGGGCGCTGGGGATGAGGGCTTTGGGGTGCAGGAGGGGGCTCCAGGTTTGGGGGGGCTGAAGGCTGGGGCAGAGGGTTGGGGTGCGGGCTTACCTCGCGCGGCTCCCAGTCAGCGGTGCAGCACGGCTAAGGCAGGTTCCCTGCCTGTCCTGACACCATGTATGCGCGCTGGAAGCGGCCACCAGGTCTGATGCTAGTAGGCAGGGGGGAGACAGAGGGGACAGGAAGCTGGGAGTAGAAGTTGTATTACCTCTGTATTTGGGACTAGTGTGACTGCTGCTGGAATATTATGTCCAGTTTGGTGTCTACAGTTCAAGAAGGATGTTGATAATTTGGAGAGGATTCAGAGAAGAGCCATGAGAATGATTAAATAATTAGAAAACATGCCTTATAGTGATAGACTTAAGGAGCTCAATCTATTTAGCTTAACAAAGAGATGGTTAAGGGGTGACTTGATTATAGTCTATAAGTACCTGCAAGGGGAACATGTATTTAATAATGGGCTCTTCAGTCTAGCAGAGAAAAGTATAACACAATCCGATGGCTGGAAGTTGTAGCTAGACAAATTCAGATCGGAAGTCAAGCGTAAATGTTTAACAGTGAGGGTAATTAACCATTGGAATAATTTACTAAGGGTCATGGTGAATTTTCCATCACTGACAATTTTTAAATCATGATTGGATGTGTTTCTAAAAGCTATGCTCTAGGACAGTGGTTCCCAAACTGGGGTTCACGAAATGTTACAGGGGGTTCTTGGGAAAAAATTCCCTAACGGCGGACAGAGCTGTCCCTGGGCAGCACGGGGCCAGCAGCCTGGAGCCCCTGGACTTCCAAGAGCTAAGCAGATCAAAGCAAGCATATCTAGCACACTAAGGAGATTTAAACTTCAAGACTCTTTATAAGAAATGGAAAGGGAGGTGGATATTTTTTGCTGATTTTAAAATTAAATAGGCAGCTAGTATTGTTTTTAAAATTATTATGAAGAACAAGTTTAAGCTTTGTTGTAACGTGCGTTGTTTGCCGGGACTGCTCAAGACCTGAATGCTTGTGGAAGGAGGAACTCTTGGAGTTGGCTTCTTAAATACCTTTATGCTGTTTCACATCTGATACGCCTTGATGAAACATAGGAGCCTTGTCTTATAACAGGCTTATTCAAAGTGATACAAGCGACGAAAGTGAGATCTTGGAAGAGTGTTGCCATTTTCATGTAATAAAAATACTGTAATGATAAATAATAATTAATAATAAATAGTGTGTAATAAGCATGTCATAAAAACAAATGTTATATTTCCAAGATCACTGCTTTTATAATTTATACTCGGGTAAAGGAAAAAATCCCTGGAAATATTCATTTTTAGGAGGGGGTTCGCGAGACTTGACATTTTAGTGAAAGAGGTTCACAGGTTGTTAAAGTTTGGGAACCACTGCTCTAGGAATTATTTTGGGGAAGTTCTATGGCCTGTGTTATACAGAAGGTCAGACTAGATCAGGGGTCGGCAATCTTTCAGGAGTGGTGTGCCGAGTCTTCATTTATTCACTCTAATTTAAGGTTTTGAGTGCCAGTAATGCATTTTAACGTTTTTAGAAGGTCTCTTTCTATAAGTCTATAATATATAACTAAACTATTATTGTATGTAAAGTAAATAATTTTTTTTAAATGTTTAAGAAGCTTCATTTAAAATTAAAATGCAGAGCCCCCTGGACTGGTGGCCAGGACCCAGGCATTGTGAGTGCCACTGAAAATCAGCTCGTGTGCCGCCTTCAGCACGCTTGCCGTAGGTTGCCTACCCCTGGACTAGATGATCACAGTGGTCCCTTCTGGCCTTGGAATCTATGGAAATTGGCTGAAGCATGTTGACAAAGTGGCAAAGAGCTTGTGATATTTATTAAGGCGACAATGTCTTTACATTTACAGTGATTATGCCCAGGGAAGGGATGTATCAGATATTAAACTGAATGGTGGTAGTACACAGTTCATGGCAATCAGAGCTGTGATTAGAGCACAAGAGTCCTTTGTTCTCTGTCCTATGCTGTGCTGCTTCAGATTCTGTTGAGCTGCCCTTTCTTATGGGCAGAGTGTGTGCAAGCTGCTCCGCTGTCTAGAAGAGAATTATAGCAGCTGTAGCTGTAGTGCTGCCAGTGGTTCCTCCACCCCTAACGACCACTGATCTGAGGCCCTCAACTCAAAAAACAGAACAAAACAAAAACCTTGCCAATGCCGTTACGTTTACAGAACTAGAAGACTGCTCTAGTGAATAGTATGAATCATCTGTAAGGATACCATATAGTCACGGAGGTGATGGATTCTGTGACTTTAATGAACGTCTGTGACTTCTTCGGCTTCAGCTCCTGCAGCTGGGGCTGTCAGCCCTTGCGGTGGGCAGCCCTCTCAAATCCCCCACCCCACCCGTTATTTTTAATAAAAGTTACAGACGGGTTGCAGGCTTCTGTGAAGTTTTGTTTATTGCCCGCGACCTGTTTGGGACTTTTTCTAAAAATAATCGTGACAAAATCTTAACCTTAATCACCGTCACCTTTAGGAAGAATCAGGGATAAACTCTTAACCCCAGCTAGAGTATAGAAACGCACATTTTAACTTGCATTTATTTCTTTCACAAGGAAAAGGGTTTAGTCTTTTTTTTTTTTTTTTTTCTTCCCCTAAAGCCCTTATTTTCTCAGCCCGTATCTGCAGGGCTTGCAAGCCTCAAATCTTGTCTCTAAACATAGAATCTTTGCTCAGGAATTAACTTATTTAGACTTACATTAATGTTTATGTAATAGCTTGTCACTATCACCTGAATTGTCAGTCTCCACAGCATCAAGTTGTGATGTCGCAAGATTGATATTAGATGGAGAGCAACTTTGATCTCATAGGTCTTTCCTTTTGTAATTGTAGGATTAATCTACTGACAGTGATTATGCCCAGAGAAGGCATGTATCAGATATTAAACTGAATGGTGGTGGTACACAGGTCATGGCCATATGAGACACATTCCTTTATGATCTTTCATCTGGTAGAGAAATATAGTATCTCTTAGTTCCTTCATCTGTAAGTTTAAACCAGTCCACCAGGATGCTGAACTTTTAGTAAATGAAATGTAAGCTTTAACTTCCAGTATTCGGGTATTAATTAAAATTAAACATTGAGTAGAATCATGAACAAAATAATTCAGGAGACCAAAAGAGCTCCTAAAATAGAATATAAAATGGTCCAAGTAGTACTTAGCTGCAAAAAGAACCCTCTTTTGGTATTGCCAACTGAGCATTTAGAATCTCAGAAACTAGCAGAACAGTCGAATCAGTTTTTGTATTCTGTCTCTATTTTGCAGTATACCCGTTTATGTAAATGTGGTAAATAACATCACTTCATAGGAAAGGGAGCTAGTACTCCTTTCCCCCCCGATTTATGAAAAACTGGTAGATAACACTATGATGCTTAGCCTATTGGATATGAAAAAACAATTAAAACATCTCTTAGGGAGAAGTGGCTTAAAGCATGCTTTAAAAAAAAATGGTCTGCACATTCATTAGTTAGGGTCTTTTGTACCCTTCCCTTCCTCCCCCAAATCAAGTCTCTTCAGAAGGTCCACATAGGGAATGTCAATTTCTTTGTAAAGTTCATCAGCTCTATTCAACCAAGTTTTTAAACCTTGGCTGAGGAAAAGTCAGTTAATTTTTCTCTTCTGCTAGAGCTATGGAAAGTAATTACTGTGTTGCTGATGTAATTGGCCCAAAGGAAATAAGAATTTTTGACCATCTGTTTTGTATAGAAGAGTGGCTAACTTAGCTGTCATATGTTCCTAAACTACAATACGTAAGTTGGAATCCTGTTTAGTTGGAATTTAAAGGCTATCATTAGATAAATAGTTGATGGTAATGCAAGTCCTTATTCTGTTGTTTATTTCTGTGCGCATGTATTTAGAGCTCTTGCAGCAGCAAAAGCTAGAGTTAAGGTTGCAAGTTGGCTTCTATCGATATCCTGTAATTCATAACTTTCTCTTTTCTTTAGGGCTAAAACTTTCAAAGTTTGGATTTACCCTAAAGAGGAGATGATGATGTCTGATTTAAATCTCACTCTTTGGGGTACATGGCTGGGAAATATCATTTTCCCTTAAGAATTTTTTTGCGGGGGGGGGGGGGGGGAATACTCAGATGGCTGAACTTAAAAATTCAAACGTGTGGTTAGTCCTCAGTGAAGACTAGTTCCAGCTTTGGTTCAGAAAGAGAGCGTTAAGATTGGTTTATATGAAAGCATAACTGAACATTGTTTTACGTGAAAGGGCACTACAATATTTTATACTTTAGCTATTTACCTTTGGTACCATGGTGCCCAACTTTGTAGCCTCACTACTTGGTTATTCCTGTGGTTACCAGTTGCTGCAGCTTAATGTGTGCAGATGTATAAAAGCAGCTCCATATCTCCTTGATGCTTTCTTTCCTTTCTCTTAAAGTTAATGCCACTTTAAGGCCAAAACCATAAATGCATAAATCAGGATTTCCATATCACAATTAATATGCCCACATTACTAAACCTGGTCTGAAGATTTATTTTAAAGAAAAAAAATCTCTGGCAAATGTGTTTTTGGTTTTTAGAAGACTTGAAAATTTGACCTGGTTATAAAATGGCATAATTTGTATGCAATTCTTTGTACACTAAGTTGGTATAAAAAGTAACAATGCCTCTGATTTTCAGATAACAGTAGAAATTGGTGGGCGCTATAGGTGCTTAGCATATCTGAAAAGCAAATCCAGTATATCTGTATGTTATCAACTGAGCTTCTACTATGTAATATGAATTTAACTTTCTATGCTACAGACTTTTTCTGGCATTGCTATGTTGGTCATGGGTGTGAAGAGGTGTGATCTTGGACTAACACAGCTGTGCTGGCAAATGCCCCTAGAGTAGACACAGCTATACTGGGAAAACTGCACTTTTGCCAGTATAGCTCATCTTGCTTGGAGGGTGGGAATGGGGTTGGGGTTGGAAAAAAGCAATAGAAGTACAGTTTTGCTGGTATAAGCCACGTCTACACTAGGAGGACTTTGATAGTGTAGTTAGCAAAGCACTCCTAGTGTAGATCTGGCCTAGGTTTGTCAGATACCTCTTTTACACCACTTCAAGGGGCAACGTAAGTACTTACCACAATTTTTAAAAATTCTTCCTGCTTATTTTTTTGGAAGCTAGATAACTTTCCTCAGCTTTATTTGTATGTTGGTTGTGATTGTAGTGGCTGTGCTCTTGGGTATTGGATGATTCTCTTTCTTTGGAGTATTTGGAAGAGGGTTGGTGAGAAGAACACCACATTGATTTTATGAATGAACAAAGTAAATGTGCAGTTTGTCTACCAATGTTGATGTGTGCTCCCCTTTTGGTAGCTGAGAACAAAAATTGCATAGTACCTAGTATTTTCTTAAAATGCCCTCTTACCTAACATCATATAATTTTTCCTCTCTTAGGTTATATACGTCACCAAAGAAGAAACTGACTCCAGTGCAGAAATCTGTTAGTCCATTAGTTTGGTGCAGGCAGGTACTCGATTATCCAAGTCCTGATATTGAATGTGCTAAAAAATCACTGATCCACAGGCTTGAACAGATAATGTCAGGTGAGTTCATGCATCAGCACATGTGTTGACGTTGTGTTTTACATTTTAACATCAAACCTTGTTTTAGAATAAATATACATTATCTATATTCTGCCAGTGATTTGAGGGTTGGAGGAGTTTCTTCAATCTTAAGATTTTGTTACATTTCTCAGATGGCAATTCACTCTACCTATGTTTTGGGCCAGATAAATAGAAGAAAGGAGGAAGCAATAGACCATGTGAATCAGGGCCGGCTCTGGCTTTTTTGCTGCCCCAGGCAAAAAAGCCTCCCGCCGCCCCCCGGCGGGGAGCGTGGCAGGGGAGGGCGGCGAGCCCGGCCGGGGCCCCGCTCTCCCCGGCCGGCCGGAGCGCCGGGGGAGGGCGGCAGTTCCGCTGCGGCTCCGCTCTCCCCGGGTGAGCGCCGCCCCCCTCCAGGTGCCGCCCCAAGCACGTGCTTGGTAGGCTGCTGCCTGGAGCCGGCCCTGATGTGAATCATGATTCCCGTAGTTTATGCCTCCTGAGTAGTGATATTTTGGCCAGTTTCTGCTTCCTCTCAAGCCATAAATCTTTTTTTTTTTTTTTAAAGTCCAGCTGCTTAATCTGGAATTTGTCTGCTGCCTTAGTTAGAAGTCTAAACTCTTGATGGGAGAACAAAACTATCTGGCTGATAAACTCTGTGCATTTGCCCTTATACATTTAGATATGTATTAGCTCTGTGCTAAATCAGCTGGGGATTTTTTGTTTTGTTTTTTGTTCTTGGCTAAGGAGATGGAGACTGAGGTTAGTTAATAGTTTTGGGACACTGAATGGATTTTTCAGTAGATTTGGGATCTTGGTTATTCCTTTCCAAGATGATAGAGACTAATGTCTTAAAGATATAATTGGCCCTGAGATAAAGGAGCCACTTAACACTCAAAACTGCAGCTAATGACTGAGTGCCTGGTCCTGTGAAATGCTGATGAGGTCCCCACTCACAACTCCTGTTGATGTCCTAGTGGGAGTTAGGTACTTAATACCTAGCTGCCTGATTCTGACTTTAGTTCTCTCTTCTTTGCCAAATAGCACTACCTTACCATAATCCTTGACACTTATTTGCAACCTTTAACTCTCTCCTAAACTCCTCCTTTCTCTTCTGTCTCCATGTGGGATTTTGCTGACTTTTAAATAAAGTATCAACAAGATCTACTGTTAGAAAGAAAGGTAGATCACAACCTTTCCTCCTGCCCCCTCAACTTCATCCCCTCCCACTTATGAAGTTTAAACTCTCCCCTCCCCCTCCCCCCCCAACCTTTCTTTTCACTGACTTCTTCAAATTAAAGTTCTTGTCTCTACCAACCTCAAAAAATCCTCATCCATTATTGCACCTGCCGCTCATCTCCTTCTGATTCTATATCTCTAAGCAGACTGAATGTGCCGTTCCCTAGAGTTGCCATGTTCCTCCTCTTGAACTCCACCCTGGATCCCCTCTACCCTGACTTCTGCTCTCTTGATTTCATTTTGACTTCTTTCTGGCTAAAATCTCAAGGGCCTGATTTTCATTTTGGCTTCTCTGCTGCATTTTACAATCAGGCACACCCTCCTTCCTGATATCAAGTCCTCTCTAGGCTTTTATGACTCCTTGTTTGCTTCCTACCCTTGAAGTTCTGATGTCTCTTGGTGGGCCATTGCCCTTGTCTCCCACTCTGAGACCTACAGAGCTTTTTCCTCAGCTGTCTGTTACCCTTTTATACCCTTTATCTGGGGCAGTCTGATGTGTCTGTTTTCAACTACCGTCTTAACACTAACTCACAAATCTACCTTTCCATTCTGGACAGTCTTTTTCCACTACATCCCACATTTCAGCCTCTCTCTCTGACATCTCCTTCTGAATGTGTTGCTGTTAACTTAAACTTTGTGACAAAAAATAACTTTCCTCAGTTCTCCGCATTCTGTCACTTTAGACTATACTACCATTATCCCCATTACTGTCTTTAATATGAAAGTCTTGTTTCACCCCTCCCTCTTTCCTGCCCTTCACATATACTATCTTGCTTTTTAGCTCAAATATTCATCTTAACAATTTAGGAAAACTATTTCTTGTTAATTTAGTGCATATCTTGTGGAAGGCCTCCTAGACTGAAATACAAAGATTAGACTGAAATTCTGAACACTGAATTGTGCCCAGATATCACTGGGATCTCTGAACTTGTGCTTTTGCATATCATGGATCCAAATTCAAGGAGTTTGCAAGAAACTACACATTTCAGTTAAACTGAATGTAGAGGGCTAAATTCAGCCCTGGAATAAGCAACCACAATTCCATTGTCCAGGTCTTGAAAATCCCCCTTGCCAGTGCTAAGCAGTTTTCCTGTGAAAGTACCATCAGCTACTACAGAATTTAAGCTTTCATTTAAAAACATAAAATTCTAGCCCTGCTTGTGTGCATGAACCTTCCAAATATGAAACAAGCATTAAACCTAGAAGTGTTGTCTTGCTAAGTACACAGCCAGGCAGTTCTGCTGTTCAAGTCTTGCTGAGTTTAGGAGAGTGAAAACTAATCAGAACCCTGCAGGTAGCAGTGAAATTCAAAAGAATCATGTCAGTTTCACTTTGCTGATCGGGGGAACAATGAGCAGCAGTAGGGACTTGCACTAGAGCAGTGGTTTTCAACCTTTTTTTATTTGCGGATCCCTAAGAAATTTCCCTTTGAGGACCCCTTGGGAAATTTTAGACATAGTCCACGGACCCCTGGATTGAAAACCACTGCACTAGAGCTATTCACTGGAGAGCATTGCTTAAAAATAGAAACTGGAAGAGTTACAGTAATGAAGACACTTACCCTTCAGCTAAGCCAGAAAGTGACTGAGCAGTAGGATAGCAGAAAACTCCATCACAATGTGCAGGAATCTGGGAGAAGAATATGGCCTCTCCTCCCAGCCCACCTGGAGGTTCTTGAGTGGATAGGGAAAACATATGTTCCTCCCTCCAGCAGTCAAAGGGAAAATGGGGGTCATCAAATTTCAGGCAACTCCTAGTTCTAGAGGCTATAAAAGATGGAGAACCCCCTGAAGTAAGATTCAGGGAATCCCAGTACCTGCTCTTTTCTTAATAGCTAGAGTGGGCTTCCCTATTTTAGGCCTCTGTATGACTAATTGTAAAGCATTTAGATGCTATGTAATCTTGAATGTATTTATCCTCAAACATCCCTGTGAGGGATTATCTAATTCTAGGAGTACTTATGGCACCTTAGAGACTAACAAATTTATTAGAGCATAAGCTTTCGTGGGCTACAACCCACTTCTTCGGATGCATATAGAGTGAAACATATATTGAGGAGATATATATACACACATACAGAGAGCATGAACAGGTGGGAGTTGTCTTACCAACTCTGAGAGGCCAATTAAGTAAGAGGAAAAAAAACTTTTGAAGTGATAATCAAGATAGCTCAGTACAGACAGTTTGATAAGAAGCAAGTGTGAAAATACTTACAAGGGGAGATAGATTCAATGTTAGATTCAATAGATTCAGGCTCAGCCATTACAAACATTGAATCTATCTCCCCTTGTAAGTATTTTCACACTTGCTTCTTATCAAACTGTCTGTACTGAGCTATCTTGATTATCACTTCAAAAGTTTTTTTTTCTCTTACTTAATTGGCCTCTCAGAGTTGGTAAGACAACTCCCACCTGTTCATGCTCTCTGTATGTGTGTATATATATCTCCTCAATATATGTTTCACTCTATATGCATCCGAAGAAGTGGGTTGTAGCCCACGAAAGCTTATGCTCTAATAAATTTGTTAGTCTCTAAGGTGCCATAAGTACTCCTGTTCTTTTTGCGGATACAGACTAACACGGCTGCTACTCTGAAACCTATCTAATTCTACAAAGGGAACTGAGGCACGGACTAAGTGAGATTTGATCCTGGATCTCCCAAGTCCCAGGCTAGCATCTTAACGACTGGACCATTTTTGGTGTTGTCCTAGACATTGGGGTGTTCTTGTCTTATGTCTGTGGCTACTGGTATGTTCAGGTCCTGTGTATAGATGTCAACTGCTGTTGGGTTAGGCAGAAGAAAGATTAATATAATTTAGAAAAGTGTGGTAAATTTGAGGGGAGAGGAAAGGAAAAACAGGAAATGTAGGGAAATATGTGGGGAAGAATATTTTTGTATATGTATCTTAAAAAAAGAGAGAGAGATGGAGGGAGAGAAGGAAGAGGCACTGAAGACTCTATAGGAGATACCTATAAGAAAAGTGAATTAAATCAGGAAGGGGAAAAAATATAAACCTTCCCAAAAGATTAATGTAATAGTAATATTTTATCTTCCTGATTGCAGTCTCATTTTATATGTATGTGAAATTATAGGCAGGGCTGTTAGTACCACCTATTACTAATATTGCCCAACACTTCCCAAAACCTTAACTTTGCCACACTTTGATCTTAAATTTTCCATTCTGGGTGTCTGCCTCTAGCTAAAATTTTGAAATTTGGCATGGTGGTGGCCTTTGTATCAGGAATATGCTATTTGTTATCCCCATGAAAATCCAAGAATATTTGTTCAAGTTACATACCTTTGACAAATGTCAGTTCACATTTGCTAAATAGAGATTTTTCTGATTTTAGCAACTACAATCTCTGCAGATTCTATCCTCACTGAGCATACTTGAGCCCCTCACAGCTCCTAGTGCTTACTGGATTGTGCATGTTCCATCCCCACAGAGTAATTGAGCATGCTTCCTTCAGCGGAGGGTTATAGGGGCACAGCTGGAGGTTTCCTGTTCACAGCAATTCTGGGCTGGGGTAGGACCTGTCACTGGTACTGAGAGCAGGAAGCCTGTATCTCTTGTGTGCTCAGTGACCCCTTCTCTTCTCCCCCTCTGCCCCCCTTGCTGGCACCTTGGCAGCATGAAGGAGGAAGTTGGATTGAATGCAGAGGGGGACAAAAGCTGAACTAGGGAGACAGAAAGGATTAGATGGGGACAAGGAGTCTAAGACTGGGACTTGACAGGGAATTGGGGGAGAGACACTGGGACTGACTCGACAAAAAGACTGGGACAGGAGGCGGGGCTGGGGAGAAGAATTCTGGGAGCCGGTGTGGGAGGGAATGGTGACTGGGACTCTCTGGACGATGGGACTGGATTTAGGAGCCAGTGGAAGGGAAGAGAGACAGGTTTTACAAGGAGCTGGGATTAGAAACCAGTGTGGGAGAGGGAAGACAGATCTGACAAGGAGCTGAGGTGCGGTGGGGGAACTAGGATTGGCTGGGCAAAGTGATTAGGACAAGGAGCTAGGGACTGGAGAGTCTGAGGTTGGATCAGTGGCCTGGGGAAGGAGACTAGGACTGAGAACCAGAGGAGAGGGGGAGATAGATTGGACAAGAAGCCAGGAGTGGGAACTGGACTGGCTGAGCAAGGACTGGGGACATGGAGTTGGGACAGAAAGGGAAGCTTGGGACTCAGAGAGCCCAGCGAGGGAGACTTGGCTTGACTGAGCAGGGAGACTGGGATGAGACATTTGGAGGAGTGGAGTTGGTGACTGGGCAGGGGATTGTGACAATGAGCTAGTTGCGAGGAAGGGTCAGGGACTGGTTGCAGATAATGGGGCAGAAGAGTCTGTGTCCAGTAGAGCACACTCCCCTCCAGACCCTGGAATGGAACCCAAGGTTGCTGAATCTCACCATGCCTCTGCTGTCAGCAAATACCTGCGAAACTCACAGGTACAGTGGGTCTTATCTCCTTCTAGTCTAGTAGCAATGTTATGTGTCGTGGACCTAAGGGTTCTAACTCTGCTGATGATCCAGCTGGGGTCAATGTGGTGCCAAAAGATGGAATTATTAAAAATTCCATTTGCTTTTTAAAAAACCTAGGAAATTGCGCACACAGTATGTTTAAAGAACATTATAATAAAGTTTCAAAATCAAGAACTCAAAAGTTAGGAAATGCTAGAATTAAGGCTGCTTGTGGAACTTTAAATCAGCCCCCTTGGGCGCATGTAATTAAAGACTATCATAATACATGATTACATGTACCTGGCATGGACAACTTCTGCCCAAACAGTTCATTTGATCAAGTGATAAGCAACTGAAAATGGTTTTAAAATGGAAAGTGTTAAGCAGCCTCAGTAGGCAGTGCTACTAGCCCCACCTATACTATATAATATATATAATGTGAAATCGTCTATCCCTACATTGTGTATTAAACATATTGTGATTTTTTTTAAATTAAAAAATGGCTGGGGAGTCTTTGTGGTGTATGTTTCAAGGGTGTTTCACTGTTGGGTTTCTACATGACTGTAGTGCATGAGTGTCACCTGCTTGGTCGTCTCTCGTGAAACAGGGTTCTGGTTAAAGTATTCTGTCATTACTTTGCTCATAAAAATGGGTCATGCGGGTAGAGTGGAAAGGCTATCCAGGTGTCCTTGCATCATCATGTTCATATAAACCAAAACAGTCCTGGGTGGGATTAATTTAAGACTACTAAATGATTTCTTGAGCCTCTAAAACTAGGAAGTGAAACAGATTCTATTTTAAAAATCTTGAGTCAGTGCCTGATAACAGAATGCTGGCATCTATTTGCATTTATAAAAACCTGTTGCTTTTGCCTTTTTTTTGTTTGTTTGTTTGTTTGTTTGAAAAAATGTCCCAAAACAAAAAGGGGCAGGGAAGAGAGGTGGTATGGCAGTTTGGTGACAAGGGATGCAACTTAAATTGTGCTTTCACTGTGAAATCTTTGGGGCAGTCTGTCAGTTTTGTACAGTGCTGAGTATGTTGTCCATGCTTAAATATTTGGCATAAAAAGCAAGACTAGTATATAGTTCCTTATGTTGCACAAATCACTCTGGATATATGCATAACAACTATTACCATGTCACTCATGGAATGGAAAATCCATTTTTGAGTTAAGCATTGGACTTGTTTGGGGCCAGCTTTACACTTAATGACAGATTTTATTTCTGGTCAGTTTGAATTACTACTGAGGCTGCCAGAATAAGTTTGCCAGCCGTGATTTTCATTAAATTAAAAAGTTCTGGATTTCAGAAAGGTTGGCCATGATTCTGAAAACTGATCCATTAAAAAAAATTAGCTTAGGCATGAAATGCTAACGTACTTGAAAAAATCCTGTTGGGAACCTCATGATTTTTGCGAGAAGACGGGCGTAGATCAATTTGTTAATGTTACCTATCAAAAGTAGTTACTGTACATAGATTATGAATGTTTCCAAATGCAGACTTTTCTTTTCCTTGGGGAGACAGGGATGGGGAAAGACTATACATTGTTCTCGGGAATATTCTGAAAGTTCATGTGGAGCAGTATCGTTCATCCTGGATAAATTGTGACATGTATTAACAAGGAATTATAGGTGGGTCTGGTAGCACTGCTCATTAAGATGACCAGACACTTCCCATTATAAAAAACTGTTTTCATTGTAACAAGAATACTTGGCATTATATAGCACTTTATATGTTCAAACCACAGTTCCCAAGGCTTCATGTCAGTTGCAGCTTTGAGTGCTCAGCCCTTCTGCATATGAGACCTCAGGTCCTCAAGTCATGAACCAGAACATTGAGGAACACACTGTGAAAAGTTTTAAGTGACTTGCTCAGTATTGCCTAGGAACTCTGGCAGAGGTAACAGTAGAATCCAGATTCTCATTGTGGCATTCAGCTACTTTAGCCATGAGATCATCCTTTATCTTCCTGCAGCCCCGTTTTATTCACTGACACCTTCCAACTTCTACAGCCAATGAAGCAGGGGCCCTACAGAACAAGTTTCCTTCACTATCCAACCCTGAGTCATCTCCAGAGTAGGTTCATCCTGTACACCAGAGTTCCTCAGAGTGTGGGGCGTGGAGGACCATTCAGGTGGGGGGCACGGCTCGTGCCCAGCCCAACCCCTACAGGGGCTGTAGGGGGCCACCACCCAACTCCGCTCCTGGCCCTGGCCCCAGCTGCCAAGCCCGCACCCAGAGTCCCCTTCCCCTCTCCACGACCCTCCCCCTTCCCTGGCCCCAAGCTGCGGCCCCGCTCCTAACCATGGCCTGGGGGGGAGTGCAGACAGAGATAAGAGGGGGCATGACCCTGGAAATTTTGGTGACCACTGCTGTATATAGAATGAGAGATTCTGTGGAAAGAATAGTATGTGACTATGTAATTAAAGACTGTATCGTAATCCATATGCACAAGAAGGCCGAATTAAGATTGCACAGACACTCTTAATTTTGGCATTTCTTAATTTTTGAGCTCTTGATTTTGCAATCTTAACATTCTTTTAATATATCTTTGTGTGTATACAGTGTGTATATATATGTTATAATACAGAGCAGGCCTGTTTTTACTATTTTGGCCTTTTACAGATGAACGGGGGATTGGGTTCACCTTTTTTTTTTTTTTTTTTTTTACACACAAGTGGTGGGGACTGTTTCTTTTGGCATGAGGATCAAGGTTCAGTTGGAACATAAAGGAGATCAGTTTTTACACTTGGATCAGGGGAGATTCAATATCAAGAGAACTCTGGTCCATCTTATCAGAAGATTATCTGCTTAGAATTCCAGATCCTGTTCTAAATTAGATGCATTTTGTAATACAACTGCATTCGTTCTGTTCTAAACACTGTATTCTGTGAACTTGTATAATATTGATAATTCAGTTGTACTATGAGATAGAATACCTTCAATAGTCAAGGAGCTAGCTTTAATAAGGGAAGTCAAATTTGCCTTTTTTCCCTTGGAGTTTTCATTCATAGTGTAGTACAGGGGTTGGCAACCTATGGCACGTGTGCCAAAGATGGCATGCGAGCTGATTTTTAATGGCACGCTGCTGGCTGCCCGAGTCCTGAGGACACGCAGCCAGTGAGGGGCAGAGCCCGCGCTGCCCCAGAGAGGAGCCACTGCCTGGGGGCGTGGAGGGGCCCGCTCACCTGGGCCACCTTGGTATAGCTGGCCATGGTGGATTGGCGGCACGCCGGGGGAGCGGGTTCGCTGCCGGACCCGGTCCCGACTCCCGGCGGCAGTAAGCGGGGGCGGTGGAGGCAGGAGAGGCCGGTGGCGGTAGCAGCGCCGGCTGCTGAGCGTCCCCGGGAGGAGGCGCCCGGCTGCGGCCATGGATTGGTACTTGCTGGGAGGAGCGGAGAGCCCCGCGGCGCTGAACGCACAGTAGGTGCGGGCGGGCGGGAATCGGTGATGGCCAGATTGCCCTGGAGTGAGGAGCTCGCATACCGCGGGGTCATGCGCCGCCCGGAGCGGCTCCTCCAGACACAGCCAGAGGGGAGACTCTCGCCGGGGGGGCGCTAGTTGCGCTCGTGCGGTGCGCTGCGGGGCCCTGAGTGGGTGAGCCAGCTGGGGGCCGCAGGAGTGGGGGGAGCCCTCTGCCCTGACCCCCCCCTCACACACACCCAACCCTCTGCCCTGAGCCTTGACCCCCACCCAGCCCTCTGCCCTGAGCCCTGCAGTCCCGCACACCCCCCAGGCCTGTGGCCTGAGCCCTGCAGTCCCGCACGCCCCCCAGGCCCATGCCCTGAGCTCTGTGCCCCGCACACACCTCAGGCCCTTGCCCTGAGCCCTGTACCCCCCTCACACACACCCAGCCCTGACTCTGGCACCCCCACACATACCCAGTCCCCCCCCCGCCCTGACACCTGCACCCCGCTCACATGCCCCCAGCCCTCTGCCTTGACTCTTGCACCCCCCCACATACCCAGCACCCCCACACCCCATGCACCCCCCCATATCCTGACTCTTGCCCCCCCCACATCCCCACCCTGAGCACCAAACAGGAGCTCCTGCACCCCTCGCCCCAAATGGGAGCTGCCCACACCCAAATCTCCTGCCCCAACCCTGAGCTCCCTCCCTCATTCTAGCTCCTGGCCAGACCCTTCACCCCCAGCCCTGTGCTCAGTGCACTCCCACCCTCAGCTCAGTGCAGAGAGAGGAAGAGAATGGGCCAGAACCAGGGAGAAGGTAGGTACCCACTGTATGTGGGCAGGGCCGGGACCCCAGACCAGCAGCGGGCTGAGCGGGTCCGGCAGCCGGCATCCCGGCTGGCAGGAGCTGGCGGACGGAACCCCTGAGCGGCAGTGGGCTGTGGGGTCCCGGCCACCGGCCCCGCACAGCCCGCTGCCGGTCTGGGGTTCTGGCTGCCAGACCCTTGCCAGCCGAGGTCCCGGCCGCAGGCCCCGCTCAGGCCGCTGCCGGCCTAGGTGAACAGAACCCCAGACCAGCAGCGGGCTGAGCGGGCCGGCAGCGTAAGATCAACATTTTAATTTAATTTTAAATGAAGCTTCTTAAACATTTTGAAAACCTTGTTTATTTTACAATACAACAATAGTTTAGTTATATAATACATAGACTTATAGAGAGAGACCTTCTAAAAAACATTAAAATGTATTACCGGCACACGAAACCTTAAATCAGAGTGAATAAATGAAGACTCGGCACACCACTTCTGAAAGGTTGCCGACCCCTGGTGTAGTAAGATGAGTTAAGTTAGAAGATTAATTTCCTAATCAAAGTGTAATGCATGTATTAAACTACAAATAGACTACCCTTTTTAAGCGGACACACTTGAACAGGTATAATAGATCAATCTGAAGTAATCATAGCTGTGGGATGTTTACATCCTGTTTTTCAGTGACCTGAGATGTAGTGCTATCTAAGTAGTTAAGTATACTGTGAACTTAATCTGAAAACAATATACCCCGTATATACTCATTCATTAGCCCATTCGTTTATAAGCCGACCCCCCAAGATGGTTAGGTAAAAATAGCAAAAACTGTATGACTCTTTCATAAGCCGACCCTATATTTCAAGGGTTGGCAAACTTTGGCTCCCAGCCGTCAGGGTAAGCTGCTGGTGGGTCGGGATGTTTTGTTTACCTCGAGCATCTGCAGGCATGGAGCCCCGCAGCTCCCTGTGGCCCGCAGCTCCCATTGGCTGGGAACGGCGAACTGCGGCCACAGGGAGCTGAGGGGCTCCATGCCTGCAGACGCTCCAAGTAAACAAAACGACAGTGTATTAGATATTCAATTAAATGATTCCATAGAGTTTAAAATCATCTAATTTTGGTGTAGACCCGTTTATAAGCCAATCCACGCTCTTTGATGCATCACATTTTTACCAAAAATATTCGGCTTATGAACGAGTATATACGGTAACCTTGGAGCCACTCAAGATCCAAACTGAAAAAATTAGGCTAAAAAGCAGGGACATAAGAAATGTCCTAATAAGAACTGCTAGGTTGTGGAATAACCTTGCAACAGTAGAGGTGGAGCCCTATTGACTGGACAAAATATTAAAAACAATAGAAAATACACAGTAGTGAACAATCCTGCACTACTGGGAGAAAAACTCTATTGTACTCGTCCAAAATATACTGGTCCATTATAAGCTACAGCATGTTTAACAGCTAATGTAGGCTAACTATAGTGTGATAACTTTGATACATTAAACATTTATTTGCCCTCATGAGCAGAGAAAGTTTCTGAAGCAAGAATAATAGCTTATAAAATTTTGCTATTTGAACAGATATTGATCACAAATAAGCAACCATTTGACCTCTCTGAATGAGGCATTTCACCCCAAAGTATTACATTCCTCTTACACCAACATACAAAACCCAGAGGAAGTAACGCTGGCAGCAAGGACAGTTTACTCTTAATTAAACAATGTTTCAGTGTAAATTTTGCTGCTGTAGCAGTGCACTTCAATTATTTCAATAAAGAATCTGTCACGTACCCCTGGTTATATTGTTTCTGATCCCGAGGTAGAATAGTAGTATATCTTCACCATTCAGCTTTATCTGAAGCTTTTTCTTTTGTGCAAAATAAATAAATATTCAGATAGACTTGAGCAATACTAAGAACGGTGTTTTGTTTAGGGTTTTTTGTTTTTTTTACAGTAAAACATCTGGGAGTTAACATGTTAGTTTTTTAGGTATACAGGGTGCTGTGAAACTCTGGAGACCTCATTTGAATAATTGTGAATCATCTTGCTTGTCAGCCAAACTATTTGCACTTTTATGATCTCTCGAGATTTTAGTGACACTTGTGTCACCACAGCCTTATTTTGTCATTCTTCTATAGCACGAAGGTACTTTAAGCCTCAGGTAGGGTAGAGATCTTCATGGATGACAATTTAGTGGCAGTTCTGTAGTATGGGTCATGCAAATACTACTTTTTAAAATATTTTGTGTACACTTCCGAAGTGTTTTGAATTGTAGTCAAGTCACTTTGAATCCTAGACAAAGGTAGACTTGATTGAAGAATTTTCCCTTTAGATCAGATGATGATATTGTGTTTAAGAAGTAATGACACCACTAGGGGAGACAAAGAGCTGTGGTGTCTCAATGTGCATACAGTTTGCAACTGTACATCTTTCATCATACCCAGATGGTTTCATTAATATACTATCCAAGTGACTAGCTAAGGCAGGGATGGGCAAACTATGGCCCGGGGGCTGCATCTGGCCTTCCAGACATTTTAATCCAGCCCTCGAGCTCCCGCTGGGTAGTGGGGCTTGCCCTGCTCCAGTGCTCCAGCCAGGGAGTGGGGTCGGGGGCTTGCCCCGCTCCGCACGGCTCCTGGAAGCAGCAGCATGTCCCCCCTCCGGCTCCTATGCGGAGGGGCAGCCAGGAGGCTCTGCACGCTGCCCCTGCAGCTCCCATGGCGAGGAACTGCGGCCAATGGGAGCTGCAGGGGCAGCGCCTGTGGATGGGGCAGGCGCAGAGCTGTCTGGCTGCGCCTCCACGTAGGAGCTGGATGGGGGACATGCTGCTGCTTCTGGGAGCTGCTTGAGGTAAGTGCCACCCGAAGCCTGCACCCCTGACCCCCTTCCGCGCCCCAGCCCCCTGCCCCAGCCCTGATCCCCCTGCTGCCCTCGAACCCCTCGGTCCCAGCCCAGAGCACACTCCTCACTCCCAACCCCTCATCCCCAGAGCCTGCACCCCCAGCTGGAGCCTGCACGCACCCCCGCACCCCAACCCCCAATTTTGTGAGCATTCATGACCTGCCATACAATTTCCATACCCAGATGTGACCCTCGGGCCAAAAAGTTTGCCCACCCCTGAGCTAAGGGCTTGTATAAGAGTTAGCTGGATGAGGCTCAACTAGAATGAGAATAGAAGGTTATTCTGGTAGGCTGCCATTGACTCCTTTGTCTGAGGTATCCTATTACTCACTTTACATCTGAAGGTCGTCTTATATACGTACAACTGGTTTTTTGGATGTTGAGGGCAACAGCTGTAGAGCAATGACCAAGAGCGCTTTTCCTGTTTGTACTTTGGAAAGAAAAAGGTCACAATTTTCTTGTCATTGCGAGCATGTTTTGGCAGTCAGAACTTTGTCCTTCCCAAGTGCATCATGAATTGTGTATGGTTGCTTCAGAAGCCTGCTCAACTAGTACCAAATGCAGTTGCCCTCTTGCTTAGCAGCCCTCTTTGCATGGATATCTGCAGTGGCTTCCATTTTGCTTGTGTGCAATTCAAGTTGGTTCACCTTAACGTTTTCTGTCCTGAGTACCTTAGAGACTGCTTTTATATTTGTTACTATGGCAGTTAACAATAGCCAAGGTGCTTGAGCCTGTCCTGTAAAAAGGGGGAAGCCTAGAGTCTGGTATTTTATGGAGGAGTTTGCTTCACTTTTCCTTTCCACCCCCACAGTCTGAGCTATAGGGCACTCTACAAGGCTTATCTACTGGTCTTTAGAAGCGGAGGTGAGTTAAGTGGTGTGGATTTAGTCCTATTGAGTTGGGTGAGGAAAACTTGTTAGGGTTATTGTTCTCTCATTTTTTGGGTGTATTTTTTATGATTGTATGTGTCTGGAACCTAAGATAGGCACTTCTTGTAAACCTAAAAACACAATGTTTTTCTGGTGACTGAATTGTTTTACTTGAATTGCCTAGTAACATAATCATGTTGAATTACTTTAAATACTACTGTATCTATGTTGATCTTCACCAATTCCTTCAATGTGGCTTTTTCCCCCCTTTTCATACAGTCCTCAAGAGACCGAGTTTGTACAGTAATCCTTTCAGTGCGGTCAGTTACACAAGCCCTTATAGTCCAAATGCTAGCAGCCCCTACAGCAGTGGTTTCAACTCGCCTTCCTCAACACCAGTGAAACCCCCTTTAGTGAAACAGCTCGTATTTCCTGGTAGCTCAGGTAAGTTTCTGTTCTAAAAACATTGTGTGCTCTTGAGTTGTGGGTTGGACTAGCAAGGAGTTAAAGCTTATGTGGATAAGAAAAGATAATATACACTACTAACAACTTGAGTTTCAGTAGGAAGCCTGCATCATATGTAAGATACTAACTTTATAGGAAAAGTATTTGGCCGGCTTATTTTGGCATGAGGTATAGTTATGCTGTTTCCCTCTGGGTCTTTTCTGTACTAGTCAAGTACCGTTACATGGACAAATAATGCATGTAACTTAATTGTATGGATATGAGTCATATTGCATTTATTAAAAGGTTTGGTACAGCTTTTTGGAATATATGTTTATAATGGTTATCTGCACTAATATGGCTGCAAAGCCTACAATTCTCTTATGCACTGAGGCACTGGTATAGCCAGCATCAGTGCAGGTGGTGTAGAATCTTGTGGTACCAACAACCATACAATCTTGGTGTGAAGTAAGAGTGTGTGTGTGTGTGTGTGTGTGTGTATGAAAGGTATGTCGTGAAACTGCAGTCTGACACACATACAATAACCTTTGACAGTTTTTTGCCTTTATCTTTGGCTTTTTGACTGTCAGTTTCTCTGGGACATCAGCAGACCTATTGGAGAATGGGGAAGGCATCGGAAATGTGAAAGACTTTCTAGCAGCTTGTACAGTTCTGCAAATGTTGATTAATAGAACAACTTTAAACAAATAGTATTGGTTACTGGATGTATACAAAAATATTTTTTACCTAAGTTACATAAGTATTAAATTCCAGTTACATATTTAAGATTGTAAGTTAACACGTTGTTTATGCAGTTATCAGCAAATCTCTTGAAGTTTACCTCTTGAAAATAAACTCTCTTGAAGTTTATAAATTCATAGATTCTAAGGCCAGCAAGGACCCCTGTAATAATGTAGTGTGCTCTCCTGTATAACACAGGCCATAGGACTTCCCCAAAATAATTCTGGTTTAAACTAGAGCACATCTTTTAGAAAAACATCCAATTTTGTGGAGAATCCACCACAATGCTTGAAAATGGTTTCAATGGTTAATTACCCTCACTGTTTTTTAAAAAGCCTTATTCCCTGTCTGAATTTGTCTAGTGAATTAGTTGTTTTGCTAGATAGTGGGACATCCAGCCTTTCATCCACTAGTAGCCACCGAACTACTATGAAAAACTAGTAGCTACTGAGCAATTGAAATACACTGCAGTGTATTTTGTGGGTTTTACTTTAAGTTCTTTATTCTTGTACAGGTCATTTTAAAAGTTCAGCAGATAGAAATCCTTCACTAAGCCCACAGTCCTCTATAGACAGTGAATTAAGTGCTTCAGAAATGGATGAAGACTCTATTGGATCAAATTACAAGCTAACTAATGTCTCAGATGTGCAAATTCTAGCTCGGATGCAGGAGGAAAGTAAGTATTTTGCATACTGAAAGGCAACTCTTCTTTGATTACATAATTCCTTTAAACTTCAGCTGCAGACATTTTTAACTTTCTTACGCAGCAATGGGGGAAAGAATGGTAGAGGAGCGAGCAGGAGTTGCTGAGACTTATCAAATAGATGGCCCTAATGGTAAAGTTAGAGCAATGAACTACTACATGGGAAAACCAGGTTTGAAATGGTCCCCCAAACTTGTACTTTGGGCCAGAAGTCCTTAAAAGGTGGGTGAGGCATTGCACACTAAGTTGTTGGAGGGGATGGGGATGGAAAATAGGTATAGGTTTTATGCAGTTCTGCAAACTTTGGCACTTTCTGTAACATGACTGGCTGATCCTTTTGCCTTCTGGTTAGAGGAGGATAAAGTTGCTGTAAGGAGTTGGATTTAGAGGTAAGGGGCAAAAGAAATACAGGCAGACAGGAGGGGCAAATTGATAGCCCGCAGTGGACTTTTTAAAAATGCTAGTTGGACTCACCTATTATCCTAAGTCCCTTCTTCAGGGGACAAGTACTGCTTTAGCATGCATCTGGCTTGGTGAGCTCAGTGCTCAAAGCCTGGAGAATAAATTCTTTTGTCCACAGAACAGGTACAGATGGGAAAAGCAGTCATGCACTTGATGTAGCCTTTTGTCCATTTTGTTTTTAGCTTCTGTGGAGATTGCCAAAGGTGCTAATTATCATGGTTACTAATCTACCAGAATAGTTCTCAAACTGTCTTGTGGCCCACTTGCTGGTGGTCTACGTATAGAGCTGGCTGATCACACAAGTCTTACTTCCAGTTGCTTATTGGTGCTGTTAGTAAGAAATACATTTAATATTCTTCCTAATATTATTTTTCTAGGTAAGTAATTGCTGTAGTTGTCAGTGTTCTGATGCAGATATGAGGGGGAGGTGAGCAACCAAAAATATAAGATGTGGTCCACACTATGGAAAAAAACAAGATTGAGGAACCCGTCACAGGAAAGGGACCGAGATCAGCTCCTTATTTCACATAGGCTACCAACTATCAGATAACTTTGTTGGTACAGATCTGGGATGAAATGGAATCCTCAAATAAGAGGAACTAGGATTTGCTAAATATGACTTTGAACTTGGGGTAGGTATTTGTATACACCATCTATATAGTATTATCCATTTCTAGTCTAAAATAATCTGTAAACAATGTTCTTACTGTTGTCAGGTCTCCGGCAGGAGTATGCAGCCACTACTTCTCGACGTAGTTCTGGTTCCTCTTGCAATTCTACAAGACGAGGTACGTTTAGTGATCAGGAACTTGATGCACAGAGCTTAGAGGATGAAGAAGACAGTACACATCATGCAGTGCATCCGGCTGTTAACAAGTTCTCACCATCGCCACGCAACTCACCATGGCCCTCACCAAAGCAGTCTCCCAGGAATTCTCCTCGTTCTCGATCACCTGCTCGAGGTCTGGAATATAACAGAGTGTCACCCCAGCCTATGATTAGCCGCTTACAGCAACCTCGTCTTTCGCTTCAAGGCCATCCTACGGATTTACAGACTAGCAATGTCAAAAGTGAAGGTAAAGAGCTTTGTCTCAAATGTGTGCACTGAGCACTAATGCAGTAGTATAGTGTTGTAAATAAATGTAGCGCTCAGTTTGCAATGTGAGTGATCAATAACTTGTGGCAAACCTGGTAAACCTAAGCTATCCGAAAAAAATACAAAGGCTCTTATATGGATACCAGTGAGACTGAGAGCTCTCACACTTGTATTTTTTTTACTTCAATCCAGTGACATGAGGGATTATATACCTATTTCCTGCATCTGACTAACTGTATTTCTTCTAAATCAGGATGGCCCAGTGAACAGCCACTCATCCTGATAAAACAGCTGTCCTCCCACTCCCATCTAAAGCACTTCTCACTTGGATGAACTCCAGCATTACTTGGGCTGGGGACATATGGAGCAGCTACTGAGTTCTGTCCTAATCCCTGCAGATCATAGAAGCTCCACAGGGACAAATAACCAAGGTGCTGCGATACTTTAGTGGATGTGGTATTAAAACCTAGCTAGAATGCCCAGAACAGGGAAATGCCATGTGTTGGGCAGGGAAGGTCTTTCCAGTCCTTCTATTCAACAAGTTGGCGGGGGTGTGAGTATGGGCATTCCCTGGAAGATGACCGTCTCAAACTATGGCCCTGTTAAATTGAGTCTAATGTACAGACAAAAGATACTTACTTAGGTTATGTCTACACTGTGCACCCTACAGCAGCGCAGCTGTGCCGCTGCAGCCACACTGCTGTAAGGTGCACAGTGTAGCCAGGAAAAAGCTCTCCCGGCGACAAAATAAAACTACCCCCAACAATGGGCAGTAGCATTGTCGACAGGAGAGTGGCTCCTGCTGACGAAGCGCTGTCCACACCGGTGCTTTTCGGCATTAAAACTTTTGGTGTTCAGGGGTGTGTTTGTTTTATTTTTTCACATCGCTGAGCGACAGAAGTTTTAACGATGAAAATGCCGGTGTAGACATGACCTTAGAAAGCTGTTAATTGTTTAAAATGCAGATTGGAAACCTATGTAAGAATATGCACTTTTGTGTAATGTGTTTAATGGCTTGGACTTTAGTTTTTGAATTTTAAAGATCCCATGGTGCTCTTTGCAAAAACACAAGTGTTAACCCTGGCATCTTGGCACAAATTCCATTCTGGATAATTGTGCCTACCTAAAACTATATGCAGTTTCCGTTAGATACAGTGTCTTGTCAAAATAAACTGTACTGTTAAGTAACGACCATGTTTCACCTCAGATGATTGCACTTCAGAAGTAGGTGGAATGAATCTTTCTTTTTTTTAATTTATATATAGATTGGAAACTGTGTAATTATATAATACTTTTTCAAAAACTGTTACTTAGGCATAAATTGATGGGAAAAATTACTATGGTCAAACATTGTGTAATATATAGCACAAAAAATCATGGGTTCACAATGCAGATAATCTTTAAGAGTTTCAAAATCAGCTATATTTCTGACTTGCACACAGCAAAATTGCTAAGTATTTGGGAAGAAAATACATGCAGAATATTTCATACATGAGGCATAAGAAAATAATTATGTAATCTGTAGAACAGTAGGATGGTCTAAATAGTATTTAGTTTTTAATTTGCAGTGCAGTTTTATACAGCAAAATTAATTTTCAGGTCAGTTTTTGAAGAACGTCAGTTATGTTGTCAGTCTTCTGCATCAGATTGTACGTTGTGTCTTTGTATTGTTTTTTTATACAGAAAAACTAAGGCGTAGTCTTCCAAACCTGTCCAGGACATCTAACATCCATGCTGAGTCTGTGAAAAACAGCAGAAGTGATTCAAATTTTCAAGTGCCAAATGGAGGAATACCTCGCATTCAACCTCAGGCTTCAGCCAGTAAGTATCTTTACAGTGATGTTGTAAACACATATTTTGGAATTAGATTGAAAGCGGTAGCATGTGTTTACAGTTTCATGGTAAAGAGAATAATTTCAGAAAGAACTACACATAACATTAGCCTTGATGTTTAGTCAAGTCTGAGATCAGGTTATATATAAATGCCAAATCTGACGGGGGAAAAAAACCCAGGTTGTTTCCAAGTTTAGCACTTCTCTTCCATTAAAATTATGTATGTGCCTACTATTGTCCAAGTTATTTTTCATAACTTCTTAATATTTTCCTCACCCTCTTGAAGTTTCCACAGAAACTTGAAATTGAAGAGATTTCCCCTCTTTTTCCCTTAATTGTGTGTGAGATTGCTTGTAATTGTTGAAATACGGCATTAGTGCTGTATTTTCCTCCGTAAAATAAAATGAATACTGGTGAAGAATTACATGAACTTTGAACTGATGAGAGAACATCAGTTGTTACTTGTATACAAAATATGACAGTCCCTTTTTTAAAATGATATATTTAATATTTTGTTATATTCTGGAACATGTCTTTAGTATACATACACTTAAGACTAGAGTATTGTGGAAACCATTTTTATTTACTATAATTAGAGAACTTGTACAGTGCTACTTTGTACTGTTGCATTTTCTTTTCAAGATTTTATGAAAACTAACTTTCTGGTTTTCTTCACCTTTTAATTATATTGCAGTACACAAAAATGAGGTAAATATGGTTTTTAAATGATGGTGAAAGCTGATCTGAAATTACATCTATTTGTCTTGTTTTGGCTCAGTCATTTATCTCTCTTCCTCTGCCCTATCAGATGGGTCTCTTCTTTGTAAGCCAGTGAAGTAATGAAATGCAGGATATCAAAAATGCAAAAATCCATGCTCAAATAGAGGATTCTTGCAAGTTTCAATACCTTTCAAGTAAAGGATGAAATGACTTTCAAATCCCCATTATGTGCACATACATTACTGTCAAGCAAAACCAACCTAATGCTCTGGGTTAGTTGTGGGAGGGTCATTAAGCTATGAACTGCAAGATTAGATTTTTATTCATATTGCAGGCCTCTCCTTAAAGGACTTACTACTTTAAAAAACAAAACAAAAGCAAATGTATTTTAAGGTGTAAGTCTAAGAGTTCTGTACCTGTATCTTTTTAATCTTCAAATATTCATTTACAATTGGATGCTTCTAGGATTATGTGATGACCATCTTTGTCTAAGCATTAAAGGTTTAATTTGTAGATTTTTAGTGTGTGAAATTCTAAAGGAAGGAAAACATGATCAAATGATTAAGGAAGAAAACATGAATTGTTATTTCAAGTTTGTTAGGCAATAAAACATTATTAGATACAAGCTTCTGAAATATGTGGTGTATATCCTTACTGGATTAATAGTTTGACTTAAAACTATTAAAGCAAGAAACTCAGTTGAACAACTACTTCCACTGTCAGACAAACTATATATAAAATCCCATTAAAGTGTATATTATCACCCTGGTCTACAGTAAGTTAAAAAACAATTTGATAGCAGCTCTCCTAATGGAATATTTCAGTGGTAGTTTTAATTGCTTAAGAACGTTGCATATTTGTAAGAATTTAAAACAAAAGGAGGGTTTTAGCAAACCCATATGGGTTACTTGGGGGCAAAAATACTAATATTGAGCAAACTTGAAGGAAAGACTATATAAAACTTCCTTGGCCAGGACACTTCCGATTGTTCACTATACAAGAGTTAAACTTTTCACAGCCTAGCTTGTACTGCTTAATCCTGCCATGAAGTCATAATATTGTGACTTCACGTTTAGCATGGTAATTAGACTGTAGGATCCAAAGTAGTGGATGCCCTTGTTTAAACAGTGTCATTAATTAACAGACAGATAAGAATTATGGAAATCATTAGGTGAATTTGTTATATCCAATACTTGAACATTTTTTCAAAGCACAAAAGTCCATGTAGATTAACTGGATTTATATAAATTGGATTTCATGAATAAAGCCCAGACTTTTACCTCTTACAGTTTCCTTGCTCTTGTTGATGTTAGATCCTTGCTACTGAATATACAAACCAATGTTGTTGTTTTTTAAAAGATTTAGAACGTGAAGTAAATCTATTTAGGATGGTCTTGTGTGTGTACATACAAACATCCAGTTTTAAGTATTGAGTTCCTGGAATTCTGATCATTTCTGTATTTGAACTTCCATTTTTTTCCCATTGAGTTTGTATTTAACTGTTTCACTTTGGACAAATGCCACTGTTAAATTGTTGCAAAGTTTGTCATGTTCTATGAATCTGTTTTCCTGTAGCAAGGACTTCTTGGGTTTTGAGATCCAAATCTTTCACCTGCTGGTCTTGCATGAGCTTAACCTTGCAAGGTTGCTACATTTCTATCTAAGGTCATTGCTTTTTCCTTGTCAAAGGCTGCTGTTCACTAGCTAATGTACATGCTCTGCTATGGCTGCATTACTGAATGTGCTGTGGATGCTGGCAATTGAAAATTAGTTGGGAATGCAGTAAGACCTCTAAATTGGCAACTACTCAGATGTGTGATATGTTGAACAGGCAACTTTAGAGATGTCTAAGTGTAAGTGGAAGAAATGTACTTCCAGACATGATCTTCCGTATGTGTAGTTGTACAGGGTATAAAGGCAGTTACTCTGATAAGTTCTTAACTGTAATCCAACTGAAAAATTATTTTCAAACAGTCTGATGCAGTCTAGTGTAAAGTCACCACTCAATCAGTCCATCTATAAGTAGTGTATTAGTTTCTATTTAAAACTGGCTAAATTACACATTCCTATTTGTAGCTATTTAAAACTCCCGAGTGATATGTAAAAAATCACTTTGTGAATGTAGATAAACTATTGAATGAGTGTCTCTTCTTACTAGGTCTTAACTATCCATATTGTAATACTTTAGTTCCATATATCAAAGAACAAGCTCTTGCAAATATCTTTTGGACTTTGGATTTTCAAATATTGTATAACTGCAGGAACAGAGTCACACATTCCTTTAGAGTTTGTCTCCCAAACCATGCAAACCTCTGAAAAGCTATTGGGAAAACTTTTAGGGGGAACTTCCAGATAGAGGACAGATACTTCTATTAAATCAAGTACATAATACATATCCTTGCGCTTATATCAGTGTATTAAAATTCAAATGTACTAGGTGAAATCCTAAAAGTGGAGTTAAACACACTTGGCTGTTGTTAATTCAGTGTGCAGCATCTACAGCTTAGTTGCCTACTTATCTTTTGATAAAGTGGCTGAAATCATAAATGGCTATGGTGAAGCTCTGTATAACGCACAGAGGATAAAAAGAAAAATCAAACATTCTGATGCAAACAATGGCCTACATTACTATAGTTTTTGTTGATTTGAAATATTGCTTTAAAACTATTTGTTAGAAATCTGCATTGCACTTCAAAAGTGTGCCATCTATGGCAGAGTACGTTTAATAGTATTCGTAGTATTTTACAAGTACCATAATTGTAGGTGTTAGCTTTAAAGTTCAACTTTATGTAACCAAAAGTGATAGAAATAGATGAAATATCTTAAATATTTGCATTGGATATTATATATTACATTCTGCATATTCACCTAAGGGAAACTGCTTGTTTCCTCAGCTTTGCTCCCCTCTAACGCCTGAAATTCTTTTCAGTGATACTAGTGCTGATAATTATGTAGTTAAATAATCTTCATGGAGTATATCAGAGAATTTGATCTGTAAATGGGACATCTGTTTTAAAATCTTACATATTGATCCACTAACCTCACTTGCAAATGAAATGTAAGTATCATGATAGAAAAAATCACTTAACTTCAATTGTAGTACTAGATCTTCATTCAAATCAGACAGTTAAGCAAGATCAGAGAATCAGCAAAATTAATGGGTGGCTTCCTTACCCAAATATAAATAGGTTGAATAGTATATTAGGACATGGGTTGGAAAAATAAATCTGCCTTTTAAATTCATTCTTGAGAAACTTTCTTCTGGAGCACACAAGAAGCTGCTGCTCTTGTCTTTGAGTGGTGTTATACAGCACAATGAGACTGAAAGTAAATGTGACTGAATCTATAAGAAACCAGTAGGCAGAGGCATAGGTAGACGTGATGGGCTAGTGGTCTGTTACAGTTTAATTCCTAGATATGATTGTTTGGAAGCTTTTGTTCATTTCTACAATTAAAACAGTTGTGTGCTTTGTGATAGCTTTTATCGCTTTTCTTGTGTGTGTAAATGGGAGTACATTGTATAAAAATGCTTTACAACCTAGAAATTAAGTTCAGCAAAGGATTCCCAGTGAGTTTGTACATCAGAAGTGGTGATGAAACCGTGTAGAGGTTGTGTATGTGTGTGTGAAGCTACACGCTTCTATCACAGAATGGGGTTCAGACTGGTTAGGCTCTAGCTGGTACAAAGTATCACCACTGTTCTTTGTAGTCATGAATTACAGAGCTAGCACCTTGTGTTATATTTGAGCACTTCATTATTTTTTACTATTTTATGAAAGAATAGCAATTCTGAGTAAACATTTTTTATTATAGCATTTAAGACCAAGACAAGAAGACACGTTAGCCAGCCATAAATTGAGATGAGGAAAATTATGCAATTTTCTGTTCTCTCCCTCCCTACTCAAAGAGCTATTGTAGATTTTGAAGTGGAAGAGGGCCCATGGAGATAATCTTACATTGATTGAATATGAATGATTGTAAAGTTGGAGGAGTTAAAAGTATTTAAAAAATGTTACTAAGGTGCTAATTTTCCCCCCCATCAAAGTGCCACCAATTCTGGTGTTTGACTTGATGGAGAGTGCTGTGGGGCTTGGTGGGCAGGACAGGCCTTGTATTCATATCTGTCCTCCATCAGGGGTTATGCCAAGGATGGTAACTGAGGTCTGATCTACACCATTTTAGTACTGGTATAACTGTCAGGTAGGTATGTGTTTCTCTGACGCCCCCCCAATAGTTACAGTGATACAATTCCTAGTGTGGATGCAGTTATACCAATGTAAAGTTGCTATATACTGGTATAGCTTATTCCCATTCCTATATTACTTATACTGGTATAAGAACTTTGGTATAACTGCCGTACACACTGGGGACATTATACCACTTCACACCAGTACACTGAAAATGGTGCAATTTTTGTGTGTAGACAACGCCTTAGGTTTCAGTAGAGGCTACTCCCAGCTAGTGAAGATTGCTGTGAGAGTATACTGAATCTCTGAATTCCTGGCATGTTCCTTCCTGCCAAGCATCTGCTGCTACTAGAACTTTGCTGGCTGGCTGTTGGCAAATGGAAGGTTACAGGGACCCTTTAAGGTACTAACACAGGGGCGAGCAGACTTTTTGGCCTGAGGGCCACATCAGGTTTTGTAAATTATATGGAGGGCCGGTTAGGGGAGGGGGTCATGGCCTGGCCCCCACCTCCTATCTGCCCCCCCCCCGGGACTCCTGCCCTATCCAACCCCCCCGTTCCCTGACGGCCCCTCTGGGACCCCTGCCCCATCCACACACACCCTTTCCCTGTCCCCTGACGGCCCCTGGACCCCTCCCAACCCCTCCTCTCATTACTGACATCCCCCTTCCCCCCGGAACTCCTGCCCTATCCAACCACCCCTTCTCCCTGTCCCCTGACTGCCCCTGGAATCCCTGCGTCTGACTACCCCCTGCCGCCCCATCCACCCCCCCTCCTTCCTGACTGCCCCCTGGGACTCCTGCCCCCATTCAACCTCCTGTTCCCCCACAACCACCATCCACACCCCCGCCCCCTGACCACCACCCTGAACTCCCCTGCCCTCTATCCAATCCCCCTGCTCCCTGCCCCCTTACCGCACTGCCTGGAGCACCGGTGGCTGGCGGTGCTACAGCCATCCCGCCCGGCTGGACTTGGGCCATGCTGCCGCCGCCGCCGCCACCAGTTAGGCTGGGCTCTTCAGCTGCGCTACCCCATGAGCTCACAGCCCTGCCACCCAGAGCATTGCGCCGGCAGCAGAGCGAGCGAGCTGAGGCTGCAGGGGAGGGGACAGCAGAGCAGGGGCCGGGGGCTAGACTCCCGGGCCAGGAGCTCGGGGGCCGGGCAGGACGGTCCCGCAGGCCGGATGTGGCCCGCGGGCCGTAGTTTGCCCACCCCTGCACTAACAGGACTAGTTTTTTTGCTGAAATCTATTCTTGCAGAAGCCAGCAAAGCCCAATAATTCTGGAACATATCTAAATTTGATGGCTGGCAATCCCGAATTTGATTGATTATTAGCTTGCATACATTTTTGTAAGTTTGAGGGGAAAGTCACCTTTTCTGAAAGTTTCTCTTTGCTTTAAAAGGAAAATTAACCTTGTTTTATCAAGTTAAATTTGACAGTCAGTCTTAATTTCCATCTTTACTTTATATCTAATCTTGCACTGAGATTGCTGTGGCATGTTAGCTGGTGGCTTGTTCTCCCTTTGGTGTGTGTGTTTTGCCTTCCTGGGTTTTTAGCCCTGCAACAAACTTCTTTACTATTAAGGAATTTGTGCATTTTGCACCACAAAGTTTTTGACACTGTCCCTTTACAACCTTTTAATGCAGCAAGCACCACTTTAAAACAGAACACTTCACTTCTTCTTATAGAGCCATAACAGCTTTTGAAAACTGTTATTCACTTTACTAGCTGCTTGTTCCCTGATGCTTCACAAGCAGATGTGGTTCTATATCCCAAGTGAATTCAGTTGTGTTGTCTTTCTAGACAAATATAACACTTCTTATCTTTCAACAGCTATGCAAAGGCAGAAAAAATTGCCTCGTGCTGCCTTCAAAACCAAACAGTTTCTTCAAACTCCATCTACAAAAGGAGGTAACTAACTTACAGCCTCTTACCAAGTTCCAGCAAAACTCCGAAAACTGTTCACCTGTGTTAAATCTTGTACCTTTAATTTAACAAATACAAACAATTACATGTAGAGACTAACAGTAAATTGAGTTTAATATATCAATATAGCACAATCATGTCTTGTCTGCTGTGGGCAGAAAGGTTTCTTGAGGGATGGATATTAACTTTGAGATATGATCCAAAGACTTATGACTTCAAACATAAGGAAAAAAAAAAAAAAGAGTTCTGGATTAGCAAAGCTGATTTCTGAAGCCATATTCATTAAGGCTGCTTTCATGAGATTAATTTTTAACACTGCGTTGTGTATTTTTTTAAAACTTCTCTTCTCCCTTTGCATTAGAAAAATGTCAACAATCATGACTGAAAAATTGTTGCCTTACATGTCAGCTAGAAATAGATGGTAGCAAGTTAGTTACTCCTGAAAAAGTTCAAGTGTAGCAGCAATTCTTAAGATGTGTTGCAAAAATAACAATAATTATACATTTTTAGTCAGAAAATAGTCTAGAAAATATTAGTATAGTGTCTCTGATTGTTTATGCTATTAATGGCTCAAGTACATTCTTGCCAGAAGAATCAAAATTTAAACTTAAATCGGACTGGACCAAACTTAATATCTGAGTCCTAATTAGTTGTTTTAAATTCTGGTGGGCTTGTACAAGACACTATCATCTCACTATGAAGGTATAACCAAAACATATAATTGTATGAGCTTTATTAAAATGCAGTTGGTTCTGTTGTCTCTATTAAAGTGCTGAAGATCCTAGTGCAAGACCATGCTTCACCTTAAAATTAAGTACATTAGTGAAGTTTCTATTGCAAAGTCACTTATTTTATATCAGTGTCTGGAATTTTTTCATACCAAATACTCAGTTGATCTTATAACATATCTCTGACAATTAATAGTCAATGCACAACTTAAAGCCACTAACAAGTTACGTCATTGTATGCAGGAAGTTTTACTGTCTTCTGCCTTCCCCTTATTAATAGCACTTTCATCAACCTAATAAAATAAAATTTGGTCCAGATTCTTGTGGTTAATCATAAATATGTCTGTAACTGATCTGTTCAGAACATTTCCTAGCAATATCAGGAATTTCACTCAATCTTGAGGATAACTAAAGAACTGAACTCTTTTTGCGAGGCCTCTTTAGTCAGTCACCTGGATTGGAATAAAACTGCCAATGTCTCCTGAACAAAAAATTTTAATGCAGTCTTTCTGGCTAGCCATTTCCTTTTAGTCCTAATTCTGGATACTTCCCAGATTTTCTAGAGAGAACTGGACAGAATACTTATCAATCTGGAAATGTTGGAACCTGTAGAGGAATTTAGTAGCTTCTCTTGCTTGGGGTTTGAAGTGGTTTCTTTTAATTAGACTGTCAAAAATAAAATTCTAAAGCCCAAAGTTTAAAACACTCTAAAGTTTGTTATGCTGTCTTAGTTTTGATCTCTTTTCATGAAGATCCTAGAATGCTATCTTCCATTTTGGACTATATATATATATTTTTTTCAAGTAGTGTCCCTATAGGTACTTCACTGTATCTGTATCTGCGCCGCTGCGCTTCTGGTTAGAGATTTTAGGTAGTAGTGTCCATTCAGCCCACACATGCGCTGGGTCCCTCCCTCATGGTCTGCTTCAAGGCTGCATGAGGGAACCCCTCAGTTCCTTCCTTTGGCCTCAAACTGAGGAAGCAGTTGTCCCTTCCTTATCTGCATCATTAACATAAGTAGTAGTTGTTTTGGGTTCTTTTGTTCTTAATAATTAGTGTTTCATTACCCCATTGCTTTAAAAAAAAGAAAGGGATCTTTAGTTTGTTTTTACCCTTTTTTGGAGGATCCTCCCCTTTCTTCCCTCAGGGTGTTTAGAAATCATTCTAACTTCTTTCAGTTAAAAAAAAAAAAAAAAAAGGGAATAGGAAGAGGAAAGAACATCTCTTCTGTCTTTTTCACAGTTAGAGAAAATGCCCAGCTCTCCTAACTTGAAGAGATGCCTTTCCTGCAAGGAGTTGATTCCAGTAACAGACACACACTCTCACTGTGTCCGAGGTAGTCCCATTTCCCTCAGAAGTGCTCCCTCTGCCAGCAGCTAAAGGCAAGGTTTCGTAAAAACTGGGAGCTGAAGTGAAAACTCCTCCTTATGAAAAAGGCACTTCAGCCAAGAGGGGACTCCGGTGCCAACCCTGGATCATCCCAGAGCCTTCTACTTCAAAAGGGTAGAGTTGTGAAAAAACCCGCAGACTCCCCCCGTAAAGGCTCAAGCTCGACAAAAAGGGCTCCAAGCCATTGACCAGCCAGAGGGGTTCCCCAGCACGATCGGCCACTATGGCACCCGGAGGATGTCATTTTCGTGGCCTCTCACTGTGGCCTGCTGTCACAATACAAGGGACCTCCCCAGTTCCTTCAAGCTGACCTGCAATCATGGTATGGACTTCCTTGGCACCCCCGCCACCCATGCCCTTACCTCCCTAATGGCCTTTTTGGGATCCTTTTGTGATGTACACAACCTACGTATTGAGGGCATACAGTGTCTCTCAGAGAGAGTTCACCAGATGGTCCCCTACAGCCTCACTGTCCAGAGCTCCTGAGCCAGAGGTGGAGGAAACTTTTGAAGACCAGGAAAAAAAGGCTCAAAGGGGAAGCCCCTCCCCCCCCCCCCCCCGCAAACTTCTCCTCTTTCCCAGATGAGTCTGTAATGCCTCCCCCTCCATCACTAGGTGATGATTTTAAGAACTTTCAGGAACTTACCGAGAGAGTGGCAGATGAGCTGCAAATTCCCCTGCAGGAGATAACCGACATGGATCACAAGCTGATGGATATTCTCCATACTGCCTCCTTGTCCAAAGTTGTCCTCCCAATTAATGAGGTGATTCTAGATCCTGCCAAAGTCATCTGGCCAGACACCAGCCTCCATCGCATCAACCTGCAAGAGAGCCAACAAGAAGTACTACATACCTCCCCAAAAGGCAGGCTTTGTTTCAACATCCACAACCCAACTCGATTGTAGCGGATGCGGTTAATGCACACAGCAAACAACATCATGCCAAGTCGACCCCATTCAATTGGGATTGGAAGAAGCTAGATCTCTTTGGGAGGAAGGCGTATTCGTTGGTGACATTGCAGCTTAGAGTCACAAACTACCAAGCTGTCAAGACCAAATATGGTTTTATTAATTATGGAAAACACAATGAGTTTGTGGAACATCTGTCAGAGGCACAAAAGGAGCAGTTTCAGGCTCTTATCAGAGAGGGCCATTTAGTAGCTAGAACTGTGATACAGATACTGGACGTGGCTGATACAGCAGCCCGCTTGGTCTCTAAGGCGGTGATAATGAGGTTGTCTTCCTGGTTACACCTTTCAGGGTTGCCCAAAGAGCTGCAGTCAATGGTGGAAGATCTCCCATTTGAAGGGCCCAAGCTCTTGGCGGATAAGACAGACTCCACTCTCCACACCCTGAAGGATTCCTGGGCCACATTACACTCCCTGAGAATCTACACTGCGGGACAAAAGAGAAGATGCAGCTCTCAACTACATCACAGGTCACAACCTCTTCAGTACCACCCTCACAGTGCTATTTTGAATCGTAGCGCAAAAGGCCCAGAGTACAAAAGTGGAAGCAGTCAGCACCCCAATCTGTGTCCCTTCACCTCTCCTCCGCTGAGCACTTCTGACAGTTTGGTTGAGGGTCCTAACAGTTATTCCTTGAAGTATCAGCTGCTTTCTATGCACCTGTCACATCCCTTCAGAAGTCACTTGGCCCTCTTTCACAACAGTTGGAAGAATATCACCTCCAACAGATGGGTCTTGGAGATTATTTTGAAGGATTACGCCATTCAATTCACATTCCTCCCTCACTCCTACCTCCCTTCCCAGTCCCTCTTCAGGGACCCTTTGTGACAGGTTGGGTCACAGAAACCCCCTTGGGACTGTCACCTGATGTCACCTGAGACTACAGCAATAGATAGCCTCGAGACAGAACATGAGGGAGGGACAGTGCATGTGCGGGCTGAACTGCTACCTAAAATCTCTGATTAGAGGTGCAGGGGCACAGATACACCTAGAGTGGAGCACCCATAGGGAGACACATCTCGAAGAACCATCGTTATTGCACAAGATGAGTAACTTCCTCATCCCAGAATGTCACTTATTTTAATAACTATTTAGGAAGTTTTAACAGATGTATAAATCATTGTCATGTAAATATCAGAACCAGAACAATCATTACAACAGTGAGCTTATTTTTTGTTTCTCTAAACATTTACTAACAGTAAAACACTTTTTATCACTTTTCTGATTGTCTGTACTTCAAAGGTCTTAAAAGGACAATCTGTTCTGGAAATATTTTTACTGATACTGGTATTTCAAAGTGCATAACACAACTGTAATATCTCTTCGTGCAAGGATGATCTCAGTGCGTTATATAGAATAAAACCAACACCCCTGTGAAATAGCCAAGAAATTGTATTTAACCGTTAAACTGAAGTAGTTTATACAACTTGTTCAAGATCACATAGCAAGCCAGTGATAGCCAGAACCCAGATTCTTGACTGTTCCTATTCTAACCAGGTGACCACACTCTGTTCTTTCATACTGATCAGAATCTCTTCCCATCAAATTCTTATGATATATTGATCTTTGCCTCTATGGACTAGATTCAATTTTCTGGAGTGTATATAACACTGAGTGTCTTTCATCTGACTTCAGCATGACTTAGACAATTTTAGCCTCACAATATCCCAGTGAGAGAGGCAATTATCCCCATTTTACAGAAGGAGAAACTGAATCCCAAACTAAATGACTTATCTAATGTCATGCAAAAAGTCTGTGGCAGAGCGGGAATTAAAAGCATGTCTCCTTACGCCCAGACTGGAGTGGTTTCATCCTTGTGCTGTAGCTAGAAGTTCTAATCTTATCTTTTTAAAGGAATGAAGTTCTTATATGTAAGTAGAGTTCTCAAACACTCTTTCTCATTTTGTTTAATTCAACTGCTTGTGTTAGTGGTGTCTGTATATATAGCACTTGAATTGTATATGCCCCACCATTGTACAACAAGCAAGTCTTATTAATTAATCCACGAGTTTACTCCTTTGTTCTTCTGTCTTCAGGGAACTCTGCTTACAGGTAAGTCTCCTTTCTAGTCTAAAGATGCCAAACAGACTTTTATTAAACATTGTTCAAAAGTGTTCTCTAGGCAAAGTACTTTTGCTACATAGAACAGAACTATTAGGCCATCTGCCAATAATTATGTCATGCTGGCTGTGGTTTGGAGTTAATCAAAGAATGAATGATTTAAACCAAGTACTTTGCCTTGTTAAGAACTTTTGCTCTCAAAACAAATACAACTGTTAAAAACAAGTGGACAGTGTGGTGCTGTGGTGACTGAAGTATTTTATGAATTCATAGCTCAGACTGGAAGCCTATTCATAATATTGTAGTTCAGAAGAAAACTGACTTTGGGGAATTGGGAGGTTTACATTATTTTATTGGCTGCATATCTCTACTGGAAACTTGCAAACTATCTCTAATTATGTCATATTCTTAAGAATGTTACTACTTTACAAGTCCCATATTTTGCCTAGAAACCCTCTTCCCTTTGTGCCTGCAGGAGAGTATCTCAAACAGCATAACAAACCAAAACTAAAGGCCATTTAGTGTGATGTAAGAGCAATGATCCTTGGCTGGTTTAAAACCGTGTAGTCAAGGTGATGAATGTGATGTCATATACATGTTCTACACCTGGATGAGATCTATCAAAGATTGTAGGAAAGTTTTGTGTTTAAACTATTGCATGACTTAGACCTTTTGCAATTTCAGTAACACCCTTAAGTTACTAGCAGTATTTCATCTTTAAAAACATAAGAACGGCCGTACTGGGTCAGACCAAAGGTCCATCTAGCCCAGTATCCTGTCTACTGACAGTGGCCAATGCCAGGAGTCACAGAGGGAGTGAACCTAACAGGTAATGATCAAGTGATCTCTCTCCTGCCATCCATCTCCACCCTCTGACAAACAGAGTCTAAGGACACCATTCCTTACCCATCGTGGCTAATAGCCACTAATGGACTTAACCTCCATGAATTTATCCAGTTCTCTTTTAAACGCTGTTATAGTCCTAACCTTCACAACCTCCTCAGGTAAGAAGTTCCACAAGTTGACTGTGCGCTGTGTGAAGAAGAACTTCCTTTTATTTGTTTTAAACCTGCTGCCTATTAATTTCATTTGGTGACCACTAGTTCTTGTATTATGGGAATAAGTAAATAACTTTTCTTTATCTACTTTCTCCACATCACTCATAATTGTATATACTTCTATCATATCCCCCCCCCTTAGTCTCCTCTTTTCCAAGCTGAAAAGTCCTAGCCTCTTTAATCTCTCCTCATATGGGACCCTCTCCAAACCCCTAATCATTTTAGTTGCCCTTCTCTGAACCTTTTCTAGTGCCAGTATATCTTTTTTGAGATGAGGAGACCACATTTGTACGCAGTATTCAAGATGTGGGCGTACCATCGATTTATATAAGGGCAATAATATATTCTCCGTCTTATTCTCTATCCCCTTTTTAATGATTCCTAACATCCTGTTTGCTTTTTTGACCGCCTCTGCACACTGCGTGGACATCTTCAGAGAACTATCCACGATGACTCCAAGATCTTTTTCCTGATTTGTTGTAGCTAAATTAGCCCCCATCATATTGTATGTATAGTTGGGGTTATTTTTTCCAATGTGCATTACTTTACATTTATCCACATTAAATTTCATTTGCCATTTTGTTGCCCAATCACTTAGTTTTGTGAGATCTTTTTGAAGTTCTTCACAGTCTGCTTTGGTCTTAACTATCTGGAGCAGTTTAGTATCATCTGCAAACTTAGCCACCTCACTGTTTACCCCTTTCTCCAGATCATTTATGAATAAGTTGAATAGGATTGGTCCGAGGACTGACCCTTGGGGAACACCACTAGTTACCCCTCTCCATTCTGAGAATTTACCATTAATTCCTACCCTTTGTTCCCTGTCTTTTAACCAGTTCTCAATCCATGAAAGGACCTTCCCTTTTATCCCATCACAACTTAATTTACGTAAGAGCCTTTGGTGAGGAACCTTGTCAAAGGCTTTCTGGAAATCTTAAGTACACTATGTCCACTGGATCCCCCTTGTCCACATGTTTGTTGACCCCTTCAAAGAACTCTAATAGATTAGTAAGACATGATTTCCCTTTAGAGAAACCTTGTTGACTTTTGCCCAACAATTTATGTTCTTCTATGTGTCTGACAATTTTATTCTTTACTTTTGTTTCGACTAATTTGCCCAGTACCGACGTTAGACTTACCGGTCTGTAATTGCCGGGATCACCTCTAGAGCCCTTTTTAAATATTGGCGTTACATTAGCTATCTTCCAGTCGAGTACAGAAGCCGATTTAAAGGACAGGTTACAAACCCTAGTTAATAGTTCCGCAATTTCACATTTGAGTTCTTTCAGAACTTTTGGGTGAATGCCATCTGGTCCCGGTGACTTGTTAATGTTAAGTTTATCAATTAATTCCAAAACCTCCTCTTGTGACACTTCAATCTGTGACCGTTCCTCAGATTTGTCACCTACAAAAGCTGGCTCAGGTTTGGGAATCTCCCTAACATCCTCAGCCATGAAGACTGAAGCAAAGAGTTCGTTTAGTTTCTCCGCAATGACTTTATCATCTTTAAGCGCTCCTTTTGTATCTCTATCATCGAGGGGCCCTACTGGTTGTTTAGCAGGCTTTCTGCTTCTGATGTACTTAAAAAAACATTTTATTACCTTTTGAGTTTTTGGCTAGCTGTTCTTCAAACTCCTCTTTAGCTTTTCTTATTACATTTTTACACTTAATTTGGCAGTGTTTATGTTCCTTTCTATTTACCTCGCTAGGATTTGACTTCCACTTTTTAAAGGAAGTCTTTTTATCTCTCACTGCTTCTTTTACATGGTTAAGCCACGGTGGCTCTTCTTTAGTTTTTTTTACCGTGTTTCTTAATTTGGGGTATACATTTAAGTTGGGCCTCTATTATGGTGTCTTTAAAAAGCGCCCATGCAGCTTGCAGGGATTTCACTTTAGTCACTGTACCTTTTAATTTCTGTTTAACTAACCCCCTCATTTTTGTATAGTTCCCCTTTTTGAAATTAAATGCCACAGTGTTGGGCTGTTGAGATGTTCTTCCCACCACAGGGATGTTAAATGTTGTTATATTATGGTCACTATTTCCAAGCGGTCCTGTTATTACCTCTTGGACCAGCTTCTGTGCTCCACTCAGGACTAAATCTAGAGTTGCCTCTCCCCTTGTGGGTTCCCGTACCAGCTGCTCCAAGAAGCAGTCATTTAAAGTATCGAGAAATTTTGTCTCTGCATTTCGTCCTGACGTGACATGTTCCTAGTCAATATGGGGATAATTGAAATCCCCCACTATTATTGAGTTCTTAATTTTAATAGCCTCTCTAATTTCCCTTAGCATTTCATCATCACTATCACTGTCCTGGTCAGGTGGTCGATAATAGATCCCTAATGTTATATTCTTATTAGAGCATGAAATTACTATCCATAGAGATTCTGTGGAACATGTGGATTCACTTAGGATTTTTACTTCATTTGATTCTACATTTTCTTTCACATATAGTGCCACTCCCTCCCCCCCCCCCCCCCCGCACGACCTGTTCTGTCCTTCCGATATATTTTGTACCCCGGAATGATTGTGTCCCATTGATTGTCCTCAGTCCACCAGGTTTCTGTGATGCCTATTATATCAATATCCTCCTTTATCGCGAGGCACTTTAGTTCACCCATCTTATTATTTAGACTTCTAGCATTTGTGTATAAGCACTTTTAAAAACTTGTCACTGTTTTTATTAGTTAAAGCCTAATCCTCCAGATTTGTGCCCCTCCTTGGGTCCATGTAGAATGTTGCTGCTAAAATAATCTTCCTGTCAACTCATTCTGCCCACAGCACACTCTTTTTTTCCTTTGAATCCCTCTTCTGGTTTCTTCTTCTCCACTGATCAGTTATAATCTGTTCCTTGCCTTTAAGGCTGTACATGATGTAGCCCCTTCTCTGTTTATCTGCTCTTGTAGCTTATTGCATTGTCCATGTCTAATTATTCTAGCCTCCACCACTTTTGTCAGCTTCTTGCATAAGCAGCTTCATGCTTTATTCCAGGGGTGGGCAAACTATGGCCTGCGGGCCACATTCTGCCTGCGGGACCGTCCTGCCCGGCCCCCGAGCTCCTGGCCCGGGAGGCTCGCCCCCGGCCCCTCCCCTGCTGTCTCCCTTCCCCCTCAGCTCGCTCGCTCTGCCGCCGGCGCAATGCTCTGGGCAGCGGGGCTGTGAGCTCCTGGGGCAGCGCAGCTGCAGAGCCCGGCCTTACCCGGTGCTCCAGGCAGCGTGGTAAGGGAGCACGGAGCGGGGGGGGGAGGGGGTGGATAGAGGGCATGGGAGTTTGGGGTGGTGGTCAGGGGGTGGGGGTGTGGATGGGGGCGGGGTGGTCGGGGGGGGAATAGGAGATTGAATGGGGGCAGGAGTACCAGGAGGGCAGTCAGTAAGGAGGGGGCAGCAGGGGGCAGTCAGGGTCAGGGGTTCCAGGGGCAGTCAGGGGACAGGGAGAAGGGGTGGTTAAACACTGGAATAAACTGCCTAGGGAGGTTGTGGAATCTCCATTTCTGGAGTTATTTAAGAGCAGGTTAGATAAATGTCTATCAGGGATGGTCTAGACAGTATTTGGTCCTGCCATGAGGGCAGGGGACTCGACTCGATGACCTCTCGAGGTCCCTTCCAGCCCTAGAATCTATGAATGGGGCAGGGGTCCGGGGGGGGACCATCAGGAATGAGAGGAGGGGTTGGATGGGGTGGCAGGGGTCCGTGGGCGGTTAATAGGACAGGGAGCAGAGGAGTGTGGATGGGGCAGGGGTCACGGGAGGGTGGGGGCAGATAGGAGGTGGGGGCCGGGCCACGACCCCCTCCCCTAACCGGCCCTCCATACAATTTCCAAAATCTGATGCAGCCCTCAGGCCAAAAAGTTTGCCCGCCCCTGCTTTATTCCCTGCTATCCCTTCCTTATCAAGAGAGCCACTATTTGCTGCTTCAGATCCCTCCTCAAGACCCACTTCTGCTATGTCGTCTATGGAAAATGGCCAGTCTGGAGGCCAGTGGAAATATGGAGATCATATTTTCGTGTGCATTTAATACTGTATTAAATATAGTTCATAAACAGCAACTTGCAACCTACTAATTGTGTATCTAACTAATTTGCAACCCTATGCCCCTATTTTTATTCTAGTTGTTCCCTCCCTCTGCTTTACCTTCTTTGTTTGAATTGTCAAGTATTGCCTTAAAGAGAGAGTTCCTACCCCACAGAGTTTATTAATATCTCCTTCAAGTTTGTACTGCATCTATCACAAAATGGGGAGCCAGCCATGATTGTGACCTCCAGCAGATACAAATGATGACAAATTGGTATAGTATGTTCACTTGTTGAACACCAAATTCACGACAGCTACAATCACTTGTTGAACACTAATTTTACTATTGTATTTTTCTGAATAAATTTAATCTAATTTCCTGTGTCTACCTTATCACTGAATCCACCTAAAAAGGTGATAAGCTAGTTTTAAGGCTAGTGGAATTCTATCAAGATCACAAGGAAATAATTTGGTTCAAATATTCTGTTTTACTTTTTTTAACAATATTAAGGCTAAATAAATAAAAGACTGTTCTATTGATGGCTTTTAATATTTTATTTGGAGAATAAAGTTTAAGATGTATTGTACTGGTGGCACACTAATGCACTACTAAGAATGATTTACATGCATCAGTGACACTGGTAATTTAAATATTCTTTAGTTAGTATCTTTCTATAGCTAAGACAGATGACAAAAAATTATTGCTAAATGTCTAAAATGTCAGCAACATACTATTTAGTGTCATACGATGCACAAGGGAACTCCTGTTAGGGTAACTCCCATTATACTAGAAGTTTCAGGGAGAATACTCCCTTTTAACACACATCAGAAAAGCAAGTTAACAGATGTTAATACTGTCTACACTATAGCTATGCTGGCATAGCCCCTTAGTATAGGCTACTGACAGAAGGAACACCACCTCCCAACGTTGTTAGCTATGTTGACAGAAGCACTCTTCTGCTGGCATAGCTGTTCCTGCACTGGAGGTTTTGTCAGTCTGGGTTTGGGTGTTTTCATACCCCTCACCAACGTCACTATGCGAACATGAGTTTAAGTTTAGACCAAGCCACTGTGTGTAAACTTTATGAAGCTTCTTGAACACCAAGAGAAATAAGGCATAAAAGTATTGCATGTCTAAATGGTTAAGTGAAACAAACTGCAAATGGGACTTCCTTGGCTTGAAGATTTTCCCAGGAAAAGTTTGATAAATACCTTGTTGGGAGGAAGGCTGTTAGTTAAAATACGGATAGAAAACTGACTAAATGCTCTAGTATATTCACTTTTAGGCTCATGTTCTTATGTTTATGGTAGCTCAGACTTTAACATTATCAAATCATTATGCTTGGTCTTAACCTGTGATTAATGGACTGAGTTAAGAGGCGAGGCTTAAGAGTAACCTTTAGGATCCTTAGATTTTTCCTTAGCAAAGTCTCAAAATCAGTATACAGAATTAGAAATGCAGGTGTAACTAACCTTCAGCGATAGTACAGCAACCTGGTGTCTTCAGAACTTCCATTTAGCAATGTGCTTTTTTAAAACTTTCTCACTGAGGAGTGCAACTCTTCCATTTAAACGAATCTGAAGCAACTGTGAGTTGTCCTAAATTTATTCTTGATAGATACTTCTATTTCAAATATTGTTTTGAACAGAATACTCTTGCAAAAGTAACCTAACATAGGTACAGAATCTTTCTTGGCATTTACCATGATTGATATAGAGAATAGTCTTGTTCATGAATCCAAAATATAAACTGTTAACGCAAGGTGAATGGAGTTACAGGCCTGGGATGTCAAGATCTTTAAGTACTACACTTAGGAAGGAAAAATCAAATGCACAAATAAAGAATTTAAATAACTGACTAGGCAGCAGTACTGCAGAAAAGGATAGTGGATCACAAATTGAATGAGTCAACAGTATGATGTTACCCCCCCCGCCCCCCCAAGTGTCATTTGTAAGACACAAGTGATAATTGTTCTGCTTTACTTGGCACTCTGTCCACTTTTGGGCACCATACTTTAAGAAAGATGTGAACTAATTGGAGGAGAATCCAGAGGACAGCAACAAAAATTGAGGTTTGGAAAACCTAACCGATGAGGACAGCTTGAAAGAATTGGTCATGTTTAGTCTAAAGAAGAGAAGACTGAGGGAGGACAAGTCTTCAAATATGTTCTCCATGCCAAATGAAGGAAGAAGTATTAACTGGCTTAGGTTGCAGGAAGGAAAATGTAGGTTGGATATTAGAAAAAATTCTCTAAGTATAAGGATAGTAAAGCACTGGAACAGTTACCTGGGGAAGGTTTGGAATGCCCATCCTTCTAGCATTTTAAGAACAGGTTAGACAAGCATCTGTCATGGATGGTCTATATCTACTTAATGCTGCCTCAGCATGAGGAGATGAACTAGATCCAGGGGTTCTCAACCTTTTTCTTTCTGATTTCCCCCCCCCCCCAACATGCTATAAAAATTCCACGGCCCGTCTGTGCCAGGACAACTGTTTTTCTCCATGTAAAAGCCAGGGCCAGCGTTAAGGGATAGCAAGCAGGGCAATTGCCCGGGTCCCAGGCCACAGGGGGCCCTGTGAAGCTAAGTTGCTCAGGCTTCAGCCTCAGGTGGTGGGGCTTCGGCTTTCTGCCCTGGGCCCCAGCAAGTCTAATGCCGGCCCTGCTTGGTGGACCCTCTGAAACTTGCTCGTGGCCCCCCTGTGGGCCCTGGACCCCTGGTTAAGAACCACTAAACTAGATGACCTCTTGAGGCCCTGTCCAAGGCTACATTTCTATAATTCTACAATTTCTAAAAATTGCAGAAATTACTTGATACTAGCAGGTTATCTGACCTCCCCTTCTCCATGCTATTTTATTGGCTACATTCCAATACATGTACTATTTTGTTGCATTTACCTTTTCCATATGAAAATTTTCATTCCCTTTTATTAAACGGTCACTCATAGCCATAACTCAACATTACTTCTAGTGAAAGTGATTGATTGTTTTGTGTATGTCATTTTTCAGTACCTTCTCCAAGTAAATTCCGGCCCCCTGCAGCACCATCACCTCTGGCTCTCCGACAGCCACTGAAAGCATTTAGTAACCATGGACCTGGTTCTGCTGCTGCTCCTCCAGAAGCTACACAACTGACACACAGCAGTTCTTCACCAGGACCTCTTGCAGCTCAGAATTCAGGCTCTCCAAGCCCTGCCAGCAGTATCAACAGTACTACTCTTACCAGACCGGCAGGGACAACGGGGGTGAGGAGTGGCTTGCCCAGACCTAGTGCCCCTTCTGCTGGGGGCATACCAGTGCCTCGCAGCAAACTTGCACAGCCTGTTCGCAGGTGAGTAATCTGAGGGGGGATTTTAAGTTCTGTATTCAGAAACTAACACTTTCCTTAACACTTCTTTTGTACCTTGTACATTACTACAGAAAACTAGAGTAACTATTAACTTTAAAAAAGAATAGGAACATATAAAGATAACCCAGGCCTACTGTATTAAAATCTGCACAGTCCATTCTGCTGTCATAATAAATGATACTCCCTTCCACCCCTGCAAAAAGAGCTTGTATCAGATGTAAAGCTGATAGTGTACTTGGATTGTATTATTGAATGTAGTGTAGAACTAAAGTTCTTTAATTTTAAAAGTGAGTATTTATCCCCACAGACAGACCCACACATTAAAGGTGCATGCACTAGACAGTTACTTTAAGAAATGGGTAAAGAAGCAAAAGACAAATTCAAAAGCAGTGTTCAAGTTTAAAAGATACATCTTTTGGTGCATACTGCTAAACAAAAAATTTTGATTTGCTAAACAATTCACATAAATCATGTGAAATACATTAAGATGTCCATAATGATGCTCGTAAAGTAGTTCAGTCCTTATTCACAGTAGAATAAAAAAACAGGTAAGAAGTTCTGTTTACTATTATGTAAGTTCAGATGCCAATCTTAGCTAAATGTTTGAATAGAAACAATAATGTGTTCAGAGACTTGTATTCAGTTCCAAGTTATCAACTATCGAGCCCTTAAAAGGAATGGGCAATCTATGCAGATTTTATTAATACTTGGCTCTTTTATGGAGCCTTTCTTAAATCATCTCAAAGTGCTATACAAACAGCGGAAACCTGAGGTACCAAGAGGAAGTAATTGCCCACGTTTTCACAAAGGTCAGTGGCAGAATTGGAACAAGAATTGAGATCTCGACTTGTAAGTCCATTGTCCTCCCCAACAGGCCACACTGCCTTAAGTGAAATATTGTAGTGATTTAAAAACAACAAGGAGTCCTTGTGGCACCTTAGAGACTAACCAATTTATTTGGGCATAAGCTTTCGTGGGCTAGAGTTCTTAGTCTCTAAGGTGCCACAAGGACTCCTCGTTGTTTTTGCTGATACAGACTAGCACGGCACCACTCTGAAACCTGTAGTGATTTAGATATTTAGGAAGAGGAACACACCTCAGCTGTTTTTGCTTATTTCTAAAATCTGTCGTCAAGGTGCACAAGTCTCCTCACATGCGCGTCAGAAAATAATTTAACTGTAGCTGTCATGCTGAAAATACATTTCTGCCACTGGGTACAATGGAAGTGCAGTGTCAGACAGTGTTAGTCTGTCTTCAGTATTTATTTAACAATCTTAAAATGTAATAAAAGGCTGCCTTATTTCTGACTGCAAACTCTTAATACTAGTCTTAGCAGTCTCTTCTTAATGGTTCAATCACTATCGCATAACTGATCTCACTTTACAACAAGATGTCCATCCCCATTACCAAATCAAATGTTTATTGTATCTAAACTTTACAATTATTTTAGTGTTTTTATGGCGAGAAGGTGATTTTCTTTTTGAAATTTTGTATTACTGGGCTGAACAAAATGGATGGAGTTGTCCTTTCATCAATAAGGATTTGCCTGCTTTACTGTAAAACAAATGCATGTCATCAGATCGGATTCTTAGTTCTGCAATGTGTAGTTTTATGAAGTCCTCTACATTTAACCATTTACATATGACTAAACACTTTATTAAAAACATAAGTTGTCAAAATATAAAATGTTAAACCTTGAACTTAGTATTTATTTTTTTAAGTGCAATGTAATACAGTGATGCTTCTGAAACAAAATGGATAAAGCACATAGTTTAGTTTTCAAGAAAAAATAATTCTACTCATGTTAAATTCATGTATGTTAATGATTTGCAGCTTGAACAAATTAAGTGCAAACCAAACTGAAATAAATCTCATTTTATTTTAGATCATTACCGGCTCCTAAAAGCTATGGCAACATAAAAGACGAGAGTTGGAAAGATGGCTGCTACTGAACTGCAAAGCTTAAAAATGCAAAGTTCACTGGTTAATGGACACTCCTTCACCAAGCTAAAAGACAGCTTGATATGCAGACTGTTCAGATGTGACTTTCAGGATTTGTAAAATCCCAGACCTCTGTCTTTAATTAGCACAAACTGGCAGAGATTTTAAAGCAGCACTTTAATGACATTTAACATCATATATTTGGTGATCATACAATCTCTTTTACATGGAATTGCTGTCATTTCTAGGGTTTTTTGTTTTTTTTCTTGCTTGCTAAAAATTGTATCAATTTGAGCATTTATGACAATGGCCAATGTTTGGACAAAAAAAACCTAACAATTGCCAAAGAAATGCCCATCTTGAAAAACAGCAAGTAAAATAGCAAACTCCAATTGTTCAAAACTTCATATTCAGGCATCTAATTCAGCAGAATGATTCATTGGTAAATATGTACTACTTAAACATTAGCATGTTAATCAGAGCCAAAGTTCTGATTGCGGATCACTACAGTGCTAATGAAACATCCGCTTAAAACAATTGTAGAAAGTTCTGGTTGGAAAAAGTGGTACATATATCCTTCAGAAAGAATCCAGCAGTTCTCTCTGGAGGTATCCTAGAGTTGGTAAATAATAGTCATGGCATTATTTTATCATTAAAGGTTTGGGTGTAGCAGACATACACACATTCAGATGGTGTAGGTTGCATCCTTTTTGTTTTTGACATATCAATTTTATGTGCTCTTATATTTTGATTGCCAAAAGGGCTTAGTATCAGTTGTACAATCTTTCTAAACCTTATAGTTCCTGGCTCAGGAAAGATGGCCTTTGCTATAGTACCACACTTTTAGCACACTGTTAACTATTTAAGGAAACCTTTTTTTATAGCAGGTTTCCTTAAAAAGGAAAGAGCAGCTAGTAGTAACCATTTGTTCTAATATCATCACACCACAATGCTTATAGCCTGGAACACAATTGTATATGCTAATAGTTAATGAGAAGGAAAGACAACTATGCACTTGTAACATACAAATTGTAAGGAAATGAGTTGTACTGTTGATGCCAAATGATATTCATTTAAGTAATGTTTCATGGTATGAGGAAGTTTTCTGTATCCTACTTTTTACTTTTATCCATTTCTTAAATTGGTTTATTTTAAATTGTAAATATTTTTGCAGATGATATTGCCCATGTTAGTGTTTTAACTATGTACTTTGCCTTACATATCTGTATCTTACCTTGTTTGGTGACAGAGTATGAAATCTGCTACATATGTTTACAAACTATTAAATTCCTCTAGTGGCTCTCAGACTTACCTATTGACATTTACATTGTTTTCACCTATTCTTATTAGCAATCTTGCTAACATTTTACTCAGTGGAAAAATTCTTTCTTACAATTAACATACAGACTGCTTTTTCTGTTCTATTTTGGAAGATTTGTAATATAAAGGTTTAAAACTAAAAATGTGTTGGGAGGGTCAGTTAAACAGGGAGTACTGTTTTTTGTGTGTAGAATTTTTCAGTACAAGATTTCTGGATGCGTCGTTTGCAGCAATGGCTAACATGATGGTATCTTTTGTACAATGACTGGAGAACACTAAAAGCTTTACGCTGGATTGGATGGTAGGTAGCTTTTAATCCCATTAGTTACCAGCACTTTGAAGTGTAAGTGCATTTTGACTCCCACCACTAAGAGGATAATTGATCCTGGAATTCCAGAGAACTCTGGACTTTTGGACCAGTGTTAACATTACTGGATGAAAAGCCATGCAACACTACTTGAGATGGGAAAAGCCAAATAAAAAGTTTTAGGGACTAGACTGCAACTATGACTACTCAAGCAGCTGCAAGCACAATTTGTATCAATGAAAAGACTTCATACCATGGTGACTAAGCTCTCTCAAGTGTGACTGCTCTCTGAAGTCAGGGCATCAAATATACTGTAATTCAGTAGGAAAACTGCAGCAGGGGTTATAAAAGAGCTACCTTGCACTATTCGACCAGTACATGCTACTGATCTAGCCTTCAGTCATTTGCTGGCATAGAAAACGTATTTCAGTTAGTGGTATCTCTTGTAACTACTATAAGAAACAGAAGATTGGGTCAAAACTATCCAGCCTCACTAACAAAGCCCAAACATTTGTTTAAAATGTTACAAAGCAATGCTGCAGTCTTCAGTAAAAGAGAAGGGATTTTAATTGGTGATTTTTATTATGAAAATATTGAATTGACTTTTTTTAGTTTTGAAAATCAGAAAATTCAGATGAAGATATTCAGGTTAATTTTTTAAATAAAGGCTGCATCAGAGTGTTGTGTACATTATTTATTTTTTTAAATTCCAGCAATTACCTTCATCACTGGTTGAAGGTATGTTGTGCTTAAGTTACATAAGCATCCTTTTATCTGCTGTTCTACTCCCACAGAAATATAGCTAATAATTTCCCGAAGAGAGAAACAGTCTGTTTACTAGGAAGCCTTTGTGCAGTACCAGTTTCTCAATATCAGGAAATCCTAGATCTTTCTGTGTTTAGAGATTCAGATATATTGCGGAAGTGTGGAAATATGGATTTGATAAACTAGTGCCTATGATTTACTTAACTTATGTTTGATATAGTAGTAAGGGTTTTATGAATGTGGATTATTTTTTGTGCCAACATCGGAATTGTCTTATGTATGTAGGCAGAAAGACTTGAATTCTGCTTCCAAAGTTATTTAATTTTTCTGTGTTTGAATGTTTTTGTAAGTGTTAATAAAAGTGTAAAAAATGGAAAATTATAAATATTCTTACCACAAAGCACTTTTCTTGTGGATCATTTTTCTATAAAACCTATTTGTTTGAAAGTTTCAACTCTCTAGAGAGCATTCTAGAAGTGTATGAAGTTGCCAAACTCTGGAAATCAGTTTTTTAAATTGGGGATTGTTAATAGTTTACTTTCTTAAAAATTAACTTTAGATTTCAGTGGCTCAGTAACTAGTCCTATTGCTTATTGGCTCTCTTAATTAATGTGTTGAGTCTAATTGGTTACATATTTGGCCCCAGTCCTGTCCATCTGTGGTTTTAGTACCGAAGATTGAAATTAGACTTCTATTAAATATGAAAGCCTCTGTTTTTGATCTTATGCATTGTCCTTTCAGATCCCATGAAACTGGATTCAGATATTTATCCAGCCTGAATTGTGCACGTGCATGTGCAGATCCAGATAAATGATCTGGAAAAAGGTGAGGTGGCAAAATTTGCAGATGATACAAAATTACTGAAGATAGTTAAGACCCAGGCAGACTGCAAAGAGCTACACAAGGATCTCTCAAAACTGGGTGACTGGGCAACAAAATGGCAGATGAAATTTAATGTTGATAAATGCAAAGTAATGCACATTGGAAAGCATAATCCCAACTATACATATAAAATGATGGGGTCTAAATTAGCTGTTACCACTCAAGAAAGAAATTTTGGAGTCATTATGGATAATTCTCTGAAAACATCCACTCAATGTGCAGTGGTAGTCAAAAAAGCAAACAGAATGCTGGGAATAATTAAGAAAGGGATAGATAATAAGACCAAAAATATCATGTATATCATCAATAACGGGATGTTAGGAATCATTAAAAACGGGATAGAGAATAAGACAGAGAGTATCTTATTGCCCTTATATAAATCGATGGTATGCCCACATCTTGAATACTGCATACAGATGATGTCTCCTCATCTCAAAAAAGATATACTGGCATTAGAAAAGGTTCAGAGAAGGGCAACTAAAATGATTAGGGGGTTGAAACGGGTCCCATTTGAGGAGAGATTTAAGAGGCTAGGACTTTTCAGCTTGGCAAAGAGGAGACTAAGTGGGGATATGATAGAGGTATATAAAATCATGAGTGATGCGGAGAAAGTAAGGAAAAGTTATTTACTTGTTCCCATAATACAAGAACTAGGGGCCACAAAATGAAATTAATGGGCAGCAGGTTTAAAACAAATAAAAGGAAGTTGTTCTTCACACAGCGCACACTCAACTTGTGGAACTCCTTGCCTGAGGAGGTTGTGAAGGCTAGGATTATAACAGCGTTCAAAAGAGAACTGGATAAATTCATGGAGGCCAAGTCCATTAATGGCTATTAGCCAGGATGGGTAAGGAATGGTGTCCCTAGCCTCTGTCAGAGGGTGGAGATGGATGGCAGGAGAGAGATCACTTGATCATTACCTGTTAGGTTCACTCCCTCTGGGGTACCTGGCATTGGCCACTGTCGGTAGACTGGATACTGGGATAGATGGACCTTTGGTTTGACCCAGTGTGACCGTTCTTACGTTACCTCTCTATATATCCATGGTACGCCTACATCTTGAATACTGTGTGCAGATGTGGTCACCCCATCTCAGAAAAGATATATTGGAATTGGAAAAGGTTCAGAAAAGGGCAACAAAAATGATTAGGGTATGGAACGGCTTCCATATGAGGACAGATTAATAAGACTGGGACTTTTCAGCTTGGAAAAGAGACGGCTCAGGGGAGATATTGAGGTCTATAAAATCATGACTGGTGTAGAGAAAGTAATACAAGAACTAGGGGTCACCAAATTAAATTAATAGGCAGCAGGTTTAAAACAAAAGGAAGTATTTCTTCACACAAAGCACAGTCAACATGTGGAACTCTTTGCCAGAGGATGTGAAGGCAAGACCACAACAGGTTCAAAAAAGAACTAGATAAATTCATGGAGGATAGGTCCGTCAATGGCTATTAGCTAGGATGGGCAGGGATGGTGTCCCTAGCCTCTGTTTGCCAGAAGCTGGGAATGAGGGCCACTAGATGGATCACTTGACTACCTGTTCTGTTCATTCTCTCTAGGGCACCTGGCACTGGCCACTGTCAGAAGACAGGATACTGGGCTAGATGGACCTTTGGTCTGACCCAGTAAGGCCATTCTTATGTTCTTATATTCTTCAATACATAGTGTGCCCTTAATTTTCACTGTTGGATTGGCAGTAAAACTGTAGCTAGTGAACTTCCTTGAATAGTCCAGGTTGGCAAAAGATATTTCCAAGTTGTGGAAGCCAATAGCTTTTTATTTAACCAGGTCCAAATTACATTAGAATTCTAAATGTATGGAATCTTATGCACCAAGAGATGACTGGCCAGGAGCTAACATTTATAAACCCAGAAAGTACATTAATTTATATCTTTGCTTCTTGTACCAAACAATCCTTTCTAATGTATTAACCACTTTAGTCTGTTCTGCTCCACCTAATTGTGACTCCCTCTTCAACATCCAGTTAGGGCTTCTTTCTGAGTTTGGGAATTTGCTCCATATTATACATTCTGGTGCAGGTGAGTATATGCAAAACCCCATGTACAATAAAAGACCAAATTCTGCAGCAAAGTTAAGTTACTGATATCCAGTTAATACCCTTCATTCTCATCCCACCCACAACTAAACATACTCACAACAATAGCTCATTTGAAAATACTCATTCTGGAGCAAAAAGACTGAATTGGGTGGTATCTGGTGAAAAATGCCAAATTCCATCACAGCACAGCCATTATAGCCAGAGTGCGCTGAGTATCATGACTGGGGCAGTTTACATCTCTCAGAGCTGTTTCAGGCTCTTTGCCGATGCAGGGAATAAATTCACATCCAGTCAACATTTTAGAGATTATTTTGAACCATAAAACTGGAAACTTAATTTTAAAAAATGAAAGTGGGTGTTCTGGATCACAATTCTGCTGCACGGTGGGGGTATTCTGTTACAAAGTCTTCAGTCATGGAATACAGGAGCCCCAGGTATTTGCAAGTTCCCTTATAATGCCATCTTTTTAACCTTGTTTCTGGCATCGGTATATGTAAAAATCCTATATACTCCATCTTTTCTCCAGCACTATACAAAAGTGTGATAAATCATTCATAATTTCTGCATCACACCAAAAACTCAGCTCATTTAGGCTGTCCTCAACACTTTATTTGTGGTTAAAATGGTGACTTAGAACTGTTGTACTGTCTTCCAACTATGGAAAGGGTTTATGATGCTGGACTCTACCCTACATACGTTACACTCCTAATATCTGATTTATAGTCCACAGTTTGTAACTAAACTGCACAAACTCTTCATAGCCCTTTGGCGTACTCTATCCACATTCCGTTGAATAATTTTCCTATCCCTCTAATTGTGTCCCCTCAACTCATTTAATCACTTGACACTGGATCTTCCTTCTTAGTTATATACAAGGATTGTAAAAAGTGATGTTAACCATGCAACACTCCCCACTTGCTAATTTTAACTTAGCATCCCACAAATTGGGTAGTTTTTTGGGGGGGAGGAGGGGATTTTTATCTGTAGAATCAGGCTGGTTTAACACCTACCTGCTTCCAAAAATCTAACATGCTGTCAAAAAAAACAAAAAAAACCCACACCTTCTACTTAGTGGGGTACTGTGCTAGATTTAAGAAACTGAAAGATAAAAATCAAGGACTTTGTTAAAACTGGACAGGTAATTGAATACCTCTCCCACTTTTATCTGGTCTGTGTTCTGTAACTTATGTATATAAACTATCCATGGTTACCTTAATCCAGTATTTAGATACTGCATGGTGAAATACAAAAACACAGTAGAGAAAACTACAGAAACAAGTTAATCTCTTATTTGAGGGGAATCATGGTAATTCCACACTTCCAGTATTTACACTTATCTCCAAAACAGAGTACTGTTACTTAGTTGAACAGCAAGGAGGAGGCTGTATCCCATCCCTGTTATAGCACCTCTGACTCCTCATCAGTAAAGGCATTCTAAAATGGTTACTGTCCATTTCTCATTTTTTACAAATGAAAGTGAGTGTGTCTCTATTTTTCCATAGAGTTGACCTGTTCCTGCATCTTATCAAGAAGCTAAAGTCAATACTGAGACTGACTTTACAGTTTCAGGATTGACTTTACAGAGCAACTAATTGTGACACCAAAAGAAGACTGAGTTCTCCAGTTATCTGGTCCTCTCTTGAAACTAGTATTTTTTAAATTCAAATATCACTAACACCGTGATAAATGCAAGGACATGGGGGACACATGCAAAGTAAAACGTTTCTATAGCTTTTCTCCTCTTATTGTGAGTGGCTTTGTCACAAAAATATAATCAAATTACAGTTTACACTCTTTGGTTCCAGCTTCCTTTTCATTCTGCACTGCAAGCATGAGGCAGAAACACTGAGATACAATTTTTGGGATTTTATTGAGTACAACAGACTAAAAATATAATCAAGCTGTCGTTTCCCCCTTCTAACCAAAAATGTTGGGACTTGACGCCTGGGAATGTAGATTTATTACCTTCCAAGTTGACTCTGATTATTATTTTTTTCCTTCGGCAAACTACAAGGTGGGGCATAACTGTGCTTGGACCACATTCAAAGTGTTTAAGTTGAGTGCTCACTTCTTAAGGAAATAGGCACTTCATACCTTCTTTTCTGGCAAGTATGTTGCAACAGGAGTCTATATTCTTGACTTTTGTTTTTCCTTCAGTGGGAGTTTCTGTTGGTCAAGCTGGATGGTCATACAGAGACAAGATGGAGGAGGGAAGTGATAGGCCTTTTAAATTCTGTTTGAAAATTCTACATTAGTTTTCCTAATCTAGCGGTTTATATTTCCTAAAACAATGGTCCTTCCGGTGTTTTATAACTTAGATATATAACCTACTTCATGGTTAGCCTTGATTGTAAAGGAAGGTTCTGTGCTAGGTATTGAAACACTGACAACAATTCAACTTTATGGCCAACTATCAGGTGTGAATGAAGTATGGGATAATCCAAAAGATGTAAACATTGGACCTATTTATAAATTTATTTTTGAATATGTGAAAATGTAAATGTTAAAAGTAAGAGGTTGACACTTCTTCCACTCTATCAGGTTGCTTTTATTTAAAGTTAGAGGGCAAAGAATTTTCAGCTACTCTAATTTGAGCACCTACTGCACACTTATACCAGTGTAATATTTAACATGTTCCTATACAAAAAGCTCATCCAATGCTAGAGTGACATCTGCTGGTAGCATAGCAGTAATCTCTTGTCAAGAGGACGTGTCTTGTTCAGCTTTGTCTAGATCAGGGGTTCTTAAACTGGGGGTTGTGACCCTCTCAGGGGGTCATGAAGTTATTACGTGGTGGGGGGTCATGAGCTATCAGCCTCCACCACAAACCCTGCTTCACCTCCAGCATTTATAATAGTGTTAACTATTTTTAAAAGTATTTTAAATTTCTAAGTGGGGGGTCTCACTCAGAGGCTTGCTGTGTGAAAGGGGTCACCAATACAAAAGTTTGAGAACCACTGGTCTAGATGGACTAAGTTTAAGGCTAGACATCACTGTGACCCAAAAAAGCTATTCATCCCTCAATCTTGCTGAATTCAGTATTTTCCCTGTCTATCCTCAACCCATATTTAATGGCATTTTCAAACCCAACAAAAGTTTCAGTACTGAATTTGAAGGCTTAGTTCAAGTTGCTCTACTACAATCTATTTATCAAATACTAAAATTTCATAATCAAATTCTAACTTCATCTTTTCTCCTCTCCTCTCCCCACAAAAGCTTTGTGAAAAGAAACTACCATCACGCTACAATGCTACAATTTAGAGTGCAGCAGAGAAAAACATACTCTTCTTTCTTCCCACTTCACTATTCAAGGCTAGTGAAACGTATCTATTGGCTGAGCTTTACAGGTTGGATGTCCAAGCCATCAAGTGACACCGTTGGTTTGAAATCAGTTTTCCTTTTTCTGATGAACCCCACCAAGACTTATTTTAAGGTGTTTTTTATTTGCTTTGTCATGGGGCCTATGTGGCATTTTATAGAGGTAGCAGCACCACCAGCTACTCCACCACCCACTGTTGACAGATGTTGGGGTTGATCTGAGACCGCTTATTCAATATTTGCAGCTGTTCTGCATTATCTACAGGATTACCACCCAGGGATGTGCCTCATGGGAGCTGGGTGCTCCTTCACAGGCAGAGAAAAACATACCATTATCTTTTTTCCCCTGGTATGCTCAAATGAGAAATGCCTAGTGTAGGTTGCATGCCCCTCCTACCTAGAGACACTTATACCACTGAAATTTAGCTAAGACCCATCAACTAGCTGCAGAGGTTCAGTCTGTGGAATTCACAAAGGGGACTTAGGCACTCTGTGGCCTAGTGTAATTTACAACCCCGACTTAGGTGCCTAAGCTCCATATATGGAAAGTGCCTAATGGACCTCATAGAAACCAGCCTGCTGCGTGGGCAGCTGCCTAATCTAGCCAATACGAAGTGCCAATGAGCATGGTGTGGCTTAAGCCCCACCCCTCTAAGGCACCTAGCCACCTGTGTCTACTCAGGATCCAGAGGCATGAACACTCCAAGTGCCTCAGCAGGTCTGTCCTCTTTCAAGCAAAACCAAGGAGGTGCCGATACCACCCTTTTAGCCTTTATCCCAGTCATCAGAGCACTTACCCAGGGTGTGGGAGACTGGGGCTCACTTCTCCCTGCTGATGTGGAGAAAGGACTTGAACTTGGGGGGGGGGGGGGTGTGTGTGGGTGGGTGGGAGGGAGGGAGGTGGCTCCAGGCACCAGCCAAGCAAGCTGGTGCTTGGGGCGGCAGATTGTTCGAGGTGGCATTCCGCCCAATCCTAGGGCGGCACGGACACTTTTTATTTATTTTTTTTGTTCCGCTCTGGCCGCCCTGTAGGGGGCGGCGGTGTGGAGGACGGGAGCGCCCTGCAGCAAGCCCGGCAGGGCCACCCGCGTCCTTCCCTCCCAGCCGACCGGAGTGGCGCGGAGCCTCCCGGCAGGCAGCGCAGCAGTCGGGGCCGCATGGCAGTCCCCCACTGAAGCCTTGGCCGCCCCACTTCTCTCTCTCTCCTTCCCCCTGCTAGCCGGGGCACGTCTGCAGCGCAGGGAGTCCCCCTACACCCTGGCTCCGGCCGCACCGCAGGTTTTTTTTTTTTTTTTTTTTGCTTTGCTTTGCTGTTCTGGCCGCCCCGGGATTTTTTTTTTTTTTTGTGCTTGGGGCGGCCAAAAAGCCAGAGCCGGCCCTGGTGTGTGTGTGTGTGAGAGAGAGAGAGAGAGCGCGTGGTTAGGGCCCTACCAAATTCATGGACATGAAAAACATGTCACAAACTGAAATCTGGTCTTTTGCGTGCTTTTACCCTATACTATACAGATTTCATGGGGGAGACCAGTGTTTCTCAAATTGGGGGTCCTGACCCAAAAGAGAGTTGCAGGGGGGTAGCATGGTTATTTTAGGGGGCTTGCAGTATTTCCACCCTTACTTCTGTGCTGCCTTCAGAACTGGGTGGCCAGAGAGTGGAAAATGCTGACTGAGGGCCCAGCTCTGCAGGCAGCAGCACAGAAGTAAGGGTGGCACTACCATACCCTGCCATCCCTACATCCGTGCTGTGCTGGCGGCGGCTCTGCCTTCAGAGCTGGGTTCCCAGCCAGCAGCCATTGTTCTCTGGCTGCCCAGCTCTGAAGGCAGCGCCACTGACAGCAGCAGCGCAGAAAGTAAGGGTAGTGGTACTGCAACCCCCCATACAATAACCTTGTGAGCCCCCACAACTCCTTCTTGAGTCAGGATCCCTACAATTACAACACTGTGAAATTTCAGATTTAAATAGCTGAAATCATGAAATTTACAATTTTTTTAATCCTATGACCGTGAAATTGACCAAAATGGACCGTAAATTTGGTAGGGCCCTAAGCATGATGCAACAAACCCTATCTCAGCTCCATCCAAAGGAAGCATCGCCCTCATACTGGCCTTACCCTCACTGAACTGCTCAAACCAGCTTTAGCGCCGAAGGTGTGGCCCAAATCAGATACACCGCAACAGAGTTATGTGTTTCCATTTACTGGCACCTGCTCCAGCAGCTCTGAAAATGTGAACAAGGGCAGAAAGTACATTTAAATAAGGCAGATTACGGTCTCCTCTCCTCGCTTCCATAGTTCAGGAATGATAAACTCTTTGTCCTTGATGAAACACTGAAATATTTGTACTGGCAAGGAAAAGTGTCCAGGCCATTGCAGGGGCCTCCAATAAGGCCCTTGATTGTGGTGCTCTTTATGCTCATATCCATATTTCTTTTCTTAGAACAAGAGTTGCCTCTGCACCTCATCCTGATTTCCCTCATTCCCCCTGCACTATCTTGGTTGCTTCCTAATCATTTCCTATAAGCAACTTGAGGACTTAGGCTCAGCATTGCAGCACCTATTTTTTAGGGACCCTGCCACTCAGTGGAATTCACACCCATGAATTAGGCTTCCAGGTTCCCTTTATGGTGCAAGGGGAGGATTAAGTACCTATGGCTATAGCTACACTACAAGTTCTACAGCAGCACAGCTGCAGCTATGCCACTGTAGTGTGGAGACTGCCTGCATTGATGGAAGGGGTTTTTCCACTGATGTAGTTAATCCACCTCTCTGAGAGGCAGTAGCTAGGTGGGCAGAAGAATTCTTCCAGGTGCATCTATACTAGGGATTAGGTCAACCAAACTACAGAGCAAGAGTGCTAGGTCAATCTAATTTTTAGGTGTAGATCACATCTAAGAATGTGATTCACAGAAGCCAGCAAGCTAAGCAGGGAGCTGCCTAAACTAGCCTGTAGCAAATGCTAAGGAGAGGGGTGGGCCTTAAACCCAAGTAAATGCACTAGCCCCACTAGGCTATTGACTAATTTTTTCTCTCTCTGGCCCATAGGTGGTGATAGTAAGGCGAGGGCCACTGGGAAAGAAGCTTGTAGTGGACTGCGTCTGCTGGAATGTCTAGCTAGTTTAGGTGTACACAATACAAACATTTTCCTCTGTAGTTTTGTCCTACTTGGCTTTATGCAGATGGGAGAGAAATTTAGCTCTAAGGGTTCCTTGTTTATTTTTACTACTTAAACACATCCCCTTCCCATTTCCCCACTTGCACCCTTTTCTTCACTTGTCTCTTTTGAAAGATGAAGTCTTATTAAGCATGGGTAAACCTGTTGGTAAAAGAAAAGGAGGCAGCAGATCAAACCTCAGCTCTTTACTCACTCAAATCCTAACCTCTCTGCCTCAAGACCTTTTGGTAGACCATTTCCCTCTGAGGTAACTCATTCAAACCCTCAGCTGATAGCCAATGCGTTCCATTGGGTTTGTTTACTCCTTGAGGTATGCATGTACATTACAGTCACATGTAGGGAACATGGCCAATGTCACACACTGTTGTTGTTGCCACCATTATGAACTGACTAGTTTTAAAAATAATTAAGATGACCTTGAGTCTCTCTTGCTTTTTTGGCAGATGCCTTGATATCAGTGTTCGTACTATAGCTGCACACATGTGACATGTTCCTCTACAGAAGAAAAGAAGGCCAGCCTGACTCCTACCAGCACATCACATTTTAAGCCCACACCTGCCATGTCCTTCCCCTGCAGGGAACACTTGGATGTGGACTAAGAGCTATCTGGGATTGCTGATAACATACAAGAAAAAATCACTAATGCATAAGCTGCACTAATGACTCAGTATACAGGGAATACTGCAGAAACAATGGAAAGGAAATATGGTCCAGTGGTTAGGGACCACTATCTTGGGTGACCTAGATTTAATTCACTGCTCTGCGACAGTTGTCCTGTGTGAGCTTGGTCAAATCACTTAGTGGCTCTCTGCCTCAGTTCTCCATCTGTAAAATGGGTATAACCGCACTTCCCTACCTGACAAGGGTGTTGTGAAGCTAAATGCATTAAAGATTGTGAGGTGCACAGATTAAAAAAAAATCTAGACAATAAAATAAGAATACTATCACCAATGGAAAAACTGTTACTGTATCAAAATGTTATGAATGGCTAGCAGTAATTGCCAATGATTAGTGCAGAAGCTACAGGAAGAGACTTTGAGCCCCCTCTCGTGCATGATACAAGGTATTACATCATATGTGTGAGTATAATAGAGACAGAAACAGATAAAATGAAGCTCCATGAGATTATAATTGCTAGTCTCAATTTGGCTGTATACTTCTTGGGAGCTAACATGCTGTGTGCTAACCAAACACCCGTCTGGAACTGCTGTATAATTTTGTCTTGCAGGGGGCTGGCAATATTGGCCTTATCTTGCAAAGAGATTTGCACATGTAGCTTTGCAGCATCCCATTGAGGTCCACAGGAATAAGGGCCCTTGTGGCCAGGCCTTTATGGAGGCCCTAGATTGTAAATTATTAGTATAACTATATCAATAATGTTTAGCATTAAGACGCTCAGATATCATGGTGAGGCATGTGATATTTAAAAAAAAACCCCAGTTGGGGCTAGATTCACAATGCATAGGCGTGGCAATGCTCAGTATCATCGTGCCTAATGTTTAGGCTCCTGGAAAGTCATTAGGATTCCCAGAGGCTGAGTTAGGCTCGCTGTACAACGAATGGAGGAAGTTAGGTACCTCAGAATGGGCTTCACAAAAGCCAGGATGCTAGGGGACACCTTGCATAAGCTAGCCAATGGGAGATGCCAAGCTGAAGAGTATTGGCTAAGCCTCACCCTTGCCTCAGTGATGGGTGCCTAAATCCAGGCTGCTGGGAGGTGCCTCCTGCCACTTTGGAGTCCCAGCTGCAAACCCTCTCCTGGCAGTAGGCACTTATGCTGTTTTATAACAAGAAGCCAGTGGGGCAGGGTGTTGAAACTGTTCCACTGTGACTAAATAATGTTACATTATGCCACAGTGAGAAAAACCTGAGCATGAGAATGACTTGGTTGGGGGGAAGACCATAAGCCAGTGCCCCTGCACCCATTACTTTTAAAAATTATTTATCCAAAGTGGAACAGCTGTAACAGGAGACTGAGGGAGCCCCACAACAGAGAGAGGTGGCGGATTACAGTTCAAATCCCTCCCCTTCTCCCCCTCGCACCTCAGGTGGAGGTGTATTTGAATTGCAGTGCAGGGTCTCCCACAGCCCAAGTGAGTACACGAACCCCTGGTCCTCCTCCTCCTCTGGCATTCTATGTAAACTCACCTATAGGGGCCCAATCCAGTAAGCGAGGGCCGAGGCCGCTTACAATAGGCCCTGCTGGTGAGTTAGATGGAGCAATGCTTATATTTCCCTGGTTCTTGCAGTGCTCTGGGGCTTAGGTTCCTGGATGCCAGCTGTGCTGCTGCAGAGTACATGTTCAGAGGCAGAAATATTTGTGGCTAGGGAACTTTTTATGGAAAAAAAATAGGCACTGAGAGAGTTTAGGCACCTACAGTATTCAGCGGGCAGCTGATTCTGGGATCCAGGTGCCTAAAGTGGCAGTTAGGCATCTAAGGCCTAGCTTCACTAAAGGACTTAGGTAAGATGTATTGAGCTTCCTTGCCCTCCAATTACAGTCCTATATACTAGTTTCTCCCATTTCCTTAACGTTATCTTTTTCAATCTCCTATATTTTAATGTGTTCTTTTTTACCTTTGTTCTCTTTAGTTTAGCTTTTGTATAATGTATGTGCACATGCATGGGGGAAAAAACGGTTACTAACCTTCATAACTGTTGTTCTTTGAGATGTGATGCTCATGTCCATTCCATGTTAGGTGTGTGTGCACCACAGCACTGTTGCTGGAGATTTTCCCCACAGTGGTAGCCGTAGAGTCGGCTCTAGTGCCCCCTGGAGCCCCATGCCCATGCACCGGTATAAGGGGCGCCACCGGCCCTGCGCCCTTCCAGTTCCTTCTTGCTGTCAACACCAACGGTGGGGTAGGAGGATAGGTCATGGAATGCACATGACCAACACATCTCGAAGAACAACAGTTATGGAAGGTTAGTAATGGTTTTTTTCTTCTTTGAGTGCTTGCTCACATCCATTCCATGTTAGGTGACTCCCAAGCAGTGCCCTTGGAGGTGGGCTAGGAGTTCACAGATGTGCTGATTGCAACACAACTCTCCCACAACTGGCATCATCTTGAGCTTGTTGGGTGATGGCATAGTGGGACGTGAAGGTGTGAATCAACGACCACATTGCTGCCCCGCAGATGTCCTGGATTGATATCTGCGCCAGGAACGCTGCTGAGGACACTTGCGCTTTTGTAGAATGGGCTTTCGTGATAGCTGGAGGTGGGACCTTCGCCTGTTCATAGCATGCCTGGATGCAGGCTGTGATCCAGGACGAGATCCTCTGGGATGACACCGGGAGTTCTTTCACTCTATCCGCTAGAGTGATGAAAAGCTGTGTCGACTTGTGAAAGGGCCTAGTCCTCTCAATACAGAAGGCCAGGGCCCTTCTAACATCTAAAGAATGTGAACGCCTTTCCTCATCCGTGCTGTGAGGCTTCGGAAAGAAGACAGGCAGAAAGATGTGTTGGTTAATATGAAATGGTGACGCCACCTTTGCTAGGAAGGCTGGGTAGGGGCACAGCTGGACCTTATCTTTAAAGAACACAGTATAAGGAGGCTCCGAGGTCAGTGCTTGAAGTTCTGAAACTCTCCTGGCTGAAGTAATTGCCACCCTGAAAGCAACCTTCCATGAGAGGAGCAGTAGAGAGCAATATGCCAACGGCTTGAAGGGGGATCCCGTAAGCCTGGATAAAACTAGGTTTAAGTCCCAAGGCAGATTGGGTCGTGAACCTGCGGATAAAGTCTTTCCAAGCCTTTGATGAACCTACTTGTCATTTCATAGGCAAAGAGTGATCTGCCCTCGACCGGAGGATGGAAGGCCGGGATGGCAACCAAGTGGACTTTGACCGATGACAGCACCAGACCTTGGTATGTCAGATGAAGTAAATATTCTAAGATGGACTGCAGGGAAACTTGAGCCTGGCCAAGGTTCTGTTCAGCTGCCCAGCAAGTGAAACGCTTCCCCTTAGCCAGGTAGGTAGCCCCACTAGAGGGTTTTCTGCTACTTAGCAAGACCTGTTGGACCTGCTCCAAACAGCCCCAGTCCTCAGGATTTAGACATGCAGCAGCCATGTTGTCAGGTGCAAGCAGCCGAGGTTCGGATGAAGAAGTCATCCGTGATCCTGCAAGATCAGGTTTGGCTTGAGTGGGAGCGCCAACAGGGCTGCAAGTGCAAGATACAGAAGCATGCCGAACCAGTGCTGACAAGGCCAAGCTGGAGCAATCATGATAACCTCTGCCCTGTCCCTCTTGATCTTCAGGAGGACCTTCTGAATCGGTGAATTGGAGGGAAAGCGTACAGCAGGTCGTCGGTCCATGACAGCAAGAAGGCGTTGGATAGGGAGCCTTTGTCTTGATCATGCCTAGAACAAAACTGAGGACATTTCCTGTTCTGTATAATGGCAAACAGGTCCACCTGGGGAGTTTCCCACCTCTGGAAGGTGACACTGGCAACCTCTAGGTGGAGAGACCACTCATGGCAAGAGGAAAAGGATCTGCTGAAGTGATCCACCAGCACGTTCCGATCCCTGAGGAAATGTGATTCTTCCAGGTGAATGGAATGCTTCACACAGAAGTCCCAGAGCCCAAGGGCTTCCTGGCAGAGGGACACAGAGCGAGCCCCTCTTTGCTTGTTGACATAGAAAATTGACTCCCTGTTGTCCATCAAGACCTACATGAACTTGCCTGAGAGTTGGGAAAGGAACACCTTGCAGGCCAAGTATATCGCTGTGAGTTCCTTTACATTTATATGCAGGGATAGTTCTTCCTGTGACCAGAGACCTTGGGTCCTCAGGTTGCCAAGGTGGGCACCCCACCCCAGGCTCCATGCATCTGATACCAAAGTCACTGTGGGGTCGCAAAGGGTACCCCGGCCAGCACCAAGTCTGGGTCTAACCACCACGTCAGGGATGCCAGAACCGGCGATGGGATGGTGAAAATCGAGTCCAAGTTGTGTCTGCTCAGGCAGTAGACCAATGTGAGCCACAACTGAAGTGGCCTGAGGTGCAGCTGCGCATACTGTACCACACAGGTACATGCCACCATGTGACCTATCAGCCGTAGACACACATGGGCGGTTGTCAATAGGTGAGCTATGACCCGGGTGATTAGGTCCACCATAGCTCTGAACCTGGTCCTCGGGAAGAAGGCCTGGGCCTGAGAGGCATCAAGTACTACCCCTATAAATTCTAATCTTTGCACCAGGATCAACATCAATTTCTGCTCATTTATTAAGAGGCCCAGTGCCCAACAGGTGAGTCGTACTACACTGACGCTGTGCTGAACTTGAGTTCACGAGTGGCACTTGATCAGCTAATTGTCAAGGTACAGGTAAATCTATATGCCTCAGCGCCTGAGGTGGGCTGCGACTATTGCCATGCACTTTGTGAAAATTCACAGCGCCACCTACAGGCCGAAGGGAAGTGCTGTAAATTGACAGTGGTTCTGGCCCACCACAAACCTGAGGAATCTCCTGTGTCCATGGAAGATGAAGATGTGGAAATATGAGTCCTTTAAATCCAAGGCAGCATACCGGTCTCCTGGATCCAAGGAGGGAATTATGGAGGCCAGGGAGACCATGCGGAACCTCAACGTTTTGAGATACTTGTTGAGGTGATGCAGGTCTAGGAGGGGTCGTAGGCCCCCTTTTGCCTTGAGGATCAGTAAATAACAAGAGTAGAATCGCTTCCCTCTCTCTTCTGAGGGAACTACCTTCACAGCCCTCACCTGCAGGAGGGTTTGCACCTCCTGGATGAGAAGTTGCTCGTGAGAAGGGTCCATGAAGAGGGACGGGAAAGGGGGATAAGGTGTAGGGAAAGACAAAAATTGAAGCATGTACCCCTCTGCTATGGTACTGAGTACCTAACGGTCTGATATGATTGATGACCATGCAGGGAGGTAGGGTGAAAGGCCATCCGAAACCAAAAAGGGGGATGGATCTGGGAGCCAGACTGGTAAGTCATCCCCAAGTGTGCTTTCAAAAGGCCTGCGTGTTTCCGCTCAGGAACTGACTTGTGCCCTGCTGAGATGTGGAAGAGGAAGGCTGGCCCTGATGGTGTTTATAACCTTTCTCTTTTCTTCTACAGGGCTTATATCTGGGGTGCCCTGAGGATCTGGGCAGCAGTTGCAGTCTAAAGTGTCTCCTTAAGGCCGACGGTGTGTAGAGGCCTAAGGATTGCAGCGTAGCCCTGGAGTCCATGAGGCCAAGCAGCTTGATGCCTGCATGTTCAAAGAACAGCGAGGCCCCCTCAAAGGGGAGATCTTGTAGCAATTGCTGAACCTTGTGGGAGAGTCCCAATAATTGGAGACACAAACTATGTCTCATGGCGACCACCAACACCATTGTCTTGGCCACTAAGTATGCCGCATCCAAGGCGGCCTGGCGTGAGATTCTGGCCACTGCTTTCCCTTCCACCATGATGGCCAGGAATTCCTGCTTTGACTCTTGACATAGGGAGTCCTTAAACTTAGCCATCGAGTTCCAGACATTAAAATGCCTGCTGGCGGGAGATACGAAGTTTTAGGCTGGCTGTTAAATAAACCTTCCTACCAAATAAATTGAGCCCTTTAGTATCCTTATTTTTTGGTGTGGCGCTTCCCTGTCCCTGCCTGTCCCACTTGTTAGCAGCAGAGACCACCAGGGACCCCAGGGGAGAGTGGGAATACATGTATTCAAACCCTTTGGCCGGAACATAGTACTTGGATGTTGGGGGCAGAGATGATGGGGTCTGCCATAGTGCCGTAACCAACTTCACCACCCCATCATATACTGGCAAGGCCATTCTGAAGGGGGCTGCTACAGCCAAAATACTGAATATGCTGTCCGTGAAACCTGAAGTCTTCCAGCAGCAACAAATTAGGGGGATCTGTGACCATCTCATCTGGGGATGAAGAGGAGGCAGCCACTGCTACCAGAGGATCTGGTTCCTCCACTTCCACCGGGGCAGCCTCTACCGGAGGTAGCAATGGGGTCTTGGCACCGGTGTCGGAATCTGAGCCAGGATCCGGAACTGGTTTGGGTGGGGCTGCAGCCTGCCTCTCGGAGACTGCAGAAGATGGGGGCTGAGAATATGGCCCAGGTACCGGCGGGAATCCACACGGGTTTCAGTACTACCATTGTACCGGCCACTGCTCCTGAGGCCATGCGCTCACCAATGGCCCGGCACTGAAATCCGGTGCGTAGGCTGGATTATGGTGCCTCCTCAGTGGAGGGATGGAGTCCAATGAAGACTTCCTGCCTGAAGGCCAAAGCTAGGATGGGAGGTCGGAGAGCAGTGCCTGGGATGGGAGATACATGTCGCGGCAACTGACGCTTTGGTACTGGAGACAGGTGCTGGAGCGCTGGAGATCAGTGCTGGGCAGCTGGGGACTGGCATTGGAGACCAGTTCTGGGTCAGGACCACTGTGGAGGGCCCATGGCAGGCTTCCCTCTGGAGGCTGGAGGGGGCCACCTTTGATGGCTCCGAGGGAGCAGGCGGGTGGTCCCATGGGGTGAGCGGCACCGGAAGGGCCATGAGAACCCTTCCTGCCTGAAACACCTCCAGTGCGGAGGGGGCTCTCAAATGTAAAGTTCCCAGCCACTCCCGGGAGTGGGTGGTGGGTCCCAAATCGGGCTCGGCACTGCGGATGGACATGTTGCCGCCCCGAATGCAGCTCTGGGGAGGACAAGTGGCCTGGCATGGGTCTTGCCTCGTCAGCCCCTCCCCTCTTGTCCCTCTTCAGCACTGGGGAGCACCCTTTCAGTGCACTGCTTCTTGTGCTGTTTTCTCAGCACTGGGAATGGAGAATGGTGCCGGGGAGGAGGGCAGGGGGGACGGTGCCAGAGGAGCATTGCACACCAGAGCCAACGTGCTCAGTGCCAAATCTGAGCAGCTCGGCTCTGAGTGCAGCTTCCATTAACAGGGCCTTCAAACCAATGTCCCTGTCCTTTTGGGTTCATGGCCTGAAGCCCAGCAGATTTTTACACCTGTCCTTGACGTGAGCTTCCCCAAATCTCTTTAGGCAGGTTGAATGAGGGTTGCTCACTGGCATGAGCTTATTGCAGGCAGCACATGGTTTGAATCCCGGGGACCGGAGCATGCCCTGTCCCTGGGACACGTCACCTGATGGGACCATTATCTAACTTCACTAACTATATCTAACACTAAGACTAACTACGTACAAAAACCAGTCAAATTCAACCAATGGAGAAGGCTTGCAAACGCAAGAGAGAAAGTTGTTCCAGCAACTGTCATGGCTTTAAGAAGGAACTGGTAGCGCGTGAGGCCGGCAGTGCCCCTTATACTGGCACATGGATGTGGGGCTCCAGGGCGAGCTAGAGCCGGCCCTATGGATACCACTGGGGGGGAAATCTCCGGCAACAGTGCACGCAGTGTACACACACCTAACATGGAGTGGATGTGAGCAAGCACGCGAAGCTAAAATACAATGCCCTATTCCAAACATTGGAGGCAGCCCTTGCGTCCTCAGTTTTTTACTCTATTTTATAATTCAGTTACATGTTCTGATTCATTTCACATTTTCAAAGAATTAGATGGTATTGTCTGGAATGTACACAACATTTTTCATATTCATCAAAATAATATGATGATTTAACATCTGCATTAATGTTAGACATGCTCCATTATAAAGGTTTGGTTTTGATCTTGAATGAGTGAGGGAACATGCAGCAGTATACAGTATCCCAGGGGGAAAAAATCACCTATTACACTCAGACATATAATGTATGACCTCATTCCATGCGTGTGAGGGTGTCAAAGGTCTTAATATTTCTTTCTGCAGCTATAGCACTAATCATTAATGTTGACTCATAGCCATCCATAACATTTTGATATATTAACAGCTTAACTTCCATTGCTAATGGGATTCTTATTTGATTTTCTAGATTTTAGTTAAGGTCTGGGACAGGGACTGTGTCATTTTTATGAATGGGGAAAGTACCATGCAGACTTGTGGAGCTATATTTGTAACATCACCATCACATGTCAGGATGAAATGTTTTATTAGCTTATTGAGCTCGTTATCAGTTTGATTCAAACCATCTGAAACATGAAATTCACTATTTGAGAAAGAATTCTGAATAGTTTTTTTTTAAATGCTCTGCATAATGCAGAACCACAGGAGTGAAAGAACTACAGGATTAGGTCAGTCCAAGGGACAAATCCCCCCCCCCCCCCCCCCCGCAGGTCATCTTGAATAGAGGCTATGTGAGGGGGAGGGATCAGGATCTGGAGATGCTGCACGAGTGCTTGTGTAGAGTCTAGCTCAATGGGGTGTGGGGTGGTGGGAAATTGAGAGTGAGCCACTAGGTGAGCTCTGTCAGTTGTGTGTGTGTAGGGTGGGAGCACAAGTAGTACAGAAATTGCTTCAGCTCTGAGGCTGGAGCAGCAGCGGCAGAGGGACACTATTCCTGCTCTCCAGCTTGAGGGGACTGTTCCCCTTGAAGGCACAGCTTGGCCTCATGAGCTTTTCACCTGGGGAAGGATTTGGGCCTAAGAACAAATTGCTCTTAAATAAGAAGATACACTAAATTGGTCTGGAGAGGCTTAGTTAGTGATGCGCACTGTCATGTAACTACCTTGTGTCACTCCACAGCAATCCCATGATAGAAATGAAGTACTCCAAAGGGAACCCTGGCCAATCCTCTTCAAACTGTGGGATTAAGAAAGATGTATGTAACAGGAGGCCATGAGGACAGGCAAAATGGAAGATCCTTGAGGGCTCCAATAGAAATGCAGAGGCTTCTTCTCCCTAGGAAACCTCATTATGATTTGTATTATAGTGGTGCCAAAAAAAAAAACACCAAGATTGGGATCCCAATGTACTAGGTGCTGCACAAACACTCAGTAAGAGACAAACAGTTTACAAGCCCCAAACAGCTTACAAGCCAACTAGACATAGAATGAGAGAGATAATTATTATCACCCCCATTTTAAAGCTGAGTCACAGATTAGCTGACTTGCCCACAGTCACACACAAAGCCTGTGGCAGAGCTATATACTGAACCCAGATATCCTGAGTTCTAGCCCAAAACCTTAAGCACAAGACCAACTTTATTTGGCCCTATGTGGACATAAGTGGCCACCCCTAAAAGTCATTCTTTAGGTCAATGACACTATCATTGGGATCCCTTAGTCACAAAAACTGGGCCAGTCCTGAGAGTTGTGTTTCCACTACTACACAACAGCCCTAGAGTCAATTCCCAGATCTGGTCTCCGTCTCTTGCTTTTTGAGCCAGGAGAAGCACCAAAATAGTGCTGAAATTCTAGGTGGGAACAAATGCCTTAAATCTCCATAAAAAAGTATGAGTCCTACTTAAGCAGAGCATTTAAGATGAAGAAGTAAGACTTTTCTTACTTACAGAAACTATCAATAGACTAATTTTAATGTAGGCATTATGTTATGAGGCATAGCAAAATAACAATGTTTCGGTGGAAACGTATATTACACTCTTCACCATGGTGTCTAAGCATTTGGTTCCCTAGCTGGGGAGTTCTTTATCTAAATTCCTGCAACTCTCCCCTCCCCCCCCCCCCACACACACGGTGTGGGGGGGGGGGGGGGAAGGGACCCTAATCTGTTCCCTTAGAATTCAATGCAAGTTTTGCCACTGACTTTAGTGGGAGCAAGCCTGAACCTCTATTAGATAATGGAAACTATAGTAAATCCTTGCAACATGAATCAGATTCTTTTAAAGACCTTGAGTTTGTTGACACTTGGCAAAGATTTCACTCTGTTGATAGAGATTATTCACAGTTCTGCCTTGCCCATATTTCACACTCAAGAATACAGATAATCTTTTTGGATAAAATGAAGTTAATAATAATGTCCCTGATGCTTTGACCTCTTATCTACTATTATCTCAGATTGGGCAAAGGTAACAATCTCTTTGTCTCGGAGACACTGAAAAGTTCCTAAAAGGTGGCAGCTTCATATATCTTTATTCTGATCCCTCTTTTTCTGAATTCTTTCATTCTGAAATATAGGTTGTTTTTTTACTCCTCCCGCCGCATGTGACCTCAACTGACAATATAGGGCATGATCTCTCGCTACACTTTTTGTTTAGTTAACTAATAAAATCAAGTACAAAGTTTCTTGCTAACTACTAGTTTAAAAACTCTTCACAAAAATTAATGTTTATTCCCAAACTATTAGGATTTCATGGATTTGACTCAGTTGCACTATCAATGTTAAATATACTTCTGCAGTCTTCAGATGGTTCTGTCCTCCAAGTACACATTCGCAGCCAGAAAATGCCAGCAAAATTAAAGTTAATAAAATGCAGGTTCAGTTCACACCACTTGGACAATATCTAAGCTATTAAATTGTCTGTTCACAGATCTCTGAACGGGACATTTTCAGTAAAATGCTGCTATTGCTCATGCCAGTGGCCTTCATTATTGTCAGCGCCCAGAGTTCAACAAACATAAGCCATGCCCCCCAAATTCACGTAACTGTCTTTAAAATCCATGAGATTTTTAAAAAATAAAAAACATTGAGTTATTTTTCTCTTTTGTTTTTTGAGCCTTTAAATGCACTTGGGCCATGTTTTCAAGCTTTTCTCCACAACTTTACGGGCTAGAAACTTACCTGTGTTTTTAAATGAAAGCTGAGATTCCCATATCATCACAAGATTCCTTAAGATAGGGCTTTATGAAAAACACCAAATATTGCAAGACTTGTGATAAAAATCACAAGAGTTGGCAAATTGAGTCTCATTTCCTATATCTTAAAGCAGCTATAAATGAATAATTCCAGACTTTTTCTAGGGTATATCCAACACCCAGCCCATCAAGTAATTATCAGAGCTCAGATCCAAATTATTGAATTATATCTTAGATGAAATCTTATGACCAAGTTATAGTTCTGTCTTCCCCTTGATGGGCTAGTCCTACTCCTCCTTCTTTCTTCCAGGCACACTAGTGTTCTATGGGCAGCTCTACACTACTACTTTACATTGGCACAGCTGCATCGATGCTCTAAACCAGGGATCGACAATCTTTGGCACGCGGCTCGCCAGGGTAAGCACCCTGGTGGGCCATGCCGGTTTGTCCCATCCATGTGGACCTCTTTACAGGATCGAGGCTTTAGCGTCTTTCTCTGTCACTGATTGTTCTAGTCACATCACCCTTCAACTGGGAATGTGTGATGCACATGATGCTGCATGATTCACAGATTTTAAGGCCAGAAGAGAGTACTATGATCATCTAGTCCAGAGGTGGGCAAACTACGGCCCGCGGGCCACATCTGGCCTGCGGGACCCTCTTGCCTGGCCCCTGAACTCCTGGCCCGGAAGGCTTGCCCCCTGCCCCTCCCCTGCTGTCCCCCCTCTCCTGCAGCCTCAGCTCACTGTGCCGCCGACGCAATGCTCTGGGTGGTGGGGCTGCGAGCTCCTGGGGCAGCACAGCTGCAGAGCCCGGCCTGACCTGTGCTCTGTGCTGCGCAGTGCATGGCTGGCTCCAGCCTGGTGGCACGGCTGCCTGTCCTAGTGCTCTGGGCGGGATGGCTGTAGTGCTGCCAGCCATCGGTGCTCCAGGCAGCGCGGTAAGGGGGCAGGGAGTGGGGGGGTTGGGTAGAGGGCAGGGGAGTTACGGGGCTGGTCAGGGGGCCGGGGGTGTGGATAGGGGTCGGGGCAGTCAGAGGGCAGGGAACAGGGGGGTTGAATGGGGGCAGGAGCCCTGGGGGGGCAGTCAGGGGACATCGGGGGGCAGTCAGGGGACAGGGAGAAGGGGTGGTTGGATGGGGCAGGGGTCCCGGGGAGGGGCAGTCAGGAATGAGAGATGGGGTTGGCTGGGGAGGCGGGGGGCAGTCAGGGGCAGGGGTTCCGGGGGCTGTCGGGGACAGGGAGTAGGGGGGTGGATGGGGCTGGGGTCCCGGGGGGGCCGTCAGGGAACAGGGAATAGGGGGGTTGGGTAGGGCAGGAGTCCCGGGAGGGCCATCAGCGGGGAGAAGCAGGGAGGGTTGGGCCACGCCTGGCTGTTTGGGGAAGCACAGCCTCCCCTAACCGGCCCTCCATATAATTTCGGAAACCTGATGTGGCCCTCAGGCCAAAAAGTTTGCCCGCCCCTGATCTAGTCTGATCTCCTACTTAATACAGGCCACTGGATTTCACCCAGTAATTCCTGCATCAAGTCCAAAAACTTCTGGCTGAGCTAGAACATATCTTTTAGAACGACATCCAATCTCAATTTGAAGACTTCAGTAATGGAGAATCCACCACATCCCTTGGAAAGTTGTTCCAATGGTTAATTACCCTTATGCGCCTTATTTCTAGTCTGAATTTGTCTAGTTTCAGCTTCCACCCATTGGATTTCATTATGCCTTTCACTGCTAGATTAAAAAGCCCCCTACTACTAGAAATCTTCTCCCCATTTAGGTACTTATAGACCATGACCAAGTCTCTTCTTAACCTTGTCTTGAATAAACCAAACAGATTGATCATCTTTATTCTCACTCTGTAAGGCAGCTTTTCCTGACCTCAGACCATTCTTACAGATTTTTTATGAACTATTACCAGTTTGTCAACATTCTTTTTTAAAGTGTAGAAACCAGAACTGGACACAGTGTTCCAGTCATGGACTTATTAATGCCATGTACAGTGGTCATATCGCCTCCCTACTCCTAAGTAGCATTCCTCCACTTCTACATCCAAAAGGAATGGAAATGTTTTGTTTAATAATAGGAACATTCTTATATTCCCAGATATATTAAGGGACACCCGTGACGCTATTCACCAGGCTTCATCTTTGTTGCCTACAAGCCTGGCTTCCCTCCATCTACTCACCAGAGCAGAGCAACATCAACTACAGGTTGACAACTCTGGCTAAGGCTTTGGACTCTCTCACCTGGAGGACAAAACGGGAGAAAGTTCGGGTGGGGATTCCTTTCCTCACAAGACAAACCACGAAACATATAACAACTCAATGCCTGATTCACAAATACGAAGGAGGCATCACAGCAATACTCTCTGCTACTCCAGACACGATTATCTGGCATAACCATCTGAATGTAAAATTATAGTTGTTGCTCTACATTTACATCAGCCATACAAAGAAGAAGAAAATCATCAGAACCAATGTCAGAACCATCAGACCTATACCCTTGCATGTCATCTTCTCCTGCTGAGAAGATTTATTCGGTTCCTAAGTTCTCAGTGCCCATGTCTGCAGGCTCTCCTGACTTTGATGGGGGCGGGAAGGGAGCCTTTCTCTTTTGGGCAGTTTTTGATGGAACTGTCCTTATATCAATGAGAGTGCCCCTTACTCTTATGGGAAGCCCTCTCCTTAGACTTAGCACTCTTAGCTTCTGTTTCTGAGCTCGTGCTTGGAGGGGCACTTCCTGCTTGCTGAGAGTGGTGTACATGAGGTCCCTGGCCCAAATCTGATTGGGGTCTCATTGCCTTCTCCGTCAGATATTTTCTAAGTCTCAGTTCCCAACCCTCACGAGTTCTGGGGGGAAAGGAGCAGCAGATGCTCTACTTGGCAGACATGTGAGCCTCACGCAGGTAGTAAAGGCAGCGTTGACATTTGTTACTCACAGAAAAAGAGCAAGGGCAGGACACATAGTTTTTGAACCTAGGCCCATGCGCATAATCCCAGACTTCTTGGGGGGGAAATTTCCCTGGATGGAGAAGAAAAGGGGGGAAACACTATCTAACTATACTATGATAGACTATACTGTAAAATATTAAAAACTAACACATACAATATATTTACAGCAATAATGCAGTACAAAGGATCTGAGAACACTGAAGATTCTGATTCAGACTATGTGGCAGTAAGAAGGAACTGGAGAGGCGTCGGCCCACACCACCCTTTATACCCCCCAGTTCAGAGCACAAGGAGAGCAACAGTACATGTGTGGGCCAATGGACACTGCTTGTGAAATAATTCTGGACTCAGGTGCGTGATGCGCATGTGTACTCACATGTGGAATACACCTAGGGACCATCACTTGAAGAAGAATGGGTATTTCTGCTTCAGTCCTCTAGTTAAGGACTGAAGCAGAAATTAAGGGTATACAAACTCAATATGTTCTCCTTGACTCTAGTGATGGGAAAGCTTTTCTGATCTTAGATTCAAAATCAAGAGGATTGTTTAGGTAATTTGGAAATATCCTGGTTTGTCACATTTTGATAGGTCTATATAAAACAGATGAGTGTCTATTAAGACCATATCATTAAGATGATGCCATCTAAAACATTAACTATATATCTATTTAAGATGTTCAAGTTCCATATTTACTTGTTCTCACCTACCCTAGATTTTTTGAAAACATTTTCCTAATGAAACATTTACAATACGTACATGACTATTTTGAAGGGTTTTTTTAAATTTTGTTTATTCATTAATTGATTTGATGTTATCTGATTTTTAATTAGATTTTAAGGTCACTGGGGCAGGGACTATATTTTTGTACTGTCTGTACAGCACCTACACAATGTGGTCCTGGACCATGACTGGGACTCCTAGATGTTATCAAAATACAAATAAATAACAACAAAACATATTTTAAATAGCCTAATTAATGAGGCTCTATAAAATATAGATTGGCTTCACAGACAAATGTTATATTTACTTATTTTCCTGATGAGGGAACACCATTAGCAATCATCTCCTTTAATGCAGAAAAAGCCTCTGGTTGAAGGGTATGGTGTTACTTTCTCTAGGGGGCTTCTTTCATTTCCTGGGTTAAATTATTATACCGTATCATGAAACAGATGCAGCTATAGCTACTACTAAATCCACTTCTACATCTTTTAAATTTAAGCTGGGCCACTGAACAAAATAACCCTTGCCTCATTTACTCTGATTTGGCACTTTTCTGGCAGTACAATAAACACAGATTTTAAAGGTATGATGAAAGTAAGCCAGTATGAGACAAAAGAACTTCTCAAGGACCATGACCTGTCCATATTTATCACTGAGTTTTCTGTACTGTCAATCCATAATGTATTGCATTTAACACATTAATTTGTTTACTATCAGCTTATAGCTATATAAATGGGATTTAGTCAGAGCTAGTACCCAGTACCTGGTATATATTAAAGCTTGATTTACCTCAATGTAATTTGAAATGGTTTCCTAAAGGCTTACAACATCCATGAATGTGTCTATCCTCTAAACTGTCATTAATTTCAGTTTAGGCCCTTTCAGCTCATTCATTTACTTGTATTTAGATAGATGGATGCTTCCCTTCTACCTATGGGGTACAATTAATACCTTAGAAAGAAATATTGTTCCTCCGGTCCTTTCACTTATTTCCCATTCTTTTTCTTCTTTTATTGCTGGACTGCCTTATGTATTTACAACAGTTCTTCAGAGAAACAGCAACCTTTCCCCATCACACACATACACTTCTGTCTCTCAAAAAATTTCCTCCTTTTCAGTCAAAGGAAAGAGTTTCAATTTCCCAATCTTCTCTATTATCACATGCCATTTCCTTTTCTGGGCCCATCCTTGACTCCTGATGTACCCAAATGTCTCCTCAATTTCAACAGAAGTTTAGTATGGTGACGGAATGAAGGAGTGAACCCTTCCACCTTACTGCATACTTTGGACTGATACCTCTCCTAAAGAGACAGTGGTGTTGTCTATTGGAAAAAAGGTTGCCTCAGTCAAGTCTCTCTTTCATTTGCATGTAACACTCATTATAAAGAGAATTATGCCAAATATTTATATTGTATTGGATAACAGACTGACTTTTAAAACTGAGTTTATTTCTTCAGAAGCAGGCAGTGATGTGAAGAGAGATGAGACTGACTGAATGTAACACTATTTTTTGGTTCTCCTGGACTGAGAGAGGCATTGCTCATTACCTCATATATTTTATGAAGAATTTTCATCCTTATCCATTTGTTAACTCAGCTCTAAATTATGGATTAGATCAAAAGCTATCAAAGAAGATAGTTTTAAAGCTGATGTTATTTCTATTAAAGTTGATTTAAACAGCTCCAGCATCAAACATCTGAGATTTCTTTTAAAGGGCAATATGAAATCCTAACTCCCCCAAGCCACTTCTTAATTTCTGAAAAATATTCTTGATGTAGCCTTTGCGCACATATTACTAATAACTGTTAATACAATGCTAAAGGTACAACTCTCTCAACATTTGTCACCTGGCAACTAAAGTGTAGGAGTATTCTATATCCCACCCTGAAACCAGATAGATTCACTTCATGGAGCAGAGGCTTTTTCATCCTGTGCTGATTACTGACATACCTCTTTATTTCATTCTTTTAAAGTTGTGGAAACATAAGGCATTAAAATCCTACAGGCTCAATGCTGCTCCCAATTAATTCAATGGGAATTTGGCTATGGACTTGGAAGGACTATGCAGTTCTAAGCATTTGAGGCTAAATTATAACATGTTGGAACATTGGCACTTGGATCACAGTGTTCTCATTTGTTGATTAATGGTCTTCATCATAAGGAAAAACACTGAGCAGTGGATGTGCATTCATTATTATTTCTACTGTTTATTACTTGTATAGTGCCAGCAGAATACTAGGTGCTTTATAGCAAGGTAGGACAGCAAGATCCCTGCCCTAAAGAGTTTACAGTCTAAATAGACAATGTACAAACAAAGGAAGGGACAATGTGGCTAAGCAGAGAAGTTAGAACACCTTTTTAGTTATACAAGTTGTGTCTTGAGTTTTCTCCTTCTCCCACAACCTTTTTAATTAAATTGCATCTAAAGCTTATGAATGTCAGGACATTTCTCTGTAGGGGGAAATAAGGACAGACCAGAGTCAGATAGGTCTATTGGAAGAGGTGCAGTTTGCAAGAGGAACTTGAAGGAGAAGAGGATAGAGGCATGGTGGGTTGGGTAAGAGATGAGGGTGCCAGGAAAAGAGATGATGTTGAAATGAGCCTGGGAGAGGCAAGAGGGGGAAGAATATGAAGGGATGGTTAGTCTTGCCACCGGGACACGGTGAAAGAGGGAAGGGAAGGGGAGAAGGAGTTTGGGAAAGCCAGATTATGTGAGTTTGAAAGAGAGGACAAGGAGCTTGCGTTTGAGGATGGAGGCAAGGGGAAGCCAACAAAGGGATTTGAGGATGAGCTAGGGTTGATTGGAACAACAAGCTAAGCAGATGATTTCTGTAGCAGCAGCATTTTGGATGAATTGAAGAGGGGAGAGATGGGACTCCAGAAAGGAGAAGGATGCAGTTCTGGAGACAATTAGGCAGCAGGGCAACTATTTAAAAAAAGGGTTGCAAGTAGCAAGAATGCATATTTTGAAGCTGTGTTGTGGAAATGTTAACAGTAAAATGTTGGGATAGGTGTACTGGTGTCCTGCTTTCCCCTTCCAGCGGTTGTATGTGCAATTAGGTCTGTGGATTAGGGTATTGGTGGTGGGATAAGAAAAACAGGCAGATTTTGGAGATTTATATAGGAAGAGCCAGCAGGATTGAACTGCAGAGTCAATATGAGGGGAGAAAAAAGAGGAGTAAAAAAGTTACACATAGGTTGAAAACCTTTGGGCTCAGAGAACTATGGAGTTGCCAGTGGTAATGGAGAAGGGCAAGAGAAGAAGTTTAGGGGGAGAGAAGAATTTAGATGTAGCCAGTCTGCTTAGTGGTGGACAGTTGGGGATAGGTTATTTAATGAGAAAAGGCATGGAACTAACCAAGAGTGTGTCCCTTATCACCTGATCACTTTGCTTCTCTGTTGTATCTCTTTCCGTAACTATCTGTCTGTCTTTGCCTTTTAGAGTGTACACTCTTTGGGGCAGGGGCCATGTCTTCCTATGTATTTGAGCAGCACCTGCTTTATGTGAGCAATAGAAGGCTATTTTAGGAATAATTGGTGCTATCTAATGGCACAGCTCCAGGTTTTAGTACTTCATCCTGTCTCAAGTACAGATTCTCATTCTTGCTTATTCTGGGCTAGATTCGGATTTTAATTATGTCAGTGTAAATCCAGATTAACTTCTTTGGGCTTGTCTATACTGCGATGTTGTTGACAAAACTTTTGCCTTTCACGGGTACTTAAAAAAGCCCCCTCGCAAAAGACAAAAGTTTTGCCGACGCAAGTGGCAGTGTGAACGTGACTTTGTCGGCAGGAGCGCTCTCCTGCCGACAAAGCTACTGCTGCTCGCGGGCTGGAAGTATTTGGTCGTCACTTTTGCCGGCTCACAGTGTTTGTCGGCTTTGTCGGCTCACAGTGTTCACACATGCTGACTTTTAGCAACAAGGCTGTGTTGACACAGCCTTGTCGCTAAAAGCTGCTTAGTATAGACAAGCCCTTTGACTTCAGTATTGCTAACCCTGTGTAAGTACCTAAGAGTCAAAATACGCTCTGTTACATGCAAAATTAACTAATTAAAACTCTAGCTGCTTGAGTCTGATGCACAAGTTGTAAAGTGACAAATTGATAACAACTAACGCTTTGTGTTCACCATTCATCATCAGTTTGGGCTAGATGGCAATGCAAAGTAAAGCCACTTCTCACACTGCTGTCTGTGAGAGAGGGGCATGAATCAAATAGATTTATAATTTATGAAAGGAAAGCACCACCAGCTACAGAGGCAATCATGAAAGAATACCCCAAACAGTTTTCTTTCAGCAACACATGTGCTCTGCTACACTGTATTCCGCTTTCCTGTAAACCAGAAGAGTAATCTCATACTCACAAAGATAATCTAGGCTAAAGCCACAAATAATAATGGGACACATGCTACCTCTACACAGGTTCTACCATGTAGGGGACTGGAAAGTGTAGCTTTCTACTCATGGAGTTTTGTCCCAATACATTTTTTGGGGACAGGGTTTATTTCCCTAACAATGTAGATTTCAGTACATCTACAGGAGGCCGGGCCTCTGCATAGCACACTGGGCTTCCTCTTTCCTATAGCAGAACAGCTCACTTGCTGGATACAGCAAAACTCTACCTCAGATGTGGCTTGCAGCTGTGTATGAGGATGTACTGCTAGTCTGGCAACCAGCATCATGTGGACAAGTTTCCACAGCAAACAGAATTCTGCCCAGATGACAGGGAAGCATGTCATAGGGAACAGTAGTTCTATGGCTCATCTCCCTCCCCACCCCTGGGCTCCAGGTCCCTTAAACGCTCATAGCCCAACCCCCAATTTTGGTGCATTTTGGTACTCTCCACATAGCAGAGAATAGCATATGTCCCAACAAAACAAAGTAACTGACCAAGAGATGTTTACATACAAAAGAGGGTTTATTGGTTGATAAGGGCAATTAGCAGAAACCCAATTTAAGTGTATAAGATCATATTTCCCATGTAGGATCTTTAATGAGTGTGATGCCCACTTATGGAATATGTTTATTTAAGAGTCCTACCAAAGTTTTTGGATAGAATGAAAAATAGTTTTTCAGGGTGCAAGATTGCCAATTCTATTTCTTACATTGTCTTGAATTTGGATTTTATTTCTATTTAGAACTAAATAGAAATTAATATCTAAAATATCTAAAGATGTGTGGCTGAAAACTGGGAATGACTGTTTTCGTGGCCCTTGGTGATGTCAGTCTGACAACCGCGTTTTGTCCCAGTGTTTGTAAAGAACACCACCTCCTGAAGAAGTCATCCCCAGCAGAACAGGTAAAAGTGACAACAAGCTAACAGAATGCAGATGTCTCTCAAGGACCATCCCCCACAGGCCTGTCACCTGTCAAGACCTTCTCCTCCTCTCCCAACCTCCAGCATGAGACTATAAATCAGTTCACTCTGGCATGTAGCATCAGATCCACATGGAGTCAGAGAATTACTGAGTGGTCAATGCTGACTGCCTATAGCAGCTCAGCTTCCCCACCACCTGCAGATTCCGGCAGAAAATACAATAAAGAGGTTAGATAGTGGGAGGAAACAGAAAAGGGACTAGAGAGTGGGGAAAGTACAGTTTTCTCTCACCCACATGCTCTTTAATATGTCCTAGTTTTCAAGTTGAAATGGCAGAAAGGTGGTGAAGGGAAAGTGGGCATCCTTCGCTTTCTCATCCCCTCTCCACCTATCTGTCTTAGGGTTTTCTATAGTTCTTGTCATCATAGTAACTAAGTGTTTAGATACAATGGTGATGTATGCTATAAGAAACCCTAAGAACCCCTCTTGCCAACACTCTCCTGTGTACACCTCACTGATGGCCACCATAACCAAGCCCTGCCACAACCATGTGATAGGTGTTGAACAAAAGTTCAGTCCAAACACTCGGGGGTAAAACCCAATTTCCAAGAATGTCCATATTTAAATGTAAAGTGGAAACCTAGTGGCATATGCGCAACAACCAAAATTTTGTGTTGTTCCTAGAACACATAAGATGCTTTCAGTGTTCAATGTGAAAATCGAGTGACCCAAAGACCCTTTCACCCAGGTCTCTCACTTGTTAATACAATATGCTAATATCTGAATAACTGGCAAAGGTTGTTTAGCGTGTTTCTGGTGGTATACTCAGCCTTCATTAAAAGGCTCTCCTTTCTCTGATATCAAGGCTCTGTATTTTTGTTTCAAGTTACATTAAGAAAAGACACACACTTCCCTATGCCTGAAAAATTTCAATACCATAGATGGTGTTATAAAGTGGATTTATGTCATTTACATTCTGCTATGGAATTCAAACCCCACTAAAGAAAAATGCAGTCAGTACCATGGCTGGCAGGTATCATAGGCCGGGGGAGGCTATGCTTCCCCAACAGCCTGGCATAGCCCTGTCCATGCTCCACCCCCAGACTCCCTCCTGCAGTTCCTCTGTGGCCCAGGCTGTCCCAGGCTGGCTGCCGCCTGGGGCGCTGGAACCACGCCATTCGAGTCTCCAGGACTGGAGGCGGCGCTCAGGGGGTGAGGTCTCGGGCACTGGAACTGCACTGCCTGCCCGGTGCTCCGGGGCTGCGGGCGCTCGGGCGGCCCAGGGCAGGTCCGGGGCCACAGGAGGGAGTGCTCTGGGCTCCTGCGGGGGATGGGGGCAGAAGTGGAGGGGGAGGAGAGGGGCTTCGGGCAGAAGGGGAGGGGCCAGGGCTAGCCTCCCACAATGGCCAGTTAACTAGCTGCCCATGGTCAGTACCACTTATAAAAAACTGCACCTACTTTACAGCACTGAATTTACAAGATAGTATTTCCAGGGCATCATTTTGCCCCACAATTTTCAAATAGGATTTTTTCCAGTTTATAAGTATTAGTTTAAAAACCACATATCCATTTAGAGAACATGTACCAATGTTTTTTAGGGTCCAATGGCCAATTTGTCACTCCCTGTAAAAGAGGTCAGTCAGTGTCATCTTCTCCCCTGAAAGAAGATGGATAATTCATGTATCTAGCTTACATACTAATACAGTTGCTGTGGTATGAAACCCTGAAGCAATTTAAAGAGGCAATGCCAAACAGAAAGTACAAAGTCTGGATAGGCCTTACTGTACCTTCTAGATACACCTCTACCTCAATATAACGCGACCCGATATAACACGAATTCAGATATAATGCAGTAAAGCAGTGCTCTGGGGGGGCGGGGCTGCACACTCCGGTGGATCAAAGCAAGTTCGATATAACGCGGTTTCACCTATAACGCGGTAAGATTTTTTGGCTCCCGAGGACAGCGTTATATTGAGGTAGAGGTGTATAAGAATACTTTTCAATTGCTACAAATGGTGCCAATGTTGACTGCATAGGGAATTAATAAAACACAAGTTAAATTCAGATCTGGCCTAAGTAACTCGGTTTGTCTACATCGAAGTCAATGGTATGGCTCCTGTTTAAACCAGAATTAAATTTGGATCTTAGTTCTTAAAGTAGCTGGTATACATTTTAAGAAATATCTTGTGTTTATTTGTTACAATACACCAGAACCCTCTTACTGCTAGATCATGTTTTTTCCATAAGCTGAAGTTCTTAGTAACTGGAACTGGAATCAACACAATGTAAGGCACTGAAACAATTTGAGATTTTCATTCTTCTTCAATGTTAACAGAGTTGTCATTATATCCCAAGTTCACTGTAAGTGGGTTGCACTATAATTAATTGTAAAGATCATGATGCAAAAATATCTTTCTATGAACACGCCTGGTTTTAGGAGTCATGTTCATAGATAAGAAGGGCAGTTCTCTTCTGCTCTCTTCACTGCCTACTTGATAACCAGCCTGCCTTTGCTCTTTGTGTAACTTATATTCTGTTCATAGGTGCCAGAAGAGAAACTGTATAATGGGGTTACTAAAAAAAATAGAGTTATAATAAGTGAGGAAGGAATGTGGTGTGAGTATATAGATAGAATGTGAAGGGTAAAAATGAGAAAGACACAGTATATACTAAATTTGTGAGCAATCTAAACACACTAAAAAATTTTCAGTACAAGTAGATTTGCAAATTATTTAGTTTCAAACAATTCTGTTGGCTCTCAAGGCCAACCAAACACTGCTTTTCAGTATTGTCCCATCTAAAAGCATATATTGCCTTGTTTTACCAACAAATTAAATCACTGTCTGGACTGGGTTGTAGCTGTTTATTTAACACGTATGATATGACTCATCCTCTCTCCCTATGCTATCCTCAACTAAATGCCCAGGAAAAGAAAATAGAATAAAACCATTCACAATGGTATTACTGTATGGCCAAGTTACTACACTGTATACATTACTTTGTCACTAAACCCTGGTGGTATACAAAACCCGAAAAACTTTTACATTTATCCCATAATTTGGTAATTATGGATTTAACAAATGGATGGTACTCTATTGCTTCTATTGAGTCACTAATAGTGTCTGCTGGAATATTAAGGGTTGGTTGTTGGCCTAGACATGTGCTTCTTTAAGAGCAGAAAAGCAGTGAATGTCTCCACTGAGACAAGTAGTGCAATCTGAAATGTTGGAATGTAAGGCTCAATTGGCCTCCCATTTACTTTGAGTTTTCAATTTTTGTGGAGGTGCTCCTTTGACAGTTTTGGACTGACAGACAGGAAATTTCACAGGAGGCCCCAGGACATTGATGTCCTGGAAGACTCATTCAATGACAGACTGGGGACAGATTCCAACTAGCTGTGGAACTATATCCTGGGTGGAAAGGGGAACAGGGCCCAAGAGAATTTAAGATGCACAGACTTGGGGTGGATGGAGGTGAAGACTATTGCTGGAGAAGTGTAGGACCAGATGGCACAGGAAGTGGGGATTTAAGTAGCTTGGGGCCTGGCTCTAGCTGCCCTCTATCCACTCTTGTGCTGGAATTTTGTGCCCCACCACATTATGCATTATGAGGTGTGATCTGAGACACCCCATAGTGCACAGCACAGTAGTGCACTAAATTTAAAAACAAAACGCAACAAAGGATAGGGCACCTCATGTGATAGGCCAATCTCTGAGGCAGCTGGTCCCACCAGAGAACCACAACATGAAGCATGGACAGTGGTACGTCCAAACCTTTTATGTAACGGAAGAATCCTTATCCCTGAGGCACTCTGAGTGGCAGTGGACAAAACATGAACCATCACCGCCCAGACCACCCTCAGAGGCTCCTCTTCTCTCCTTTCCTGCATGACCTTGTCTCCCAAGTTCTACTTGTCTTTTAATATGGCATTCAGTTTTTTAAAGAAACAGACAACATAAAATAATGAATAAATATTAAAAAATAAGATATGGGAAAGGTGGCAATTTTTAACACAATTTTAAAACCCAAATGACGCCAGTAAATTAGAACAACTCTGGAAAATTAGATTTTTCCTGTATATGTTGCTTGAGTGATGTGTAAGAGAGATCCTCACACACCGATGAAATCCTGGCCCCATTGGGTATGTGTACACAGGAATTAAAGACCTGCAACTGGCCTGAACCAGCTGACCCGGGCCAGCTACGGCCGTGCCATGGTTCTTCTCAGTGTAGACATACCCATTGAGATCAATGCCAAAACTCCCATTGACTTCAATGGGCCCAGAATTTCACCCACTACATTTAGAAACCTTCATCCACTTAAATGGAATAGACAGGATAGGCCCCTGTCACCTTCTGGCTGGTGTGCTGTCACCTGCATATCATACAAACTGATTTTTCAATGTCATATAAACTGCTTTTACTAACAGAGTTTTTTGAGTGCCTAGCAAGGATCTCTCCTCCAGGCAAATCAAGAATAATGTCATAAAATCTGTATAGTATTCATCTCTACTCTATAGATTCCAGGGTTATTCTGAAAATTACATTGTGAGGCTCCAGTTTGGAAAGCAAGAGTGGGAGTGAGCACCCATTCTAGATCCATGCAGCAGCAGAAAACCGTGTGATTTATTGCCATTAATTAAGTCACATAGTTTCTTGGTTAAACATAGTTGGTTCTTTGCTCATTATTGAAGCCCATCATCCGCAGAAAGTGGCTCTAATTGGACCTGGCTAAAGAGCTTTTCATCATTCCTCACCCATGCCACAGCTTTTACTCAACTACATTCTTTCCATTAGTGGGAATGACCTTGAACCTCCCTTGAATGTATCAATGGTAAAGCTGACATTGCTCACTTAGGACAACATTGTGATGATTAGCTCATTTTGCTTTAGGATGCTGAGCGAGATTAAGCACCAAAAATCAGAAAATTATATTAATATTTAATAGATTTTTGTTGTTTTTGTCATGAGCATGATTGGAGTGAAACTGAAATGTGTCTGCTCATAGTCCATCCCTCCAAAAATCCCCTGTCAAGCCTTTATCAGTTGAAAATATTTGTTAGACTTCTTTGGGGGGAAAATAGCAGACAAAGGTGACCCAGTGAATACCACTTGCTTCTCTTTTCAAGTCTTTCACAAGAGACTACCAGACGAAATAACCATAGCAAGGGGTTTGTGTTTGTTTTTCCACTAGACCTGCAATAAAACATTTTTTATTATTGGTTGACTGCTGACAGCGAGCTTGGCACCATAACAGACACAAAGGAAGACATGGGCCCTGCCTGGGGTAGCTTCTTAACAGGATGTCTGTCTATGCCTGTGGGTTAAGTGTGTGACTGAATGCACCCTATATAAAGCAGACACAAGACACACTGAATACAAAAAAGCAAGCGTTCTTGTGTAAGAGACAGAGGAAATCTAATGTAGTGTGAGTATACTAGATGCAGTGTGTCTAGCTGTAGGTGCTATATTGTGTAGGGCAGATTAATTCAATGTGCGTGAATGAGGGCTGTTGTGCTTGGCTGTAAGTGGAGGTGTCTAGGGGGTGGGGAGGAAGGTCTGAGGAGGGCTAAAATGTGCCAGTGCTTCAGCCCGGTGACTGACTGACAGTCTCCTCAGCCTCTTCACTGCCTATCAGTCCCCACCTTGTGGGGCCTCCCGGCTCCTCCAGTGCTTGGGCAGGCGATAGGGACCTGGCAGTTTCTGACTAGATGCTCAGCCGCTGACTGCCAGGCGCGCACAGCCATGGACAGCTCCTGGGTGGAGAACGGGACTCTTGCCCCCTTCGCTTCGCTCTCCCCGGAGCCCGACAACAGCAGCAGCGGCAGCCCCAGCCCCTCCAGCCGGGTGCCGCAGGCAGGCACGGGGCCGGGGGGCAGCCGCCCGTTCTGGGACACCCCTCTGAACCAGGGTTTGAGCGTGTTCGTGGGGCTGGCGCTGTGCACCACCATGCTGGGCTTGGGCTGCACCGTGGAGCTGAGCCAGCTCGGGGGGCAGCTGCGGCGGCCGGTGGGGGTGCTGCTGGCGCTGCTCTGCCAGTTCGTGCTCATGCCCCTGCTGGCCTTCCTGCTGGCGCTGCTCTTCGCCCTGGACGAGGTGGCAGCGGTGGCCGTGCTGCTGTGCGGCTGCTGCCCTGGGGGGAACCTCTCCAACATCATGTCCCTGCTGGTCAACGGAGACATGAATCTCAGGTACCCAACCCGCCGGGGCCGCTGCCTCCGCGGGGCGCCGGGCTCATCTCCCTCCCCGGCGGGGCAGGCGTCGCTCCTGGTCGGAGTAAAGGACCCAGAGAAGGTGGCCTGAACCCTGCGGGAGGTGGGGGATGTGCCGGGGGTCAGTAGCCATGCGGGGTGTATGGATGTGCCGGGGGTGAGGGGGAGGAATGTGGAAGTGCTGGGGGTGGGGGGGGGGAATGAGGATGTGCCGCGGTGGGGTGGGAGGAAGGGGTGTGTGGAAGTGCCGGGGGGGGCGGCGTGGGAGGAGGAAGGGGGGATGTGGATGTGCCGGGGGTGGGGTGGGAGGAAGGGGTGTGTGGCTGTGCGGGGGGGGGGGGGAGGGGGAATGTGGAAATCCCGGGGGTGGGGTGGGAGGAAGGGGAATGTGGAAGTGCCGGGGGTCAGTAGCAGTGCGGGGGGTGTGGATGTGCCGGACTGGGGGACGTGTGGAAGTGCCGGGGTGTGGGTGGGTGTGGACTGTGCGTGCTGCGGGAGGACTGTCGGGTTTACGGTTGTTTAAAATATTTGCTATTTTATAATCAGGTCTGTGCCAGCCTTTGCTGCCCCTGTTCCGGGGCGCGGCCCGTGGGTACTGGGACAGAGGAGCCGGTTTCAGGATCTCATCAGGGGAATTTTGGGGGGGACAAAAGGACGCTGAGCTCTTGCGCTGTTGTCTCCCGCGCTGGCTGCGCGCCTCTGGGAGATGCGGGGAGCCCAACCCGTGCTGAGCACTTGCAATTATTATCTGTTTGTGCTCCACGACCCCCTAAGGCAGGCAGGTTTTACATGCAAAAATATAATCTTCCTTTCACAGAAAAACACAGCTGGCAATACCCCGCCCCCCCAAACCATATTCAGGCCAATATCCGAGCATCTCCAGCCTGCTCGGTAACTGAAGGGAAATTCTTGCAATCAAACAGCTACTTGCGCCCTGGGCGACTCTTGTCCGAGCTCTTGTGCCTCGTTACACTAAATGGATTTGTATCGCCAGCTCTTACTAGAGCCTGGGGAGGGATTGTTCCCCCCACCCTAGCAGCGGATGGAAGAGCGGCTCGTGCTGACCCGCTGCCTGTTGTTCTGTCCCCTCCCTCCTGCAGTATTATCATGACCGCCTCATCCACCCTGCTGGCCCTGCTGCTGATGCCCCTGTGCCTGTGGATATATAGCCGCGCCTGGATCAACACGCCTCTGGTGCAGCTGTTGCCCCTGGGGGCCGTGAGTCTGACCCTATGCAGCACTTTGCTCCCCATCGGCGTAGGAGTTTTCATCCGCTACAAGTACACAAGGGTCGCCGACCTCTTGCTCAAGGTAACAACAGCTGCGCCGGGTCCCGCTTCTACATACACAGAGGTGCCCCTAGGGAGCTCCTTCTCGCTGGGGTGGTCATAGGGGTGTGGGGAAGGGCTCTGCTTCTCGGAGCCGCACTATGGGCGCTGCTGCTTCAGGATATAGAATGTACATGGTCTAGTTAAAGGATAAGAAAAGATGCACGTGGGGGAAGATTTAACAGATCTACAATAAAGAGCCGGGTAAAGCTTGCTAAACTGCATAAATATTGCCCTACGTCGTGAGTACTAAAGAGTAGAGGAGCCAGCATTGAGAGCAGCGTGCATGGTATCTGTTTCATCAGGATTGCATGTCAGTGTAGAAACTGAGCACTTCCGTGTATTGTATTGATATCACTCAAATCATAGGATTAAGGCTCATCACATAAACTCGTGTAAACCCCCAGGACTTGTTCCGAATTCTAAACAGAATCTCCTGTTTTCCAAAGAGGAAGTATAAGCGCCCATTGTGGTCAACTAGTAATAAAATACTGCCCGTGCGTGACTATTTTCTGTAAAACAGTTACAGGCAGGATTAGAGTTGACTACAAGTAACTTTTTGTTAAAAAAAAAATTGCTCTCTTGCAAAGACCAAAGGATGAATCAATATTTCCCTACAGTAACACTAAATACAAGGTAGGCAGACAATGCCATTTCTTCAATGCAACAAGAGCAGATCAAACCACAAAATAAATGCTCAATATATTTCTAATTATGAGACAACATTGCTAAGCATGTGCTTTAAATAAATAACGTTATACATATAATCAGGTACTATATCCACATTAGAACTAGTAGCTTCAGTCCCACATGCAATAAAATCGGTAAATTCCTAACAAAAATAGTAACACGTACAACTATCTTAATTTGGAATAATTAAAACAAAAAGATAGCAGTTACCGTTTTCTAAATTATTTCTTTGTTTGGAAATATACAAATTTTCAATAAGCATTTTTCATCAATCGTGGCACAACCAATTTCTATATTTCTGACTAAACCTTCATCACGCAAGTAATTTGTATGGAAGTCACTAAGAAAAATAACATTAAAGTACATTTATGTGCATGTTATTTGAAAATAATTTAGAAGGTTCAACAAAATAAGCAAAGGTACCAGGATTACACCCAGTGTTTTAGGGAAGGATGAGGACAAATAAAAAAATGGTCTTACTGAACAACTGAAATGTACAATCTTATTACCTTTAACTAACATTATTACGTGCAACAAAGGGAAAGAGAAAGGTTTGAGGAAAGGGAATTCATGGGGATAGAAAAGTGAAAGCATGCTGTGGAGACTACTAACCATAATTGAAGAGAATTACCTGATTGAAGTACTATTACAAAAGCCTTTAAACATATATTTATGTTGAAAGCAACAATAGTGAAATGAATATTTCTGTTAATCAAAAAACAAAACATGAAAGTTAAAAATTAAGGTAAACTTTCAAGCAAAACATGCTCGAAGGTAAAGTAAAGCCACTAGCACACAACCAGTTAATACTGCAAAACTCACTCAATGGTTGCAGCATGCACAGAATACACTAAACTAAAAAGACCCAAACTCTGGGCCCAATCTTGCACCAATTAAAGTAAATTATATAACTGCCACTGAATTCAATGGGATCAGACCTTACTTCAGAACGGGTATCATCCTTTTTAACTGTCAGTTTGGATGGTTTATATCTCCTTTAGGCTTAAACTTGACATACACATTGTTAGGCAAGATGAAATGTCTTTAAATAGTTTATCCAATTTACACTTTTAAAGTAATATTTTAAAGTATTATAGCAAAAATAAGACTTAGCTTCATTTTCTTTTTAAATGAAAATTTACACACATTAATGCAGATTGTTACTGTCTTTCTGAGAAAGTATCCCAAACAAGTTATACTGTTAAAAACTAATTAAGAGACAGATTTTCCCCCACCCTTATTCACCTTGGGCCTGATTCAAAGTCCACTGAAATTTTGGATCAGGTCCAAGGTAAGAAAGGGTAGCCGAATCTGTCCATCAGTGGATAGGTTACAATAAGCTCTATGTTAGAAATGCTAAGAGTATGACAAACTCCCGGGAATTTGGAATTAAGCAGAGTGGTCTTTTCAATGTCCGTTAATCACATTTTGTCTGTTCACTATTCATATAAGGAAAAGCTTCTGCTGTAACTGCTACAATAAAATGTGCTGATTTTTAAAACAAATATATAGTTTAAACACTATTTTAATAATTGTGTATTTAATTAATTTGCTTTTAAACCACTCTAATGTAAGTTTTCCCTTCTTTTTTCTCTGACATATCTGATTGTGATTATTCATTATTGTTAGGTTTCCTTGTGGTCCCTTTTAGTGACTTTGGTGCTTCTTTTCATTCTGACTGGCACTATGTTGGGACCTGAGTTGCTGGCAAGTATCCCTGCGTCTGTCTACATAGTAGCAATCTTGATGCCCTTAGCGGGCTATGCCTCAGGATATGGCTTAGCTACTTTATTTCACCTGCCACCTCATTGCAAGAGGACAGTGTCCTTGGAAACAGGATGTCAAAATGTCCAGCTCTGCACGGCTATACTGAAACTAACTTTTCCACCACACCTCATAGGAAGTATGTATATGTTTCCCTTGCTTTATGCACTTTTCCAGGCTGCAGAAGCAGGGATTTTTGTGTTAGTGTACAAGATGTACGGAAGAGATACCTATAAACAAGATCCCCTAAATGAAGATGATGCCACAGATATTTCTTACAAGAAACTGAAAGAGGAGGAAATGGCAGATACCTCATACGGCACAGTGACTACAGAAGAACACAATTCTATTCTGATGGAGCCTGCACAGACTGCACTTTAGATGGACAACAGAGCATCAGAAGGGGACGCTTGAGTTACAGTAATATTATATGGTATTTGCGATGTGTTTTGGGAACTAGTAAAACAGGCAGCTGGGGTACTGACCAGCTTCCATAACCCACCCATCTACTCCCAGTGTATAAAATGACCATACGTTTACTATTGTGCCAGTTACGAATATTTCCCCCAACATATAGCCTTATATGTACAAAAATCAATGTGATACAAGGAGATAAGTCTACATCTTCATACGAAGAAGCTCTTTGGTGAATTAAGTAAGGCAGGGACAGGTACCAGAAACGAATGAAGCATTTTGTAGGAAAGGGTTAATTTGTGTATCACTGGTGTGAACAAACGAGCAAATTAGATTATATTTGTAAAGTGTCGTTTAATTTCATGCATCCCATTAGTTGTAAAAAACATCCTGTCTATTGTTCTGATGATAAATGCGTGGAAAAGATGAATTAATGCTGTATTAATCACTAATTAAAATCCCTCCAAAGATAACTAAAAATTAAAAGGAAGTGCAAGTAACGGTCTGGTTTATCTAGCGATCCAATGCTCAAACCACTCCTCCCTTCTTAAACTTCCTGGTCCCTGGCTCTTCTGTTTAGTAGCAGCCAAGGAATTCATGCGTTCCTTCCTCCTTCACAGATTCAGCCATAAGTGCTGGAACTGGGGGTGCTGCCGCACCCCCTGGCTTGAAGTGGTTTCCATCATACACAGGGTTTACAGTTTGGTAGAAGGCTGTCAGCAGCCCCGCTAAACACATTGTTCCAGCGCCCCTGGATTCCCCCGCGTGTTGTTTCCGTCACAGACACCGCGCTATTACTGTTTGCCTGCGGCAAACAGCCTCTTGCTGCTCCCGCGGGAATATCACCAATCAACCAGTGTACCGGGTCTGCTCAAAAGAAAACGCTCCATAGCCTCCGGCTAAACCCCTCAGCTCACACGAGCGCGGCACAGACTCTAGGGCCCCCACACGGCGAGTGTAACTCAAGTGACAGAGGAAGGGAGACTCAGGACATTTAAGAGACAGAGAGAACCCAGGAGGGTTGTACCAATAAAGGGTTTACTTGCTTCAAAGACCTGCCTGAAGCTCTGCGTCCCCGCCGCCGTGGTTGCCCGGTGGCTCCCCTCCCACCTCTGCTATGTTCCTTGGACCCCGGGCTTAGCCCGCTCTTCCCATCCACTTGCTTTCCTCGCGGGCTTCCCGGGACAGCGATCCCCGCCAGGGAATCCGCGGCGAGGTGGTTCATTACCCCTCCGCCAATGGCAGCAGCCCCGCTCAGGTGGCTGGGGGGCGGGAGGGACGTGCACCTGGGCCTGCCCTACCCCAGGGCGGGGTATTTAAAGCAGCCCCCGCGGGCCCAGCTACCGGGGCAGGCGCTATGGCGGACGAGGCCATGGATAGTTACCTGTACTCAGCCTACACCCCCTACTCCTATCGCTACCAGCCGCCCAAGGGCAAAGGACCCCCGGGCGCCTGGCGGCAGCGGGGCACCTACTTCTCGAGCTATGGGGACACGGCGGCGGCGGCCGCGGCCGAGTACTTCGATAACTACCAGCGGGCGCAGCTGAAGGCGATCCTGTCCCAGGTGAACCCCAGCCTGACGCCGCGGCTCCGCAAGGCCAACACCAAGGAGGTAGGGGTGCAGGTGAACCCGCGGCAGGACGCCTCGGTGCAGTGCTCGCTGGGGCCCCGCACCCTGCTGCTGCGGCGGCGGCCGGCCCCTGGGCTGCCCTCGCTGCGGCCCCGAGAGCAGGAGCAGGGCAGCCCCGCCACCGCCAGCGGCCGGCCCGTGCGCTTCCCCAGGACCATCGCCGTGTACTCGCCCATGGCGTCCCGCAGACTCACCACCTTCCTGGAGGAGCCGGAGCCCGAGGACCCGGGGCAGGAGGCGGCCGAGGAGGAGCCGGAGGAGGCGGCCGCCGAGGAAGAGGATCAGCAGAGCACTGAGGCGGCCGCCGTGCGGGCCAGCTGGGAGCAGCCCCCCGGGAGCAGCGCGGAGCCGCAGGACCCGCGGCCGCCCCAGCAGCAGGAGGTGGTGGTAGAGGAGGAGGCAGCTGCCCCGCGGCAGGAAGGCCCGGTGGAGGCCCCCGAGCCCCAGGCCGGGCAGCCCCAGGCCGCAGCCCCTCAGGAGCCGGGGCAGGGCAAGACCCGCCTGCGCTTCCAGGTGAGGGCCGGGCAGGTCGGGTCACCGCGTGCGGCTGCGGGGCAGGGGGTGGCGGGAAGCCTGGGGGCGGGGCCTCAGGTGACTAGCCCTGGAGCTGCCTCGATTCTCTGTGGCAGGGTCACTCCTTACACGGTGGCCAGTAGGGCCCAGGGTGCGGGAGCTGGGCAGGCCTGGCATGGCTGGGGGCTGGCTCCCTGCCCGTGGCTGAGTAACCCTTGTTCCCCCTAGTTTCTGGAGCAGAAGTACGGCTACTACCACTGCAAGGACTGCAACATCCGTTGGGAGAGCGCCTACGTGTGGTGTGTGCAGGGCACCAACAAGGTAGGCCTGGTGCCCCAGGGGTTGCCCCTCTGCCCCTGGGCTCTGACTGCCACTGACCCACCTTCCCCCTTCCTCCAGGTCTACTTCAGGCAGTTCTGCCGGACATGTCAGAAATCCTATAACCCCTACCGCGTGGAGGACATCACCTGCCAGGTGAGCACTGCCCCTTCGGGCTAGCTAGCGCACTGGGGAGCCCTGTAACTTGGCCTACCTCAGGGAGGTGGTTTGTGGGGCCTTCACCACCTTTCCTTCCAGTAAGCCTGGGAACTCCAGCTGTGCTCTAGCACCACAAGTGTGTTGGGGCTTTGTCAGCAGCCTCACTCCTGCTCAGTGCAGGGAGGCTATAATCTAAACTACTGCAGCTAATGCTGCTCCCTCCCCTAAGCTTGCAGATCTTTCCCGCCTTGCCTGTATCACTGCAGTTCAGGTACTTTCTCCTCCAACATCCTTGCTTCTTTCTAGAGCTGTAAGCAGACCAGATGCACCTGCCCTGTGAAAGTGCGCCATGTGGACCCCAAGAGACCCCATCGTCAAGATCTCTGTGGGAGATGCAAAGGCAAACGTCTTTCCTGTGATAGTACATTTAGTTTCAAATATATTATTTGACTGGGATACTTCTTGTTTAAAGGATCCTAGAGTAAAATTGCAATCAAAGCAGTTTTTTTCTTTTGAAAGAATGTATAATATGGTGGGGTATGGCTGGGCAAACCTACAAATAAAGGTATGGCGAAGCACTGTTATAACAGATAAGGCATGCTCATGTCTACCTTCTTTGAGTATGGAAGTTGCAACATTTACATTAGGAATGGGGGAGAAGGCTCTGTCATACAAGGAAGAGTAGTCCTGTGGCTGACATATTGTTATGGTGACAACATCTAGCAGTTTCTGCTTCTGGAAGAGGCAGACATGCTTTCCTAGTGACCCTCCCTATGCTTCAGGGAGACATCTCTGGGGAGTGACTTAGGTAGCTGAGTCTCAAACAGATTACTGGTGTAAACTACCTCTATTGCTCTATGTAAAGCATCCATCTCATTTAACACAAGAATGAAAATCCAAGGGTATCCTTCCACAATACAGGCAAATATTAATGTAGGATTGCAATTTAACTAAATGTTCTACAGTCACTTACTAGTGTGGAGTACATAAACATACACAACTTTCTTCCTATCAATCACTTTAACATCTGAAAGTTAGCAATTCTTGACTAGGCAGAGGGCTAGTCAGATCATGAAACAAAATGTGTATAATCCTAGGCTTGAGCTGAAGACAAGTAGCTAGTTTAGTTGTAGAAATGGCTATCACTAATCTGAATACTTCCAGGGGCTGTTGTAGCACTACCTTTAATGCAACCCCCTAACCTAAAAGGGGTATGTACTCCAGGTGTGCATAGCTGTAAAGGGGAGAGGGTAACATGAAACAGCTGTTGCTAATAGACTAAAGTTTTTCAGTGTCTGTGGTTTTTTTTTTTTTAATGTTTTGATCAATTTGTAATTGATACAGATCAGTGTGGCTATCAATAACTATCATGGCTGCATTTTTCACTTATGGAGCCTACTGTGAAATAGCTTACTTCTATTCTAGCTGCTTTATTAGCTAATCTGATAGTGATTGTTAATTTTCTCTACCTGTGTATTTTTCAAACTGTAGACAAAAGCTTCTGTTACCAAGAGTCAGTAATGTATAACTTTTTCTGTGAAACTCTCCTTTAAAGATAACACATTGCTAATAACCAGCCTTCTTTTTGACTTGATACACCCCAACATTTATTTGTCGACTGCAACACTATTACCATGAGGAAGGGTGGTATTATGTAGCAATTTCAGAAGGAAGTTGCTATAAGAGGAAACTGTTGCATAATTTTAAACAAATCTTCCTTACTGACCCACAGCCACTATCCTAAGATGGAAAACACAAGATAGGGCTGTCTGTAACTTCTGGAGGTGCCTTTAGGTACAGGCAGAGTTTATCACATATCCACAGTGCCTGGCTTCTGCCTGCTTGCATATGATCCTCCCCTTCTCTAACTGTGAAGAAAGTCCTTAAGGTATATGAGAGGATTTGTGGCACAGACATGAACTGGAACCACAGTATGAGTAAGTAGAACCAGGGAATTGCTGTCTCCCAACCCCACAATAGCACAGTACTGGCCTGAAGTCATTGCTGCTGTAAGCTATGTTGACCCTCTGTAGGAACCAGCACTTATTGGGAAAGATACTCATTTATTAGTAGTAAACATCAATTTCTTATCAAATGTTGCATCCTACTTAAGACTACTCTCCATAATTACCTCTAATTACAGTTTGATGTATGGAATGTAGCTTATAAGCAATTGGATGAAAACTACAGTAAGTGTCTTCTCCACTGCCCCCTTCCACTGTTCATCAAGCTTGTGGTCAGATTCCTAGGCAACAGTGCTACTGTATACTGAAGACTTTTTATTTAAAAAAAAAAAAAAAAACTCCAATATTTTTTAAAAAGCACTTTCCTTTTTGGAAAGACAGAACATAATCTTTCTTAAATAAGGTCTTTTATGAATTAAACTTAGTATGTCTAGATCTAGTAATGTAGGGCCTTCTGCAGGCAGTTACTATGAAGTTTTTCATACTTTAGTGAAAGTCCATTAGATCTGCCACTCTCTTCTCTCCCTTTCTCAGTGAAGATGAGAAAGGGCACACTACATAAGAATGGAAACCAGGTTTTTTTTTTCCTTATAGTAAAGGTAGACTTGGAGATAAGAATTGCTGCATTTAGTTATGTACAGAATTCTAGTCTACATCTATTAATGCAAACCTTTTTAAATGTTTGCCATATAATACCATGTAAAGCAGTTGGGTAGACACAACTTTTAACAAAAGTAAGGCTAATCAGTTTGTAAAACAGGACATGGATTTTCTAATTTCAAATGATGTAATGTGTATACATTACTCCTCCTTGCTATTTTTTGTTTGCAGTACATTCATCCTTTTAATAAGTTTGTATTCTGCAGCTTGTAGGATGACCTTCTACATCCCTCTTTTCTCCCCCTTCACAAACTTGTTTCTAGGTATGCAGTTAAATGTTACAGCTAGAATCACAGTGGTGACCAACTAGCTTTTAAATGCCCTTCTGACCTAGTTGCAGTAACCCAGATTCAGTGTTTTAGCACAGATTTGTTCTCAGCATAAATATAATTTGTTTTGCCTCTTCCTATTATCCATTTCTGCCCAACTGTGTGTTTGGAAATGTAGGCAACTTTACTGCCTGTGCTGAGTATGTGGGGTATTTTCCAGATGAATTTTCCACATTTGAGTTCTGGGATTTTTAATATTTGGTCCTGGAGTCTATCACAGAACACTAGAGCCATTTTTGAATGTGGAGACCTACTTATAAATTCAGGATGTTGAATTATTTTGCTGGGTCCTAATGCACAAAAACCAAACAGCTCAGCAATCCTAATTCTGGGGCAATCTAAAGTGGTATCTGAAAAATGACAGATTGAGTTGTTGAGGTTCATAGACCTATACATTGCCAAATTGATTCCTCTGATGGGATGGATGGAGCTGAAGCCCCAGCTCTATGCTTGGGGCTTGATGTTTGATACTATTGGATTAGTGGAGATAAGGAATGGCTGATCAAGTCCATTTTTTGGGGGGTGGTTGAAGCTTGTCAGAGCATCAGTCACTCTGGCTAACAAGACAATTACTAAAGCTTTGTGAAGGTTGACTTCTATTGGTCCAAGACTCATAGCTGCAGTATTGTGAGGGATGGATAGGTACACTTCCGTCCTACTACTTGGTGTGGTTAGAAACACTCCTAGAAGAGAGCTGAATGGCAACAGCTAAGGTAAATAAGGCTAGAACTGGACCCTGTAGGAGGGGAGAGGATACTTTGTTTGCCATACAAGGAGGAATTCAGTAAGAGTGCTCTGCTAGCTGGGGATCTAGCTTACCCTTCCTGATCACTTTACTGCTTCAGCAGCAAGGATTTGAACAGGAACAGACTGCTCTGGGAGCATGAGCTTGACATCTCCACCTCCCTCAGTCTCCAAGAACAGGTAACCTTTAATAGACCTCCAAGTTGACTTGTTTGTTTGGTTTTTTTTGGGGGGTAACTTCTGTGAAAGTGATGGAAATGCTAGCTCAGAATTTGGACTAAAGCAACCACCTTTCTCCTGCACCCACTTAAGACTCCCGGTGAGGAAGTATGATGCAATAGCAGCTAGTATGCTAAACATATCCCAGATAAGGGATACATAGTACCAATATTTTGGTAATAGGAAAGAGGAAGTGACTTGTCCTTTGTCCAGTTCATATCAATAAATGCAGGGGATAGCTTAAAATTGTAGGGAAATGATAGAATTTATATTCTCCCTTAAGCAATTTTGTCATTTGTCTATATCCCTTTCCATTACCCATTAAAGTTATTGCTCATCTTCCCTCCTACCAGTTTAACAAATTGTAATTGTTAGACTATGAACTGAACCAAACAGCACAGAAAAAATGTAAATCCCCTTCCCTTTCAAAACCTGAAAGTCCAGATGTGACTAAGTGTAAATGTAGAACACAGATGGACTGCTTATGCATATGAATAGTGTGTTGGCTTCTATCTCTGGGTATCCACTGATAAGAGTGGCCATAACTCTCAAGAAGACTCTCTGAGGGAAAGATGTGAGTTGCTGTATTGGGGGGAGAATGCAGCAGTAGTGGTGTTGGTATGCAAGGACAAACTGCCATGCCTCCAGCATGGCAGCAAGCTTATATGTGGTTGTCCAGCTACTGCTTTTTCTGCTGCCTCATTTCCCTTTTACTCTGGTTTTGGTGCCTTTTTGTCTTTTCCCTCCATCTCTCCTACTCTTCCCTTCCCAATGCTATTTCAAATTCTTGGAAGGACATGCTTGTCCCTGTCTTTCCTCTTATGCTGACTGTCCTGAGATTTTCCTCCTAGGTTCATTTGTTTTCTCTCTTCTCCCCTCTTTTCCCCCCCTCCCACCCCCGGGTGGTTTGTTTTTTTGTTTGTTCTCTTCCTACAAATGATCTGAGACACTGACTACTGGCTTCTTCTGTGTAGCTATAATACTGGCCACTTATTTCTAAAGTGAGGGTTGTAGAGTGCCAGTGTGAAAAGATGAGTCTCTTTAAATAGGTTTGCTGGGGAGTCTGTTGTATATTAGAATTTGGCTTACACATATCAATATGTGGAATGATGGAAAATTTCTTTCCCCCCAATCCATTATTAATGGCTGTGCCTTCTCTGCACAGATTGGAGAGGTAGTCCACATTTCCATCAAATAGATATGGCCAAACCTCTAGAAATACTTAGTACTAACTCCTTCAACTCATACCCATGTACATAATTACAATTTTGACCCATGTAGTTATAGACCTGTCAGCTCAACATTGATCCCAGGTAAGACAATGGAGCAGCTGATATGGGACTTGATCAATAATGAATTACAGGAGGGTTACATAATTTAATGCAAATCAACATGGGTTTATGGAAAATAGATCTTTTCCAACTTTTCTTATGAGATTACAAGTATTGATAAAGGTAATAGTGTAAATGTAATATACTTAACCTTTAAGGTGTTTGACTTTGTATGACATGACACTGATTAAAATACTAGAAAGATATAAAGTTAACATGGCACATTAAATGGATTTAAAAACTGGGTATCTGAGGTCTCAATTTAAAACAAATGGGGAATTGTCATCGAGTGAGTGTTCCCGAGATTGATCCTGGGGCCTTGCACTCTAATGGTTTCTAATCAATGATGTGTGAGAAACCACAAAATGGAGCAGTGGTAAATAACAAAAGATCATGGATTCAGAGCAATCTCGATCACTTGGTAAACAGCACATAAGCCAACAATCTGCATTTTAATATGGTTAAATGTATACATCTAGGAACAAAGAATGTAGGTCATACTTGCAAGCAGGGAAACTATCCTCCACAACCCATAAATCTTTTTCCAGTTTACCATTTCTCAGGAAAATCAGCTGACTATGAGCTTCCAATGTGATGCTGTGGCCAAAAGAGCTAACATGCTCCTGGGATGCCTAAACAGGTATCTCGAGTAGGAGTAGATGAGTCTACTGTTGGAATACTGCATCCAGCTGTAGTTCCCACAATTCAAGAATGTGGGTAAAGTGGAGAGGGTTCAGAGAAGAGCCATGAGAGTGGTTAAAGGATTAGAAAACATACCTTATAGTGGTGGTCATCTTCTTTTTCTTTGAGTCTAAGGGGTGATTTGACTACAGTTTAAGTATCCACATAAGGAACAAATATTTATTAAGGGACTCTTCAGTCTATCAGAGAAAGGTATAACATAATCCCATGCCTGAAAATTGAAGCAAGACAAATTTGACAGTGAGGGTAATTAACCACTAGAACAATTTACCAAGGGTCTTGGTGGAGTCTCCATCACTGCCAATTTTTAAATCAAGATCAGATGTTTTTTTCTAGAAGATATTTTCTACGAATTATTTTAGTGAAGTTCTAGGGCCTGTTTCCAACAAGAGGTTGGACAAGATGATCACAGTGGTCCCTTCTGGCCTTGGAATCTGTTTTTTGTACGAGATAATAAAGAATTGTTTGACATATCAGAAAGGATGTGTTAGACTGAGGGAAAAGTTCAGTTCTAGAAAGGAAATGATCAGCTAACAAATTTTTCCCTTCTGGCTCCTGCCCTTGCATATCTAAGATGGAGAGCACTATGGAAAATAGTGGGAAGAGAGATCACAGAGAAATCGGCCACATTTTTCCTGACAGGGACTGTGGAAATAACATTTTCTTTAGAGACTACTAAATAGAACACCTTTCTCCCAAAGGAGAACAAGCCAATCTTGGACAACTTAACGAAAGTATTAAAAGGACAATATAGACAACTTCTTGGTTTCTTTTAAGGTGACTGATGCTCCTTCAGACCAAAGAGCTACATTGGACTGCATTAAATGAACCTTGGAACCTGCACACCCAATGCAGTGTATGCATTTCTAACACCATCTTATCCATCTGGCTATGGACAAGTTGTCTTGTTTGATCCATTTTGGATGGAAAGATAAGTGTGCTGATTTTTCGGAAGCAATCCATGTATTTGAGGTACATCTTCATTGCTCTGTGGACAATGAATAGTGCCTCAGAAAACTTTTCCATCCTGGAACAGTAGACTTGATCAGAAGGGGAAGACTATGGCCTGTGGGATATGGAAAAAGTACATTTTCCCCCAGTTACCTAAGAATCAGATCTTTGTAAGACTACCTTGTTGTTAAAGATGCAGTAGTGTAGGTTAGTGTTATGGACCTCAGAATGATCAAGTTCTGTGACAATCCTAGAACTGTAATGCACAGAAAGATGTGTGCTGCTTCTAATTTTCTTCACTCTGAAGGGATACTTTATATACAGAGACTTCAAAATTTACCTGTATGCAATTCATAATTTCATTACATAAAAATTAAATGATTGCCACAAGGAAGGCAGAGAGCTGCAGTTGTCATCACCATACTTTGGAAACAGGTGCTTCTGCCATATCATCCTACATCACTGCAGGTACTGCATCATTGATGAGGAAAGAAACTGGATCTTAAATATAGTTTGAAAAGTGGGCTTGCTGGATGTTGCTTCACTACAGTGGCTGGTATTAGTCAGGTAAATGCTATAAATAGGGAGCAGTAGGGTGGGGATAACATCTGGTTTCCACCCTCCCTGGTTACTATTTCTTCTAGCACTTTTGGCAATTGGAGTATTCGGTGCTTTTGATAATGGCAGTAATAAGTTAATCCTGTGGGCTGTCCGTCCTCTATAGTTTCACACTCTAGTATATTTTAAACATTTGGTAGGCAGTCCTGATTCATGTCAAATGCAAGAACTTCCTGTCCCTATCTCAGGCCTATGCCCAATGCAAACTCCTGTTCTCATAGCACACGATACCTGTCGTGGACACTGGATTGTGTAACTTCAGATGAGGTTGCAGGGAGTGCCACAAAGCTCTTGAGTACGTGAAGTAGGATGGATCTTGGTTTGTTGCTAAAAATCTGGGCCAGTTCTTCAAAGAAAGTACAAGTTATGTTGGGGTTAGTTGTTGGATGCCTGGTTGCAATCTTCCTCAGTCAGACTAATCCTTCATTGCTTTCTCTCTCTTTCTCCCTGCCCCCATTTGCATTAGTTGACACTCCAGGCCACAGCCTATTCAGCAAATCTCATGATTTCACTTGGCTAAACCTTAACCTTCTTTGGTACACCCCTTGGTTCAGAAGGTAAACAGGTCATTGACCCCCAGTATCAAATCAGGTGCTTGATCAGCTAAGATAGCAGCTAGCACAAGAATCCAGCTAGTTATAAGAAGTGGATGTGTAAATGCTTGCTCCTGTTAACAAAATAAAGTACACTTAACAAGGAAGTGGTATGCCAATTTATGTGGCTGCATGGATGGCTGCTGTGGGAGAAAAGAGTGCTAGGAAGACACGGTGTAGTGCATTTTAAGATGTAGTTCCTTCAGAGGCTGGGGAGGAAGGTGGATTGGGAGAAAACACCCAGATAAGGCTAAGCTGTAAAGTAAGAGAATATTGCTGGGACCCAGTTTAGGCTGATAATTTCAAGAACAGAAAGTTCTAAAAACTGTACACATTACTGGTTAGGAATTGTGCACTAGAATTCATAAGTGAATGTGAGGCATGTGCAGTATAAGCCCTATTACAATCTGATGCACACTAAAATGCTGTAGTGTAGACAGGACCAATGAGAAAACACAAATCTATTTGCCAATTCATTGCTGAAATTGTACACTATGTTAACTAAGAAATATTTCCACTTCAATGTTTACAAACTTCTAAAAATGACACTCTTATCCTTCTAGCTTGCACAAAATACACAGGATGACAGGTACAATGTTTTTATTTTACAAAAAAAAGGGGGCTGGTAAAAGATGATGTAAATAAAAGTGTAATGCGCCACTAAATAAAACTACACACCCCCAGTAAATACTTATTAAATAATTAAGAACACCATCTACAGTACCACAGAAACATCAAAATAATTCAATTTTATCAGGTCAAAAAATACAGTGATTATGAATGTGCTTTGACCAGTTACAGAGCTTGTTAAGGTAACAACTACTGTCAGCAGTCCAACAGCGTGCACAGTGCCTTCAATTAATGCATTTCAGCATAATTACATTTCAAGTGGGGTCCACTTCCCCAAGAAAAGGCAAAGCTAAGAATTTCATTTGTACATTCTAAACTCCAGAATTACAGAGCCCGGTTTAAAAAAAAAAAAAAATCACAGTGGGTAAGAGAGATGCATATAAAAATACTGGGTGTTCCTTTCAAATTGCAGGAATCATGGGACTACATTCACATTTTTTACAAAATGATTTTCAACAGAATCCAGTTCATTTTATGCTACAGTGAACAATGACTATGAACTATCAGTATATAGAAGTATATTGCAGGTTTTGATAGTTTTCCTCTTTTTTTTTTTTTTTTTCTTTCCTGTAGTCCCAATTCCTGAGGTGTAACATGAGTTATGAAGATACGTGTAAATGCATCGGCACCTCTTCTTGAACTCAGCAGACTACACCGACTGCAAGTCATGTATTCTACCACCAAGAGCCACTGTTCCCCTTCCCCCCCCCATTAGCTTTGTACATCTATTCTCATATAACAGTGCATTGCATGAATGTACAAGAAAAATACTGGTTTTGCACTATACAGTTTCTAGAATATATACAGAATAAAATAAGTTAACTTTCTTCTAATGAGAATTGCTGATGGGCAGCATATATCTTTAATATACATTTTAAAGTCTCTGCAGGCAGCTACTTTTTGGTTAGTTATCAATATTTGTAACATAAGCACTGATCAGAGAACTGAGCAGCATTCCAATAAAGTTAACAGATATATTATTTCTTTTAGAAACACTGGGGAATCCCAGTTTAAAATATTATTAAATGTCCTAACATTTACACACTATGAGGATTAGAGCTAATAAAATAAAATTTCTCCAAAAATAATCTTGCATTGCTCTTTTAGGCATGCTCTGAGACCTTATCAACAAACATCCATACCTTCAAAATGCAACAGTCGCATATCCATACATTTCAACTCTCACACATAATTCCTCATTACAGACAAAACGAAAAGCAAAACAAAACATTGAGACGTCAATGGTTTTTGCAAAGTCTTTACAAGTCCTTTTTCTGCTCATGTATGACTGCACATTCTTCATGACATTGCACAGTGTGTCATTAGGCATTAGTTGATGATTACATTTACTGTTGTAAAACCAGGAAATCTTGCAGGTCTTCAGCCAAAATAAATCAGCCTTGATTTTAGCCTCATCCCACCTGCTTTACTTGTCTCACCATCTGGAGGCCAGTACTACAACAACACTTACAATTCTGTTTCTACAAAAAATAATGCATGTATATGCATTGCTTTTAGCCCTTTTCCTTTAATGTAGTTTATATCTATATAATAAAAAAATCACTACTGCCCACACAACTGTTGTGTGTAGAAACAGCAGTCAGTAAGATGTTAACTCCATTGGTTTTTAGATCTTTGTTTTTTGATGAAATTTCATGCTACGTTAAAATTCTGTATTGGCCATCAGTTTTTGTTTTTTTTAATGAAAGGTGCTTGATAATGTTCTGAGGCATCCTTAGCTTTGTTTCTTTACTAAATGAAATGCTGTTCAGAATCCAGTGCTCACCATATTTCCTACAGGTTTGGCTTTTGCTAGAAGCTGATAGGACTGAACCATGCGTAGAGACTCTCGGATTTCTAGATTAAGTTCCATCAGTTTTGAACTGGCTTCTGACATGTCTTGGTTAGAGCCTACTACTGCAAAGCTACCAGTCTGGCCCAACGTCTGATGACGAAAATATATATGCAACAGCGTTTGGACTGGGTCATCTTCAGAACTGCCAAATATGTCATTGGGCCAAATAGACCTGTGAATATATACATATTTAATATTTTCTTTCAAAAGAAAACAAAGCAATTAGTCAACATGACTTTCATTTTTGTTTTAAAGAATAGGTGTGTTATATAGGACAAGCATGTGAGAAGAGAGAGTTCGTTCGTTCTAAGGTGCTATTCCTATACTTATTAACGAGATGTAATTTTCTTAAATAATATACATTAAGTTTATTTTTCAAAGGATACAGTTCTTAAAAATCAGAACTACTCGTTAAATGGTGAAAATGCACAAGAGAAAAATACAAACAGTCAGGTTTGTCCTTTTCAACAAGGACATCTAGCAAGAGTTAAAAAAAAAATTGGAATCAAGCCTATGTTTAAATTAAAAATGTCCATTAGGAAATTGAGTGCTGCTCTAAAAGCATAATAATTTAAATCATTTCACATTTTACCTGAAAGCCTTGACCTGTGCTACAGCTGATATAAACTCCTTGCTTCTCAAGGTTTCAATGAGAGAATGAATGGCAGTTTCTGTGCTAGCTTGGGAAGCCTCTGATATTTCAATTTCTTCAATACCACTGTCTGAGGCAGATTCAGCCTCTTTCAGACAGCTCTCCAGCTGGGCAAGTTCTTCTGACATGTTTATAACCTAAAAGAAATATGGAGAGTTGAGCCTTTCTGGATCAAAAACTCTTTTCAGCCAAATTAAGTGTTGCAGGAAGATAGGGATGTGCACTTTCCCTCCCCCAGAACTGTGCATGAGGTGGGGACACAGACAAGGGCACCAATGTGGCCACTTGGCCCAAACACTCATGCATATGGATGATTACATGAGTCAAGTACTTGTAATGAGCATTTGGGCTTTCATATAGTCTGTCCTTAGTCAGTTCTTTAGAATTCCTTGCAGGAATTCTTACCTCGCACTCACACTAATTGGTGGGCCATGAACCCTTCCACCTGTAGCCATGTATCAAATCAACGTAAAGAAGTAGCCTCTTTTGGAAGAATAAAAAAAAATTGAAATGATTCTATTACAAATAAAGAAAATCTGAATGTATAGAAAGAAAGAAAAAGTTCAGTACACGTATATAGCAGTGGTGACCAAACACTATAGTGTGGTCCAGCCAGTGCACATACGGCAGCGCTGGGCAGCCAATGGGGATAAATATACATGCCCAGTTGTCATAGCACCTCGCTGACTAGGAGACACGTCCTTTCATCAACATTACCCAATGTTATCAACAAATGTGCATACTGGGATACGAAGAATGAAAATATCCAGGTGCCCATTATGGGGGGGGGGGAGGGGTGTGTGTGTGTGTGTGTGTGTAACTGATAAGGAGTGTGGGAGAGACTTGAGGAGAAAGAGGGCAAAAGTTGTGCACGGGCTAGCGTATCTGAGCTAGCTTGAGTCACCTAGCGAGGGTAAAAGGAGCACTGAAGACAGCATAGCACGGGCTTCAGAGCAGGCTAGTGAGCTGAGTATGTACCCAGGATCTGTGCTGAGCTTGTACTAACTGCACCGAAGTCCACCTTGTGCTGTCTTCATTGTTATTGTTACCTGTGGTAGTTGGATTCAAGCTAGCTCAAGTAGGCTAGCCAATGCACACCGTTTGAGTGACAGCTTTAAAATTGCTTCCTCTTCATTAAGTGCCCAGCTGCCCTTTCAACTCAGCAGTTTTGTATGGCTCTACAGGCTCTTTTAAATTAACATTCTGTTGTAAAAACTTCTATTAGCTTTTTTTTTTTTTAGAAATGTCACTAATGTTGGGTACCTCTTTGTTGTGTTTCCAACCTGAGACGCCTTCTCCCTGATTTTTAGTTGTGCTGAAGACATATTACCAGCTTTTTGTATAGATATGCAGAGATAGGTTACATTCACCTGAAACTTGAATATGGCTTTAAAGCTGTAACACTAATTGCAAACTGATTATACAACTATGTACAGATGAGAAGACTCAGTGGAGGCAGAAAGGGTCTTCATAACAGCATCTTCTTGATTGGAGTAAACTTACCTCATTTATAGTTTGATTGTTATACACCAACAGTGACAAAGAACATTTTAAATCCTTGATTTTTTAAAGATCATTGGGCTCCCTGCATTACTGTGTATTAAAGCGCTTTCAAGTAGTCCAAGGATCAACACAGATATAATTCGATGACTGAGAAAATAATTGCAAGTTCTAATTAAACCTTTTATCTCTTGGCTACAAAACAGCTGGTATACACATTTCCATTTTCAAAAGAGATGACCTGCTGATAATTTTTAATGGGTATTGTTTTTGAACACCAATAACAGGTAGCTAAATAATAATATTTCCTTTACCTCTGCCTCTTTTTTGATTGTATCTACTTTGCTGATAAGTTTGCAATAGGCTTGGAACAGAAGCAGCAACTGGAAATGCAACTTGTATAACCTCCGACACAACTCCAGCTCCTACAAAAGTAAACAGCAACATTATCTTAAATTCAGGGAGTGCTAATCTACTAACACATGACACAATCAGACAATAAATCATAGCCAGTTTGTCCAGCACAGAATTTACAATATTAAAAATATTTATTTGCTTACTGCAGAAAAGGAAATGTCAAGAAGATTTACAAGCTAATGTAGTGAGAAGCTGATGAAAGCAGATGAAAGCTGCATTCAGGACTAGATTGGTAATTAGAAAGAAAGTAGTATTGCTCTTGCAGGTTAAAAGTTTATCTTTTAAGAAGGGCAATCACATTTCCAACAAGAAAAAAAAGGATTCAAATGACATTTCCAAATGTCATGCTCCAGCAGGAAATACATAGATTGCTTTTATTTCTTTTGGCTGTTTTGTCAGTTTAAACAGTAGATCTGATACCAAACAAACAATTGTGATTTATGAGTACGGCCTCTTTTCCCAATGTTAATATAAACAGGTAAGTTTGCTATTAACCCTAGACTTAAGGTTACAATTACATGATAGAGCAAGAGGAAACTAATTAAATTCTTAGATATAAGAATAATGTTTCCTTATAAAAGCTTGCTATGATTTTATTTCAAGAAATATCAGATGGTAAATTCTTATTGGAATGGAGCAGCAATATTAACTTATGCACTGCTTTGTTTGCATATTTTTATCTAAAACACTAGTCAACGAGGAGGTAATGTTAATATTGCTTTAGATTTAGACAGAGAAGCTACTGCTAATGGAGTCATCTACTATTAACTTGTATTAACTACAGGATCATATTATCTACAAAGGATCACTAGTTCATGGGTTAGGACTATACAAAATTGAAGCGTGCAGTACTTTTATAATAGTCTATGATGAGACATTACTATCTCACAAATGGAGAGGAGACAGATGGAGACCAGTTTGTTGACTGACATGGTTAAGTATTCAATAAATCAAGAACCATCACTTACTGCTAGAATTTCCATTTGCTAAGCAAGAAGATGAGCGGGTCACAAAAATACAAAGGAAGAAAAAGATCAAGAATTAGTGTAGGAAATTATTTTAATTAGGGTTATAGATGTCCCAGGTAAACTGGAGGAAGAAATATATTTACCATTCTCAAAAGTTTCATTGAGTGGGAAAAATATCAGGCTGAATTCCAAGTGAAATTACTAAACACTCGCTGATATAACTGACAAAGAGTAACTTTTTTTCTTGCTGTCCTACCCATTAACAAAAATATACTTCAACTACAACACTGCTACAGGAGGGGTCTGGAGTTATATATGTGTAAATATTTATATAAACCATCAGAAAGAACAATTAGGGTTTATTATCTGTACAATCCGTTTTCCTTAATCCATGCCATCATATTTGAACATAGGGGAAAAAAACAAAAATGAACCTCCCCCACACAAATCACTTTCCCCATGAATTTAGGGTGTTATGTCAATCTGAATTTTGAGTCAACTCAAAAAATCTTTGTTTTTGAGTTTTTAATTAAGACCTTTACAATACTTCAATGCAAGATTTTCACAGTCTAATTTCCCTCTAGGATTGTGCATATGGTATTTTAGAAGAAGAATGTGTGTGTGTGTGTGGGGGGGGGGGGGGGGCGGGGGAAATGTCAGGAAAGCCTTTTTTGGCTATGTCTACACTTACAGTAGCAAGTAGAGTACATACACACTGCACGCACCCCTAGCATGGGTATAAATAACAGTGTAGACATTGAGGCACTACTTCGGTGAGCAGACTAAAGACACACCAGAACCTTAGGGTACATATCCTACACAGCTCTCTTCATACTCATTGTCTTCCCCATCTACACTGCTGTCTTTAGTAGTGTAACGTCCCACTGCCTTCCTGCTGCTAAAGCCTTTCGCTGCCACAGGAAAAAGCTCTGGTGGGGGGAGGCACTGGGGAAAGGCTCTGGAACCTCCCTGCAGCAGGGAAACACTCCCAGTAGCTACACATGGCAGGATGGAAACAGCCTGCTTTTCACTGTGGCGTGTAACTACACATATCCTACATGCTGCCACCAGTGTACACCAGGCCTTAGAGTGTAAGTTCTTTGGGGCAGGGAAGGTCTTTACTTTTGTGTTTTGTACAGTGCCAAGCACATTGGTGGCACTTTAATACATATATAAATAATAAGCATATGAGAGATGATGCAATCAAAGTGACTCTTCCACAAAGGAGCAATTTATGCTTTAGTATTATGTAAATACACAGAATATATACAATGCCTATTTTTTATTCTGTAGTTTGTACTCACTAACATCTAAATAGTGCAGTAATTAGGCAAGCAGCAACTATTGGGCACAATGCAATTTCAGGAGATTAGACCCTGATCCTGAACCATTAAAATCAATGGGAGTTTTGCTATTGACTTCAATAAGTATAGCATCAAAGCCCTTCGGGTACGTCTACACAGCAAAAAAAAACAGTCCCGTGGCAGCAATTCTCAGTCCCGGGGCAAGTGCTGTGGAACTAACAGTGTAGACATTCAGGCTGGAGCCTGGGCTCTGAGACTTCCACCCTTGCTGAGTTTCAGAGCTCAGGCTTCAGCTTGAGCCCGAACATTTACACTCTATTTTTAGCCTTGCAGTGGGAGCCTCAGGAGCCTGAGTCAATTGACCTGCACTCTGACTTGCTGCTGTACTTTTTTTTTTTTTGGGTGCATAGACATCCCCTTAGTGACCAGCAGAGAAGAGCTAATTTCATAAACTTCAGCCAGTTATTAAGTCCCAGTACATGCCAGGCACAGTCTATTACTACTATTATAAACCAAAAATGAAAAAAAAGACATGGATTTCTATAGGGAATGTAAGCATAAAACAGCTATTCTAAAAGTTGAAGTGAAGTTCTACTCCGAAAAATGGTATTGTGTGGTTTTATATTTATTCTCTCTCCATTACTTTCACATTAAATTTACTCAGTTTACAGATGATAACATAATTTTCTAACTGCCATTCCTGCAAACTCAGACTGGGATCTTCTGACAGTCGGGATGCTTTCTTTCTGGCTCACTTGTCACCACTACTAGTAAAGATTCTGTAACTGGATTTAATTAACAATTCTGCTGACGATGCATGTGCCAGAAGAGAATTCAGCTCTTTGCTCCCTAGCTATATTGACATCAGTGCTAAAAAGTAGCAGGAGAATCTTATTTATGTCAATGAACTAAGCATATCTGTTGAATGAGGTGCCATTTTTCTGATCATAGCAGCATTTTAATGCTCAGTACATTAGTTGATTACTTTAATAATCTATTAACATTCCATTCCACTTACAAGGATTTCTGAAACAAGTACCACATTCAGTAATCCACAATAGTTCCTTCAAGTCATTTCTAAATGTATTTAGAAAGTCTGTAAAAGGTGTATTTTTTGAAAACACCTTAACTGCACTTTCCTGCCTTTGTGCGAGTGAACAGGTACTATATATTTTTAATTTTTTTAAATTTTAAATAAATGTATGATCAATGAAAGAGTCATATTACTAGGAGGCAGCGTTGCCATTAACTCAATGTGTGGGCTCAGGCAAGCCATCTAGGCTGTGTGTCTTCAAATGTGTCTAAGGGAGTTGGATGCCCAACTTCTACTGAAGGTCAATGTGAGCTGGGCATCCAACTCCCTTGAGCCCCTTTGACAATCTCATCTTTAACCTTTTTGGAAAAAACTCTGCCTTTCTTGAATCCTGTGTACCCTTCACTGATTCTAACATGTCTGTACAGGTTTGAAGTAAACAGGTATGCTGGAATAATTTGTATAGTGGGGATGCTGAGAGCCATTGAACCAAACTGTAAACCCATATCATGGAAACCACTTCAAGCCAGTGGGTGCGACAACATCCCCAGCACCCCTATTTCCAGCACCTATAGAAGGACTGAATTTGGCCCTCCCTCCATTTCTCCATCTATAAAGCAGAAATACTGATACTCACTGCCTTCATGAGTATATTGGGAGTGTTAATTAGTGTTTATAAAGCATTTTGAAAATGTAAGATGATATATAAATACAGAGTACTATTTCATTATTACATAGGTAAAGTATGTAATAAATCTTTAGGACACTGTATAGGGAAAGTGTGCATGCCTACATATGTTTATTATACAATGGAACACATGTCAAGCAAGATATTAAGGTGTAAACAATTTTTAATATGCATTAAAAATCCTTGTGAACAGTATTTAGCTTGTGTGCTTAGCCATTTTTCTGAGTTAAAAATATTGGCCATTTTAAATTGTTTTTCAAAATTCTTAACACAACTATACATAATTATCTCCTGCTCCAATATTGTTTTAATCTAAAAACATAACCAAAACCATCTGAATTGGGATTTTTTTAAAAAGAGACTTGTATAGTTTAAATAGGTCCAAATAGAATTTTGTGAAAAAGGGAGAGAAAATTCCTTTCTAGGCTGAAACTGTGTGTGCAAAGAGGGAATTTTTACTGCTGAAAATTGGATTTCTTTTAAATAAAAATTAATGACAGACATAAGTATATCATCACAAACAATACTACTGTATGGATTTTGTTTAAAAAAAAAATCACATTCTTATAAACAGATTTTAGTCGACTAAAAGGAAGAAAATGCTTCCCATTTCCAGAGTTGCCAACCTTCTAATCACACAAAACCAAATACCCTTGCCTAGCCCCTGCCGTGAGGCCCTGCCCCTTTCCTGAGGCCCTGTTCCCACTCATTACATCCCCCTTCCCTCCGTCGCTCGCTCTCCCCCACTCTCACTCACTCGCTCATTTTCACTGGGCTAGGGCAGGGGGTTGGGGTGCATGATGGGGTGAGGGCTCTGTCTGGGTGTGCAGGCTCTGAGGTGGGGCCAGAAATGAGGGATTCAGGGTGTGGGAGGGGGCTCTGGGCTGGGACAGGGGGATGGGGTGTGGAAGGGGGTGAGGACTCTGGGGTGGGACCAGGGATGAGGGGTTTGGGGTGCAGGAGGAAGCTTGGGCTGGAGCTGAGGGGTTCGGACTGCAGGAGGGAGCTCATGTCTGGGGCAGGGGGTTGGGGTGCAGGAAGGGGTGTTAGTTCGGGTGTGGGAGGGAGCTCAGGGCTGGGGAAAGGATGCGGGAAGGGGCTCTGGGTATGGGATCTGGGCAGTGCTTCCCTGAGGTGGCTCCCAGGAAGCTGTCAGCATGTCCCTCCGGCCCTTAGGTTCCCGGCCAATAGGGGTTGCGGAACCAGCTCTTGTGATGGGGGCAGTGCGCAGAGCCCCCGTGGCCGCCCCTATGCCTAAGATTCAGAGGGACATGACGGCAGCTTCACCGGAGCTGCACGGAGCCAGGTAGGGAGCCTGCCAGCCCCGCACCAACTGGACTTTTAATGGCCCTGTCAGCGGTGCTTGACCAGAGCCGCCAGGGTCCCTTTTCGACCGGGTGTTCTGGGCGAAATCCAGACACCTGGCAACCCTACCCCTTTCCCCTGACTTGGGTTCAGAATATAGACATCCAATAATTCTTATGGCTTATGCCTGTCCTCTGACATATAATGCCCCTCACTTCAGATATTGGAAAAACTGATTCTCTACACATTGATTTTTCAAGATACATATACATAATTATGTGTGATTCATAAGACTTGACAGGGTCAAAAGTCGATAGCTATTTCTACACTGTGAGTTAGGGTTGTGATTCCCCGCATACACATACTTGCACTAGCCCTCTTTGAGCTAGCATGAGTATAAACAGCAGTGTAGTTACAGTAGCACAGGTAACAGCAGCAGATGCATCGCTTAGGGGTGCTGAGTTTGAATTTGTCTAAACCAGTGGGTAGGTACTCATCTAAGCTGTGCTTCTGTTGCTGCTATCTATGCTCCTGAAGCTACACTGCTATTTATACTCACACAAGCTTGAGGAGAGCTAGTGCAAGTATGCACACATGAACAGGGGAATCACACCCCTGGCTCATAGCATAGGCATAGCCCAACTAGTTTTTGCGTATGTATTCTGAATTACCCAAAGGTGGGGGGAACCATGTTCTTCCTTTTTATGTTCCCTGCCAAATCTGCCTATGAAAGTGATTTTAAACAAATCTATTCTAGATATGTCTTTCATCTGATGAAGTGGGTTCTAGCCCACGAAAGCTTATGCCCAAATAAATTTGTTAGTCTCTAAAAGGTGCCACAAGGACTCCTCGTTGTTTTTACTGATACAGACTAACACGGCTACCCCTCTGAAACATGATTTTTATTACAGGATCCTAGAGGGCAGAATCAAACCCATGTACCCAACAGTAGCAAAACAATGTATGTGCTTGGATTTCCCTCCCCCCGCCATTTTACAGTATGTTTAGTGAGAATATTATGCATATATTGTTTAAGAAACAAACCTTGTCTCAAATAGACAAGGCTATTACACCCATTACAACAATTAGTAGTGTTAAAGACACGGGTGATCCTCATGCAATGTATTCATGCACATTTTTTACAAATAAGTACAACATTCAACTAATAAACAATGGGTTGTTTCATATTAGATAGTAATTAGCAAAATAACATTTGACAAAGTTTCGGTCATGCTGCTACTTTAAGAATAAAACACAACAATAAAGCAAAATATTGTTCCAGAGAGGTCATACATATGTATATAGTACTAATTATATTAGATTCAGTACCACTTTTTGGTCAGACAATCTATCTATCTGACAAGCACAGAAACAGAATACTAATCCTTTTTCTTCTAGAAACAGCTGCATAAAAGGCAGACTTGCTTTGGTACACAGATAGTATCTACCCTGCTTATCTAACTCAATGTTATTAAGCCCTGAACTGAGACTGGTTGCTCACTTTCATAAAAGACAGCCCTTTATTATTAGGCCAATACTTCATAAGAATCTAAGTTTCCAAAAGATGGTTTGATAACTGAAATGAAAAGCTTTACCAACATTCTTTAATCTTTGAGAAGATCAAAAAAGGACTTTTGTGCAGAACACAAGTTTTTTACTTTAATAAACTATATAAAAAGGATCCACCAGAGACAGATACCTACCTGAGCATCTGTATTGGTTCTGTGTATGCCATCATCGGGACCAAATGTCCTTTTGCAATCATATAGCCACTACAAAATAAATATAAATAATTAAAACTACTCTGCAACACAGAGCAAACCAAAGACTGTGATAAAAATACAAAAGACCTGTATTGCTATGAATACCTTCCATACCGCCCAGATCATCATCAGTGAAATTATTTAATTAATACATTTTGATATTCTCATTTTGTTTAATTCTAGCTAAAACTGTCTTTCAGATGCTTGCTGCTTGGCACTTAATTTCTTACCAGCACTGACCTTGCCAATGAATGCCACTCTTTGTTCTGCTAAGAAAAAATGCAATGTAGCAGTTACCCTGTTCCTTCCACTGGAAATTTCACACAAGCTTCATTATCCCATAGTGTGGGGTACATGCTACCTCTAATGCTTTCATTAAATTTGGTGATTGGGGATGGATGGCAGGTGGTGGAGGAAATAGAAAATTCCTTAATTATATATGCTAAAATAATTTCCATTCAACTTGCTTTCGGAAAGATTCATTATATTATTCCTCAATACCTTTAATGGCTAAAAAGATGTGTGTCTAAAGAACACTTTGAGTAAAATGTTGATTCATTTTAGATCAGGGGTCAGCAACCTTTCAGAAGTGGTGTGCCGAGTCTTCATTTATTCACTCTAATTTAAGGTTTCGCGTGCCAGTAATACAGTTTAATGTTTTCAGAAGGTCTCTTTCTATAAGTCTATAATATATAACTAAACTATTGTTGTATGTAAAGTAAATAAGGTTTTTAAAATGTTTAAGAAGCTTCATTTAAAATTAAATTAAAATGCAGAGCCCCCCGGATCGGTAGCCAGGACCCGGGCAGTGTGAGTGCCACTGAAAATCAGCTCGTGTGCCGCCTTTGGCACGCATGCCATAGGTTGCCTACCCCTGGTTTAGATAAATGAAAGGATAAAACCTGTTACAATTATTGGGAAATAGTATGATCAGAAAATATAATTCTCCTGTATAGCCACATGTACAACAAATGTATTCTATTGATTTCAATGAATGTTTTGTGTAAAAGACAATCATTATCTTGTAGGATGTAAAAAGTTAATATAAAACATACACAAAACAAGCTAACAGTCTTGCTGTATAGTGCATCATTTTAGCCTACACAGCATCAAGCACATTTTGGGCACTACTGTAACACAAATAATATCAATAATGCTGAAGTAGAATATTACTGGAATAGCAATGCACCATGCTGAGATAAAGTGAAAATTATCCCCTGTAACACAGAACAGGCTCTACACAATCCATGGAAGTAATTTAGCAGAATGTGTGCTGTATATCATGAATCTTATTGGAAATTTTAGTGACCTTTTCCTAACCTTTGTCTGATGCAAGAAAGGGAAAAAGAAAAATGTGATTTCCCATCTGCTTAATTTAATAAAGGCTACTTAGTGAATTAACTAGGCCTGTGTGCTTATCAGAAGGAGAAGTGGAATTCTCTAAACACTGTGGTGTCAGTTTCAATTAGTGACATGGATCCCACTGTACATTTTAAATCTTGTTTTTCTTTTTATCTGACAGCATCTATCAATAATAATGATATAGTTTGCATCAGAACAAATGACATCAGAAATTGGGAACATAATATCTACTTTTCACACTCTGTCTGATGTCTTCTTACACATTTGACATTTCTGAAATCTTAAGGAGAAAAACAATTTTTTAAATATATTTAATATATATTAGAGATCCCTGCAGTATTTACATGATACATGAAGTGCTCTATTTTCTTATATTCTCCTTTGATTCAATGGTTTTACTCTGTAATACAGATATGAGCACAATGAAAGCCTTAGTACAAGGGAACAGAACAGTAGTTCAGAAGAGCAAAATTGGACATGAAAGATCTTGGCCCAGACCCATTGGCTTAGCAGTACAAAAGGGACATTGGCCTTTTGTCACTTGCTTCCTTTATGTGTGTGCTGTAAAGGGGCATGCTAGGGACCATTCTTGCTAGTGTAAGTTACAGAAGCCCTGTGGATGTTCTGACTTGCACTGGTAGGTGGTTTGGCTCCCAGCTAATACCAGGATCAGTGGAAGCAAAAAGAGAAGGTTACTCACCTTGTGCAGTAACGGAGGTTCTTCGAGATCGTTGTCCCTGTGGGTGCTCCACGTTAGGTGTTTGTAATCAGAGATTTGTAGTAGCAGTGCCATCTCGCTCCGAGTGCTTACCTACTGTGCACAGGCAACCGTCCTCCAGGTCCTTTTCCACCCCAGAGAATCAAAGTGAAACTCTGAAGTAGAGAGGATGAGGGGGGGGGTAATGGAGCACCCACAGGGACAACCATCTCGAAGAACCTTAGTTACTGCACAAGGGAAGTAACCTTCTCTTCTTCTTCGAGGAGTGTCCCCGTGTGTGCTCCACTTTAGGTGACTGTTGAACAGTGCCCTCCAGTGGAGGGGAGGGGCTTCAGAGTTGGTTCAGTGACCATAGATAGCACTGAGAATCCAAACTGAGCGTCTGCAGCTGACTGCTGTTCTAACGTGTAATGTTTAGTAAAAGTATGGGCAAATGCCCAGGTAGCTGCTTTGCAAATGTCCGTGATGGGTACATTATTGAGAAAGGCCAACGATATTGATAACGCTCTGGTCGAGTGACTGCAAACTCCCGGTGGAGCCGGTAGATTGTTGTTTTGGTAACACAAATGGATACAGCTTGATACCCATTTAGACAATCTCAGTTTTCAAATAGTTTGACCCTTGGAACGTTCTGTTATAGAGAGAAATAGTCTAGATGACTTCCTGAATGTTTTTGTCCTTTCTAGGTAGAAAGCTAGCACTCTGCAAACATCTAGCGTGTGAAGTGATGCCTCCCTGAGGTCAGCATGCGGTTTTGGAAAAAATGCAGGTAAGTATATGGGTTGATTTAGGTGAAATGGGGAGGCCACCTTGGGTATAAATTTGGGATGCGGCCGTAAGATCACTTTATCTTTGAAAAATGTGGCATAAGGTGGCTGTGCCATTAGGGCACCTAATTCCCGAACCCGTCTTGCTGACACGATGGCAATGAGGAAGGCCACCTTCATGGATAAGTGTAACAGAGAACAAGTTGCTAGGAGTTCAAACGGTTTCCCCATGAGACTGCGGAGAATAAGGTTAAGAAAGATCCCATGTAGGGGCAGGGTCTTTTAGGGTGGGTAAGTGTTTTCTTTGCCCTTTAGGAAGCATTTAGTAGTTGGGTGAGCAAAGATAGTGACTCCGTCCACCTTGTTGTGGAATGAAGTGATGGCGGCCCGGGGTACCCTGAGGGAGCTGTTAGATAACCCCGATTTCTTAAGGTCCTGTATCTAGTCCAGTATCCTGGGTAATGGGGCCGACCATGGAGAAATATGGTTGTCCTGGCACCAAATGCAGGATCGGGTCCACTGCTGTATGTATATTTTTTGTGTGGTTAGTCTTCAACTGTTCAGTAGGACATCTTTCACTTCCTCAGAATAGTCTTTGTAAATCCCTGTTAGCCATGGAGTAAACAGGCCTTGAGATGGAGAAGGGATAGGTTGGGGTGATTGACGCGTCCTGAGTCCTGCATCAGAAGGTGAGGTATTATTGGAAGGGTTTGAGTTGGCTTCACTGCCATCTGTACCAGGTATGGGAACCAGGGTTGTCCGGGCCATGTGGGTGCGATGAGAATTATCCTGGATTTGTCCGGCTTGATCTTGTGAATGACCTGACTCAGGAGTGGGATCGGCAGGAATGCATACAATAGTGGTGTTTCCCACTTTATTAGGAGAGCGTTGCCCAAGAAGTAGCGTCCCAGTCCGACTCGGGAGCAGTATTGAGGATACTTTGCGTTCTGAGTTGTGAACAGATCTATAATGGGGAACCCCAGAGATTGAATATGGCTGTGAGAGTTGCATTATCCAGCTCCCACTTGTGGGTTTGTGAGAAGTCTCTGCTCAGTTGGTCCGCTGTCGTGTTCTGACATCCTGGCAGGTAAGATGCCGAAATGTCTATGTTGTTGGTGATGCACCAGTTCCAGAGGCTATTGCCTCTGTGCACAGAGGGTATGATCGCACTCCCCCTTGGCAGTTTATATAGAACATGCATGCGATATTGTCCGTAAGGATCTTGACAGTTGTGTTTTGGATCAAGGGAAGGAAGCGCTCTCATGCATTTCTGACAGGCCTTAGTTCTAGTATGTTTATGTGTAGGTTGGGTTCTACTGGAGACCAGCGACTCTGGATGGTGTTGTTGTGTAAATAGCTCCCCATCCCACAAGGGACATGTCCATAGTGATCGTTCTAGTAGGAGCTTTCTGTTGGAAGGAGACACCTGAGCAGACGTTCTGTGCCTGTGTCCACCATGTGAGCAAGTCCTTTACCCTGCGGGGCATAATGAGACGTCTGTTGACAGAATGTTTGTGTGGTATGTAGATGGTGCAAAACCAGGCCTGTAAGCATCTCATGTGTAGCCTGGCAGGCTTTACGACAAGTGTCGTTTCAGTCATGTGCCCCAAAAGTTGTAAGCACATTCTGGCGGACGTTTGTGGACTGTCCGTCATCGTTGTAATCAAACTGGTTACGGTGAGGAAGCACTGTTCGGGTAACCCCGCTGTTGTGGTGAAGCAATCGAGGGAGGTTCCTATAAATTCCAGTTGTTGGACAGGAACCATGGTGGACTTCTGCACTTTTATCTGTGGTCCGAGATCTTTAAAGAGGATTACCATGGTTTGTGTGGCGTTTAGTGCTGCACATTGTGTCGGTGCCCTTAAAAGACAGTCGTCTAGGTATGGAAAAATCATCACTCCACAGTTTTCTGAGGTGAGCTGCAATGACCGTGAGGACCTTGGAAAAGACCCTTAGGGTGGTTGACAGGCCGAAGGGGAGCACTCTGTATTGGAAATGTTGGTGTCCCAGGGTGAATTGCAGGAATCGTCTGTGCGCTGGGTGAATGGTGACATGAAAGTAAGCGTTTGTAGGTCGAGGGCCGAGAGCCAGTCTCCTTTCTCTAATGCCGGAATTATCGTGGAAAGAATCACCATTTTGAAACGTTGCTTTCTCACGAATTTGTTGAGTTGTCCTAAATCCAGGATGGGTCTCCATCCACCGGTCTTTTTCTGAGTGAGAAAATAATGGGAATAAAACCCTCTCCCCCTGTATTGATCTGGTACTGGTTCTAAGGTCCCTAATTGTAGAAAGTGGTTTATTTCCTGTTGTAACAGGGGCTTGTGAGAGGGGTCCCTGAAGAGGGACGGGTAAGGAGGGTTGTGTAGGTGGAATAGAGATGAAGGGGATGGAGTAACCCTTCTGGATAATTTACAAAAAACCCATCTGTCTGTAGTGACCGTGTTCCAGACTGGGTAGTATGGTGACAGATGGTCTCCAAAACGGGCTGGAGATCGGGTCTAGTTCCAGGATCAAAGAATGTGGGGGTCTCACGCCCTCGACCAAATCTTCAAAATGATTGTCTGAAAGTAGATGGTTGAGACATGAAAGGCTGATCTTGGTTCTGCCTGCATCTCGTCTGTCTCTGTTTACAGCATTGGTCACACTGTCTTTGTGGCTGGATGTATGGGGCAGTTCGGAATCGCTGTTTGTAAAATCTGCCCTGTTTCTTTTTGTTTACAGGTACATAGATACGCAGGGATTTTAAGGTGGCCCTGGAGTCCTTCAGAGTACGTAAAGACACATCTGTGTTTTCCGCAAAGTTTATGACCCTGAAAGGGTAAATCCTAAACTGTGGCCTGGACCTCCCTAGGTAACCTGGAAAGGTGAAGCCAGGATGCCTGATGCATGACCACAGAGATAGCGATGGAGCGTGCTGCCATGTCTATGGAGTCAAGAGAGGCCTGTAAGGCCGTTTTGGCAATGAGACACCCTTCGGAGACGTTAGCCTTGTATTGTTCTTTTTTGTCATCAGGCAAATGTTCTCTAAAATGTCAACTTTTATTGAACAGGTTGTGTATGTATTTAACTAGAAAGGCTGAATAATTAGCTATGCGAAATTGGAGCATGGCTGAGGAATAGGCTTTCTGCCCAAACAGGTCTAGCTCAGGGGTTCTCAAACTGGGGGTCGGGACCCTTCAGGGGGTCGTGAGGTTATTACATGGAGGGTCGCGAGTTGTCAGCCTCTACCCCAAACCCCGCTTTGCCGCCAGCATTTATAATGGTATTAAATATATAAAAAAGTGTTTTTAATTTATAAGGGGGGGGGGGGTGTCGCACTCAGAGTCTTGCTATGTGAAAGGGGTCACCAGTACAAAAGTTTGAGAACCACTGGTCTAGCCTTTTCCAGTCCTTATAGTAAGGGTTGGTTCTAGACTGGTGCTCTTTTCCCCTTTGATTAACAGCCTTGATCACCGAGTTCGGTGTAGGGTGAGTGAACAGAAACTCGGCCCCTTTAGCTGGCACATAACATTTCTTGTCAGATCTCTTACAAGAAGGCAGGGGTGTGGCAGGTGTCTGCCTGATTATTATTGCAGGGTCCATTATGGAAGGATTGATAGGCAGTGCAATTTTTGCTGATGGAGATGCCTGGAGGATGTCTGTAAGCTTGTGTTGGGTTTCTGGTAGCTCTGCTAAGGAAATGTCTAGGGATTCAGCTACCCTCTTGAAAAGGTCCTGGAAGGATTTGAAATCATCCCAATGTGTGTGGGGGATGGTATTATTGTTTCGTCCGGCAATTAAGATGAAATGTGGGTGGGCGGCATGCTCGGGTTCCTCTATCTCCTCCTCCTGCGTTTCTGAGGGAGCTGGGGCAGGTGGTGAAGGGGATCGTGTTGCTCTAGACCTTGGTGGAATGGGGGGGGGGGTCTGAGGTTCTGAGCCCTATATAATGCCCACAGATCCCAGTATACCCAGTTGGGTAGAAAAGTCATGGGAGGTGGCACTCACGGTTGAGCCTACCAGCGTCACATGTCAGCAGATGTGCGATGTTGAGAGGGTCCTGGCTTAGGGGAGGAGTGGCGAGGGGTACATGTCCCTGCCTCATCCTCTTCTTCCTCATCGTTTGAGTTGGGAGTAGCCGAGCCAATGGGAGTAGCCACCAGGCTTGGTCCCAGTCTCGCTGGGGTACCGTCGGTACCGAATAGGAGCGTGCCAGACGTTGAAGTAATCATGAGGTTCACCTGTCGCATAAATTGCTGCGGTACCGGGAGACTCGGTGATTGGGATGTCAGCATGCTGTGGCATGGGAGCAGAGTAAGAGCTGTCAGTACTGATGGCTTACTGTATTGCGTAGGTACAGCAGGTGGCACCATTGCACTACTCAGTGCCGAGGTTTTCTTTGGCTCCGTTGGTGCCGACCTGGGAGATTTGGTTTTAGGGTGCGTACCTCCATGAGAGCTTGCCCACACTGGGTCCTTAGACCCTTGAGAAGTCTTGGTACTGGACATTCCCGGTGCCTTGCGGTCCAACGCTTTCAGTGCCGTTGGTACCAGGGCAGATTTTCCACTGGGAGATTGCTTTCTTTTGGGCGAATCTCGCTGTGGGGAAGAGCAAGACCGCTTTTTAATAGCCTTTTTGGGAACAGGCTCTTTAGCAGACGTTTTTGAGGTAGATCCCGTCAGATGCTGCTGCTGGTGACTGGTGGCCAGGAGGCATTCTCGACTCGGGGTCGGAGGCTGGTCTGAAGGATTTCTCCATCATGAGGAGTTTCAACTGGAGGTCATTAGTCTTCCTTGTCCTAGCACACAATTTTTTGCAGTGTGGACACTTCTGAGTAATGTGGGTCTCACCGAGGCAGCGGACACACTGTGCGTGGCCGTCCGCTACGGGGATCGAAAGTCTGCAAGTCAGGCAGCGTTTAAAGCCGGGAGAGCCAGGCATGCCTGAGAGGGTACTTGTTTTGAGAAAGAAGGAGAATAAGTCCATATTTGGGTCTCTGTTCTTGTTGTCGAAGCCAGCGACCCGCCTAGGAGGTGAGGGTGGGGAACGGCTAACAAAATTTTTTTTTTGGAAAGATTTTAAGTAAAATATAAACTAGAGGATAAATAATTAAATGAAAGTCTAATAAGTCTGGGAAAACAGAAAACTGCTGAGGTATGTAAGATTAAGAGAGGCACTGCTGTCGCTCCGACTCAAGCCAAAGGTGGTAGAGAAGGAACTAGGGGACGGTTGGCTGCGCACGCTAGGTAACCGCTCGGAGCAGTGTGAGATGGCTGCTATGCGTGCATGGCCAACCGGGGCACTGCTACTACAAATCTCTGATTACAAATGCAGAGCGCCAAAACATCTAACGTGGAGCACCCACAGGGACACTCCTTGAAGAAGAAAGCTGGCTTACAGACACCTTTGTCTCCCCACCTCAGCTGTGCTGGGTGTGAGTTCCATGCAGCTACAGCTCACACTCCTATTTTTAACATGTGCCATTCAAAGTCTAAGGAGGTTAATACAATACACAACATACAAATGTCATATACAATGCACTTTTTCAGGATAAAGTTTGTAAAACAGATTTACAATTAGGCTCATAATTCTTGGGGTTGATTCTAGAGGCCAGTAGTTTAATATACCACACAGATTGCTTTTATACAATTATTACCTATTAGAATATAGCCAACCAATTTTCTTCAGTCATTTCCTGTATGTCTCATTAGCTTTTGTTAGCCAATACATATATGTTAGGCATAGTATGCACCACGTTAAAAGGCATTATGTGCATGGTATTAATATAAAAAGTGTAGGGAAGTTATGTTAACTGTAATATGCTCTTCCTACAATTCTGTTCACCCACATAATGTATCCTGCAACACTTTGAAAACCTGAAGTCAGCTTTGGTATTAGAAAACAGGAAACTTGCCAAAGCAAAGATGCAAGAATACTTTGTACCAAGTACAGTTAGGGGAAACTTTCATGGCTCATCAGTACTTGGAATGGAATATCAGATGAGATATGGGAAAGTACAGGGAGGTACCTTTATGGACCGGTACCTGGAATGCTAGTGGCCAAACGAAAAATAAGGAAAGTACAGAACAACAAGCTAAAGAACTGGTGTGAACTGGTGAACTGGATTTTAGCGATGTGTAAAGAGTTTTGTAACTTGTAAAGTCATCCAATAAATACTGCTAGCTGAAATACTCATCTCTGAAGCATGCAATCTGTGTATGGTGAACACGCTGAGAATTTGTATGTCTGTCTTGTACTACTTTGTTTTTAAACAATAAATTTAGCTAAGTTAGGTTAATTGGTCTCTTGAACATTTTAAAGAATGAACAGCAACTGCAGTAAAACAATTGGCTACACCGTTGAATCAATATTTTTTTGTGCCTTGTTTATTTAACTTCACTGTGCTTTAGCTCAACGCTTCTGAAGACTCCCAAATCTCCATTCATTGTATAATACGCAAATGATTGTGAACAAAGAATGAACTCATTGAAGAAATGAAAAGAATATGTTTCAAAATTGTAGAACAAGAAAATTGTTGGGAGAAAATTAGCCACTATTTCTAAATTAAATTATATTATGCTAACTAAAACTGATAAAAGTTTTACCATTTTTTTTCTTGATGTAAATTAAAAGAATAAACAGCCAAATCTGCCTTAGGCTCTCAGTTGTTTCAGAACAATTTCTCTGACCCAATGAAACCTTTGCCCTGCCCTAATCACTCACAAATACTGCAGTAGAAGACAGGCTGAACACAGAAATAGTCCTTGGGCAGTCTTTTGACAGCATCACTACAGAAAACGTGTGCTCCTCTGTGATATATTGACAGAGGCCATCATTAACTTCCATACACCAGATTCCTTTATATAAACAAAATGTAGAGTACTCAAAGAGATTCTGCATTATCTTTATGCACAGAATAATCTATAACAAAAAATGAAAATACAAAAATATAGTTGAAAATTTAAAGTGCATTTATGGTTAGAAAGGTGACTAAGATTGATACTTTCTTATTCAACAATTAGAAAAAAAATCACACGTGTATAATGGGCAATTAACTCACTGAGAAACAATCCACATGGAGAGAATCTCACAATGCCATTTTGCATAGTCACTTTTCAGAGTATAAACACATACCTAGTTCAAGTCCCTACTCTGCCTCAGACTTCATGGGTGATCTTGGGCAAGTCACTTAGCCTTTCTGTGCCTCAGTTCTCCAACTGTAAAATGGGGAAAACAATATTTCCCTATTTCACAGGGATGTAAGAATATATACATTACAGATTGTGTGGCACTCTGATACTTTGGTAATGGGGCCATCCCTATGATTAGATGAGATTTAAACTTAATCAGAAATATAGTTAAGTGCAAGACACTTATACTTGTGCTTCTCATAATCCAATTATTGTTTAGGATTTATCAGGTTTTTAAAAAATGGAAGTAATGTGATACTAGTAAGGGTAACAAACTAATACTAATAAACAAGCAGACCTTTTTTATTTGAGCCATCTACTAAACATAAAAAATGAATTTTCTTGATTTTGGCTGCAATGACGACTTTGAAAAGACTAAGATGAAACCATGTGTTTCATTTATGTTTTGATTTAGTCTCATCTCAAACTAAAAAGCGTCTTGGCTGAGAATACAGTAGCCTTTCTAATAAACCTAATTGAAATTTCTCTCCCTAACTGTATATTTAAAAGGACAATGCCAACTAGAAAAATCACCTCTGTGTGAAAATTTAGGCTCTATTATGGTGTGATTTCTAATATTACTGTAACTGGAGGAGACTAGGGTGAAAAAAATGCCTTTTTTTTTACAAAAAGAACAGGAGTACTTGTGGCACCGTAGAGACTAACAAATTTATTTGAGCATAAGCTTTCGTGGGCTACAGCCCACTTCTTCAGATGCATCCTGTTCTTTTTGCAGATACAGACTAACACGGCTGCTACTCTGAAACCTCTTTTTTACAGTTTGTTTACTTTGTGCATTTGATAGAACTTTGGATCTGATCCAACTCCCACTGAAGTCAGTGGCAGACTCTCCATTGACTCCAATTAAAATTAGATCAAGTTCTCTTGAGTATAGTCAGTTTCACTGTTTCCTCTGTATAATCAATTTTTCCCCCAGCTAAAGAAGACCCTTAATAATATCACAGACAGGACAAAAGGTTAAAATGTTAAAAAAACTCTTTTTAATAAAATTCAGGAAACACAATTAAAAGGCTCTAATAAAAACTAGAGTTTTAAAAAATGTTTCTCCATGAAGTTCAAACTGATGGAGTCTAATTAAGTATGGAGATACTTTACCCAGGAAACTGGATGCCTCTTGAGATTCCTTCTAACAAAAATGGGGCAGCATGTCTGAACCATTTGATAGGTGATTGCAAGTGTGATGTGTTTATGGTCATTACATACTTTGAGTGGTGTAAGATTGATGTTTATCACACAACCCGATGCCTACCTGAATCTATTAGGGAAATACCAAAAGAGACCATTTATGTTTTCAAAACAGAAGAGCTAGAAAGACCAAATTCAGAGCCAATGTCCCAGGCTCACATCTTTGGATATATCAATGGATGCAAGCCCGTAGGGTAAGCCTGCATGGAACTGATTCAGTACATTTCCTGAGCAGCTTCTGAGAAGACTTCTATAGATCACCAGCAACATTTTCAAAATGTCCTCTCCAAATGGCACCCCAGTGGTCAGTGACAACAGTACCAGCACTACCCTTCCCAGAGGCCGATCCCTTTTCTAGACAATTACTCCTACACAGGTGTGTACAAATTGCATCTCTTCCTGCATCTGCAGAGGTGAATCTGGTTCCATATTTTCTTTTAGTTGGAGAAAGGGAAAGCTGTTTGAATTTCCTGAGTTAGTATCCTTCTAAAGTCAGTGTCATGACATTGGTTCACAAAAACAAGCGCACATGCTTTGCTGAAAGTTCAATTTTTAAACCTACTGCACTTTGTACAGAGGCTAGGCATTAAATATACCTTCAGAGTCTAAACTATTTCATCATATTGTCTAAATGTCAACTTTATTTTAAATCTCAGCACCACAGACCCTCTCTACCCCATAGTACTTATATAAAGGAGTAACAAGCCTACGATGAGTTCAGCATTGATGCTAAAATTCTCTTTTACCTTTTGAACATCTAACAATTACCCATAAATACAGTAAAAAAGCAATGTGTGTAGGTAGGTGCAACAACTACCCATAGCACAAACAACTCTTTCAAACTATACACAACAGAACAGAGAATGCTAGTAACAAAAGGGAGCAAGCTATTCCATCAGTATGCCACAGCAATTTCTTTTTTAACTTTAAGTCTACTATTTTGTTTGAGATACAAGACAGACATGTAGCTTTTTAAAATCTCCTTGATAATCTCTTGAAATTCTAGTATTCTCTTAAGTTCTAAAAAAAGGCATCAGCCTATGGAATAATGCAGACTCACCTGCTCTGCTGCCTCTCTTTTGGCATTATAGGTATCTAGATGTTCTTGGAGCTCTAGAACGCTGAACTTCAACATTTCTAGTAAGCCACAGGACATCAGCTAGAATAGAAAAATATTTTTTTTTCTACAAACAAATTAAACACTTAAATTGTTAGACCACTTTTGGGATATCACATAAAACTAGCTGTTGTGCACATCACATGTAAAACCTCTGTTTTTAGGTTTAAACAAACATTTGCAGCCACATCACCCCAAGCTGAGATCCAGTAAGATCTTGTAAGGTAAGCAGGGTTGTGCCTAGTTAGAACTTGGATCAGAGACCTCAAAGGAACTCTGACCATTTATAAATAGAAGGATATTGAATGCCCCCCCGCCCCGATGCACCATTTAGTTTGACAAATGAAACCTTGTAAAGAACAGTGAGTGAAATTAATTGATGTCTACTATCTAAGTCAATCCATTGTTTGTCCTTACCATATAGAAGTTACTTGCGAGAAATAATTATATTTAACAATTTTTGTATAATTAGAAAGAGCTATATTTCACAACTGAATTTACAGCTATAAACTATTGTTTTAATACTCTTCTGTTTCATTTATACAAATTAATCTTTTTTATTTTTAAATACAAGTACTATCTATGCTGCTGCAATTAGTGACAATGGGAGAGATTGTCAAAGGCACTACTATCTGTTGGCTGCCTACCTGTACCTTTGAAAAAATTCCCTCAATATTATTTTGCAAAGGTTGAACCATAAAACATTCTGTGCCCCTGCAGAAAGATTACTAAATAATAGATATTTTAATCTAGCACTGTATTGCTGACTGTACATGAGATTTTACCGTTTCAGCATCAATAAAGACTGTTGGGCATTCCGAACACATCATCATCACCTCCAGCGAACTTTTAAATTTTGTTCCAATACGCTGTAGACCTTCACCAAGAAAACTGATTGAATCATTTGTTATAGTCCCAAACTTTCTTTGAATGGTCTAGAAGAACAAAAAATAGAAAGAAATATTTACTTTGCATTACTTCCTTTTTTCCTTTCTTTTTCCAGATAAAGAAAATCTTTTTTTCTATTATGACAAAGAATTTCTATGTAAACTATTGTTGTTTATGACAACACACTTTTTTTTTGTAATTATTAAATTACACACACACACACACACACACACAAAATATAGACTGTTTGCATGATAAAAGCAGTAAAACATTATAAGAAGGGGAATAGTTCCCAAAATTATGGTACTATATATTGCCTTGAGTCAGGGATGAATGCATTATTTAGGAGTAGTAAATCCACAATTTAAGATTGTAAGCTCTTTTGGGGCAGGGATTCTTTTTGTACAATGCCTACTTCAATAGGATCTTTGTCCATGACTGGGGCTGGTAAATGCTACGATAATACAAATAAATAGGACCCTACCAAATTCATGGTCTATTTTGGTCAATTTCACAGCCAGTTTTTTTTTTTAAATTAGTCAATTTCATGTTTTCAGATATTTACATCTGAAATTTTACAGTGGTGTAACTGTGGGAGTCCCGACCCAAAAGGCCGTCAGGGTGGAAGGGCTGCAAGGCTATTGTAGGGGGGTCATGGGATTGACACCCTTACTGCTGCCCTGCTGCTGGCAGAGGCGCTGCCCTCAGAGGTAGGCAGCCAGTGGCAGCACAGAAGTGAGGATGGTAGGGCATGGGGGGGGGGGGGAGGGGAGGGACTTACCATATGTCTGGTTTTCTCAGCAGTCTCCTCCATGCTCGGGCGGGGGGGGGGGAGGGAGGACGGACAGGAGGCGACAGCTGGAGCTGCAGCCTCCCAACACAAGGGTGGAAGGGGGAGTGACAGCTGGAGCCACGGAGCTTCCTGCTGCTGGGGGAGATCCTGGAGGTGGGTATGACCCATCCTAGGAGCAGTCCCCTGCAGGGGAAGAGGAACTCTCATTCCTCCCCATTTCCAGTGGACTAGCAGCTGGAGCCCTGTGCAGGGTAGAAGATCCCATGAAATCTGGCACCTAGCTAGGGAAGATTAGATTTCACAGTCCATGACATGTTTTTCACAGCTGTGAATTTGGTAGGGTCCTACAAATAAATGATAATAAGTGATTTATGCAGGTCATCATCAACAAGTGCCAATTAAAAGTTTAAGCCAGCAAACACCATCATATATTTGATATAACATAGAAAATAGTACTTTAGAAAACTTTTTAAATTATGTTTATTCATTTTATTTAAATTAAATATGTTTATAAGACTATGGTTCTGACCTAGTATGTTCCTATAAATTCTTTTTATAATACCTGAAAAATTACATACAAAAGATCTACATTCAAATACTGTTAGTAAGATTGCAAAGTCAAGCACTCAGTAGCTAGGAAATGCCAGGATTAAGGTTGTCTGTTCAACCTTCATTCTGCTACTTGCACTTATGCGTTATGATCACGGCCCCCTCACAATGGACAGATTCTATAGCAGGTACTCCTTAGTTCAGTAGCAGGAAACTCTCAATTCCACAGAAATACTAATTAGCTCAATTTGTTGATTTTTCATAATACGCTGCTGAATTCTCTAAATTTTATGGAGCCTCTGGGTAACAGAACAGTTACTCCCAACGTAACTAGATGCTCAGGGACACTGTGAAAAGAGCACTCAGCTTTTCTCTGTCATTGCTACTCCAAATGGGGGTTTGGGGCTATGGTGCAGGAGTGGGGTGTGGTCACAAGAGGCCCCTTGCCTTCTTGTGGTATGCCTATGGACCCCAATTACCTTAATCCAGTCCTGCACACGTCAGAGCCTGGGTGAGATGGAAATCTCCCCATCGCCTGCAGCCCAATGCCTTGGCCCTGGTTTGCTACATTCCCCCCAGGGCACACACCTTCACAGCTAGTCAAGGTTAGTACTCAGGAGCCAGGGAGAGCTGTTGCTCTGCTTTCTGGCTCCCCCTTTTATGAACATCAGGGAAAGAGAGAGTGCTGCTTATGTAATGCACTCCCCCTTGTGGTGAAAGCAGCAGAGAGAGAGGAAGCTGAAGCCAGGCCATGGTGGAGCAGGGAGGACTAAAATGGCAGGTATCTGTAGCCAAAGCGCAAAATTCCATAGCATATGATAAAATGACAAATTCAGCAGAGAATCAGAGTATATGGGGTACTGATTGTGATACAGTCTTTAATTACAAAATCACATACTTTTTTTCCTCACTGGACCCCTGCCTCATTCAGTGCACAGGATGGATGGTGATCAGGGAATGAATGAGGGTTATGTAGTGAATGAACCTGCTGTCTGAACCATCCCTTCTTCATTTATTGCAGAATTTGAAAGGTGTATAGTGAATGAGGCAGGGGACTGCAGCAAGAGAAATGATGGTTTCCTGGTCAAGGCAGTTGAATGCCACCCAGTAGGACTGTGTTGTATCATTACCTCTGTCACAGACTTCCTGTGCAATGCTGAACAAAATCACTTACATCAACATTTTCACAAGTGGATACTAATAGTTTGTTTCTCTTCTTCTGGGTGCCCAACTTCAGATAGCTGTGGTCTGATTTTCAGAGAAGTTGAGCACTTGTAACTATAGCTGAATTAACTGGGAGTTGATGCTCAAGCCTCTGGCAGTAAGACAGTGTAGTCTGGAGGAATGAGCACAGAATTGGGGTCAGGAGGTCTTGAATTTTAATATTTGCTCTGCCACTCACGCACTGTGTGGCCTTGATCAAGTCACTTTGTCTTTCTGTGTCAGTTTCACTGAGGTAATAGTACTTATCCACCTCCTCACAGGATATTGGGAGGATTAATGAATGCCTAATCTGCAGTGCTTAGAACATATCAAGTGCTATAAAAATGCTAAGTACTCTGAAAAAATCAGGCCCTAGCTGGGCTCCCAATCATTGAGGCAACCTAAATTAACAGAAATTTTTGAACTTAATCTCTAGTGTATCAATTCCCTTTCTGTGAAAAACCTCCTTACCTCGTGGGGTTTTGTGAAGATAAACTCAATAATATTTGTTAGGCTGGCATACTTTGGTGATGAGTGCCACAGAAAAGCTCATGAAGAAATCAATAACTCTGCAATCAGCAAAGGGTTTGGATGATGTTCAGTAAAAAACAAAGTGTGTGTGGGGTGGGACACACAAATGATGAGGATAAAAAGAAATACTGAACAGATGCCTCATTTCCTGCACAGTATCCATCCTCTGAATTGAATGAGGCAGGGTCCTGTGGAAAAAATACTTCATGATCATATAACAACATTATTTTAATATAGTTGAATTATTTATGGTAGTGTCAGACCTTGGAGAATTAATTAGAAAAATAAGCTGTTTGGAAAAGGGTCAGAAACTAATTAGTAATGAGTCACTGACCTGAAATAATCTGGAGAACACATGAAAAGTATAGACTGCACAAGATCCATCAGTGTCTGACAGCATCTGATTGACATGGCAGCGCCAGGCCTCCTCTTCATCATCATATGCCACTGGTTGAAAAGCTGCCAATATGGCAGAAAGAAATGGTGAAGGTGGTGGGGAAGTCTGTACTTCTGCAAAACCATCCTGTTCTTCCTCATCTTGGCTGTAAATAAAGTAAATGATGTAAGCTTGTCAGTAAATATTATGAGGGAAAAAAAGAAACAGTTTTCACTAATCTAATTTATTTTGAAAATTTTAATTAGAACATGCAGTACAACTGAATCACTAAAATTAAAAATCTAGAGAGAATTCTATTTTGTTTTGAACAAAATGAAATCTGCAGTGAAACTATAGACAACGAAGCAGGAGAAGGTTAAAAGGCTTTTGTAAGAAAGGCGTTTGCTGCTATAATATAAATGTTGATACTTACAGCCCCAAATATCCAGTAAGTCTAACAAAGCAAGCAGAGTAAACATATCTTATTCTGTTTCTGTTTAACATTTTTATCCACAGAACATTTAAGAAAGGGACATATTTTCTTGCCAAAAATAATTTAATGAATATTCCACTCCTTGGCTATCTGATCATCTGCAATGTAACAAAGCTCTAGCTTGTCTTGGGAGCAACCCAAAAGCTCTTGCTGCAGTATACCAATTTTTAAAATTATCTTAAGTAACATCTATTCCGCTGCTTAGGAAAGATAGAAAATGTGGCAAAAGACCACGTTGGCTTAACCACGAGATCTTGCATGATCTAAAAAATAAAAAGGAGTCATATAAAAAATGGAAACTAGGACAGATTACAAAGGATGAATATAGGCAAACAACACAGGAATGCAGAGGCAAGATTAGAAAGGCAAAGGCACAAAATGAGCTCAAACTAGCTACGGGAATAAAGGGAAACAAGAAGACTTTTTATCAATACATTAGAAGCAAGAGGAAGACCAAAGACAGGGTAGGCCCACTGCTTAGTGAAGAGGGAGAAACAGTAACAGGAAACTTGGAAATGGCAGAGATGCTTAATGACTTCTTTGTTTCGGTCTTCACCAAGAAGTCTGAAGGAATGCCTAACATAGTGAATGCTAATGGGAAGGGGGTAGGTTTAGCAGATAAAATAAAAAAAGAACAAGTTAAAAATCACTTAGAAAAGTTAGATGCCTGCAAGTCACCAGGGCCTGATGAAATGCATACTAGAATACTCAAGGAGCTAGTAGAGGAGGTATCTGAGCCTCTAGCTATTATCTTTGGAAAATCATGGGAGACGGGAGAGATTCCAGAAGACTGGAAAAGGGCAAATATAGTGCCCATCTATAAGAAGGGAAATAAAAACAACCCAGGAAACTACAGACCAGTTAGTTTAACTTCTGTGCCAGGGAAGATAATGGAGCAAGTAATTAAGGAAATCATCTGCAAACACTTGGAAGGTGGTAAGGTGATAGGGAATAGCCAGCATGGATTTGTAAAGAACAAATCATGTCAAACCAATCTGATAGTTTTCTTTGATAGGATAACGAGTCTTGTGGATAAGGGAGAAGCTGTGGATGTGGTATACCTAGACTTTAGTAAGGCATTTGATACAGTCTCGCATGATATTCTTATCGATAAACTAGGCAAATTCAATTTAGATGGGGCTACTATAAGGTGGGTGCATAACTGGCTGGATAACCGTACTCAGAGAGTTGTTATTAATGGTTCCCAATCCTGCTGGAAAGGCATAACAAGTGGGGTTCCGCAGGGGTCTGTTTTGGGGCCGGCTCTGTTCAACAAATTAATTAACGACTTAGATATTGGCATAGAAAGTACGCTTATTAAGTTTGCGGATGATACCAAACTGGGAGGGATTGCAACTGCTTTGGAGGACAGGGTCATAATTCAAAATGATCTGGACAAATTGGAGAAATGGTCTGAGGTAAACAGGATGAAGTTTAACAAAGACAAATGCAAAGTGCTCCATTTAGAAAGGAAAAATCAGTTTCACACATACAGAATGGGAAGAGACTGTCTAGGAAGGAGTACAGCAGAAAGGGATCTAGGGGTTATAGTGGACCACAAGCTAAATATGAGTCAACAGTGTGATGCTGTTGCAAAAAAAGCAAACATGATTCTGGGATGTATTAACAGGTGTGTTGTGAGCAAGACACGAGAAGTCATTCTTCCGCTCTACTCTGCGCTGGTTAGGCCTCAACTGGAGTATTGTGGGCACCGCATTTCAAGAAAGATGTAGAGAAATTGGAGAGGGTCCAGAGAAGAGCAACAAGAATGATTAAAGGTCTTGAGAACATGACCTATGAAGGAAGGCTGAAAGAATTGGGTTTGTTTAGTTTGGAAAAGAGAAGACTGAGAGGGGACATGATAGCAGTTTTCAGGTATCTAAAAGGGTGTCATAAGGAGGAGGGAGAAAACTTGTTCTCCTTAGCCTCTAAGGATAGAACAAGAAGCAATGGGCTTAAACTGCAGCAAGGGAGGTCTAGGTTGGACATTAGGAAAAAGTTCCTAACTGTCAGGGTGGTTAAACACTGGAACAAATTGCCTAGGGAGGTTGTGGAATCTCCATCTCTGTAGATATTTAAGAGTAGGTTAGATAAATGTCTATCCGGGATGGTCTAGACAGTATTTGGTCCTGCCATGTGGGCAGGGGACTGGACTCTATGACCTCTCGAGGTCCCTTCCAGTCCTAGAATCTATGAATCTATGAATCTATATGTGGATGGAAATAGATTGGAACAGGTCCACTTTTATGGACAATTTAACAAGCTTTTGTTGTTCAAAGAATGTCCTACAGATGGACTTTTCATCATGTATCAATGCTCTGATAATGCTGTTAATTATGAGACAGACTAATCAATGCTGATACTCAAAGTCACTAACAATTTTAAAAAACTTCTGTATTAGAATGAATTATATTTTTACCCAATTATTTTTCTTGATGCTTTATTACACAACAAGCTTACTATTTTATTTGCAATTAGAGACGTTTATAAAAAAAACTTTATAAAATTAACACGATTTCCCCCCTCCCACAGTACCAGCCTCCCTTTCAGAGAGGCACTTAAAGCACATTTTAAATAAAACGTGTCTATTTAACACAATAACATGCTCGCAAATTTGCATTCTTCTTGATGCTAACAATTTTAGTAGTAGATTGTAGCAGCTAAGCCATGCTTGGTAGACCAAATTCCCCCTTCTTATTTTCTCAGTCCTTGACCAGAGAAAATCTTTTGAAAAACAATATTGTTTAGACTATTCATCACAGCAATCATTTACAACATGACACTGGGAAATAAGTTGGTTTTGCAATATTTGCATATGTTCAGTTCAGTAGTGCAATACCCATAAAAGCTACAAGTAAAGCAAGCCTTTGTGAGCAGGCTAGAGGCAGGCAGTTTCTCCCATAATCTACAAGCAAAGCTTGCAACATTTACCAGAGACCTATTAGTCAGAGGACTAACCCTAAACAGTTATCTTCATCACCCTTAGGGCTAGAACTAATTTTTTTTAATGTGAACACATTGCAAGAACAGGTGAATTCTAATTAGTACATGGCAAATCAAACTGGTGCCGACTGGCATCAGCCTTTAATTTTTCCAAAGCATATTACAGTAACCCAATATAAAAATCTGCAATGCTCAGCTGCTCCTGTTCCTCTCTCATTGTGGTTTATTCATCGTCAAACTCTCAGTCTGTGCTTTCTTGCTCTCCCTGAACTTCTAAAGCTTACCTTCTGTGCTTCTGTGGTCCCCAAACTTTCCCCCTCCCCCTATGCTGATGGTTTTGAGCCAACTGAGGATTCTTAAAAAAAAAAAAAAAATGCAGATATCCTATCTCCTAGAACTGGAGGGACCTTGAAAGGTCATCGAGTCCAGCCCCCTGCCTTCACTAGCAGGACCAAGTACTGATTTTTGCCCCAGATCCCTAAGTGGCCCCCTCAAGGATTGAACTCACAACTCTGGGTTTAGCAGGCCAATGCTCAAACCACTGAGCTATCCCTCCCCCACAATGTCTATCTTGTGTGACGCTGCTCCTCTAAGGGCAGCTTTTTATGTGCTATGCATTGGTTCAGAAGTGCAAAGCAGATGAAGCTGGGCCCAGGACTGACCCAACAGTTCCATTTCCTGAACGGAGAAAAACAATAGTTACTTACCTCACAGTAAGAGTGGTTCTTCAAGATGTATTGCACTTACAGGTGTCTATGTACCCCAGCACAGGAGTTTGGAACATTTTCACTAGTGGTGTTCAGCAGGGGTCACACATGTGGCCTATATGCCCACATACCCCCTGTTCCCAAGGGCTTAAGGGCATAGCAACCACACTGCAACTTTGTTGCTCAGGATCCACACTCTAAGTTGCAGGGACAGAGGGTGGTTGTGGGATCCACATGTGCAGAACATCTCAAAGGACCACAGTTTCTGTAAATTAAGTAACTGTTCTTTCTTCTCTGTGTTAGTGCACTTGTGGAGCCCACTTATGGTAATTAGCCAGAAGTCATCATTAAAGGAGGTGAGGGGCATGAGTTACTTGAAAAGAAATTGCAAAACTGTCCTTCAAAAATGGACATCAGATCTTGAAGCAACCACTAATGAATAATGTTTCATAAACATATGCATTAAAGGCCAGGTAGCTGCTCTGCAGATTTTGGACACTGGTATTTGACTTAGGCATGCTGTCCACATGGCTTGTGCTCTGGTAGAGTGAGTCCAAATGTTTGAAGGAAGATTCATTTTATTAATGCTGTAAGCAGTCATAATACCATCCAATACTCATTTTGAGAGTCTTTGTGACAAAATAACCATCCCTTTAGATTTATTACGATAAGCAATGAAAAGTCTTGGAGTGCTACAAACAGATTTTAGTTCTCTCTAGGTAATATAATAACGATCTTCTGTCATCTACAGTCAGGGCCGGTGCAACCACTTAGGCAAACTAGGCGGCCGCCTAGGGTGCCTAGTGGTTGAGGGCGCCTAAAAGCCCGCCCAGGCGAGGAGGTGGAGTGGAGGTGAGCTGGGGCGGGGCGCCCGCAGTAAAGGCGGGCACACAGGGGAACCGCTCCCCGCCCCAGATCACCTCCACTCTGCCTCCTCTGCTGAGCGCACAGCCCCCGCTCTAAGTCTCCTCCAATCGGCGCCGCAAGCCTGGGAGGGGAGGAGAATTAGAGCAGCACCGGCGTGCTCAGCAGAGGAGGCGGAGCGGAGGTGAACTGGGGCAGGCTCCCTGAGCGGCGTTAGCTGGCGCGGAGGGGGACAGTGTTAGCTGCCGCGCGGGGGGGGGGGGGGGTGTGTCTCCCCGGGCAGGGTTAGCTGCCGCAGGGGGGTGCGGGATTAGCTTCCGCGGGGGGGGGGGGGGGAGAGAGACTTCCCGGGCCGGGTTAGCTGCCGTGGAGGTGAGGCTTGCAAGGGGGGGGTAGCTGCTGCGAGGGGGGGCTCCCCGGGTGGGGGGGGGTGGGTTAGTTGCCGCGGCGGGTGGGGTTAGCTGCCGTGTGGGGGGGGGGGGGCTCCTTGGGGGGGAGGGGTGGGCGGGCGTGGTTAGCTGCCGGGGGGGCGGTGTTAGCTGCCACGGGGGGAGGGGAGGCGCAAGGTGGAAGTTTCGCCTAGGGCGCGAAACTTCCTTGCACCGACCCTGTCTACAGTATGTAATTTACGTTTAGCCAATGTGAATGAGGTTTCAGAAAAGACTGGTAAGTGAATAAACTGATTGACATGAAAGTCTGACCATACTTTTGGATGTGGTCTCATAGTTACCCTCTCCATATGAAAAACTGTGTAGGGAGAATTTATCATTAAAGCTTGCAATTCATTTATTTTACAAGTTAATATAAATGCCACCAAAATTGACAATAAATGAATTGGACAATTTGATAGAGGTTCAAAAGGAGGGTCCATAAGTGAAGAAAGCACTAGTTTTAAATCCCATGTTGGAGTGATCTTTCTCACAAGAGGAAAACACGAACACCTCTCATAAATCTATTCACTGATTGATGAGAGAAAACGGAACCTCCTTCTACTGGAGGATGGAATGTGGAAATAACTGCCAATGAACTTCAATTGAAACAGTAAACACTTCTGGGTGCTTTAAAAACAAGTAATCTAAAATAATTGGAATAGAACACTGACATGGAACATAACCCTTAGGTATTGCCAATAATGAAAATCATTTCCATTTTGCAGTATACGTAATCTTAGTAGATAATTTCCTGCCCTGAAGAACATTTTGTACATCCAAAGAACACGGTCTACTGAGGACATCCTGATATCATCCAAACTGTGAGACATAATGAGGCTGGGTTTGGGTGAAGGACTAGACTGTGATTCTGTAATACCATGTCCTTCTGAATTGGGAGTGTGATAAATTAGTGATTTGACAATAGCAGTATGTCCAAGAATCAAGACTGATGAGGCCAAGCAAGAGCCACCAATATAATCTGAGTTTTTTCTCACCTTACATTCTGTAACACCTTGGAATTAGAAGAAATGGAGGGAAAGCATACATTGAGAACTGTGTGACCAACAAATCAAGAAGGTGTCTGCCAGAAACCCGGGATACTGTCCTGCTTGAGAACAAAATATTGGACATTTACTCTTTACAGTCTAGTAAATCATTTTTTAATGCCCATTCATGGGATGAAGTCGTTTTCCTGCTTAGTGAGTCTGCCAGCCCATTACTCTCTCCCAGGAGATGAAGAGCAGTCAGACTGATACAGTTCTGAATACACCATTCCCAAAGTCTTATGGCTTCTTGAGAACAAAGAAGGTCTGACCTTGCACCTCCATGACTGTTTACAATAGGCTGCTGTGAAATTGTCCATGAGAACTTAGATTAAAGAGTTCTCCATCGTAGGTAGAAACATTTTGCAAGTTAATCTCACTGCGCTGAATTCTAGGATGTTTACATGCATTGTGGATTGTAAATGAGACCAAAAGCCAAGAGTCAAATGCGATCTATATGTGCTCCCCAACCCATCTGGGATACATCTGTTAGAGCTTTGGATGCTATGGGAGAAACAAACTGAACTTCCATATATACTTTTCTTTTATCCTCCATCAGTCCACAGAAACTAGAATCTGGTCCAGAATCACCACCTTAAATGACATGTCATGAAGCTTTGGGTTGTAAACTGACTTGGATCCAGGTCTGAAATAGTCTCAGACATAATCTGGCAAATAAAGTTACAAATGTAAATGAAGATTCAGACACATGCTGACTGTTTGAGGGTAAACACAAAATTGGAGGATCAGATTCTTTATTATCTGAAATTTGTCTGGTGGGAAGAATGCTCTTGCTGCCACCAAATCTAGGAGAGCTCCAACAAACTCTATAGACTGAGATGGACTCAGACTCAACTTTTTAAAGTTAATCCTCAAGCCCAGTGATGAAAACAAATGAATCACTCTTCTTGCTGCTGCTGTCACCTGCACTTGTGATTTCCCCCAAACAAGCCAATTGTCCAGATAGGGATAAACATGCAACCCTTATCTGCATGGATGAGCTTCTACTACGGATAGAACTATGTGAACACTCTTGTGGCTAATGAAATTCCAAAAGGAAGTACTTTGAATTGGTAATGATTCCACAGAGCTATAAAGCATAGGTACTCTGTGTGGGAGGTGTATTGATACATGAAAATAAGCACCCTGTAAATCAAGAATATTGAACCAATCCATGGGATCTAGAATAGGAATAATTGAAGTGAAAACTACAATATGAAATTTGGCACACCAAATGCATTTGCTAAGATTACGGAGATGTAGAATTGGACACAAACCTCCTTTCTTTTTTTGGTATGAAGAAATAAAGAGAATTGAAACCCTTTCCAAAATACTTTTGAGGCACTAGTTCTAATGCTCCTAGATAGATGATCTAATCTACCTCATGATGCATGGCACTCTTATGAGAATGGTCCCTGAAAGGGGTGTGCGTGGGAGGCAGAGATTGAAACTGAATGGCATAACTGTCCTTGATGACTTGAAGGACCCATCGATCTGGAGTGATGGTCATCCAAGACTCCTGAAAATAAGATAGGCAGGAATCTAGAGGTGGGCAAAAGGGTATAGATCCTTGTAGATTAGTCTAAGAGCCTCAGCTGTCACACCAAATTTGATGTCTCTGTGTTGACCCAAGTGTGCAAGATATAGAAGAGGATAGTGGAACTGACTTCTGATATCTATATGTCTTTCTGGATTGCTCAGAAGGTCTCTGGTGGTAAGACTATAAATAAGAAGATTAAGTGTTCCTATATCTAGAGTATGAAGGTACAGGTTTCTTCCTAAACACAGGAGTATATATGACCAGTGATCTGAGAGTGGATCTTGAATCAGTGGAGAGACTCATCAGTCTTAATACAAAATAGATTCTGACCATCAAGTGGTAAATCTTCAATGATTGTGTGCACTTCTCTCAATAACCTGATACAGATAACCATGATGAGAATCTCATCACAATATCTATAGCTACTGAATGAACACCAGCATCATCAGCATCTAATATAGTCTGAAGTGATGATTTAGCAATCAGTTGGTCTTCTTCAGAGATTGATTTAAACTTGTCTCTAAATTCTGAAGGTAACATGTCCTTAAAAAACTGACAGTCTTTTGGATTGGCAATAACAATATTTAGATAGCATAGCCTGTTAATTTGCTATCTTGATCTGTAAACAGGATCAAGTCTCTTGGGCTCTTTCTCCTTGGGAGTGGATTTCCCTGACTGTTCTGATTTCTCCTTGGCAGTAGCAACAACCGGTGAAGATGGAGCCAGATGAGTATAAAAATACTCAAAATCTTTGGACAGTACTTAATATTTACGATCAGCACACTTTGATGTAGCTGCAATCGAGGTGGGTAGTCCAAAGATCCTTTGCTGGATCTAAAATCCCTTCATTAATAGGTAGTGTCACTCTGCTTTGGGATGTTAGTTGTAAAATATCAAACTGCTTATATGCTTTTTCCTGAACTGTCTCCAATGGAACTTCCAGTGTTTTTGCCATACATTCTAATATTTCTTAAAAGGTTTTAAATTAATCAACGGGTACAACATGTGAAATGCCTTCATCAGGCAAGGAAGAACAATGTAGATGATCAGAAGGATCTTCCTGATGAACAGGTATTTCCTCATCATTCGTATCTTGTTGTTCCTCTGTCTCTTGAACTTAATGAGCACAGTGATAAGATTCACAAGAATTTGCAACAGGCGACTTACAGGTAGACCACATGTATTGTGGGGAAATTTGTCCTTGAAAATGTGGATATAGGATGGCTGATATGACCATGGTTGCTGATCAGATGGGAAAGAAACATTTGACCAATTTTGGGGAAGCCAAGAAGTATACTGAGGAATTAAATCCTTAGGTTAGCAGGAGGTTTTTTCCTATATTCCTCCCTGATGTTATTTTCCTTTTATCGATATACTTTCCTCTTTGGAAGGGCTCTCTTGTCAGAGTCTGAGGAGGAATTAGAGTCTTTGGATGCAGAAGCCTCTAATATTGGAGTCATATAATAGATGACTACAGGATCTGAATGGAGTTCACATCCTTAATCATACTGCCATGTTTTCTCAGATACATTTTCATCACAGGAACCCTTGTTTCTTTCTAGGAAGGGGATCTGGCTAGTACCGAAATTGGGGAAAACTCCCAGGATTGGTGACTCAGGTGTTAGAGTTACCCTGAGATTTGGTGAGGAAACAAAAGAACCTCTCAGAGATGAGAAATTGTTTGGAAGAGAAACCTGTGCTGAGGATGCTGTTGCTGTCTCCCTCTGCATTGAAGAATCTTCAGAGGCTTGGACCAGTGCCAGTAGCAAGCAGGATTTAATTAATAATGATGGTTGTGACAGTGTGTACCTATCGCGCCCTGGTTCAACAGGGGTTAACCACACTCTGTAGGCCGAGGAAGCCACACCCCTTCACTCCTGCTGGGTATGCTCCAGCTGGAACCAGAGTATAAAAAGGAGTAGGTAAGTTCAGTCTGGGCTGGCCACAGACAAGAGTAGATGTGTGTTACAGGCTCCTGCAGGGAGACTGCCAGAGCTCCAGGACCCAGAAGCCAGCTGGGCTGAGGCTCCAATCGACCCACAGCCGACCGCCGCCAATGGAGGAGAGACAGCAGAGTTCACAAGATTACCAGCCTTGAATGGAAGGGTAGGAAGTGGCGCAGGGATATGGACTGAGCTACCGGGTGAGCTAGACTGATTGTGGAAACTCCGGTTCCCTAGGGCCACACAGCAGGATTGCCCCATTGACCTTAGCCATTGGGCCGCGCTGCCATGTACCGAAGGGTGACTGCACTGACTCTGGCCACTGGGCTGCGCTGCCCTGGGGGCCAAGGCAGCTGTGGTGACACAGGAGGCTAGGCCACTTGGACTACTAAATTTTACTTTGATTCCCCCAAGACCTGATGCCCCACATTGGGGTATACTTGTGACCATGGTACCAACAAAGGTGGTGCGAAGTAGACAATGCCGAGTGTTGCGGTGTTGTGACGGACAGTGCTGGTAAATCTGGTGCCTTGGTGGGCTGTAATAAACACACCTTTGCATTCCTGTGCCCTTGAGCCCTTGTTATCAAAGAAGATCTCTGTGCTGGCTCTTTATTATGATGCAGCACTGAGGGGTCTGGTCCCACCTTTTTCCCATCCCAGCAGCAAATGACTCCTTTGAGGAGCCAATCCTCTTACTTCGTCGACTTGGCATTTAAGATGCCAGTCCTTGGACAACAGGGATTCTTGACTACTCTGACGGATTTTTTTTTTTAGTCTCTTTCAGTTTCTTTACTGCTCCTGAGCTCAATGTCACATCTCTAGTGACAGGCACAGTGGAAGGATGAGTTGGGAACAAGAAGTCTCTGTGCTCAGTCTCTACTTTGAGGCTGATATAATGCTCTTGGATTTTTCCATAAGGAAAAAAAATAAAGAAAAGAGAAGCCTTCCCCCCCCCCCCCCCCCACAGATCTAGGCTCTGACATAACTAACCCTGCCCCAATCTGCTCTCTCTCTCTCTCTCCTGCCAATGGCTAAATGAAACAGTAACAACTACAACAAATTAATTACAAACTTCTACTCTACTAAGTAACAAAAACTACAAAAAGGACACAATTTTGTTCTGACTCATTGTCTAAAGTGGTTAGAAAGAACTGAGTGGAATTTGGGCATACAGGGTGCATACACAACCCTTGCCAGACACTACTAGTGAAAATGCTCCAAACTCTTGTTCTGGGGTACACAGACACCCATAAGTGGGATCCACGTTGGGAGTAACTTGAAGAATGAATCAAACATTTATTTGATGTGCTTATTTTAAAAGTTTGTACTGTTAGAAGATTTCTGATCATAAGTATGAGAAATTCAACCAGAAAAAGGGTTGCTTTACTTGACTAATGTGGAAGCCAGAATATAAAAGTGGTACATTATTTCTGCAGTTAAAACAAAGTGTACTCTTACCTAGATAACCCAGAAAAATCAGCTTCTTCTTCTTCACATCTCTCATCTAGCTCTTTCAAAGCAAGAGTGACATCTTCTTCACATATAGATTCAGAACAGCTCTCAGGAGCTGGCAGTTTTGGCATTTCAGGAATTTCCAACTCTAGAGGTTCCTGACAGATCGGAGATTCTTGTTCTTGTAATACATATGATCCAGTGTCTTCACTAGCAATGCTAACCCGTTCATCCTTGACAGCTGAACTGCCATCCTGCAAAGCAAGTATATTTTTCATTGCTCTTACAGAAGGGATAGATGTATATCAACTTCTCTTAAGCTACAGGAGTCAGTACTTAAAAACAAAAGTATGTTTACATCACCCAATTTTATTTTAAGTATTCAGATATTTGGATTCTTCATATACTGAATTATACACCTTTAGTTATGCTTCAGTCATAAAGAATCTTTCTTTTTAATGTTTTCCAACTTCTGGTTAGAATACTCCAATTTTTCTTTCTAAAATGCAATTTGTCATGTATAGCAAATGTAATTTTTCCACTAATGTCCACTAATGATATTACAAGAAAGCCCTCTCATGAAAATATGTGCAAATACTTTAAATATTTTTCTAGACAAAACTAATATGATCAAAACCTTCAAAGCTTAACTTTTGAGTGAACAAATCAAAAATCACTGGCTCATGATTGCCTATAGCATCAAACTCCTACTTCCGGAACTACTATGAAAAAAACTCTTCCCTTTCCATTCTCCCGCCTCAAACAGTTCCCCATCATAAATAACTGGCAGAATGGAAGAACCCACCCTGGGAAACAGATTTTGCATAATTTGTCTTAATAAACTGGAGTTATTGCTAGAACTCTCATTTTTAACCCTGACCAATTAAAACTATATACTACATCATTGACTATCATGAGTAAATCATTCTGATATACGTTAGAATGTCCTGTACTTTTTTCCATTGTAAAACACTACAACATTAACATCACTATATTAAACAGATGATGGGTTTTGGACTTAGCTAATTTATGAATGAGCCCAAACACCTGAAATATTCATTAGATTTTATTTCCACAATAAAAATCAACTTCCTTATAATTGTTCTCAGGAGGCAATTTCCTATATAGATTAGCACTCTCATGGCGATGTCCCCTACACTGGGACACACAGGATTGCTCTCAAGCTATTTCAGAGAATTTCTACTGTGTACACACACTCTCTCTCTCTCCATGTTATGGCTTCCATCAATCCCAAATTTCTTTTCACTATAAACTAACTGAACACATATTAAAGACTGGACAATCCATCCCTGAATAGCAGTACATCATCATTTACTCTCACATTTGTCCTGAAGCTATTAGACCATGACAGTGATATGTCAGGCTGTGATAGTACTCTGTTCCTTATGACAACTGGCTAATGACATCACCCCCGAAGTACCTCTTTTAGACATCTGGGGTTCTGTCACATAAAATAGCTATTTTGTCCCACCAAATAGCTAATGTCCATGGGCATGCCAGACATTTTTAAGACAGCTGTAGAAAAAACAACATAGGTCTAAACAGTGGCCAATTTCTAGTACAGATTTTTTCAAATCAAGGTCAACGGGTGAGTCCAGATCCACAAAGAACATAATGGAGAGAGATCATTAATAAGATAAGTATTCTCTAGATATTCTTCCAGATAAAAAAAGGAACAGTCAAATGTGTGCTATTGTTCTTCTGAATATTGCTGTCTGTGTTAATATGTGCTAAATGTGTCTTCTCCACATGGTCAAGGTTGAAATTTTCTAGACTCCTTAACAGAGAAATGCTTTCAGTTAAGCTGTATATAGTAGAAGGGCATACGGAACACCTGGGAAATGGCATAATTTATCAGAAATCTTAATGAATCTGCAATGCCAGTGGTGATGCAGACTGATGTTGTGTCCTTCCCTAAGAACTTGCTTGATTGTTAGGTATTCGTTTTTGTAAGGAAGATACCATTAGGAATGAAAATTCCCTGTCCTCACTACAAGACTGACATACTGTTATTGGGAAATAACCAAATGTGCATGAGTGAAACAATAAGGTTCAGAACACACAGCTATTCTCTCTGATCAGGAAAGAGAAAGAAAAACGGAATGCCGTGAAATCTTGCAATTTTTATTGTATTGTATTTAACATTAACTTTTTTTCAATTGTTTTAGTTTTAAATCTGTGCCAGAATCTTCAGAGAATTCAGTTGTTTCTGAATTTTCCATTACTAAAAATATTCATAATTTGCCTGGAAACTTTGTTAGAAATCTTTTTCTCTGCTAATTTTAACCTGTGTATATTCATTAGGTCTCAAAAAGAGAAAAAAATTCTAGCGAGAGGCTCCCCTTAGTCTAATGATGATCAAAGGGATGGAATTCAAGTCATATGAGCAAAGGTGAAAGGAACTGGGTATGTTTAGTTTGGAAAAGAGGAGATGGGGGTGGGGGGAAGATACAAATACTTGAAAGGCTGACATAAAAAAATGGAGAAAAGATGTTCTCTTTTGCCTCAGAGGGCAGAACAAGAGGCAGTGGGTTCAAACTACAGCATGTCCAATTTAGATTAAATCTCAGGAGACTGGAAGATTTTTGGTAACAGTGTCTGTTGGTCCACAAATGTGCCCTTCCTCTCTTCACTCTCCAAACAGAGTACAAGAGGTGGTGTGGACCAACCAGTTCCTTCTCTACTGCAAATTGTAAGAGAAAGATCTGAAGCAGAGGGGAAGTAAGGTGGGTAGTAAAATACAACAGGGACCACACATCTTGAAGAATGCCAGCTACTATATAAGGTAAGTAACTTCTTTGAGTTCTGATCCCTATGTATTTTTCACACAGGTGACTGACAAGCAGTAGTCATTGAAGAGGAGGGTGGCAAGGACCTCTGCCATATCAATGACAGTTGTACTGCTGTATTGATAGATGCATCAGCTGCTAAAGCCTGCACTAGAACATAGAGTCTCATGAAGGTAGAGATCAAACCCCACACATTGCTGCATTACATATTTTGATGACAGGAATGCCACAAAGAGGGTAAGTCTACACTGCAATTAAAAACCCGCGGCTGGCCCGTGCCAGCTGACTCGGGCTCACAAGGCTTGTGGCTGTTTAACTGCAGTGTAGACTTCTGAGCTCGAGCTGGAGCCCAAGCTTTAGGACTCTGGGAGGTGGGAGGGTCCCAGAGCTCAGGATGCAGCCTGAGCCCAGAAGTCTACACTGCAATTAAACAGCCCCTTAGCCTGAGCCTGTGTCCACTGGCACAGGCCATCAGTGGGTTTTTAATTACAACGTAGACATACCCAAAGAGGCTACAGAAGTGGCCTGAGCTCCTGTGGAGTGAGCGCTCGCTCCCTGTAAGAGAAGAGCATTCTACAACCCATAACACAGGACAATGCATCCCAAAATCGATGTGGAAAGTCTTTGGGAAGAGATTGCTTCCCCTCTCTGTTCTGGGAATGATATAAATAATCTAGGCAGTTTCCTAAAGGATTTGGTTCTTTGGAGGGAGAACACCATGGCCCAAGGAATGAAGTCTACTGTCTTCACTGGTGGCATGTGGCTTTGGGAAAAAGGTAGGTGGAGTGTCTGATGGAAACCCAAGACCACCTTGGTGGTAAATTAAGGATGTAGTCTAAGAGAAATGTTATCTTTATGGAAGATTATATATGGTGGGTCTACCATAAGGGCCCTCAGTTCACCTACTCTTCTGGCTGAGGTGACGGCTGCCTAAAAGGCCACCTTCATATCAAGTAGACTAAAGAGCATGAAGCATGGGTTTGAATGGAGCACTTGTTAACAACGAGAGGACCAAACTGAGGTCCCACGTTGGGATAGGTTTGATCATGGGAGGAAAGGTTCTGACCAGATCCTTCAGAAAATATACTGTCACAGAATGGGTGAAGATTGAGTGGTTATCAATCAGAGGATGACAGGGCTGATAGCTGCTAAGTGGACACTTAGGGAGCTAAGGGAAAGACTTGTTGTCTTTAAGGATAGAAGATATTTAAATATCGGAGGGACATTGGATTCCTCTGAAGTTATCTAAGTGACACTGTAACCAGACCGGGAACCTTTTCCGCTTAGCTACATAGCATTTCCTCATGGAGTCTTTCCTAATATTGTTAAAGATGGTCTGGCCTGTCTGTGAACATGATCTCTAAGTTTGACACCCTTCCAAATATTAAACTGTCAGGTGGAGGTAGCTGGACTGGGATGTCTGACCCTACCCTTGTCTTCTGTCAAAAGGTCTGGGAAGGTCTGGATTGTGATATATGGGCATACTGACATCTGAAGAAGTCTGGGATATTAGAATTGTCTTGGCCCTCTGGGAGCACGCAGAATGATCATTGCCCCATTTTGTGCAATCTTCCTGAGAATCTGAAGTAAGAGGAGGATGGGTGGGAAGGAGTACCTTAGTTGTCCTGACCAAGTAACTAGAAATGCATCACTGCGCTTAATCGCGATTAATTTTTTTAATCGTTTGACAGCCCTAGTCAAAATCACTTTGGAGAAGAATAGTAACAGAGGCTCCTCTGCGATAGTGCTTCTGGTTTGCCCAGACCCCCATGATCTGATTTGGATATAGATAGAGACCTCTTTAATATTTTTAATGAAATAATTACTACTGGGCATTGTGTGATTATGGGAGACTAATTTCCCAGCTACAGATTGGAGGGCAAGTGCTACTAATAATGGTAACGCCCAGATATTCTTGGATGCAGTAGCCAACAAATTTCTTCACCAAACAGTCACCGAACCAAGAGGAGGTGATGCCATTTTAGATTTAGTATTGGTAAGTAGCGACGACCTCATAGAAGAACTGGTTGTAGAGGACAACCTTGGTTCAAGTGATCATGAGTTAATTCAGTTTAAATTGGAAGGATAAACAAAAATAGGTCTGCAGCTAGAGTCCTTGATTTCAAAAGGGCCAAAACTTAAAAAAATAAATTAAAGGAATTAGTTAGGGAAGTGGACTGGACTGAAGAAAACTCTGAAGGTGAGGCTTGAAAGTAAAAGTCAAAGTTGAAGAAACTATCTGAAGCCTACATCCCAAGCAAGGGAGAAAAAAATCATAGGGGAGGGTTGCAGACCAAACTGGATGAACAAGCATCTCAAACAGGTTATTAAGAGAAAGCCTATTAGGAATGGAAGAAGGGATGGATCAGCAAGGAAAACTACCTCTTTGAGGTCAAAAAATGTAGAGAAAAAGTGAGAACTGCCAAAAGCCAGGCAGAGTTGGACCTTCCAAAGGAAAGTAAAACCTATTCTAAAAGATTCTTTAGCCATATAAATAAAAATAAAACCAGGAAAGAAGAAGAGGGACCGCTAAACACTGAGGAGGGGTGGAGATTAAAGACAGTCTAGGTATGGTCCAACACCTAAATGTATACATTGCCATAAAGGAACACAGGCCTATTCGTTTGACCTCAATTATATGCAAGGTTTTAGAACAAATTTTGAAAGACAGCAGTTAAGGACATAGAGGTAAATGGTAATTGGGATAAAATACAACATTGTTTTATAAAAAGTAGATCAGACCAACTTGATCTCTTTGAGAAGATAACTGATTTTCTAGACAAAGGAAATGTAGGTCTAATCTACCTGGATTTCAGTAAAGATCCACGTGGGAAATTATTAAATTGGTGAAGATGGATAACAAACTCATTAAAGGGGAGACTGCAACAGGTTATGCAAAAAGGTGAACTGTCAGGTGGAGGGAGGTTACTAGTGGAGTTTCTCAAGAATTGGTGTTGGGCCCAATTTTATTTAACATTTTCATTAGTGCCCTGGGCATAAAAAATGGGAGTGTGCTAACAAAATTTGCAGATGACACATAGTTGGGAGGTATTGCCAATATGTAGGAGGACTGGAATGTTATACAAGAAGATTTGGATGACCTTGAAAGCCAGTATAACAGAAATAGGATGAAATTTAATAGTGCAAAGTGCAAGGTCATGCACTTAGGGACTTACAACAAGAATTTTTGCTATAAGCTGGGGACGTATCAGTTGGAAGTGACAGAGGAGGAGAAAGATCTGGGTATACTGGTCGATCACAGGATGACTATGAAATGCCAATGTCATGCAGCCATGAAAAAGACTAATGCAATCCTAGGATGCATATCAGGCGAGGTATTGCCAGTAGAGATAGGGAAGTGTTACCATCATTATACAATGATTTCATTTGGAATACTGTGTGCAATTCTGGTTTCCCATGTTTAAGAAAGATGAATTCAAACTGGAACAGGTGCAGAGAAGGGCTACTAGGATGATCAGAGGAATGGAGAACCTAAATTAGAAGAGGAGATTTAAGGATCTTATCTTGCTTAGCCTAACAAAATGAAGGTTCAGGGGAGAGATGATTGCTCTCTATAAATACATCAGCAGGATGAACACTAGGAAGGGAGAAGAGTTATCTAGTTTAAGGGCCAATCCTGGCACAAGAACAAATGGATATAAACTGGCCATCAATAAGTTTAGGCGTGAAATTAAATGAAGGTTTCTAACCATCAGAGGAGTGAAGTTCTGGAACAGCTTTCCAAGGAGGAGTAGTAGGGCAAAAAACCCTAATTTGTTTCAAGAATGAGCTTGATAAGTTTATGGAGGGGGTGGTATGTTGAGATTGTCACAACGGCACATGGTCCATCTACGACTAGAAACAAATATTTCTAACGGCTGGCGATGGGACACTAGATGGAGAGGGCTCGGAGTTATTATCAAGAATTCTTTCCCAGGTGTCTAAAATGATGGATTGAGCCCACACGCTCAGGGTCTAAGGACTGCCATATTTGGGGTTGGGAAGGAATTTTCCTGGGTTTTTTTTGCCTTCTCCTGCACCACAGGACACAGTTCACTTGCTGGTTTGAACTGGAGTAAATGTTGGATTTTCTGTAATTTGAAGACTTTAAATCAAGATTTGAGGCAGAGGTTATGGGCCTATTACAGGAGTGGGTGGGTGACATTCTGTGGCCTGCAATGTGCAGGAGGTCAGATTAAATGATCATGATGGTCCCTTCTGGCCTTAAAGTCTATGAGTCTTTGTGCATCCCGGACTCCTGGGGAGTCCACGTGTCCTGCACTGTATGTTAATCCAGGCAGGCGCCCCATCTTAACAAGGAGGCATCCGTGATCATTGGTGGAGGAGTAAAGGGGACTCCCCCACACACACTTCATCCCTGTCCTCCCACCAAGCTAGAGAAGCCCACACTCTGTGTGGGAGTGAGACAAGCTTATCCATACCTTGTCCGCCTGCCATATATACCAATTGAAGCCAAGCCTGTCAGGCAATGGAGACAAGTCTCAAGAAGGGGATCACATATGTACATGACGCCATGTGACCTAGAAGGATGAGACATGAATGGACTGATGTCTGTGGGCTCAGCCGGAGCTGACTGACAAGTTCCTTTATGGACTGGAATCTGTCCTTTGGCAGGTACACTTTGGTCCTGACAGAGTCCAGAGTCACTCTGATAAATTCTATAGTCCATGCTGGAACTAAAATGGAGACTTTTCTATGTTTACGCAGAGTCCCAGTGATAGAAGACTGAGCAGGAAAGTGGTTGCTGCCAATACTTCCTGCTGAGATTTCCCCCATAGGTAGTGAGATGTTGAGGTAGAGGAAAACTGATATCTGAAGTGGGCTGCCACTACTGGGTGTATTTTTGTGAATATCCTTGGTGCTGTAGCAAGACCAAATGGGAGCACCTTCTATTGGTAATGGTTCAGGCCCTCCGCAAACCTTAGAAACTTTATGTGTGGGGTGGACGTCTATATGGAAGTAGGCATATTGAGAGCTGCAAACCAGCTGCCTTTATTCACTGGGGACAGGTTGACCATCCTGAATTTCGATTTGTGGATGAAGACATTGAGTTTTGAGACTGCCAAGATGGGTCTCAATCCTCCCTTTTTCTTGGGGACGAGGAAATACTTTGAGTAAAACCCTTTCCATAGATGTGCGGTGGGTATGCATTCCATAGCCCCCTGTCATAGGAGAATGCTCACCTCTTGAATGAGTATCCTCTCATGAGAATGGTCCCTGAAGAGAGATGGGTAAGGGGCTTTTGGAGCAGATAGGGGGAGAAATTCCATAGTATAGCTTGCATGGATGATGTTAAGCACCCATCTGTCTGTTATCTGCCAGGCTTGGTAGAAACTGGCTAGACGGCCACTAAACTGACTGCTGAGGTTCATAGTTGGTAAATGTGGCATCAGGGTATGTTTGCCACTCTTGAAAGTCCCATCAAAAGCATCTGTTAGTGGGAGGTTGAGAAGGAAGAAGAGGGGAGAATGTTGTTCTTGCTCTGCGGAGTCCTCTGCTACTTCCATGGAGATTCACAGTCCCTCCGGTGATCGAGGGCTAAGATGTCAGTCGTGTCATGTACAGCTGTGGCCTGTGATATTTCCTCCTTGGTACCAGAGTGTAGATCCTCAGTGAGCAGAGGGTTGCCCTTGAATCTTTTAACGAGCATAACAAATATTATGTTTTCTAACTAAACAGATTGTTCCTTTCAAAAGGCAAATCCTCCACTGTAGATTGGACTTCTTTGGGAAATCCAGAGGAGCAAAGCCACCATGCTCGATGCATGACAACAGCTGTCGCCATAGACAGCGCGGCCACGTCTGATGCATTGAATGCGGCTTGGAGGGATTACCTGGTGATCAATTTCCCTTCCTCAATGAAAACTTGAAACTGAGTCCTATCTTCCTGTGGAAGTTTGTCTGTGAATTCTGCAAACACAGAACAGTTAATAAAGTTGTATTTGGAGATCAATGCATGGCAGTTGGCTATATGGAATTGCAGGCTGGTTGAAATGAAGACATTCCTGTCCAGTAAGTCTAAACGTTTAGCATCCTTGTCAGATGGAGTGGATTGGGTTTGATGTTGTTTGTTCTTTTCCGAGGCAGCCTGGATGACTGATGAGTTCGGGACAGGGTGTGTAAATAAAGATTCTGTTTCCTTGGATGGTACATAGTATTTCTTCTCTGTCCTCTTTAGAGTGGGAACACACAATGCTGGTTTATTCCAGACAACCATGGCAGGCTCCAGGATAGCCTCATTAATGGGAAGCACCACCTTGCTAGGCCTCATAGCATGGTAGGATGTCTAAAAGTTTGTGAAGTGTCTCCTATACCTCCTCTACTGAGACTTGGAGCGTGTCGGCAACCCTTCTTAACAGATACTAAAATTGCCTGTGATCACCAGATGGAGAAGATGAGGCCAGAACAATTGCCTCATCTGGGGAAGATGATGACATTCTTGTTGGAGCCAGTGGTTCCATCAGTTCCAGTTGCTCTTCCCTCCTCTATCAGTTTCTGAGGAAGTTCAGGTTCCTCTCTGTCAGGGGAGGGATGGCGTGATTCCTGATGGGAACATACAGATTCTGGGTAAAAACTCCCTCACATTGTCATCTGATTTGCCAGAGGAGGTGAAAGTAAGTTCCAGTGCAGATGGTACCAGGGATCTTGGGATCCACCTGCTGGTAGAAGGCATGAGAGTGTGGATTTCTCTCTCATTCCAATTCTGGACTAATGGTGTCAAGTTCTCTCTTGAAAGGACTGGGTTCAACAAGATCGGGAGGGGGGGCTGGGGGGGGGAGAGACTCCAGTTCTGCGTTGGCAACAATGTCCTCAGAGGCTGTGTACTTATCTGCTGACTGAGGAGATGTGGTGTCTGTCTGGACCAGTGGAGACAGTCTGGTGAGAAGTTTAACTGTCAGTGAAGGGAATGTTTGGTGTTTATCCATCAACAGTGTTTTTCTGAGGATGGCACCACTGCTGCTGTGGCAGGTGCTGGTCTGGAGGCGCTTTTATTCTTCGGAACTCAGGGGTCAGTACCATGTCCCTTGTGAGCGCCTGAACTTCCTGTAATGGGGATCACTCAACTTGCATAGTGCTGGGGAAGAAGTTTTCCTCTTAGAAGAGGATCTGCAAGGGGCTCTCTTTCCTTTTAAGAGTGTGCTTTTCACTCTCTTGCCATGCAAGGAAGAGGAGTACTGGTCTCTATTCTTTTCAGCCCATGAGTTCAAGGTCCCTGTGTTAGGAAGCATTCTTCTTGGCACCTCTGACCACTGTACAGGGGGATCTGCCCAGCCTGGGTCAGATTGGGGCCTCATGGACCAATCTGTTGACCAATGTATACTGGTGTTTGTGTGTGCACATGTGTATATATTTATAGTTAATAATATGTATTATTTGCAACATATATTTATATATTTAGGCTATATAACTGCTATAATACTTGTACTTAGTATGCATTAAGTATAAACATTATAGCAATTATATATCCTAAATTGGCCTATTCCTTTGTTACAATCCTGTTCTCTTATGCTAAGTATCCCATAAACCAAAATTTACTTCAGCAAATGCAAGGAGTTAAGTAAATAGGGAAACTGTCAGGATTAGGACAGATGATTGTTTTACCATAACAGGGAGGGAGTTATCCTCACAGACCAGTATCTGGAATGTCTCAAAGGAAAGGGATAAGATATATGAGTGTTCTACCCTGGTACAAACACAGGATGTACCTTCATGTCCCTTAGTACCTGAAATACACGTGTTCAGGACAGTGATATGGGGTACATCATTGCACGAGAAAAACAAGGTAGAAATCTAGTTTCAGATGATGTACACAGTACCCTTTTTTTTGTAAACAGGTTGAGTAAAAAAGATGGTTTTGGGTGTGTAACTTTGGGAGCACACCTTCTATGTAAGGTGAATGCAACAATGCTTCCCAGAGATTGGTATTGTATTGAACCTTTTTCCTGTACTATATTATTATCGGCTTTTAGCAATAAATCTGATGGATATTGGTTATTTGGTCTCTTAAATATATTTCATAATAAAAAATGTGTGATCAAGCAACTATCTACACAGTTTTTTAACACAATCCATAAAAAACTTTCAAGGCTGATATTCATGTGCTTGGCGGGTCCAGCAGGGGAACGATTGGCAAATAGAGTAACTCCTCACTTAAAGTCATCCTGGTTAACATTGTTACGTTGCTGATCAATTAGGGAACATGCTTGTTTAAAGTTGCACAATGCTCCCTTATAACACTGTTTGGCAGCCGCCTACTTTGTCCACTGCTTGCAGAAAGAGCAGCCCATTGGAGCTAGCAGGTGGGGGCTTGGAATCAGGGTGGACTGGCAGCCACCCCATCAGCTCCCCACTCCCCTAAGTTCCCTGTGCGGCAGGCGCCCAGCAGGCTATCAATTGCTGGCAGTTCAGCTGTCCCTCCCCCCACTGCCATGGAGCTGCTCCCGGGAGCCTCCTGCTTGCTGTGTGTGGGGAGGAGGGAGTGGGGGGCTAACGTCAGGGTGTCCCTCTCCCCCTGCTCCTGTCCCCCACTTACCCCATTCTCCATACAGCGGGGGGAGGAGGGGGAAAGAGGGAGGCACGGGAGGCGGGGGGCTGTCTCAACTTGTTGATCTACTTAAAAAGGCAATGTTCTTAGAGTGGAGTCAGCATACTTAAAGGGGAAATGCACATCTCTCTCACACACACAGGGTGTGTGTCTCTGTCTGCCATGCTGTCTCCCCTCCCTCCATTTGTGCTGCCTTGTAGAGTGTGAGGCTACATTAACAACAATGGGTTAACCCTTGAGGGCTCAGCTGTTCTAGTTCATCATTTAGCAGCAAGGCATTCCCTGGGAAATATCCCACCCTCTTCTTACTTCACCACCTCAACCAAGCTTCACAATCATCATTGCTGTGTACAGTATTAAATTGTTTGTTTAAAACTTAAAGAGTGTGTGTGTGTGTTTGTATGTATGTATAAATAAATAAATAAAATTAAATAAATACAATATAGTCTTTTGTCTGGTGAAAAAAATTTCCCTGGAACCTAACCCCCCCATTTACATGAATTCTTATGGGGAAATTGAATTCGCTTAACATCGTTTCGCTTAAAATCGCATTTTTCAGGAACATAATTACAACATTAAGTGAGCAGTTACTGTACTGCACCTCAAAAGGAAAGTGAGCTGCTTCAACGCAACAGAGGCACCTTGGATGGTCATTGCTGACTGGGAAGATCCATATGCAGGAAGCACAGTTCTTAAACCCTGGAATCCTGGGCACAATAGTCACACCATGCAGGGTGCGTGTCTGTGTCTCTCATGAGTACTAACTACTTTAATTACCAGAACTAAGAAATAGCTCACTATTTAAAACTAACAAATTATTTACAATATATACAGAAAGAGTTGAAGAGATAGAACTTCCACAGTGTTCATGGAGTTTATCTCAGACTACACAGTGGTAGAAAGGAACTACAGAGGTGGTTAGTCTGCACCGCCCCTTATACCCTCAGTTTGAAGCATGAGGAGAGGAAGGGCACAGGCATGGACCAACAGACACTGCTAGCAAAAATCTTCCTGTCTCAGAAGCATAGAGCGCATGCATGCCCACAGTGGAATACAGGTATGAACCAGCATTCAAAGAACAATTTCAAGTTTCTTACAGAGTAATGAAAACAATGGAGCAGTTGACAGGTTTCCTTTAGATGAATTTATATGACTTTGAAACACAAATGTGGCATTTTAAATTATGTCTTACTAGTACCAAATCACTGGCTGCTGAGAGGGGCTCTTATGTATGAATTCCAATATTTCCATTTTATTTTCTATCAGGACTGGCACAAATAATATAAATTAAACAAGTTGTGATAAAGTTTTAGGCTCCAGACCTACAACTGGCTCATCATGGGTGGACCTTTGTACTCCCAAGGAGCCCCACTGGCCTCAATGGGGCTTATGTGGGTGAGCATCTATCTGCATGGATCCACTTGAAAACCAGGGGCATTAATATGCTGGACTGGGAATTAGTCATACACCTTCATCTATAACAGCAATACAAGCTGTTCACCTAACTGATCTCTCCACCAATGAAGGGAAAGCTCATCCAATCAAGCAGCTGTGATGTCATGCTTTCCACTGGGCAGTGCAAGATTGCTGAAGTTATCTTACAACTCAGTTTACACTCCGTGTATCCATTCAGGGTTTTTATAAGAAATAGTTTTAGACTTGAATAAAAGGATATTTCTTTTGGTAGGGGTTTTCAAGTGGTTACAATATATGTCTTTTAACCAAGTGTTGTGGGTGGTGAGAAGAACACAGTAAACAAAAGTAAGGGGGATAGGAAGGGCTAAAGAAAAGAGTAAGAAAAAGAAACAAATTGCGGCTGAGACTGGACCAGAAATGGAGAGCAAGAAGCAGAGGTCCCTGCTCTGGTGAATCTTGTTCTAGGAAGAGGCAGATCCACTGAGCCAGGATTTACTTTCCTTCACTATGGTGCCCCTCTGTCCAACATCTAGCTTGGTATGGTGGAGAGGTTAGTACTTCTCCAAGAATATATAGCCCCCTCACTCCCATTTAACCAAATACTGTATTAGGAGAGAGTAGTTTTCCATAAGAGCTGACAGAATTTGGTTTTGTTTTTTAAACAAGCAATGAATAATCCAGTGCTTTTCCAAACATAATGGAATTGAAAATTAACCCGGTAATCTTTACTAGACCTAGAAATTACAAAAGGCAACCTAAAACAAGTCAAGTTCACTTTCCAGTCAAATAAAACCACCATATACGAAGTTTTCATCTAAAAATATTAGGTATTGTAGAAACAGTAGCAACTGAACTAGTTTTGTTTTAAAATTAATTTTGTTATTTTAAAACTATTCAAATGATTTTTAAAAACATCTTAAATCAACCAGGAAACTAAAATACTCACAGATTTCCGGGCGGCTATTAGCTGGAATCTGGCTTACTCCACACAGGCCTTTCCCAAAAAAAAACAACCACTAGAATTCTGAGATCCTTTTTAAAGGCTTATTTGATTGAACCAACTACTAACACAGCTGGCCTGAGGTTTTAATCCCAATCCATAGCACCAAATCACATAAACCCAAAGAAAGCAAAAAAGCAAAAGGTTTTTAAAAGAAAATATTGCTACAGAAAGATTTTCACCATACCCAGGAAAAGCATCTCTCACACAAGCCTATTGTTATTCTTCACCACAAAATGCTCATTAATAGCACTTCAAGAATATTTTTAACCTGTGGTAAATTTCCTGAGTCCATCATAAGAGATTTTCATTCCCAGGAGACATTTTACATTCAATAAGAAAGCCCAACAGGTTAAAAATATTGAAGATAAATCAAATAATCAGTTTAACAGATGAAAATTCTGTTGAAAAGAAAGCAAAAGCTGCTGTGCAGTGCTAGAAAGAGCCCAAATCAGTCATGCACCAGCCCACATTTCTCCCCACCTCAGGCAGCTGGTTGCTAGAGTTATCTAGAGGTGAAGCCTCCAAACTTGGGGTCTCAGCTCTGATTTGAAGCACCTCTTCTGTTCCCATACTGCTAGTGGAGTCTTGAGACTGCAATAATGAACTTGCACGATCGGATATTGTTTCATCTATGGCAGAATCACTGTTTAACTAAGAGAGAAAAAAAACAAATGTGACATATTTCAGTGGTTGACTGGAACCATATAAGCTAAAGACAACAAGAAATTAACTGAAGTTTGTTTGGAAATAGTTTGCTTCAACCAAGTAAATATTAATGTATATCTGCACATCACAAAAAGAAATCATATACACCTCTACTCCGATATAACGTGACCTGATATAACACAAATTCAGATATAACGCAGTAAAACAGTGCTCGGGGGGGGGGGGGGGAGAGAGGGCGGGGCTGCGCACTCCGGCGGATCAAAGCAAGTTCGATATAACACGGTTTCACCTATAACGCGGTAAGATTTTTTGGCTCCTGAGGACAGCATTATATCGGGGTAGAGGTGTATTAATAAAGTACTCTACATCGCTACTCAAACCATTATGTGCAGTCTGCAACATTTAACTTTCCTTCAAAGGGAGTTTAAAGTAATTTCTGGTACACAGAAAATGTTCTCTATTTTGTTAATAAAGACTTTTTTGTGCTTCTGAAAGATGCTAGATTGAAATTCTTTGCCATGGGCAGTGATAGTGCAAGCTTTTGCATAAATGTGCCTCACCTATGACTACCTCCAAGGATTTGTTTCTTTTTTGAGTCTATAATTTCTAATTTCCATTTTTGTACAGTAACAGACCTTTTTGAATAGGTCTTCTAAAAGGAGGAAGATAATTAAGGAGGATGGTAGTACAGAAGATTTTTTCAAGCCAATGTCACTGTAACACCAAAGTGATGTAAGGAGTAGATTCTCTCTCTCTTCCCAACCCCCGGTACTGCTTTTGAGGCAGTCCAACTAGCTAGACACAGACTGCTAATAAAATTCTAATAGTTACACTAAGAGCAATTTTTGCAGCAATCCAAATAATCTAAATTTTATTAATATAAAGTTGGATTTGGTTTCATTGGTCATACTAATATAAGGGCATCACATATTCCAGAATCTTTATTAAAGGGTTGAGTTATTTGATATTTCTTGAATTTCTTGGCCAAATTTGTTCCCCACTATACAATCTAAATATATTTCATATACCTCTTATATATCCTTCAGATATATCACTTCATCTATGTCAAATAGAAAGGTCACAGGCACTCTGCCAACACCACAGGACCTAGAATATATTATGCATAGCATGGGTATGCCTACACTGCAATTAAACACCTGTGGCTGGACTGTGTCACCTGACTTGGGTTGTGCGGCTCAGGTTATGAGGCTGTAAAATTGCGGTGTAGACATTTGGACCCAGGCTGGCGCCAAGACTCTGGGACCCCAGGTCCCGCTCAGGTCCCAGATGTCAGGCTCCAGCCCACGCCTGAATGTCTACACCACAATTTTATAGCCCTGCAGCCTGAACCAGCTGACACGAGCCAGCTGACACGAGCCAGCTGCAGGTGTTTAAGTGCAGTGTAGACATAATCTATATGAAGAATATAGGGTAATATACTGTCTTAAAATAAAAGTTTAAATTTTTTCTGGTATCTGCAGAACTAACCCAAAATCATATTAGAAAAATATTGACATTATCTCCGGAATTCTTTTCATTATCTAAGCCTCTTGCCAAAGGTTGCCAATCCCTGATCTAAGCTTTTGTGTTGTTTCTGGTGAAATAGAAATTTTCTGAAGATGAAAAAAAACAAACGAACTTTTCTTTCACCTCAGCTACAGTGATGGCAGAGTCTTCGTATTGACACAATGAGGCCAAAAAAAGCTATTTAAATGAGGTGCTAATCGGGATAGTTTAGATAATTCTTTGCTACCTATGAATAGCATTGTTTGGTTTCTGGCTCTTTTTACAGCTTTTTTTTTTTTTTTTTAAAAACATACTTGATGGTAAAGTGCTATCACTTTATGTATACATTATCCATTTAGTGGTGTTTTTTTATTCGAGGAGGGGTAGAGGAGACAATTTTTTGTAATGATGAGAAATCTTGTAATACTTAAATGTTTACTTGGATTAAAATTATTGTAATTTTATTAAAAGAATGAATAAAGTTGTTTTGATTCCACACCAACTCAATCCTTTATTTCTCTGCTAAGGATGAAAATTTAGTGCCAATTATGATGGTGGTTTTTGTGATGTGGATACCTGTTCCCAAAACTGTACCGAGACCTTGGAATTTGCATTAGAAAACAAGAGGGAGAAGGATTTATATCCCATTACAAATTCCCTAAGTTATCCTATCACCAAAGGTATAGTTTACTACTTAACCTATTTTCAAAATGTAAAAATGAAAAATTATCTTAGGTGGTATATCAACACCTAACTGCAAGGGAAGAAGACCATAACAGGAAAATCATTCTTTTCCTACAAGAAAAACTACTACTGATAACCAATGTTTGTGTTTTCACATTACAAAAACATCTAGAATATCATCATAGGTTTCTCTAGTACGAATATTTAGACCAGCAAATAGCTGTACTGAAGAAAATTTAATTTAATCCTGTGCTAATTTATACAAATGAGACATAAACAGGAAGTAGTATTGCATTAGTCTATTTTATATAGTACATAATGAATGAGAATGGAACAGATTAGCAATTTTAAAGGTGGAACACTAATAGAAATCCGATAAGACTTGCTGCTGTTTTATTTATTTATTTTTGCACTTCAATTATTTGAACTTGCAAATGAGGACTCCAAGCTTTCTTTTGTCAAAAACTACAAAAACATAGATCTTATATTTAAACCAGAATAATCTTTATAATGTTTTTAAAAAATTGTACTACATATTTAATGAGCATTGATGGAAGAAAGAACACTGCACTGGAACCTCAACAGTAATGTATCTACTGCTGATAGAAGAGCCCTTTTGCTGAGTTGAGATTGTGAACTCACTTCACAGGCTTCACAAATGCCTCCCCAGAAGCTGAACTACACTAGTGCAGCTGCATCCAAGGCTTTCTGAGACTATGAGTGGAAGGTGTGAGCAGTATTTGCCTCTAAAAGATGCAGGTGAAGATTTAAGTTTGCAGCTGTCAGTTTTTATAACAATGGCATGAAAAATGTTCTCTGAAAAGATCCGTTGATAGAACCATTTAACTAAAGCTTAAATAAACTTGGGTTATAAACGGATTCTTTTTACAGAAGAATGACTTACCATCTGTGATCGGGATAATATCTGACTTGCAGTCAGTGCTGCTTCCTCTTCTGAGGACTCATCAGTATCCTCCTGATTGGTCAAGTTCAAGCTGGGTGTGCTCCCAGAATACTGACATTCTTGAAGGGATGGTGTGTCTCCCTTATCAATACTGTCGAGTGAGCGCCTACGGACTCCCCAATTGAAGTTGTCCATACTTTCACCCTGTAAAAAAAAAATAAAATAAAAAGGAAGTTTATGCTAGATATCTCAAATATATAATAATGAAACGATCACACCAAGACAACACAGAAGACACAGGAATACTGAATGCACTGTGAACAGAGTTTCAATCAGCCCTTCAATTTTATTGTAATTTTAAATACATTAAGTGATGTTTTTACTTAAAACGATTAAGATATATGGCAAATGATCTGCAATTCGCATAAAATGAAGTATGATTCTCAAATTTCTCTTGGATATCTTGTATTGGGATCTCACTAAATATGTTGTCTATAATCATATCTGTACCAATATTACATGTATCTAACTACAAAGCACAGACTAACACACCACTGACAACAACAGATTAAACAAGCCACTGCACCAGGCTGCAACTTACCTGCAGCTCCTGGTTAGCAAAAAGGAAAACACACATAATTAGAAAAAACGAGGACAAACACTTAAGATACTCTATAACCAGGGGAAAAGGTTCTATTATGTATGATTTGCCAACTGTAGAAGACTGATTCAAGCTCTGGAAAAAGCTTTAGTCAAAAAAGCTAAAAAAATTTAACTCTCTTTTTATGTAAAATTGGTTATGAAAAAAGTTATGAGACAAAACACTTAAAACAACATGTCTATGGTACATTTTCCTTGGTGTAATATGTAAAACAACTGTTTAAACAAGCAGTGAATGAAATCCTTGAACTTCAACACAGATGAAATCTTAAACTGACTTTAACTGTCCACATTCAGTTGACAAAACATATGAAGTCATAATTATACTCATATTGGAGGAAAACTTTGACATATTTTTAACTAGACATTCTGAAAGATATTAAGTACTTTTCAATTTCAATATTTATGAAGAGGACCCTAAACACCGATGTATGGATCCTCCCTTTTCCTCATTTTCCAATTGAGATATGAAGGATGGTGTGTGGTTTTGCACCTTGAGTGAAATCTATATTTTAGTCACCATTTTTCCATTCTAAGTGGACAGGTAAGATCTTTGGCTTCTTCTGGGGCCTTTATCAATCCCTCAGTGATATAGCCAATAAGATTCCTTAAAAATGGTTCTCTCAACCAGCCCACAGGTCTAGTCTCCTCAAACTTGAAAATACCAATTCCAAAAAGTTACTCCAGCAACTGGTTGTCTCTCATGGAGATTCAAAATGTTATTAGTATGCCAACATGCATATTTTCCAACTTTTTTCAGTGATTTTGTTTGCTCCAGAGAAACGGACAGAGTATTTGCATGCAAACGTAAATGAAGAGCTAGGGATTAAAGCACTGAAAACATCCTTAAACTAATCTATTTTTCCTCAGACTGTTAATATTACTAACATTAAAGTATTAGCAAAAAAGCAAACAGTATATTTTAATATAAATTCTAATATAAATTACTATATTTCCATTATGTCACATATAAAAGTGATGTACTAAACTTAAAAATTTGTGTTTTTGTAGATTAACTCTCCATATCGTACATTGGTAACGGGCAGTACACAATTTGACATAGGGATGGGTGAACTGGTTGAGCTAGAATAAGAACTGGCTGTATCTCAGCCTGATCTTTTATTAAAATTGACATTGAACCATATTTTGAAGTTCAGGAAAAGCAATATGCATGCTGCCCACAAACCCTTCTGTTTTTTAGATGTTAAAATTGTAGGGCCAGCAGTTGTGGCCGCTTTTCTATTGTGACTTAATGCTTTTGAATCTACCTCTTCTCAACTGTTCACTTATTCTCGGTTAATTTAGGGGATCAGATATCGGACAAAAGGGAAGGCCACAAAATACCAGAGACCTGGCTGGTGTGTGTGGGCATACGTGTACTGGACAAGTAATTTGCCCCGGGGACACGAGAATCAGCAGAGGGGAGAGATGTAAGGCACTGGAGGCCTCCGGGGAAGGGAGAAGAATTCTAAAGAAGAAGTCAGGAGCCTGCAAAGAGGGACAGAGAAACCAGAGATGGAAAGAGAGAGCATCTCAAAGTTCAGATGTATATCTAGGCTTTTTTGTGCTCATCTGAATCTATAAACCTTCCAAGGTTCTCCTATTATTAATTTAATATTTTTAATTTTATGTACTATAATAGCCAGATGTAACAGGGTGAATTACAAAGAGTACTGATTTCTTTTTTTCACTCCCACTCCCTCTTTTGGGGGTCAGTTTAAGACCTTTAAATTATGATGTGTGCATACAATGCCTAACACAAAGGGACCATGATCCACAGTTGGGGTCTGGAGGCTCTACCACAATACAAATAATAAACAAATAATAATAATTAATATTACTGTTAACTTTTAAACCTTTTATTACCTAATTTCATTACTTTAACAGAATGAAAAAGTGAAAAAAGAAAACAAATGCACCAAATCAGATACAATATGAATGGCAAAGGTAGGGGCAGCTTTACAATATAAACCTTGTATGAGGACAGGGTGGGATAGTCTGACAATTCATTGAGATAGTATTCCATTTCACTATATACTATTGCTATCTTACTACTTGAAATTCTGGAAATGTAGAAACACATGAGTACCTAAGATTGCATGCATTCTTAATATACTATTCCATTCAGCAACATTTTCCATTGCAGCAGACAGCATTCTTACACAGTGGGCAAAGCTTCAGAGTCTTAATAACAAAATCTTATGCTGTCAAAATTATTATTTCCCTGGCTACAAAACATATTCTTATAGAATAAGTGGGGAGTTAAACCCACATTCATAAAGACAATTGGTAGCTGCATCTGACATTGCAAAATTTGTAGTCAAGATTTTGTTTTGATGGAAATCAAAATCAGTGAAGTTTTGGAACTGCTGCCCAATCCTTAATATTGTACCAACATAACCCAGCTTTTAAAACATTCTAAAATAGAAATTCCAATTCTAAAAAAGAAATTCCAGAGTCTCACCTCTGCATCTTCCAGCTCAACATCTAAAAAGTCAAAATCTTTAAAAACTCCAAACTGTTGTTCACTGCTGTTATCTTCCACAACCACTTCCTCCTCTTGAATTACTTCTTCTGTTGTTGAAATAAGGCTAGTTTGTTGGTCCCCAACTTCCAAGTCTTCATTAGAAGAAAACACAACCTACAGAAATAGATAATAATGGAAATAAACATGGCTTAAGTAATGTTAAGAGAGAACATACAGGGAAGCCTATAAGATGGAAGATATAGTATTACTAGAAGCCTTTACTCCTAAACTATACAATATGTAATTCTCCTGGCAATGCATATAAGTAACTAGGAATTGGAGAGATGCAATAAGGGGAGAAGAAATCCCCAGGATTTAATTTCTGTAACCATGAGATAAATGTATATATAAGGCCAGAAGATACTACTATGATGATCTAGTTTGACCTGCATAACACATGCTACAGTGTTTCACTCAGTAATTCCTATATTAAGCTCAATAACTTCTGCTGAAAGTTGAAACTAGAGCATATATCTTTTAAAAAGATACCGTTTTTTGATTTAAGTGATGAAGAATCCATAAAAGATGGTTACTTACCTGTATTGCAACTGTTATTCTTTGAGATGTGGGTGCAGACACATATTTCTCTCAGGTGTGCATGTGCCTAGTGCACTGAAGCCAGAGAACTTTGCTTAGCAGTACCTGTCAGGGTGGCACTTGCAACCTGTGGTCCTTGTAGCCCCTCCTGTGGCTATGTAAGGGTGATCCCACACTGAACCCCTCTCAGATCCTTCTAAGACTGGAGATTCCAACGCAGAGGGGACAGAGTGCAGGACGTGGAATACACATCTGCACTGACATCTCGAAGAACAAGAGTTACAATACAGGTAAGTAACAGTCTTTTCTTCTTTGAGTGGTTGCAGATGTGTTTTCCACTCAGGCAACTCACAACCAGTTCTGATAGGTAGTGGGATTCAGAATCTACATAAACAGTGTAGGAGGCGGGACCTGGGGCAGAGTGGGGGAGAAGCCTGGGAGGAGCGGGGGTGGACTGTGGGTGGGGCTGATGGCACTCCAATATGACCCGATATTTTAGTGTGGTGATCTGGTCACCCTAGACATTGATCAAACTTGAAAAAAAGCTTCCGCTTAGCCAAATAAGTGGACCTAAAAGGTGGTTTTCTACTATTAAGCAGCATCCTCTGAACTGCTTCTGAGCAGTGCCTTTCCTCCTCATCTAGCCATGTACACCATGAAGTGCAGATTGCTCAGTGCCAGATGAACAACCTGGACATGGTGCTGAGGCAGCAGGTCAGAAAGGAGAAGAAGAGATTTGGGAGGTTGTACAGACAGATTGAGAATTTCGGAGAATCAACATTGCCTTGGCCAAGCTGATGCAGTAAGTATAAGTTTGGCACAGTCCAACTTCAGTTTGAGAATAACCTGAGAGATGAGAGGATAGGGGAAAAGGCATACATCAGGTATGTTCCCCAGTTCAGATGGAAACCATTGGTTAGAGAACTTGGACTCAGTCCCACTTAGGAACAAAACTGACAGCACTTCTTGTTGTCCTTTGTTGCAAATAGGTCGACCAACAGTATGCGCCATTCCCTGAAAATGGACCTCACTATGCTGCTTTTTTTGAGACAACTTAGACTCATAGACTCATAGACTTTAAGGTCAGAAGGGACCAATATGGTCATCTAGTCTGACCTCCCGCATGATGCAGGCCACAAAAGCTGACCCACCCACAACAGAATCTTGACCCACCCACAACAGAATCTTCCAGCCTGCGACCCCTGCCCTATGCTGCGGAGGAAGGCGAAAAACCTCCAGGGCCTCTGCCAATCTACCCTGGAGGAAAATTCCTTCCCGACCCCAAATATGGCGATCAGCAGACCCCGAGCATACAGGCAAGATTCTACAGCCGGACCCTCATTTTACCCGCGATGGCACGTTAATGCCTAATTGACTAAAATCACGTTATCCCATCAAACCATTCCCTCCATAAACTTATCAAGCCTAATCTTGAAGCCAGAGAGGTCTTTCGCCCCCACCGTTTCCCTCGGAAGGCTGTTCCAAAATTTCACCCCTCTGACGGTTAGAAACCTTCGTCTAATTTCAAGCCTAAACTTCCCCACGGCCAGTTTATATCCATTCGTTCTCGTGTCCACATTACTACTGAGCTGAAATAATTCCTTTCCCTCCTTGGTATTAATCCCTTTGATATATTTAAAGAGAGCAATCATATCCCCCCTCAGCCTTCTTTTGGTTAGGCTAAACAAACCGAGCTCCTCGAGTCTCCTTTCATAGGAAAGGTTTTCCATTCCTCGGATCATCCTAGTGGCCCTTCTCTGTACCCGTTCCAGTTTGAGTTCATCCTTTTTAAACATAGGAGACCAGAACTGCACACAGTACTCCAAATGAGGTCTCACCAGCGCCTTGTATAACGGAAGCAGCACCTCCCTGTCCCTACTAGAAATACCTCGCCTAACGCATCCCAAAATCGCATTAGCTTTTTTCACAGCCACGTCACATTGCCGACTCATAGTCATCCTGCGATCAACCAGGACTCCGAGGTCCTTCTCCTCCTCCGTCACTTCCAACCTGTGCGTCCCTAACTTATAACTAAAATTCTTGTTAGTCATCCCTAAATGCATCACCTTACACTTCTCACTATTAAATCTCATCCTATTATTGTTACTCCAATTTACAAGGTCATCCAAGTCTCCCTGCAGAATATCCCGATCTTTCTCCGAATTGGCAATACCTCCCAACTTTGTGTCATCCGCAAACTTTATCAGCCCACTCCTACATTCGGTTCCGAGGTCAGTAATGAATACATTGAATAAAATCGGACCCAAAACCGAACCTTGAGGAACCCCACTGGTGACCTCCCTCCAACCCGACAGTTCACCCTTCAGTACTACCCGCTGCATTCTTCCCTTTAACCAGTTCTTTATCCACCTCTGGATTTTCATATCGATCCCCATCTTTTCTAATTTAACCAATAATTCCTCGTGCGGCACAGTATCAAACGCTTTACTAAAATCGAGGTAAATTAGATCCACCGCATTCCCTTTATCTAGAAGGTCTGTTACTTTCTCAAAGAAGGAGATCAAGTTGGTTTGGCACGATCTGCCTTTCGTAAACCCATGTTGTAATTTGTCCCAATTGCCATTCACCTCAAGGTCCTCAACTACTTTTTCCTTCAAAATTTTTTCCAAGACCTTGCATACTACAGAAGTTAAACTAACAGGCCTGTAGTTACCCAGGTCACTTTTTTTCCCCTTCTTAAAAATAGGAACCACATTAGCTATTTTCCAGTCCATTGGTACCACCCCCGAGTTTACAGATTTATTAAAAATTATCGCCAAGGGGCTTGCAATTTCTCGCGCCATCTACTTCAATATTCTAGGATGAAGATCATCCGGTCCGCCCGATTTAGTCCCATTTAGCTGGTCAAGTTTGGCTTCCACCTCTGATACTGTAATGTCAATCGCCCCTCCTTTATTCCCCTCTGTCCCGCTCCCTCTATTCCTAAGCCCTTCATTAGCCTTATTAAACACCGACGCAAAATATTCATTTAGATATTGTGCCATGCCTAGATTATCCTTAATCTCCACTCCATCTACATGCTTCAGCGGTCCCACTTCCTCTTTCTTTGTTTTCTTCCTATTTATATGGCTATAAAACCTCTTACTATTGGATTTAATTCCCCTCGCGAGGTCCAACTATACACGGCTTTTGGCCTTTCTCACCGCATCCCTACAACTTGTCGCTGTCCAAGAAAGTCCTGCTGAGATGGTCAGCCCAGAGATGGGTTTGAGAGCCCAGTAAGTGCGCTGCAAGGGTATGATGTCTTCCTTGATGCAAAAGTGCCAAAACTTTATTGCTCCCTGACAAATCTGATGGAAGTGGGCTCCAACCTGCTTGTTCATATAATACATTGCAGTGGTTTGTCGATGAGCATGTGAACTTCTGATCCTGGAAGGCACACTGTGCACTGTAAATGGCTCAAAACTCCAGTAAGTTGATATGAGATGATGCTTCCTGCTATGACCCCAAAACCTGAACCTTTTACGTTCTTTCGTGTGCTCCTCAACCTAGTGTGGAGTAATCAGTCAACAAAGTTCTGGTCAGTGGAGGACGGGCAAAGGGAACACTCTAGTATACACTGTTCTGTTCTGCCCACCACTGTAGAAAGTCCAGAACCTCTGGAGGCAATTGGACAAGCCTGTGACTTGCAGCTATGGGGACAGACCAACTTCAACCATGCCTGAAGAGGATGATGATGCAGTCTTGCATGCTGAATCACATAAGTGCATTCAGCCACATGTCCTAGTAACTTAATGCATACAGAGACCATGGTCAAAGGATGAGACTGGGGATCCAAATAAAGGCACCAAATTGTCTGGAACTGCTTGTGAGAGAGAGAAAGACCTTTGAATTCAGAGAATCTAGAAGGGGGCGAAAGAACTTGATTTTTTTAGATGGAGTCAATATCCACTTTGTTTTGTTGAAAATCACCCCCAGTTGATCAAAGAGATCCAGTGTGAACTGGACATGACTAAGGACTTGTTCCTTAGATCTGCCTCTCACTAGCCAATCATATAGGTACAGGAAGACATGAATTCCCCTCCTTCTGACATGGGCTGCTACCGCCATCATGCATTTGATAAAGACATGTGGGGCTGATGACAGACCAAAGGGAAGAAATGTGTACTGATAGCGTTGACTGACAACAAGGAATCTCAAGAACTTCCCTTAGCTTGGGAAAATCGCCACATGGAAACAGGCATCCTGAAGATCGAGAACAACAAACCAGTCATTGTAATTTCAGGTGGGAAGAACAGTAACCATGAGGAATCTCATACACTTGGTGTATTTGCTGAGACTGCAGAGTTTGAGGATACATCTCACCCTCTACCTGGACATGTGGATTGGGAAGTAGAGTAGAATCCCTTTCCCTGATGAAGTGGAGGAGCCTCCTCTATAGCTCCCAGAGCACACGAAGGCTGAACCTGCTGAAGAACTTGCATCATCATCCTCTTCAGGCATGGCTGAAGTTGGTCTGTCCCCCTACCTGCAAGTCACAGGCTTGTCCAATTGCCTCCAGAGATTCTGGACTTTCTACAATGGTGGGCAGAACAGAAGGCTCATGAGAGGAGTCCTTGAAAAGGGATAGGTAGGAAGGTAGAATTGGGGGGATAGACAGAAATTGTATGGTGTAACCTAATCCCACAGTGTTTAGGACCCATCTGTCCATAGTTATTGTTTCCCAAGAACTGTAGAAGTGAGACAGCCTGTCTCTGGACTGATGAGACAGGTTTGAAATGTTCACAAGTGGTATGCTGTTCTCGATATAAACATCAAATAGGTTGCCCCTCCCTGAAGATGGAGGACAGGCTGGTTGGGTAAAAGTAGAGCTGAAGATCTTCTTCACTTAATTTATGTCCTTTTCCAGAGAAACTTTGCTACCTAGCAGGGTAGGACAACTGATGAAAGTATTGCTGAGAGGAATATTGCTGGTGATGTTGCTGACCTGCAAAATAACATTCTTATGGCTTGGGCATAAACACTGAAAGACCATAAAGTAGATCAATAGTCCTTAAAAGAATGTGAAGTTTGACAGTTTTCTCAGAAAACAAAAACTGACCAAACGACAAGTTCTTGATGGCCTGTTGAACTTCAAGAACTATGCTTGAGTTCTGTAGCCTCGAGGCCCTTCTCATTGTCACAGTTGAAACCATAGATCTACATGAAACATCTGCCATACCCAATGCTGACTTCAAAGACATCCTGGCCACCAAATGGCCCTCTGCAATAAATGCCTCAAACTCTTCCCTAGAGATTCACGTAACTTATCCATAAATTTGGATATGGAGTCCTAATTTACAAAGTCTTATTTAAACAATAATGCTTGCTGGTTGGCAATGCAGATTTGCAATGATGAGGTTGAACACACTTTTCTCCCCATCAAATCTAACTGTTTTGACTCTGTCTTTTGTAGATGTATACCTCCCTGCTGTACTCTCTTAGTTTCTGCAGTCACAACCAGGGAATTAGGAGGTGAATGCGAGAAAAAACACTCAAAACCTTGCATGGGGCTGTTGTCAGGGTGGGTCATGGGCAGCCTGTGTGCACTGGTTAGCTACTAAGTTGCAATCAGGAGTCGAGTAGCAGGGCTGAGAGGGAGCTGGGTCACAATTCCACAAAGGAAGTCAGGGTCAGGCACCAAGTTGTGGGCGAATAGCAGAGTTGGGGTCAAGCTGGGTCAGGATATCAGGAAGTCAGGATCAGGCACCAGGTTATAGACAGCAAGCAAATAGTTGAGGACCAACCAGAGTCAGAAGCCAGAGTCTAGGGTCGACAGCAACAAGGTCCGGAATGGAGGCAGGCAGGCAGTGTTGTTGCTCAGACAGACCCCCATGATGGCTTTCTGGTTTAAATACTAGCATCAGCCAATCAGTGGGCTGTGAGTGGAAGCCATTCAGGCCCTGCTGGGCAGTACTTTCTGCAAAGCCTAGCTCCACAGCGTCTTCTAGCGGAAACCCTAGTGTAAGCTTCCAGTGGTAATGTGGAAGTGTCAGCAGTCCAGAACCCGCATGGTCCCAGGTCAGAACACATAGCTACAGGTGCTACAGATCAGGGGTGGGCAAACTTTTTGGCCTGAGGGCTGCATTGGGTTTCGTAAATTGTATGAAGGGCCAGTTAGGGGAGGGGGTGGTGGCCCGGTCCCCACCTCCTATCTGCTCCCCGTCCCGGGACTCCTGCCCCATCCAACCACCCCTTCTTCCTGTCCCCTGACTGCCCCAGGAACCCCTGGTGTGGGGCCGGTGATGAGGAGTTTGGGGTGCAGGAAGGGGTTCCAGGTTTGGGGGGCTCAGGGCTGGGGCATGGACTTACCTCCGGCGGCTCCCGGTCAGTGGCGCAGGTGGGATGCAGAGGCAGGCTTCCCGCCTGTCCTGGCACCGCGGACCACGCTGTGCCTAAAGCGGCTAGCAGCAAGTCCGGTTCCTAGGCGGAGGCGCGTAAGCAGCTTTGCGTGACTCTCGCCCGCAGGCACCACCACCCCAGTTCCCATTGGCTGGAGTGCGGCCAGCGCATGGAGCCCCAAGGCCCCCCTGCCTAGAAGCCGGACCCGCTGCTGGCTGCTTCCGGGGCATAGCGTGGTGTCGAAACAGGTAGGGACTAGCCTGCCTTCGCTGGGTAGCACTGCTGACGGAACTTTTGAAGTCCCAGTCGGCGGTGCTGACCAGAGCGACCCAGTGCCTGATATGCTGCGATCCAGTACTGGGTCGCAACCCGAAGTTTGAAAAACGCTGTACTATGACAACTAAGGGCATGAGTACACTTGCAGATTTAGAGCACTGTGAGTTAAACCAGCCCTCGGAGAGCGCAGTAGGGAAAGCGCTGCAGTGTGTCCACACTGTCAGATTCAAGCGCACTGGCGTGGCCACATTAGCAGTTCTCGCAACACCACAAAAAGCAGTGCATTGTGGTAGCTATCCCACATGCAAGTGGCTGCAACGTGCTTTTCAAATGCAGGGGGTGGGGTGGAGTGGAGTGTGACAGGGAGTGTATTGTGTGTATGTGGGGGGAGAGAGAGTGGGTTTTTGGGGGGCTGAGAGCTTGTCAGCATGCTGTCTTGTAAGTTCAGACAGCAGCAGACCTCCCTCCCTCCCCCTGCTCTCTCTCTCTCACTCTCAACAGCAGCATTCCACACTAATGGCTTGCTTTGTCCCAGAGCAGATAAGCATGCTGGCTGTCAGAAACGGAGCTTTGAAAGGGCATATCTGCATTCCTACAGTTCAAAACAATGACAAGAGTGGCTCACTTGACTTAAGGGGATTATGGGACGTTTCTGGAGGCCGATCAAAGTGCAGTAATGCAACACCTTGTTCACACTGTTTCAGCCAAGGCGCAGCAAGTGTTATGCTTCTCGTAGAGGTGGATTACCAGAAGCGCTCCAGCTGCAGAGTCCAGGTGCTCTAAGTGCCTTGCCAGTGTGGACGGGTCGTGAGTTAGGGCGCCTGGGGATGCTTGCAAGTGTAGCCAAGCCCTTAGTCCCTCTCAGAGTTACTGCTTTCCAGGGTATAGTCTACATTCTTTGTTCCTAGATGGGATGACCTTTCATTTAGCAAGCAACCCAATTTTTGTGTCATCATCTGAAAACTTTATCAGCAATGATTTTATATCTTCCTACAGGTGATTGGTAAAAATACTGAATAGCATTGGACCAAGAATGGACTCCTGCTGTACTTAACTAGAAGCACCTTTGATGATTCCTCATTAATAATTATAATTTGAAATCTATCAGCCAATTTTGTGAATTTAGGAACTGCAATTATGACAAAATATTTTTTGTTTTCTTATTAATACTATCAGACCTGAACATACACAGTATTTCCTACTGGAATTTAGAAATACTTACTGATGGATTTTTGGGGAGACCAGATTCTGGACCACACAGTGAGAGCACATTCATTAGCTTCTCTCTAGTTCTTCTCTGGAAAAAAAAAATCACATAGCATAACACCTTATTAGAGATACAAAATCCTCCAGGCAGATTAGAAGTGTAAAACATCTGGTACTTTAAAGCAGATATCTCAGATGTTGAGGTCTTAAGAAATATCTTTAAAGAAAGAAGATTGCCATTATGCCAATACATTTACCATTGCAAAATAATTAACTAATATTCAGTAACTGTTAAGACATACTCTAAATTACATTTCAAACACACACACTATATACATTACACTGTACTTTTTATTGAGACTCGTGAAACTTGCTGTATTTTCATATAATGTACCTGAGATAGCTGCGGCCTTTTCCAGCTGACAGGGACCAAGGCATTGGAATTGGACCCAGATGAAGTTGAAGAAGTGCTCCGAGTGACAGCAATGACTTTTGGCTTCCCATTTCTTCCAGTTGCACTGTGCTGATCACCATATTTATTCCCAATAATTGGGGTCTGCCAGATGAAAAAAAAAATAGAATCAAAGAATCATAGAAATACAGGGCTGGCAGTGACCACAAAAGGTCATCTAGTTCATCCCCCCTGAACTAAGACAGGATTAAGTATAGCTACGCCATCCCTGACAGGTGTTTGTCTAACCTGTCTAAATGCTAGTTTAGAATTCAAATATTTATTAGTAAGATATTATTATCAATTTCAGAACTATTAGCAGTACTACACTAAAACTCAGTTTACTAAATTAATTTCATAAGCAACAGCACAACCTCATATGTGAGCACCCACACACCATGGGTGCAGTGTGAGCCAGAAGACAAAGTACATACAACCTCTTGCAAAATATGAGTATCTTGCATATTTGCTGCCCCCCACTCCTTTTTAAAAACATGGAGGCTTGATACAGGAAAGCCGATCTTTTTTCAAATCTCATCTTAAAATATATCTGGGCCAAAACCAGAACACAGGATCTGAACTTTCTCAAGCTTTGGGAAGTTGGATATGGCCTGTTAATGTACTCTTCTTTGCCCCCTTTTTTTAAACTGGCCCCAAACTCTACTATTGGCTTAATGACTAAATGAAGGATTTTGTGAAACTGTTTGTTTGAAATACAAAATATGTAACAAGCTGGGTTTATAAAGTATAAAAACACATTTGGTCTGGTTTAACAACCTAGTGACTTCAGTGGGAAATGTACATATAAAATCTTGTACTCTACTCAGTAAACAGCCAGGGAAAATACATCAAATTCCACAAAAAGAAAAAAAATCTGACCTTGTTTAATGCATAAATTACTGCCTATTTTACTGTTGATACCCACAGCCCAAAATGAAAATTCGAATGGACTAAAAGTTTGTGGCCTGAGCTCCGTCCCAGTTGGAATGTAATCTGAATCACAAAATAATTTACATACAGCTGACATCTTTGGTTTGTATATGTGCGCCATATTTTCCACAGATAGCTGAAGCCCTTTTAGGTCAAAGTTAACGCTATTGGTGAGAAAGACGCAATCTTGACTAAAGTTTAGATAGGCTGCTTTATGACAAGACTGGGATACATTGGATAGGATTAAATTATTTTTGAGATAAAAATTGAATATACAATTCTTGGCAAATTATGATGATCATTAAGGGCTTGACTGTGCAACCCTTATACTGGTGACCACTTTCTCATGTGAGTAGTCCCATTGACTTTAATGAGGTTACTCCAACGAGGAAGTGCTCAAAGAGGAAGGATTACACAAACTGAGCCCAAACAGGACCCAACGTTCACTTTTCAGTAGTAGCCGAATTTAATTAAGTCTGACAAGTAAACTACTTAGCAGTTTAATATTATTAAATCTTAAAAACTGGTTAGTATTTATTTTTTCTAATTACATCTTTCAAAACTCTTGCATTATAAACATGAGTAATAAGAGAATCTCAGATTGTAATATGATGTCATTATTACATTCCAGCTATAGATAAGAATTACCTCTGATATATCAAAATGAAAATCTAAGGTCTTCCCAGGTAGTTCCTTGGAGACATTATTAAACATTTTTGTGAATGAGATTTCAGGAGAACCTATATCACCTCCATAAGACTTTGGAATATCATTAGGTACAACGAGACTTGCTGATCGAGACACCACCAGTTTCAAAATATTAAGGGCTTCCTTCCAGTATGGACTCTACCAGAAAATAAAATGTACACACATTACAAAATAAAATGTACACACATTACAAAATAGTTACTTCCAGTAAACGTAGCAATCTATAGCACACAGCAGACTTTGTTCATGATACTTTAGGTGGAAACATGTATTAATCACAGATTTTTCTGTTTTAAAACATGTACAAAAAAGCTCACATCTTTCAATATTAATGTGTACCCTTTGTATATCTGTAAGTCTGGAAGGCACAAAGCAAAATATGGCAAAATTTCAGCTGCTGTGTTCACTCCAGCCAATGAATAGCATAAAACTGTCATTATACAGTGCATTAAGACATGACATGAAGGTATGTGCCTTGAAAGTGTCTGATGTATGTATGCATTGTGATAAACACAATAGTTAGATTGTGTCAGTCAGATATAAAAAAAAATTGTGATAAAGAAATGAACTTTATATAGTGAATTAACACTACCTAACATTTCTACAAACAACTGTCACAGTTCTGTATTCTAGACTAAGGCCTTACAGTCTGTAAGGGGGCAGAGGATAGTAGGGATGGGGATATATGCCCTGAGTTCTGCTTCCTCCTCAAGGAGGGAGACAATAAATTGGAGGCAACAGAGCACAGAGGAAAGCAGGTAGTAGAGCAAGGAAAGTGAGAAAAGGAGTCTTTGGAAGTAGCAGAAGGGAAGACATTGGAAAAAAGGTGCATAAGGAGGGAATGGTAGCAGCATGAGGGTATTCCACTGCTCCTACACACCCCATGAGGCTCGCTGCCTTCTCTCCCTATTAGCTTTGGAAAATGGTCATCTGGGCATCACCCAACTGCAAGCCTTAGTAGGCTTGTTGGGGACCCTTATCAGACTGCAGATTATAACAAACCCAAATAGAGTAGTTGCCCCCTTTCAAGCCAAAACAGTATAATTGGGAAACTGACAATCTTATTTAGGCTTGGCAGTCAGTTGATGATCCAATTTTAGCTCACAAGGCTTGTGTATGTTTTGGGGAGTAGGACTTTGGTTGACATCTGAGGAATATCCTAAGACGCATGAGGGTGATGATTGAGGGCCCCAGTGAGGATCCTAATGCCTATAGGGCAGGGGTCTCCAACCTTTTCACACATAAGATCACTTTTTGAATTTAAATGCAACTCAGAATCTACCCTGCCCCTTCCCCACAGCCCTACCCTCTCTCCATTGCTTCCTCTCCCCAACCCTCACTCATTTTCACCGGGCTGACGCAGGGTGTTGGGGTACACGAGGGGGAGTGGGCTCTGAGAGGGAGTTTGGGTGCAGGAGGAGGTAAGGGGTGCTGGCTCTGGGAGGGGGCTCAGGGCTGGGGCAGGGTCTTGGGGTGTAGGAGGGGGTTCAGAGTATAGGAGGGGGTTCGGGGTGCTGACTCCGGGAAGGTGCTCAGGACTGGGGGTTGGGGTGCAGGCTCCTGCCAGGCAGCACTTACCTCAGGCAGCACCTGGAAGGGAACATGGCTCCGCACACTGCCCCTCTCTGCAGGCATCATCCCCGCAGCTCCCATTGGCCACAGCTCCCCATTCCCAGGCAATGGGAGCTGCAGGGGCAGTGCTTGCAGGCCAGGAGCAGCGCGCAGAAACCCCTGCTCCTCCATCCCACAGGGCTGCAGGGGTGTGCTGGCTGCTTCCGGGAGCAGCGTGGGGCCAGGGCAGGCAGTGAGCCTGCCTTAGCGGCAGCCCCACTGCACCACTAGACTTTTAGCGGCCTGAGATCGTGATCGACTGTGAGAGTCTCCAAGATCGACCAGTCAATCGCGATCAACCAGTTGGTGACCAATAGGGGGTTTGAGTACATCTCCCCCACCACATCCAATAAACATCCTATTTACCCAAGTGGAGCCCTACTCCTCTGAACCTCTTAAAGTCTGCAGTAGTGGGTCTCCCCCTCCTGGGGACCTCAGGAGATTTATACGAAAGAAAGGAGCAAAGCTGCAATACATTGACCCTGATTTTTTTTGTCCATTCTCCCACTTCCTGCAGACTCCACGAGGTTCCCAGGAAGAGATATCCTTGCTTCTACTTCTTAGGTGCTATGCAAGAGTAGGATTCTCTTCCTGCAGATTTCAAAGTCAGAGCAAGAAGAATGCCCCTACAAGCTCATTGCTTTCCAAAATTTCATATTAGGGGTACTTTAAAACTAAGGAAATGCCACAAAATCTTTGTTAAGATGGAAACAAAGCTGCAGACAGATATTAGTTATTTAAATATATATCACCTTTCAAGAATGTATGAAATAAAAAACGTTAGAAAGCAAGCAAATTATGTGTTAAAGTTAGTGATCTCATTGAGAAGAGCATCTCTTACTCAAACAACCACCATAATCATAACTCTGACCCTGTATTATCATCATAACGAAGAACAACGTATTGAATAAGGTTGCCACTGTTGTGTCTTTTTTAAGAGTGACTTAATGCGGATATATTTAGATAAAGGTTTAAGAGAGAAAAAGCAATGAATGTAGGGATCATGACATTTGCCACAAATAATAGTTGCACCATAAAAGTATCCTTAAGGGTATTTAATTAAAAAACTGTTTCTATGTGAATTTTTAGGTTAAAGCTGACATAATTATTTACTGTACAACTGATGTATTAGGTAGTTATCTTTGTATGTTTCCAAATCTTGCAGATTGAAAACAGATGTAAGGGTGAATAACAACACCAAAAAATATGCTTTTACAACAGGGGTATCTATATGCAGAATGGGGATTATAATATTTGAATATCAATTTGCTTTTGTTCTCTCTATACTTAAATCACAGCTATATTTACCAGCAACTTTTAAGTACATATTGTTAAAGTTTCTGTCAGGATATTGTATTTTTTATTTTATAAAAAATTATTAATAGAGCAATTAATATTGCAATTAACATTATAAAATATTTTTTAAAACCTAAAAATACATGTATGTTAAAATAGGTAATTCTGGATATTGGATAATACCCCTTTAAAAGAGACTATAGGAGATTTTTATATATTTAGTATGTGTGTGAATTTGAGTGTGAAGTTGTCCTTCTTCTATTATTTTTATTTATGTGTATTACAGTAGCACATAGGAACCCCTCTCATGGAGCACGACTCCACCCTATAAGGCCAGGGTGTAGCCATAAGTGGGCCTGGGTGGGCATCCAAGACCACCACCACCTGGACCCGGCTCTGTTCTGGCCCCAGCACTTGCCCCGCTCTGCCTTGCAGTGGGCAATGGATACGCTGGCCAGAAGGCCCCCAGGAGCGCATCTGAGGAGTGGGATTGGGGCATGGGGGCTTGCCCCACTTAGCCCGCCCGGTGCTCCAGCCGGGGACCGGAGTCAGGGGCTTGTCGCACTCAGCCTGCCCACCCAGCACTCCAGATGGGGAGTGGGGTCGAGGGTTCACCCTGCTCCGCCTGGCACTCCAGCTGGGGAGCATTGTCGGGGTATGGGGGCTTGCCTGCCCACAAGCCCTCGCACCCCAACCCCGCTTCCCGGCTGGAGTGCTATACGGGCGGACAGAGTGGGACAAACCCCCGCACCTGACCCCTCTCCCCGGCTGGAGTGCTGGGCGGGCCGGCTGAGTGGGGCAAGCCCCTGACTCCAGTCCCCAGCTGGAGCGCCAGGTGGGTGGGCTAAGCGGGGCAAGCCCCCGCGCCCCGACCCCGCTCCCCGGATGCGTGCTTGGGCCCCCGGGGGCCCCTGGCCAGCGTGTCCATCGCCCACTGCAAGGCCGGGTGAGGGGGAAGTGGCCTGATCCTTCCAGCCCCCCCCCCCCCCCCCGCTTTGCTCCCTCTCAATGCCCACCCACCCGAAGTCAGGGCACACCCAAGCGTCCCATCCTGACTATGCCACTGTATTAGGCTCTGTACAAACCCCGAACAAAAACATCATCCCTGCGCCAAGGAGTTTACAATCTAAATATAAGACAAGAGACTAGCTGGATGCAGACAGATGGGGGAGCAAGGAAACTATGAGACAATATTAACCTGCATGTAAGGCAGTGATCTCTGCACATGAGTGAAATTACCAATTGTGAAATTTTGTGTAGGCATCAGACTTTGGAGGAGGGATTTGTAGGTGGACTAATAATGTGGCTGCGTAGAAGCACTTATCAATTGTGTGGGGACAGCATGGAAGAAAGCACGAAGGTATTTGTGTTTCTATATGAAGAGTAACCAAAACCACTGAAGCAGTTTCTACTGGAACAAACATTTTAAAATTATGTACTAAGGTATTATTGCTTTAGTCTTCCAAAGGATTGTATCATGAATTGGTGCTTGAAGGAAGGAAGCAGTTTGCTCAAATTTAAAAGTGCTCCAGGGAAGTGGCTCTATTTTCCTCTTCTTCCTTCTGCCATTTCAGAATTCAAGCAGCTTTACTGGAGTCTTTTTTTAAATCATCCAGAATTGTTAATTTCATTTTAAACAGCAAGTTCACAACACAACAGCTGAACTAGATGGATTTTTGCCAAGATTGTTGCTTTATTTGTTCTAATGTTATTTTAAAAGCCCTTCAGCAAAATTTTGAAAAGATTATATAACTTCCTGCAGCTTTACTTTAACTATTTAGACTTCAGTTCAGGTTAAATCTAATAATATACACATAAAAAATGTGTTGTTCTTTAAATCAGTTTCAGGGACCCCCACATAAACAAAGCAGAAGCATCTACAGGCATTTTATATGGGGTGAGGCTAAAGCAGCCCTTGAAGTAATCAGGACAAGAGTATGAGAACACAACAGGAAGCATATGGGCTAAGTGCACTCTCTTTAATTGAACATTGATGGCCTTCAAAATAGTGAGCAGTTCCAGCTGGGAAGATGGTGGGGGGAGGAGAGGAGAGAAAGAGAAAGGAAAGAGAAAACACATCAGAAGATGCATATCAGCAGGGTTGCTCAAAGTTTTAGGATTCTCCCTGACTGAAAAAGCTTCCAGTCTTTGAAAATATATATATAATAGCTAAACAACATTTACATATATGGCAAGTCTCTTTATCAACATGTTTCACATATTTGTAAAAAATATTTTTTCTTAAAAAGGTAATAAATAAAAGTTTTTTAAAAGTTACAATTTTATAAGATAAACAATCACTCTCCAGGTTGTAGTAATAACTGCACCTTTACTGGTAATGGATATCTATTGGCCTTCAGTCTTATGATGTGCCCAGTGCATGTCTACATCTCACTACAAATGTACTCTCAGTCTCGGATAGTTCTTTACTAAGTTTAGTTATTAACAGTAGATTCTCACTGTAGAGTCCTGAGAAACTAGCCAATACTACCATGTCTAAAGCATGATAAAAATGTTTCTTTTCTTTTCTTTTTTTACTTCGTGTTACTGAAAAGAAGAAATTCTACTCTGCCAAAGCATCCAGCTACAACTATGTACTTTCCTTTCATTACCACCAGCATTCCAATGGCTAATTTCTTCTTCACATAATTACTAATTAAGATTATATTCAACAGAGATTTAAAAAAGTGTTCCTAAAGAAGTTAAAGGTGAAGAGAGCAGATGTCAGGCCAGCAAACTATGGTTACATTGATCATCCAGTTATGCCTAATGTCTCCTGACAAGAGGACAATAACTAAAGTGCATATCTATCATAACAAAATGTCCAGAAAATACTACTCTTCCTGGTTAATTATGATTAAGCCATTTTGTGGAACTACATTTCACAATAAAGTTGATGGATAAAGAAAAAAAATCAGAACTTTGTAGATTGAAATGATTATATGCTTCAGGCATTTTTGTAAAGTTTTTCTACAAAAAGCCCAAATTTCTCCCAGGGATTACATTTTCTATAAACTCCCAGGGTTGCAAATGTCAAACAGTGAATTACCAGGGGCTCAATTTTGTCATCTATGGTTGCTATCATCTAAAGAAATGTACTTGAATTTCATGAAGCTGTATTTTAATGTGTCTGTGTCCATGTCCATGTCCATCTAAGGAACATTAATATTGGTGCAAGTAATTCAAATAAGCATTTAACTGTGAAGCTTCTCTTTGAAAACAAATATGCCTAAAGAAGGAATTTCTGCAGTATTTGGATGTAAACATATTCCCTTATCCACAAAATTGCACTGGGATAGCTGAAAGCTCATATTTTGTTATCACTATATACATACAGAGGACCAAACCTGTAAATAAATATGTGTATAAATTTACTCATGTAAGTAGTCCCATTAAAGTCAGTAAGTCTACTAATGTGAGTAAAGTAAAATACATAGGCAAGTGTATACAGGTTTGGGTCCATTATTTATAAAACACTACTGGATTTCACTTAGCACTGCCATTTTAGTCAAGTGACTATACTTTTCAATAATCTGCATTCAAAAATAGTGCTAAGTGCATCTGCATGAAATTTTTCTTGACTTCATAAATATACAATGTTTTCTGGTTATTTACATTTTCAGAATACCTACCTGAACATATTTACCAATAACCTTTATGATCTCCAGATTAAACTGCTTCACTGGTGCTGCAGACAGGTCAATATGACTCAGAAGACTGTAAATGATCTGCAATAAAGATTGCTGCATGCTGGGTAACCCTTTCTCTAACAGCTAAAAATATAATTGAAAAAGTGAATTTTAATCAGGTTGCTTGATGGCAGAACAGGGTACAAAGATCGTTATACAATAATAAATGCTAGCTAACTTTGATATAGATTTCTTTTTTCCCTTTTATGTGGTGAATTAAAGATTTATTTTAAAACTTCAAGATCTGGCTTGGAAAAGAGAATATAGCAGAGTACAATAGAACTGTATTTTCTATTCCAATATTTTTCTTCTGTATTCACATTTTTCATTCATTAAGTAATGTAATTTTGGTGATACTTTAAATGTTAGCACAGGTCTAAAGCACCTACAAGCAAAATATTTCAGACTAAATAAAACAACTCTTCTAAATCCCAAAGCTCCCTGAATTTATATATATGCTTCTTTAATATACTGTACAAGAACAGGAAAAACTGCAAATAATGTTATATACAGGACTTATGATCTATAAGGCTTATAGAAGTTTGATCCATACAATTGCTATGGTCTTTATCAATAAAATATTCACACAAACTCAAAGATTCGTACAGGGAAAAATAAAAATCAAGAGATATCAGGGTTGTCAGTTTTAAGCAATGCATTTTAAGAGCCAGTTTTGGTAAGCTCTCCATGCAGAGCACTTCTATTAGAGACAATGGTAGTTCTGCACATGAAGGGCTTGCAGAACTATTCACTAAATTTTGCATGCTCAAAGCATTTAGAAAAATATGCCACACAATAGTTACATCTTTACTCTCTGATTAAAATTTATTTTCTACTGAGAGCAACTTTAAATTACAGCTTAATCTGGATCAGATAATTTCTTTTAATATATATCCTAAATATATTTCTTTAAAACCAAAATATATATACTTTATCCAGACTTTGATAGGAATGAAAAAGGAGCAATAATAGCTCTGTGCCAGTAACTGATGTAAAGGGACAGAACTTAAGATTGATTACAAAATAGTACTGCCATAGAAAAATGGACCCGCCATTGGCGGGATGACTATTTCAATTTTAAAATTCAGATTCACTACTCAAAAATGGTTTTAGCCACCCTCTCCCCTCCAAATCCTACAATCTTTTAATATCACTTTATTCCATAGAAGATTTTCTAAATATATTTTTTCAATTTTCAGGAGTGTGAAAAATAAAAAATGTGCTATCAATAAAGGCATGGTTTAAATCAGGCTGTCTAAATGAAATACATTTTCAGTAAAATTTACCTCTGCAAGATAAGTTACAAGGCTAAACGTGGTATCTGAGAAGGAGTCATGCAAATATCTACACACTACGTTAATCCAGTTAGAACAGTCTCTGGAATAACTGTGTGTACTGTATAAACTCATCATATGCGCCAAATTGGCAAGGGTTGGTGACTTCTCCTCTGCACAAACCTACAAAACAAAAAACAAAAATTAATTTCCTTCACCCACTAAATTATTGAGTATATAGAATGTGTAATACTTTTCTGAAGGTTTAGGATTTATTTTTCAGTAACAGCAAGGACAAAGTAACCACAAGAACATCTATATTTTACATAGTCAGGCTCAAGAATTTCAATTTGCTATAAAAATAATATAGAAAACTGCTGAAAAGATTTAAAATGACTATTCAATATAAAAAATGTGCAGCGTACTTACACTGTTAAAATAAAATAACCACCTAGGGCTAGAGTCATGCCTTTAGGGGTAGCTGTACTGGAGGGGGTTTCACTAAGAGAGGGCAGCTATAAAATCTGATCAGTGAAGGCTGCCTGGGAGGGGTAAATCTCCTGACAGGCCTGGCTCTGTTCCTGCCTAGGCTGCTCTTACTTTTCCACTCCACCCCATCCACACTTCTGGAGCTGTACAGCTTAGTTACAGGTTCCCTAATAATGTGACAGGCACTCTGAGTGGCTTGCACCACTGCATCCATGCTTCAAGTGGACTTACTGCTCACGTTAAATCTGTTTTAAACCAGGGAAGTCTGGGCAGAAAATCTGGCAAATGATGTTCTTATCAGTAAACATTAAACATTTTTACTGTTGGATAGTTCTCTGAAAACATCCACTCAAGGTGCAGCAGCAGTCAAAAAGCAAACAGAATCATTAAGAAAAGGATAGAGGATAAGACAGAAAATATCATATTGCCACTACATAAATCCATGGTACGCCCACATCTTGAATACTGCGTGCAGATGTGGTCACCCCATCTCAAGAATGATATATTGGACTTGGAAAAAGTTCAGAAGAGGCAACAAAAATTATTAGGGGTACGAAACAGCTGCCGTATGAGGAAACATTAATAAGACTGGGACTTGTCAGCTTGGAAAAGAGACAACTTAGGAAGGGATATGATAGAGGTCTATAAAATCATGACTGGTGTGGAGAAAGTAAATGAGGAAGTGCTATTTACTCCTTCTCATAACAGAAAAACTAGGGGCCACCACATGAAATTAATAGGCAGCAGGTTTAAAACAAACAAAAGGAAGTATTTTTTCACACAATGCACCGTCAACCAGACTGATGATGCTCGTTAAAAAATAATGTGTTAATTAAATTTGTGACTGAACTCCTTGGGGGAGAATTGTGTCTCTCCTACTCTGATTTACCCACATTCTGCCATATATTTCATATTATAGCAGTCTCGGATGATGAAACAGCACATGTTGTTCGTTTTAAGAACACTTTCACTGCAGATTTGACGAAACACAAAGAAGGTATCAATGTGAGATTTCTAAAGATAGCTACAGCACTCGACCCAAGGTTTTAGAACCTGAAGTGCCTTCCAAAATCTGAGAGAGACAATGTGTAGAGCATACTTTCAGAAGTCTTAAAAGAGCAACACTCCAATGTGGAAACTACAGAACCTGAACCACCAAAAAAGAAAATCAACCTTTCTGCTGGTGGCATCTGACTCAGATGATGAAAATGAACATGCTTCAGTCCGCACTGCTTTGGATGGTTATCAAGCAGAACCCATTATCAGCATGGACACATGTCATCTGGAACAGTGGCCGAAGCATGAAGGGGCATACAAATGTTTAGCATAACTGGTATGTAAATACCTGGCAATGCTGGCTACAAAAGAGCCACATGAACGTCTGTTTTCACTTTCAGGTGACATTGTAAATAAGAAGCATTATCTCCCGTAAATGTAAACAAACTAGTTTGTCTTAGCGATTGGCTGAACAAGAAGTACTGAGTGGACTTGTAGGCTCTAAAGTTTTACATTTTTTTTTTTTTGGTTACATAACGGCATTCAAAAACAAAACAATCTACATTTGTAAATTGGATTTACATGATAAAGAGATTACACTACAGTACTTGTATGAGGTGAATTGAAAAATACTATTTCTTTTGTTTGACATTTTTACAGTGCAAATATTTATAATAAAAAATAATCTAAAATGAGCACTGTACACTTTGTATGCTGTGTTGTAATTAAAATCAATATACTTAAAAATGTAGAAAAACATCCAAAAATATTTACAACATTTCAATTGGTATTCTATTGTATAACTGTGCGATTAATCATGATTAATCACAATTAATTTTTTGAGTTAATCACGTGAGTTAACTACGATTAATCGACAGCCCTATTAATAAAAGTGCTTATGTATTTTAACTGCCTTTAATGGAATAAGCGTTTTGTCCTTTTTGAAAAAAAGTTAATTACATTGCTCACTGCTGATCTTCATTTAATCCCCCCCCCCGACCAGTTCTCTTCCTCTATCCTCCTGCTCTTCAGCATATACTTTTCTGTTGCCTGCACCCTTCTCCTCCTCTCCCTTGAACATGCCCTAACACCTAGTCCTTTATTCTATCTGTTCCCTTGAACATATACCTAGCTGCCTTGTTCCCTTCTTCTCTGGTCATTCCCCTCCCTCTGGTAACTGGCAGCTCCATTCACACTATGGATCCTGCCTGAGGGCAGTTTTGTTCCTCTCCTGCTCGTATAACAATACTACTACCTAGCTCTTACATAGCACTTTTCCTCAGCAGATCTCAAAGCACTTTACAAAATGAGGTCAGTATGATTATCCCTATTTTACAGATGGGGAAACTGAGGCATAGAGCAGTGAAGTGAATTAAACAAGGACACCCAGCAGGCCAGTGGCAGATTCTGGAATAGAACTCAAGTCTCAGTCCAGTGTTCTATCCAGTAGGTCACATTGCCTGCCCTATTGTGTAGGTGCCATCTTATTTCCATTTCCATGCTCTTCTTTCCAATGAAGTGCTCTGGGGACCACCAATAGTCCACTGATTCATTTGGGAACTGCTGGTGCATATTTTACCCCACTTTCACAAAGAAGACAATTTAAGAAGTCATTCAATTTTCCACAAGATAATCATTGTTTTCTAACAACAAATACTGTACATTACTTATTTTTCAATACACACCAGTCTCAAAGGTAAGGATCATTTCCTTACTAGAATTAAACTGTGAAATGCACTTGAAAATTATAAACTATAAATGTGATTTAAAGAAATTAAGTTCACTAGCTGTGACACCCATCTCTTTTTTTTTTTTTAATTAAAAAAAAAAAAAAAAAAAAGAGTCTTTTGCAACACTAGCAATAGGAAGAATTGCTTCTTACCTTCCCAATTTATAGGTTAAGCCTAATGGGTACTCTGCTTCTATAGAGGAGTTCTTAGAGCCTGATCCAAAGACCACTGATTTCAGTGTAAATACTCCCCTTGACTTCAGTGAACTTTAAATCAGGCTCTTAGAGAACAATTACTTCTCATTAACACAATTATTATAGATAGATCTTAGACATGGAAGAAGAAAATTTAGTGGAAAAGCAGCATTGTAATACTTTACAGAGATAATTGGTATGAAAGGTACATCTCTGTTTTGGCTGTAAAAGTGAAAGCCTAAGTTGTGAATAATTCCCTGAATGTTATTTTAAAAATATTTACATACCTTCGCTATCCTGTCTGCTGTTTCTTTACAGAACTGAGTTGGGTTATCAAAATGTTGGATTAGATGAGGCAGTAAGCATAAGATGTTAAGAGGAAATCCTGCAGACAAACAAATGGTGCTGAGTTATGTGAGCACACAACAAACTTTTAGTATTTTAAAAACAAGATCTCTGTAACCAAAACTGCTTTATTATTTAAGATGGAAGTAGAATGATCACCTAATCAGTTAAACAAAATTACTAAGTAACTCAGTGCTCTTATTCAGCACAATGGCAAGCTCCTATGAGAATATGCAAAAGTTTAGAATAGCACTAAACCAAGGCCACTATGACTAAATGGTTTTAGAAGGAAAAAACTATTTTCTTACTTACTTTGGAAACAAATTTACTACAATGTAATATACAATTCCAATTTTCCAGCAGGTATACTTTGCACTGGATCTCTAGACAAATGATCCTAATCTACATTGTACCTAGCATAACAATGCTGGGGACCACAGGATTTACTTTTGCTCTTCACTGGCAATGTATATCACTATTGATTTTAATGCCAAAGATTAATTTATTTTTCAGTTAACCTACTACCAAATTCAATATTGTTACATATAACTTGATTAAAGATACCTGCTAATTGGGAGGGATCAACCAATATATGTTTGGAGACCATGATGAGTTTACTGAGGAGGTGAACTGTCATTTCCTGTGTAGACACTGAGGTAAAGCCCTTAAGGAAGAGCTGCTGAAGGCCTGGAAAGTTATTCCATTTCAGTTTACTCTGCACCTTTTCTATCTTCTCCCGACTCTCTGATTTATCAAGAGGCAAGTGAATAAGCAGTTTGTTGAGGAGCCTGAGAGCCAGGAGGTATTCATATTCATAATCTGATTCTAGCAAGGATGCTGCAATCCAAAATATGGTGGCCATCAGATTGATAGGATCAGTAGTGGGCTGCACATCATGCATTCCTCCCTCTCTCAGAGAGGAGAGGCTTCTAGTCCTTGCTAAGCTTCCACCATGGTTTATTCTTCCATCCATTATATCCAGTGTGTTGCTCCGTCGACGGTCACCTCTCCGGTCACCAATTAAACTCAGTCTCAAAGAGTTACTCCTTGCATTGCTGTAATATCCCAAACAATTGCCACTACTAATAGGACTTGTGCTTAGATTTATCTGTCCAGTGCTTTTTCTGTTAGCTGCGTACTTGTTTCCCATTACAGGATCATGGTATGAGGTTCTAAAATAAAAGCAATGAAATATATTATTGCATGCACAATGTCAGACCTTCAATAATGTACATCCTAAAAAATAAGGGCTCCAAAAATCAATCCTCCAGCACATGCAGAGTATATTTTACTATCAGTAAGTAGGTCTCAAGAAACACTTATGTCATAATGAAGTCCTCTGAGAGAGACTGCCTTGTTACTTTAACACTATAGCTAGGGAAAGAATGTTTTCCAGACATAAGAAATTACCAAGGTCAGAGAGCCAACAAGGGACCTAGTACAATTAGACATACTGGTTAAGAACTTGAAAAATGTTGTCTAAGAATGAAGATTTGGAATTCCCATATATTTTCTTACAGATGAGGAAAGAGAGGGAATTAAGAAATGAGGTTATTTACATGTCCTTATATTTCTCTTAAGGTAGCATCCTAGACAGATCCATACTTTCAATGCCTTTCACACTGAGACTCAAGAGCATTTACTAAAGATATCAAAATTTTCTGGAACCCATGTTATGTAGATATACAGTATAAATGCCACAATGTAATCAATAACCTTTGAACTAAGCTTAAATCTATACAGAGAAACCCCAATAACCTATTTCATTTTTGAGTAGTAGAGGGGCATGAGAGTATGGATTATTTTTTCAGTTTATAAAAACGCACCTTTCAACACCAGTAGGCACATATATTAGATCCTAGAATACATCTCATTACTAAAAACACCTCCCTTATACCACCCCAGAAATTCAACCCCTTGTAATACAGGCCTTAAATCCAAAGCCCAAGTGAAAAGACATGGGTAGCAAATTCCCCGAAGTTCAATAAACTTTTGAGCTTCGCCAGACCAGTGGGGAAAGCAAATTCCAGTCGGGACCTTCCACTGACAATGCCTTACCATCAGCTCCTAAAGTCTGGGACTTAGGGCCTGAACCTGTAAAGTACTCAACACCCTCAACTCCCATTATGGTCAGTGTTCAATGGTGAGAAATATTGTAGCTGATTTCAAATGCCAGGATTAAACACAAAGAGAGGCAGTTTCTAAGGTATCCAAGACCCCAACTACATAGGGCTAACTCTTTGCATTGTACTCAGAAACCAAACGGACATTAACATTGGCTACAGATCATACTTCATGCATGAAGTGTCTCAAAGTATATGAGTAGCTTCATTCTGCACTAGATGAAGTTCCCAAGTTCTATTCAAGTGCACACATTTCAGTAATCCAATCTTGATGTGAAAAAAAGCATGAATAGCTGGCAAGAGCCTTATGTGAAAGGAACATTTGTAGCACAATACATAATTATGCTTGGCCAGGCTCATTTTCTTTTTAATATAGCAAGTCCCTGGGGGCAAAGGGAACCTTAATATTTACAATGTAATTTTTCAAGTCTGCTCTCAGACACAAGATGAGAATTTTTTGAAAGTTTGATAACAATCCATTGAACCAATTTTGACATAGAATGGGGAAGAAAAATTACAGACCTTTATTTACACTTAAAAAAAAAAATGCAACAAATTTGGAATGCCGAGTAGGCAGCTTTAAATGTGGTCTGGTATCTGCTGTAGAAGAAGAAATTTGGTTTACAATTTATTGTAATCCTAATTAATATAAATAATACCTACCATGATATAGCAATTTTCATCCAGAGATCTTGTAGCACTTAAAAAATATTAGTATCATTATCTACATTTTACACATGGGGAAACTGAGGCATGGAGTGCTTATGTGACAACCACAGTCAGATAGGCTCTGATCCTAAAAGATGGTGAGTGCCCTCATTTCCACTAAAGTTAATCAGAACTGAACTCAATGGTTCATAGAATTGAGGTACAATAGTTCAGCAGCATGGATGTGAACAGAACCCAGATCTAACAAATTTGACTTACAAATTCTCCCCTTCTTAATTGAGAAAAACTCACTGATTTAGAAGTGCCTAATTTGCTCTACCACCTAGCAATAGAAAAAGTAAGGAGTAACTGAGGTCAGTTTCAGGAAATTTGACTAAGAGCCCAAAGAGATGAACATTTGAAAACAGCATGCTGTCGTCGTATTAAGTTTAAAATAAAATGATGGCAGAAACATTTTGATTATATGAGTAATAAACAACTAATAGTTCCCATGAATACTGTAGTTTGACTAGTATAAGTACTTACTGAGAAAGTGCAGATATAAGATCATAATGCTTCATGGTTTCAGCCAATGTATCAATGGCGGATTCCAGAGTCAGAAGTAGCTCTATGACAAAACCCTGAAAAAGAACCAAGGTTATTATATGTTATAGTATGTACAACAGTGCAGATTGCATAGGACCTCTTGATTGTGATATACAAATAGAACAAACAATGTTAGGGACTGATTCATAACTTTCTGATCTAATTACACCATGGTCCTAATGATGCACAACGCAAATTAATGGTGCAAATTCAATGTAAAACAAACAACACTATACAATTTAATTTTAAACTAATTAATGACACAATCATGAATTTATGTGTGTTATATTCTCTGGTCCAATACCTCTCACAAGATAACTATCAAGTTCCATTATTCCCCTGGGTGTGTTTATACTTTATGACTCAGTTCCTCTTTTTGTGGTTTGCAAGGAGTGATATTAAACTGTAAAGATACAATATGTTGCCGATAAATCTAAATATCAGAACACACTAAAATAGTTGTTTCTTCTTTAATATTATATTGTTTTATTTAAAATACTTGAGGCATATTTTGAATTATAAAAAGTATGGGTGCTGCCAGGAAGCAGATTACTTCACCTGAGACATCTAGTTCAGACTGCAGAGTCTCTGAAAGTAAATGTTTGGAGGCTACTGGGTTGCCTTTGAAAACAAAGTGCTCAGCATAACCATGAATTATTTTGGTTCTTTTGTTCAGAAGTGAAAATTCAAAGTGTTACAGAAGTTAAATCAGATATCAGTCACATCACTTTTAATACCCCTTTCTTCTTCATTTAAGGAGAAAATGCAGCTGAGCCCATCATAGTGCTTTTATCTTTTATTATGGTATTAAAAATACAATTCAAATGTTGTTTAATACAATGGGAAAATTATAAGTCAGATGGCTGCACGGGAGAGAAAATAAGAAAATATGCAAATACCTGTGCTTCTTCTCCTGCATCTCCTACAGTTTCCACAAGCCTGGAGAGAATGTCAGAAAGCGTGGATGCAGAAAGAGGCTGCTTCAGAGCCCTGAAAATCTGAAACGATCTCCCAGCATAGTGTCGAGAGGAGCAAGAAAGTGCAGTTTGCAAAGCAACTTCACTAAGATGATGCTCCAACTGAAATCCTGCTATGAAAGCAAATGTATGTCCAAATAACACAGCAGATTTAAAAAAAGAAAAGAAAAGAAAGTTGTAATTATTACATACATTACCAGTGTTATTGCACACTTTTTTTTCTACTGACAAGATTATTATAGTCAACTCTGTGTTGGCTTTTAAGATAGTTTTATCGACTACTACTTCTCCCTCACCCCCTTTGCTAAATTGGAATCCCTCACAAAGATCCATCCAATCACATAAGCAGCTTTCCCATAAACTTAAACAGAAGTATTAAATATTAAATTAGACAGACGGAAAGAAAGATACAAACTTTAAACAATAAATAACCGCAGAAAGCTTGTAATATATATTTTCTCTCTCTCCAAGTGCACATTATGTTGACATATCCAAGTCTGAACATAGTTATGAACTGTGTCACTTAAAAGTGCAACATCTATTGGCTGAAAGCAGAAGCCTGGAAATCTATGCATATTTTCTGAAAGAGAAGTTCTTATTTATTTCACAAAGGTTTTTATTTTATTGAAATTCTACAATGTATTAATTCTTTTCTAACATACCTGAACTTGACTGCTTAAACACAGACACCACATGTTTTAGAAACACAGTTAACTGCTCAGCACTCTTTATACTAGAGTTCTTGGCTGAAACATCCTCATGATTCCAAAGTGGCCCTCTTTTCCTAGAAATATAAAACCCAACATATAACGTAGCATAGCATAAAAGTATAAAACATAACCTCTATTATCATTATCCATTTATGCAGTACTTTTCACCTAGAAGAATTCCAGAAGACTTTATCAACTATATACAGTATACTGAAACACAGATTTCTCTGGAGTGAAATATGGCAGCTGTTTAAAAATGTGCCGCAATACTATATAACAATTAAGACAAAAAACAAAGCAACATATTCAATCCAATTGAAACTGTAGGAGGAATTTAGGGAGGGGGAATGTGTAGTTACCCTAATGGCAAGTAATTCCAACTGACGCTACACATCTGCAAAAATACCACAACCCACCACCACATTACTGTAAAGTTCTAGGGCTGTGTAAAAACTCTCTTTTTTGGTTTGCACAGTTTCTACAAACCAAAATCAAGTTTTTGACCACTAAGATCTACTTAGAGTTTCAGGTTTATATGTTCAGCCCTGCAAATCTGTGGATATCCACTTTATATCCAAGGATCATGGATCATTTTTAAGATTGCGGATCGGATGCAGATCAAATTTTGTATCCTCTCGGCTCTATTTATATGATTCTGAAAGCACCAAACAAATTATCATATGAAAATAGGAACCCTTTGAAAGTTGCCAGTTTTATAACTAAACTTTGCCACCAATTCCTACTTCCCCAGTTAACATACAAGCCCTCTCTATCTCCAGGCCACCTTGAAGATCCATACAAACCCAGGTCCCCACAACAGCCTTCAAGACGCTCTCTGAACAGACCTTTAAGTATCTTCTGTAGGGAAGGATATGGGGCTCTATTAAGCATGTAGCATATTCTGCAGCCCACCAGATCCCAGAATGTGGTTCAATTGTCTTTAAAGGAAGCAGTTGTGGGACTCGAGTTGCTGAAGAGAGGAAAGGGGTTGAAACCCTGAAAAGCTTTCCATGGGGAAGGGGATCCCCCAATCAGTGGGGAGTACACCAATCAATGGCCTTTTGAAGTCTCAGGAGAAAAGATGGCCAATCAACTGCCCTTAGGATGTAGAGAAAGTAGAATGGTTTGAAAGCTATTATATATACACATAACATGCACACAACAAGAGAGTATTTAAGATCAGATTCAAGATCTTATTGATGATAAACAGAAGAGAAAAATAGTCAACTTCATGCCAAATAATATGTTATTTTGCCATATTTCCATACACCATACATCTCGACCATGAAGTGTTACCTTGAGGTAATAAATTCCATGAGTGTTTTCACTTTTTCATCCTGCTCTACTGAAATGTCAACTTCATTGAGGATTGTGGTGTGCAGATGAGAAATGGCAGCGTTGGTATTTCCTAAACTGATGCTAGAAGAGGTAGAACTTGAACTAAGCCCTGAGTCTGTCATTGGGGAGGGCTGGTAATCAGGTATAAAATCATTAACACCTGCTGAAAGAAAAACAACTATGATTATATTATAGTTTGGCATTTTCACATTAGACTTCAAAAAAAATTATTAGTATGATGCACTGGTTCTCAAAAGACGCACTTTGATTAGAATAATGAAAATATTTTCAAACTGAATATACAGGATGCTCCTTTTCACCTTCTAAGCCACCAATATAGCATCTGTTTGCAATGCCAACACTGAAAATATAAAATTTAAAACAATGTCATACGAATTACCCATTTTATGAGACAGATTTCAAAAGAGAATTATTAAAGAGTTTACGGTATTTTACCAGTAAAGCCCTGATCTTGCAAACACATATATGTTAACTTTATGCATGCAAGGAGACTCAATGAAGTCAACAGGAATACTCATACCTAAGGTTAAGCGCATGTATAAATCCTTGCATAATTGGGGCCTAAATAAATAATAAGGAATAACCCGTCCATAACTACAATCATAGTAATGACTGCAGGATTCATTTTTATATTAGTATTCTGGTGAAGTGACAACCCATCAGTCCCTGCACTTGTAGGCATCACATCTTTAACAAGTTGATTCAGTAGTTGAACTTGAAAGCATTGCAACACACACATGCTTGTAGAGTAGAAGTCAAGAATACAAGCTGCTTCCTGATAATGCAGATTGGCTTTTTGATTGAAATGTAATCTGATCACAACTGAATTTAATTATTAAACTCTAATACGTAAGGCTGATTCACCAATAAGGTAGAGCTGTTTTGTGCCACTCTAGATGTATAAAGCAGCTCTAAAAATCAGCTTAATCTGGCTACTGGCACATTCTCTCTTCACATGGGAACCATCTGCAAAATACAATCTGCATAGCTTCTATACCACCATTCTCCCAAGTACTGTAACAGGTAATGGAGCCAAGGATAATGAAGGCACAGCCAGGGTTTGTCTGTGTCTGGCTAGCTGAGGTCAGCAGTTGGAGTGCTGAGGGCCACTAGCACCTGATGTAGACCATTAGCCTTCGCTGTGTTCTGGACTGATGTATGCACAGCTGCAGGATTGGATTGTGGGGGGCAAAAGTTGCTTAAAGAAAACTTTGCAGCCAACCCCCACCATCAGTCCCCCAGCTTATGCTGAGCACTCTTCAGATGGAAGGAGAATTGGGTCATAAATGGATAGTATTTCTCCAGTCACTGTTACTTTTATAGTGTCTGTCCCCCTTAACTACATATTTAGGATCTGATCCCGCAAGTTTCTCTGCGTGGATAGCCCCTATATTCACATGAAGCCCTATTTAGGCCAACAGGGCTCCACAAAGGGGTCTATCCGCACTTAGTATCTTGTCAGATGTGGGCCTTGGTCTCATCAAAAAGATGCAATTTATTAAAATTGTATAACTTGCCATTTAAATCAATTATTTAACCATAATTTACTAGACCTGCTTGCAGGATTTAGTCTTAATATAATTTTTAAATTATAAAATGTTCTACTGCCAAATTCAAAAAGTATCAGTGATTCATGAAATAATGCTTATATAGGATATTTTATTAAATTAATCAGCTAATTTTAAATTAAAAAATCACTATTATAATATTTTGCTTATTCCCCACGTGGGGATAATCTCCCGAATGACACTGTTTCAATCCTAAACAAAAGTTTGCTAACCTTCTCATCCTGATCTCTAGTGAACGTTTTTTCATACTACAAACCCAACTTACATAGAGTGTCTCTGGCCATCTCTACTCAAGAGTCCAAGGACTGGAACAAGAGTGGTTTTGTAAATCAGAACTGAGTTGCATTTAGTAAAGTTCTATGGGTAAATTTATACAAAATATGCCTGCAATATGCCTGGCTCTACCCAGTGATTTTAGTGTCTCATATTCTTGACCACCAAATTTACACAAGAATTTACAAAATATTTTTTCTTCAAGTAACACAAAAATACTTCCCAGATACAACAAAATTGAAATAATATATTGCATGACAGGTGCTGCCATCTGCTGAAGATAATATGAAATATCATGAGTCAACAAAATTAATTCTTGTTCATATTTCCCCCAAATCTATGATACAATCAAAAGTGAAGCTCTCATAAAAAATGTTTCCAGTGAAATGTACTGATTTCTCATACTATATGATAATTTCAGATATTTTATGTTTTCTCATATTCTTTGTACAACATTAAAAGCAAAGGTCATGCTAAAATCTTGTAATATTTTTGTGGTATTCTATTAAATCATACAATGTCAAAAGGCTTATGTCCAAAATTGAAAGTTGCTATAACATATAGAGGAAATATCTCCCTATTTCTCCTTTAAAATCACAAAAAAGTAGTTGCTATTTTATATGACCAACTAACAGTTTCCTCTGCCGTTTCCACAGCAGCAGCAAACCAGCAATTAATATTCAACTGTGCTACTCCTGCAGATGATGACTGCGCACAAAATGTTAACATCTATATTAATTTTAGGTTAATGAAAAATCCAAGGAAGAAAGAAATTTTATCCAACTGGACAAAACTGGAAGTGAAATAAATTACAAACAATGGAGATTTTAATATTTAAATCCAATCAAAAAGTGACCTTCCGTGTTGTTTTAATTAATGAAACATTAACAACGTAGCTGTGGTTACCTGTGAAAGTATAATCTAAATGTGCAGTTTGCTTGACAGTAAGCACCCTGGGTTCATTAAACTCCCTGTTCCTGAGAAGGACAGAAGCAACAGACTGGACACTACTGTTGGAGCCCATTGCTATCAACAGGTGCAAAAGCAGGCGTTTACAATGCTCATACACTTCAGGGTGGTAGTGGTCAAACCCTAAAATTAAGGAGGAAAATAGAAAGGTTAATCAATTAAATATGCAGCTAACTAAAATAAGCAACAGTTCTAGTACTATCTAAAAATCGGCAACAGTCCTAGTGGTCTATATCAATCTCTACAAATGATATCTATTTTTGGTAAAGAAAGCTTCACCACCAACAACTGAAAATGAGTTAGATTTTGGCTATTTGGAGAAACAGAGGATATGCTCCTTCCATCTCCCCTTCTATTTTTTCTATAATAACTTCAATATATTAAAACTCTCTGGCTTTACTGTTTTAAAAAACAAACACCCTCTTGCTCAGTGTGGTAATGTATTGTTTATTTCATACAATAAACCAACTAGGCCATACTGTGGATGATTCCTGCCATTACACAGGTACTAAAAAAACCCATTTTAATTCAAACAAATTGAAAGACTCACCATACTGAAAAATATGGAGCCGAAAACACAGGGGAGAACAACAAGAGAAGCACTGAGGATACTAAGTGTACTCCAAGCTCATTGCACCTTCTATGCAAGGGGAGAAGGACAAATGGCCTCAATGGACAATGCTTTGTAAAGGAGTCCAAACTTTCATTCCCACTTGTATTTCCTACCTACATGTTTGTCTCAAGAAATAAGCAACATTAGGAACATGAAAAGGTTCTCTAGTCCAGCACACTTGTCTGATTAACTGTATATGCTCAGAAGAGAAAAAGGCCAAATCAAGTGGGGATACAAGTTCAGGGCAGATGTATGCTGCCCAAGAGAGGCCGGGGGTGAAGGGCAGCAATGGACTACAATAAGGTGGAAATATGGCCAAAAGAGTACAAGAGGAAGGAGAAAAGAGATGCACTAGTTTATTACCTATCACACAATAGACCAAATTTAGCTCTGGTGCAAATATGTGTAACTTCACTGAAGTAAATGCAGTTAATTTTAAAGACGACACTTATTAGTATTGTATTTATATAAAGCAAAATGACTGGAATTTTTTTTTTAAAAAGTGGATTTTTTTTCAACTTGAAAAAGTGTTCTTCCTTTATGTTATTGGAAGTCAGTTTTTAAAGTCAGATTGTCACAACAACATAGAAGACGAAAATATTTCATACACCAGAGACCCTTTCTTTACTTTCTGCTAAGATTTTATTGATAAATAAATAATAAGAAATATTAATCTCATTCAGCCTTGGAAAAAAAGAGTAGTTATGTCAAAAGGCTGTTGTCATCATTTTCAATTACTATAATCTTCAAAACCAAGATTACAAACTGCTGTTTTCCTCAATTTAAATAAAACCCGTGATATTTCAGTAAGAGTTTTGTTACCTATAAAAATTGCATGAAGTAAAAGATGGAGGTAGCCTCCCCATTCCACCTTCACACTGTGGTCGATTATCAAGTCAGTCAAAAGGATCACTGCTATGTTACACCTAAAGACAGAGAAAAAAATTGATAAGAGATCAGAATACAATTGTAGTTTACATTTTGAAGATTTGTAGGAGTTTTAAAGATACTCTTAACTAATATCCCCTTTTAAGACTATGAAAGTCTTAAAGGCAAGAAAGAAAAAAACAAAGTCACAAGAAGCCACACAGCAGATGTGAAAAGCTTTAGCCCTCCAAATCAAAAGGTAGCTAAGACATCCTAACTTCTTGAATTGTAAGCAACCCAGGAAATGTAATGAATAAGGAAAGGCTATTCTTACTTTACACAGCACATGCATGAAGACATAGTTTGATTTAAACTAATATGAACTGAATTGCTGTCACTTTCATGTAATGTTAGTATTTACCTGTGAAGAGACATGCCTGGAGATGAAGTTTCAGGTAAATAATCCACCAGTGGTGACCAACAACCCCCAGTAGGTGGAAAAGGTAGAGGCTCTCCTTGATTATGCTCCATCACTTTCAGTCGCCAGTTAGAATACAGTGGCATTGAATCACCTATCAAAATACATTTATTTTTACTTTTCTTTTTGATTTGTAAATCCAAGCAAAATGTACAATTTACTAATGGTAATCTTCCACCTAATATTCTACATAGTAATAATTTTAAAAATGCCCCAGGATTTGAAGCTATAGATCCTGGGAAACAGAAGTGTCCAGACGAGAAAAGCCATTCAGACAAAAGTTAAAATAAAGAATGGTTTCTTACCCTACAGTAATTGTGGGTCTTCAAAATGAAGTTGTCAATGTGGATCCCACTGTAAGCACACATGTAAGCAAGTGCTGCATGTACGCAAGACTGGAATCTTTTGAATAACCGTGTCTGTCAGGGCCACGTACACTCCCTGTGTCTCCTTATGCTCCCATTCAAACCCATAAAAGGCAGAACAACTCTAACCCCCTCTTAGTTCCCTTGCAATCAAAGTCCAGGGAAGCATAGGATTTCATAAATGGGGATGGAGGGTGGTTATAGGATCCACACTAACAACACCTCAAAGAACCACAGTTATTGTAGGTAACTGTTCTTTCTTCGAATATTTGTCAGTGTGGATTTCACTGTAGGTGACTAGCAACAGCACCCCTTCTGGACACTTGGATTAATAGTATCAGCTGCATCAGTCCAACAGGTTTGTAGAATTGCTCTCCCAAACATGGCACTTGCTCTAGAAGCTAAGTACAATGCATAGTGCTTGACAAAAATCAGTGGGTTACTCCATGTTGCTGCCTTGCAGATCTCTGAAACTGGCACATTTCTGAAGCAGGCAGAGGATACTGCTTGAGCTCTGGTGAGATGAGTCTTGGCATTTGGTGGGAGAGATACACCAGCTAACTGAAAAGACAGTGTTATCTGTCACACAAAGAATTATGTTATCCACCTTAGATATTCTTTGTATCGAGATGGCCTGTGCTTGGGAATGGCCAGTTATAGCCAGAAATAAACAGAAAGACAGTTTGGTTCTGTCAATGTAGTAAAAAAAGGCTCTAGAAATACCCAGTGTGTGCTGCTTCTTCTCTCCCAATGAAGAGGATTTTTTACTGCAAAGAAGAGAGGCATGTTAAATGATTAATTCAGATAGAATTTGAGACCACCTTAGGAATTAATTTAGGGTGAGGTTTCAGGATCACATTAACCCTATGAAATACGATATAGGGAGGGGATCAGCCACAAGCATTTGGAGCTTGCTCACTCTTCTGACTAAAGTGATTGCAACTAGGGAGACTGTCTTCAGAGTCAGATGAAGTAAGGAGCATTCTGAAAGGGGCTTGAAGGGGGCTCCATGAGTCTCAAGAAGATGACATTGAGGTGCCAGGCAGAAGTAAGTTCCCTGACCAGTATAATGTAGGTAACAGACCCTTCAAGAACTCTGATACCATTGGGTGAGAGAAGACCAAGCATGACTATCCATGGATGGCAATCTGAAATTGCTGCAACTTGGACCTTAGTGGTGCTAAACAAAAGCTGTTTCAGATGCAGGAAGTAGTTGGGAGCTTTGGTACCAAAGCCTGTATACGGTCCAGGCCATGTGGGGTCACCCCTATTGAGAACCTCTTCCATTTTGATGAAAAAGCCCTTCTGGTAGATATCTTCCTGTTCTGTATCAGGATGTCCTGGACTTGTCTAAAGCAATCCCTGTCCATGGTACTTAACCAGACAACATCCTGTTTGTCATCCAGGTGGGTCTGGATGGAGTATCTTCCCACAGTGCTGTGAAAACAGGTCCAGGCAGTCTGGGAGTTGAACTGGTGGTTGAATGAACATCTGTAGCATGTCTGTCAACCAAAATTGCATTGGTCAGTACAGACCTATGAGAACAATCATGGCTGTCCTTTTTGAATTTTGGAAATCACCATGAGGACCAAGAGAATGGATGGAACAGCACAGAAGAGGCCTAGATTCCACTGCAGAAGGAAGGCATCAGGCAACAGCCCCAGGCTCATATCCTCTCTGCAACAAAAATTCTGGCACTTGGTGTTGTCTTTGGTGGCAAACAGGTCTATTACAGGAACCCCCCAATTAGTTCTATGATAGATCTCTGTAGTGATCACTTGTGAGTGGTAACATATCTGCTCAGGGGGGTTACAAGGTTGTTGCTGACTCTTGGGAGCTGAAGAGTCATCAGGGTTAACTTGCATCTGTGGCACCATGTCCAGAGCTTGTGCCTCCTTGCTTCTTTATGTGGTGCATTGCTGACATGATGTTCATCAAGACCTGCATTGTGGAATTGTGAAGAACAGGAAGTAAGGACAGGCAGGCTAGCCTCCTGGCTCTGAGCTCCATGACACTGATGTGGAGCTCCATGTCTTCCGGGGACCCTATTCCTTACATTTGTAGATGGTCCAAGTGGATCTCTGAGGTACCTGTGATTAAAGTCATTGTCGGGGAGGGGGCAGAGAACAGTACTTAGCCACGCATATTCTCAGTTTCCTTCCACCATTTCAGATCTGTGAGGTCTGAGTAGAACCATGACCTTCTTGCTCATTTGGTGTTTCACTGGGAAACAGTCCAACCTGAACCAGAGTTTGAGTGGTCACAGGTGAAGTCTGGCAAGCAGCATCATGTACATTCTTTCTGTGTTGGTACTCTGGCTGACAGTCTCAGGAGTTGGACAATGTCTTCTGCACCTCTGCTGGGGCTGGTACTTGCACGTTTCCTATAAGGAGCCAGTGTGTAAATTGCCAAGGACCATACGGTGGCTCAAGTCCTTGAGGGAATGGAACGCTTTGTCTGTACTCTGGCTGAAGTTCTGTAGTTAGTTCTGTAGCTGAAGTGGTAAAGGTCTATGCTGCAGTGTTGGAGGTTTAGGGTTCAAACCCCGTTGATGATGCATAATTGGGGAGGACTGTTAGTTGTACATAATAGAAGGGGGGGGGGGGAGGGACAGCTCAGTGGTTTGAGCATTGGCCTGCTAAACCCAGGTTTGTGAGTTCAATCCTTGAGGGGGCCATTTAGGGATCTAGGGCACACAAAAAAACCTGTCAGGGACAGTACTTGGTCCTGCTAGTGAAGGCAGGGGACTGGACTCAATGACCTTTCAAGGTGCCTTCCAGTTCTATAAGATAGGTATATCTTCATATTTTTTTTAATAAGAGCTCCATTGCCTCAAAGGGTAGGTCCTCTATAATGTCCTCTTGGTATGCCAGACATCTAGAACCATAAAATCTGCCTCATTCTGATAACTATGGCCATCAACCTTGTGGCTGTATCAGATGCATCTGTGGCCAACCTGACCTTTCTCTTGACCCTCTGATTGTTTCTTTCAACTCATCCCTGTACTCCAGCAGGATTTTAGCTAGGAAAGGAGTGACCACCTCCCACGTGAGAAAATTGTACTTGGCAAAGAGAACATGGTAATTTGAAGGGTCTCTGGGTAGCCAGGACTGTGAATCACTTTGTTACCCCCCTGCCTCCACTGAGAGGAAGATTGACTTTAGCTTAACTGGGTGCCAGCTTCCTGACACCACCAGCCTATTAGCCACCCAAACAATCTCCTCTGGGATATGCAAGCCCTTACTTTACCTTGCAGGTTAAGAATAGGTGCACCCCAGTCACCAAGCCCCTTTGAAGCTTTCCCCTGAAGTGTCCAGCCCCTTATCTGAATGCTCACAGTAATACCAGGTCTGCAGTCCCCAAGGGAACAATGTACACACCAGCTTGAATGATTCAACTCAGAATCAGCTGCTTGTATAATACCTCAGCACTGAGATATATTTATAGTGAAAACAAAAAGATTAGTGTCAAAGGTTCAAGATTCAAGAGATAGTAAGAAAGTATAATATGTAACCCTTTTGGTTTCTATTTTAAAAAAATCAATTTCTAGAGACTTAACAGGCCAACTTCCATCCTAAAGTGTATCTCACCCCAAATGTCCTTGGCAGCGTTTCAACCAAGCCTGCTTGAGATCCTGTTTCATGAATGTAATTGCACTGCCCAATTACTTTCTAGGTAGAGGATTAATGGGTGTTTTCCTTTCCTTGCCTTCTGATTACATTCCCCAAAGTTCACTGTCTGTACCGCAGAGTTAGGATTACACTCCTTCCCCCTATAACTTATTCTCTGGTGAGCTGCTTCCCTTTTGATTTCACATCCCACTGTTGACTTCAAATAGGGCTTCCACTGGGTTGGCTTATATGCTTAATTTACATGTGGACCAAGAGACGGGTGAATAAACATCTTTTGTTGGGCAGAAACCGGTTTGTCAACTCTGCCTTGATACAGACTTTAGGAACATATTTTTAGTGTACATGCATAACTCTTTATTCAATACCTGTACATACATTTTACAACAATATTAATGACCAGCGATACCTTGGCTTTCATACAAGATCTCACTCAATATTCTTTGGTGAACCAGAATGTATATATTAGGATCAGGACATTCTTGTAACCTCCTTAGCAGTTGACATTGAGGGGTTTAGGTCACAAGTAGTTGGCCACCCGAAGTTGCATTGAGGTTGATGAATATGACTTGCATCCAGAGAGGTCCAACTTTTTTGAATCTTTGTTCTTAAGTGCACCTTTTGTGGACTTCGATTTTTCCTGAGCTGCTGAACAACCAGGGACCCTGGGTTTGGATGGGTGTAAAAGCATTCAAAGCCTTTTGGGGGGCACCTGATATCTCTTCTCCACTCATTTATAAATTGGAGGAAGAGTTATTGGGGCTTCTCGCTATCCTTTGGTGGGTTCCAGGATCCTCTCAATGGGGAGGGTAATTCTGGCTGGTGTTGTGGCACTCAAATATCAAAAAGAGTTAATGAGCCTTCTCTGGTATAAATGTAGTATCAGCATCTGTGGATTCCACAATATGAGACCAGAGGTCCTGAAAAGTTTTGAAGTTATCAATTGCCAGTGCGGCAGCTGATGTCACTACTTCATCTGTTGATGAGGATGACTCTTTTGGTGGAGATGGAGGTTGCTGTAGTCGCTCTGCCTTTTCTTGCTCCTAGCTGATCACGTTCAGTTCAAGTGTAGACAGCCTGGCTAATGATGCCACCAGGGCATGGGATCTCTTCCTTTTTCTGGAAGCATGCGAGGGGGATCTGCTTCTGGACATGTGAGATGACAGTCCCCTATAAGGCCAATTCGACTAAGGTGGTGTGCCATATGGGTATTGGCTTGGTTGGGGCCGGCCCAGTGCCACTCACATTCCCCATCTGGGATGGAGGGCTGAATAAGGGCTCCCTAATAATTTTCTTGGGGTCAATTTTTAAAGGTAGAGGAGAGGGATCTTTGTTTGATGCTGGAGAGAAAAGTACACTGGTGACAGTGAGGAGGAGTATATCTCCCTCTTCAAACGGTGGTGCTGTAGGGTGATATGGTTCCAGAGCCAATTCCAGTAGACACAGGAAAAATGTCTCCAGAAATGATACAGATTCCTCCCAGATGTATTTTGGGCTCTTGCTAGACTCCATTGTGGATACCTCCAGGAAGTCAGCACCAAGGTTAGCAGTGGGTCTCATTCTCTGTGCCATTCTTGGTCTGATTGAGGACTTGGAGAAGTTCTTTGAGAAGTGTTGTTTCATTACATCCTTCTAGGACTTCCCTTCATGTTTGGAGCTATATTTGGGCTCTGTCCAGCTCAATGATTGAGCATCACTTCTATGTGTGGACACAGATGCTGATGCTGGGGCAGCTGAAGCAAATGCCAGGGCCATCGGTACTGAGTTGGTCTGATCTGAGGTTTATGGTGCTAAGGACTTTGCCAATGATGAAGCAGTTGTCACTGAAGTCAGTGGTGCTGGCTCTGCCAATGCTCTCTTCACCTTCTTTCCACTGCCTGATCTGCAGGTATGATGTGTGCTCAGGGGAGTGCTGGCTGATGCTGGCTTTCCAGCCTTGCTCTGCTAGCGACTGTCACCTTTGGGTATGAACAGACCTGCAGGCACTTCTCTACCAGATATGCCTCGAGCCAAGAGTTCCAGGATTATTTGCAGGTCCTGAAGGAAAAGAACTTGCACACAGAGCACCTATCCAGGGTGTGGCTCTCCCCTGGGTAAAAGAAACATCACCTGTGTCCATCCTAGATGGGGATCAGTGTGTCACAGGATGGGCAGGGTACGAACCCTGAAGGTTTAGTTTGCCAAAAGTATAGCACTTCACCCCACTGTACAGAGGAAACACAGGCAGTTTCTTTCCCCCCCCCCTTCTTCTTTTCTCTTTTGAATGTCCAATTCAATGGGAATGTGAAGATGAAGCTTTCTTTTTAACATTTTAAAGTCTCTAAGAAAAATAGTGGTTGGATGTTCGCTAGGTTTTGTCTTGCTGTCACAAGCGTAAGAGGGAACTAAGGAAGGGTCATGGCCGCTATGGATGCATGCATGGCCCCTACGGACACCGCTATTTAAAAGAATCTGATCTTGCATGCACAAGCTGCATGCATATTTACAGTGGGATCCACTTTGACACATACTTGAAGAACAGTAACTTAGATTCTGTCTCTGGGAGACCTGAAAGCTGGAAGGAATAGGACAGTGGTGAAGATAGCATAGCATTGAATCACACTAAAATAACTGTCCTGATATTAAGGCTGATATAAGCAGGAAAAAATCACGTCCATTAGTGAAGCCTGAGGACTTGGGTTTGATGGAACTCTGTATCTTAACTGTAGGTGGGGTGGAGGTAGCTCGATCATTTCCGCTGCTACAACAGTCCATTAGCTATAAATGCCAGATCCAGCCTTCTGAGCACCCTGTACTAAGCCAATGAATACACACGTTTTGCTGTTCTACTAGCCATTTTCCTACCACTCCACGAACAAGATGTAAATACTCTCTTCTCTTCCATGGCAGGCAGGGCAGTGTGGTTCTGCATGTTCTCTGTGTCCCAGCCCACAGGTTTGCAGTGGGAACCTGCCATTTCTATGGTATTTGGGAACTTGTGCACCTGTGGTGGGGTATGCTGAATTTCCCCCTTGCTTCCAAGAGTCTCAGTTGTTTTTGCAACTGATGCAGTGAATGTAGGCAGGTTCCTTTTTAGTTTAAAAAAAAAAAAAAAAAAAAAGGTGAAAATAAGGTATGGCAATGAGCAAAGCACTCCTGAAATTTTACCTTTAAAATACTGGTTTTTCTTCATTGCTTTCAACTTCTAATTCACATTCCATCAACAAAATAATAACTGCACATTAAATATCCCTTGGTTTACCATTCTGTGACAGGTTCTCTGTCACGCCCCTCTTCCAGAGCCCGCTGGCTGTCCCAATAAAGCAGAGAGGCTTCCAGTTATGCAGCACCCGTGGCTTTATTTACACACACATAGTTCTCCCACCACCAGTGCTGAGCTATATACAAGGCTTACAGGGTTAGTTCCCTCTTTTCCTGCAGTCAGCCCACAGCTAGGAGCCTGACCTTTCCCTGGCTGGGCTTTTCTTCTGGCTCCCAGCCCTTATAACTGCTGGCTTGTCAGGCCCGCCGGTGGAGCCAATCCCCAGGCCAGGCATCAGGTCTGTTTCACCAGCCCCAATCTATTTCTCTTGATTGGAGCTGGCTGAGCAGGGGTAATTAGGTGCTTTTGCACCAGCACCCTGCTACACATTCATAATGAGCTATGTAGGTTAAAAAGTGGTATAGCCACAGATGAAATCAAAATGAAACCCACGAACATTAAAATGCTGCTCCATCATTTGTACACAGTACCAAGAAGCATCTGTTTTTGGTAGATGATCAATTTGAATTTAGGATCTGGGAGATAAATGACAAAGTAGATGAACATTATGATTTGCAAGGATAGGCAGGGTACAGAGAAGTCACAAAATAGCCAGGGTTGGCGTTTGCAGGGAGAATGAGGAAAGGGGGTTATTGTTGAAGGAGGATGGGAGATTGTGGGTTAAAGTATACCGTGCCTGGGCAGGGACTTCAGACAAAAATTAAAGAGTCTAATAAAATGATGCATAAACTTTAAATCAATAGGCAAATAAGTAAGGATTGAAGATGCCATAGGTTCAGTAATCAAACAGAAAATTATTCCACAGAAAGGTTCAGTAATGCTGGTGAACTGAAAGAAACACTTTTTAATACAGGTAGGAACCAAAGATATTACACCCCCCCCCCCCAAAAGTATGCAGTACCCCTAAAATAGCTTAGGATTTTGAATTTGTGACCCTTGTTCACATCGTACCCATCTCCTGCCTCTGTTTGGTCTTCCCTAATGTTGTCATAATTATTTAAATTAGTAAGCACTTCAGGGCAGAAACCATTACTTTTGGGGGGATATAAAATCAGTCACAGATGGTGTGCCCATACTCCATAGCAAGCATGCAAAGAGGCTGGGGTTGGAGAAGGGATTTTCATCCCTTTCCTGCTTTTTAAACAGGAAAGAGCCAACCTATCATAAATCTAAATCAATGATTAAAACAACCTTTTAAAACAAATAAATACATATATACATAAATGAATACTAGGTCCCTAATGTTTTTTCCTTCTATCATTCCTTCGCTTTTATGTTCACATTTTTTCATGCCTTTGTTTTTCCTCAGTCTAAATTTTCTACAATTTTCAATTAATATTTCCATCTACCTTTCTCTGAAACCCTCTCTCTCTCTCTCTCTGTATTCAATACACATTTTTCCCTTTCCTTTTTATTTTCAGTTTTTTTTTTTTTTACTTCTATTCATCCTCCTGAGGGGGGATATGATTGCTCTCTTTAAATATATCAGAGGGATAAATACCAGGGAGGGAGAGGAATTATTTCAGCTCAGTACTAATGTGGACACGAGAACAAATGGATATAAACTGGCCGTCGGGAAGTTTAGGCTTGAAATTAGACGAAGGTTTCTAACCATCAGAGGGGTGAAGTTTTGGAACAGCCTTCCGAGGGAAACAGTGGGGGCGAAAGACCTCTCTGGCTTTAAGATTAAGCTTGATAAGTTTATGGAGGGGATGGTTTGATGGGATAACGTGATTTTAGTCAATAGGTCAATAACGTGCCATCGCTGGTAATTAGTAACAATGGTCAATGATGGGATATTAAAAGTTACTACAGAGAACATTTTCCGGAGGGTCTGGCTGGAGAATCTTGCCCACATGCTCGGGGTTCAGCTGATTGCCATATTTGGAGTCGGGAAGGAATTTTCCTCCAGGGTAGATTGGCAGAGGCCCTGGAGGTTTTTCGCCTTCCTCCGCAGCATGGGGCAGGGGTCGCTGGCTGGAGGATTCTCTGCGACTTGAAGTCTTTAAATCATGATTTGGGGACTTCAACAGCTGAGTCAAGGGAGAGAATTATTCCAGGAGTGGGTGGGTCAGCTTTTGTGGCCTGCATCATGCGGGAGGTCAGACTAGATGATCATAATGGTCCCTTCTGACCTTAAAGTCTATGAGTCTAGGAGTCTCTTTCCCCCCCCCAACTCATCCCATGTTCCCTCTTTTTTTCTCTCCAATAGCAATCTGCCCCAGATTTTTTCACTGCTCCCCAGTTTGGCTTCTCACCTCTATTAAGTCCCTTCTGTTGTATTTGGGAATGGCTGTTTATGAGGTGTGGCTCCTTTAAGGAATCAGGAAGTAGAGCCAAGAGTAGGAACAGGAGGGACCCCAGTGGGGGTCATGAGGAAGAGAACCTAGAAGGGGTGCCAGCAAGACCGCTGGAATAAAGTTTGTTCTTGTTTGTATTTAAACCTGAGTGGTCTTCCAAGTTATTGGGGACCACAGTGGCAATGGGGATGTTGGACCAACTGTGCTCCCAGCTACCATACAATCCCCAGCCTCTGTGACCATACCTGCCCAAATTCTGATGCTACCAGGGGACCCACCCTTGCTATGGACCAGATGGATCGCAGCATTCAAAGTGTACTTGATGGTGGTTAGTCTGGAAGCAGCACCAGAAGCTCGCATTTCTACTCCATGCACTAGGTACCAAGGCTTTCTGATCTTCACTCTGGAGACATGCACATCGTATCAGAAGGCAGTAATGGCATTAGCAGCACACCTTCACTCCACACCCTATGCTATGCTCAAGCGTATTAAATTTCTGTGGCCAGTCAAACTCTTCACAGAATCAGTCTGCTATGTTTGTAGCTAGCCTCCAGGAAGTGGCAGTTAACATGCAAATTTGCAACCCTAACTGATGAGATGATTCGGGATTGGTTTATGGAGCGGATTTCATACCTACACTTGTGGGAGCACCTCCTTATGGAAACAGATTCCCTGACACTTCACGGAGCGGTAGAGACTGGCTATCAATTTGAACTTGCAATTCAAGAGGCTCATTCCCTTTCCCAGACCCACACTCCTCTAGGTTCTTCTTCTTTGGGGGCATCCACCACTGTAGTCATCCTAGTACTGCATACTGACAGGGGTTCAAGTAACTGTGTAACTGGGAGTGTTCAGCTCAGGGACAAATGGGTCGACAATGTGGAAAACTTAACCTTTTTGCCAGATGGTGTTGTTCTACCCCAGCTGTCACTTATATGGATGACCGGGGAGGAAGGAAGATTGCATCCCTTAGGGGATCATGGAACCGGGACAGTTTTAAAAGCTGCCTCTGCCATTTAGTGGATGTGGAGATACTGCTGAGCATGAGCACTGGAGCATGAGTTTCACTCAAACTACACCATATATCATAGATATTTTGCCTATTTCACCTTGCAGCCAGTACAGTCCTCACTATTTGGATATGGCAATGTGAAAATCACTTTGCTGAGGATGGTGGCTCTCCCCATGATATACTGTCAACAAGAAGTGGGAGCATTCCCATTTTACGGCCAACCTTCTTGGGCTGGATCTGTTCTGGGCACTGGGCTTTAAAGTATTAGACTCAAAAAACACAGAAATCCGCCTTGTGGAGGATGACTGGAGAGATGTACTCCCCAAGGTTTCTTCTGGACACGGATGTTGCCATAGCTATGAGCATCGTCCATGGACACGGATGTTGCCAGTGGAGCATCGTCCACTGGCCTCCCCAATTATACAGCCATTCTGCAGTCCTCCCTGGGTGTTAAAGGATGTCGTAGTCACAGAGATTTCTCACTTGCTCAAGGAGGACATTATAGAAGTGACCGACTTCGCTTTGGATGTTAAACCTTTTTGTTGCAAAAAAGAAAGAAGGAAGACTACTTATGATCACCTGTCAAATCCATAGAAAGTGAAATTATGAGCCAGGAAGGGCATAATAATGCCTTGACTGATCTCTCTCTTGCCACTCCCAAATCATTGTTAGAGACACTGCCCCAGGATGTACTGTTACAAGCAGGGCTGTCCCTAGGGTGGTGCGGGGCCCGGGACATAGGTGCTGAGTTTCTAATCTGCTGGGGGGTGCTCCCCCTGGTTCCGCCCAGGTCCCGCCCCCACTCCACCACTTCCCCCAACCCCGCCCTGCTTCTTCCCACCCCCACTCTGCCCCCACCCCGCCTCTTCCCACACAGTTCCGCCCCATCCCCTGAGCACGCTGCGCCCTTGCTCCTCTCCCCTCCCCCCCAGTGCCTCCTGACACCGCAAAACATTTGATCTGCTGTAGTTGGTAGGTGTTGAGAGGGAGGGGGAGGCGCCAATCAGTGGAGCCCGCCGGCAGTCAAGAGACGCTGGGGAGAGGGGAGGTTCTAGCAGGGGGGCTCCTCCTTGCCCACCCACCCGCCTGCCACTCGCCTCCCTGTTCGCTTCCTCATCCCGCTTGCCTGCCCGCCTCCCGCCTCACCTCCCCGCCCGCCTCCTCACGATTTTATCTAAGAGCGGGGCCCCCCAAAGCACGGGTCCGGGGAGGTCACCCCGATTCGCCATACCCAAGGGACAGCTCTAGTTACAAAAAAGTTCTCAAATGTGTTTTTCAGGATTGGCCAAAAACTATTTCAGATTATCAGGGGGTTATTTTCATGTGAGACTTGAATTGTCATCATGGGGTGATCAAGGTCTACTTTGGGACTCATAGGTGGAATTTCCAGAGGCCATGTGGACAGAAATGCTGGCAATTGCCCACAAAAGGCACCTTGGGATGGTACATATGAGGCAGAGGTGTTGCACAGCGGTACAGTGATCAGGAATTGATAGTCACATTGAAGAGTTGTTCAGAAATTGTGAACCACATTTACTTAGTAGTAAATCCTATAAGCAAGCCAGTGTACCACTGATTCCTACCCTGCTGCCACCTGGGCTGTGACAGTCCACAGCTAGCCTTATGTGGAGAAATAATTCCCACCCCACAGCATCAGTGGTTTCTATTAGTAGCTTAGAATCTTTTTCCAAATGGTCAGAGGTAGCAGCTAGCAGCCTAGTACCATCACAAGTTGTCTGTGATCAGCTGGAGGAGTGGTTCTTTAGGTGGGATTATCCCTGAATGATAATTACTGATAACAGACTGCAGTTTGTTTCTGCTTGTTTCACTCAATTCCTAGCAGATAAAGAGATCTGGTGTGTCTGTAGTCCCAGGTACCATCCTCAGGCTAATGGGGGTATAGAGAGATTTAATCTCACATTGAAGAAAGAATTTTGGGCTCATCTGACCCACGGTTTGCCCTTTCTGCAAGCTCTCCACCCAGTATTACAGCATTACTGGGCTGTTTCCCAGAGATCAATAAGTCAGTCCCCACCTTTCCTGATGCTGGGGTGAGAGCTGTGCTTATCATTACTTATTAAGCCCCATTTTAAAGATCCACAGGATATAGGTCCACAGGAGGTTCACAACCACATACAGAAGCAGCAGGCATGCTACAAAGGTTACCCAGATGACACACAGAGGGCTAAGGTGAAGACCCTGGTGGTGGGGCAATGGGTATGTGTTCACAGACTATGCAGGGGGTCCAAGTTTGGATCACAGCTTTCAATTCTGTTGCAGGCTATGCAGTGTCCAGGAGTGGTAACACACGAATTGCATGATGGGTCCCACTGGTATATCAGTAATTTAGTGCATGTATAGGAGCCCATCACAGGGGTAGGGGGTGTGGAAATCCCCACTGCACCATCTGCAGCTGAAGGGGTACTGCCTGCCCCAACCCAGGCTAGGTCTACACTAGATTTATATCAGTATAACTGTGTCATGCAATCCACACCCCTGAGCAATGTAGTTATACTGAACTAACTCCCAGAGTAGACAGCACTATGTCAACAGGAGAGCTTCTCTCTTCAACATAGCTACCTCCTCTTGGGGAGGTGGATTAACTACACCAACAGGAGAAGCTCTCCCATCACTGTAGTAGCATCTTCACTAAAACGCTACAGTGAGGCAGCTGCACCGGTGTAGCTATGCTACTGCAATGCTGTATGTGAAGACAAACCCAGAGGCTCCAATTTCACTTCCAACCCTGCATCTGCCAGCTGTTGGTGTCCCAAGGGTGATGAATAGACCTTTACGCTCCTGTGGGCCCCCATGTTGGCTGAAGGTCTTTGTGGTGTAACATCCAAATGAATTACTGGCATTTTGAAGGTTTAAACTGTATAATTTGTTACTGTATGGTTGTACAAAAAAAACCTGTTTGGAGGTGGAAAATGTGGTATCTGGGAATGGCTGTTTATTGGGCATGGCTCCTTTAAGATACCAGGAAGCAAAGCCAGGAAAAGGAACAGGAAAGGCTCCAGGGAGCATCACGAGGAAGAGAAACTTTGAGGGGGTGCCAGGAGGAGCCCTGGAATAAAGTTTGTTCTTGTTTGCATTTAAACCTGAGTGGCCTTCAAGTTATTGGGATACCACACCTTCCTTTGCTGATTGGTGGCTATTTGAGAAGGAAGTGGAGAGGAATTGGGAAGAGGACAAACCAAAAACTGCTGATCACAGCCCACTTTGGAGAGTAAGAGGAGAAGAAAGCACTACAACGTCTGGTTCCCCATCCTGTCCTGCATCCTGCTGTGGAAAGTGAGTGTCTGTTTTATTAGTTGCAACTTCAGCAGCAAAATTAGGACTGGGAGATTAGGGCTAAAGGATGGGGGAAAGCTCTTTTGGGCTGGATGCATGAGAAAGCAGCCTGCCTCATCTTTTGTTCCCTAGAGTCCCTGGTCACGCTCTCGGAATGTATGTGAATTTGTCCTATAATCTTTACCCAACAATTTTTAATATTTGTGAAAATTCTAGGCTATATTCACTCAAATATTTTAAAAAATATATTACTTTTTTCCTCTTCGTATGATCCTCCAGAGCTGCTGCTGTAGCGAGATTCTAGCCTGTGGTGTTGGCGGTTCAAATTACTATTCAACCCACTGTAGATATCTAGATGCACATAGCTGAACAAATGAATACATGAGTGTTAATAACAGGCATGTTTCATGGTAAAATAATATAGCAAGTCAGTGCTTTACACAAGGGTTTCTGTTCAATGTAACTATGTATTATGCAAAATAATTTATATTACAAAGACAATTATAAAGTTTTGTGATATGGAACCTAAATTAACCAATCACCCTCTATTAAATCAGTCAGGAGCACTTTCCAATGTATCACTTCCACTTCAGGTATCTCAATGAGACAATCTGTTGCAATAGTATATTTCTTTAAAACACCTGCATTAATATCTAGCTGAATACAATGTTTACGTACATATTATATAACACATTCATAGTACATAATATCTTGTAGTAAAACATGATAGAGAGGTAAATATTCACTGAAACTGAGGTTAATAGTTATCTCAAAAGGAAACAGAATAATTATTAAGAGCTTGTGTGTTAGGCATTTTACAAACATAACAAGAGTGATTCTTACCCCAAAGGAGCTTACACTCAAGTTGATCTTATCATTCACCAAAACATAAAGTCAATATATGAATTGACACAGATATTCACAGGATGAGATCCTCAACCCCCACTCTGGCCCCTTTTTGCTGTAGAAAATGGTCAGAGCAACATAAATGAGCCTTAAAAACCTCTTTTTCAGCCAGTACAGGATTCCCCTAGCACAAGCACCGTGGAAGATAGCTACATGGCTGCTTCCTAAAGACCCCCCCACCCCACTTGCAAGCCTGGGTGTAAAAGGTGTGTATTATGAATGTGGTTGAAGCATGCACACATGCAGAGATTCTGGACAATGATGCAGCTCTGAAGTCAGCCCAGAGAGATTGCTGGAACTCAGACAGGCCTCCAGCACTGTCTATCTTAGCTGGAGTCCTCTCCAGCCCCAAGAATAGCTGAAGCCTGGGAAGGTGCAAAGGTGGCTAAAAGCCACCTGAGCTGCCCATCCTCCTGGGCTGCAAGTTCTGTGTTACATCTCTTAGAAGCAAAGTTCAGAATCTTGCACAGAATGCCTTCAACAAAAATATCTGGAGAGCTCTCCTTTAGCAGAGCCACACAGAGGTTTCTGGGGATCCAGGACAAAATCTGAAACTGAGGCCCCCTACCAAGGGTACAAAAACAAACACTGAGGGGAGGGCTGGGGGACAGTTGGAGAATGAGCCTGTCCCACATTCACCCTGCAACAGCAGCTCCTGTCTCACAGGGCTTGACCCAGCTCCCTGCTCTGGTTGTTGCGATCTGATGGGATCACAGCACCACTCAGGTGCGGCCCTCTTGCCCCTCTGTCATGACTGGGGACAAGGGGTCGGTGGGCAAAACTTCAATAGCATTGTGACCTGGAGGGTGGTGTCGCAGCACCACTCTATTTGGGGACCCTCTCAAACAGGGGGCTCGAGGCAAACTGCCCTCCAGACAGTCCTGTCCATTAGACCTAACATTTTGTTTTGTTTTGTTATAACATGGGACTTGTCTGCTTCGGAAAGTTTACCAGCATAAGGCTAAGAAAGTAGTAATACCAGTCTAAAACTCTGCATGGACACTCTTATTCCAGAGTAAGAATGCCCTTTTCCCTTTAGCTGATACTGTTTTCAAAGTGACAAAAACTAAATCAGAAAAAGGAACTTTTATAGTGGAATAACAGTGTCAACATGGGGAGTTATACTGGAGAAATTATTTAGATATAATTTCTGCTGGTAAATTTCCCCATGTAGGAAAACCTTTAAGAACAAACAAAAAGCCCCACAAATCCTATGGGGCTGATACTATAGCAGCTCTGTTTTTATAGCTCAGATAGATTGAAATAGGAGGGCCACACAGGGAGGATCCACAAATCTGGAAGAGTAAATTAGAGATCAAGAAATAGATGTATTGTTGGTTCCTAATAAATCAATCAGGAAACAGAGATTTGAATATGTAATCTGATTGGCTGCAACAATAATATAGTGTAAACTAAGAAATCGATCAGACTGCAGTTATTTGCATTGGTTATAAGTAGTCAAGAACTCAGTACTGTTGCTCTTTGAGGAGATACTTACTTCTCTTCAATACTATCTTTTGTATGCTTATTGTCAAGATTGCCATCTGTAGGAGCAACCATTGTATTGCTACTGGAAGTGGTACCTGTAAATTAAGGACAAAGAGAAAAATAGCTTAGGATAGGTAAAAATATTGAAAAGTTTATGCAATGTATGAATTTATCTGAAAATCCTGGATCTATATTTTCTTTGTACTAAAGTAGTACTGTCCAAGAGCCATAGGGATACATTTATACCGCAAAAAGACACCTGCGGCTGGCCTGGGTCAGCTGACTCGGGCCTGGAGGGGTTGGGGGCTGGCTGTGGGACTATAACATAACAGTGTAGATGTTTGTGCTACGGCTGGAGCCCAGGCTCTGGGACTCCTTGGGGGTCTCAGGGCTCCAGTCCAAGCCTGAACTTCTACACTGTAATTTTATAGCCCCACAATGATAGCCCCATAAGCCCAAGTCAGCTGACCTGGGCCCACCTTGCGTGTTATATTGCGGTGTAGATACTTCCTAAGTGTTCATCACCCTTTGTCGCAATACGTTCAAGTATAAATTAAGGACTATCAATTTAAAAAACAATGGTTACAATTTAGATTTAAAAATATGGGCTGCTATAAACAAACATTTTCACTATGACAGAGATCCTGAAAGTTTTTGATAGTAAGGTCACTAATGCTCATGAAATAGTATTTACTAATATGTTTAGTCAGTTTGTGTATATAAAGGATTTGTGTTCAAGTCTTTACGATGTGCATTTAGTAGAAAGTTAATCTTTTGTAAAAGGTTTTAGATATGTATTTCTTCCTTTCCTATATGCTGCACTCCACACATTTCTAAGGGTATGTCTACACTTACGGCAGTGTTTAGAGTACAGACACTGCACACCTGGTCAGCATGGATATAAAGAGCAGTGTAGATGGTGAGGCATAGCTTAGACGAGTAGAATGACCTAGATGTCTGAAACCTAGGGTATATACACCACACAGCTCTCTACACTCCTCCATGACTACACTACTATTTTTAACTGTGTAGTGTCCACTGCCTCCCTGCTGCCGGAGCCTTTCACTGTGGCAGGAAAAGACTCAGGCAGCTCCCCCCTGCCAGAGTCTTTCCTCACCACAGCAAAATGTTCTAGCAGGATGGAGGCAGCGAGAGGTAAAGCTCAAGCAGCAGGGAGCTGCCAGAGCCTTTACCTGCTGCTTCCCTCATCAGAGCCTTTTCTCGCTTCAATGAAACGCTCTGGCAGTGAGAAGCTGCTCCCCACTGCTGCCCCCTGCCAGAGCCTTTACCTGCTGCCCCCTTCCGGAGCCTTTCACTGCAGCGTGTAGCGCCATACACCAGTGAATGTGGACGCAGCCTGCCTTTCAGTGCAGCGTGTAGCGCCATACACCAATGAATGTGGACACAGCCTGCCTTTCACTGCAGCGTGTAGCGCCATACACCAGTGAATGTGGACACAGCCTGCCTTTCAGTGCAGCGTGTAGCTACATGTAGCCTCCACAAATGCAGAAATGGTCTAAAATGTAGGTTTTAGGGGGTCTGACATATGTTAATTCACAATGTAAACAAACCAGAAATTAGAGTGCAAAAACACTATCTTTGTACTGTTGCAGCACAGGATCTACCCTTGTCTTCATGTCCATCTATAAAGCATCCCATTTACGTTAGCATTAAACAATAATAAATTATATGCATTTGTGCAGTAAACTGTAAAAATGTGACGTACAGGGGGAAGAAACACAACAAAAAAAATCCAAAGTGCTGATAAACTTCATTATAGGTGGAGTGGCAGAAGCACTTATATTAAAATTGTCTAACACTTTCCGTTACCGCCCACTATTTTATATATTGATTGCAAGTTGGCCTTAAAAAGAAATAGCTAGTACTAGCTACAGTACAGAGATAGTGTTTTTGCACTCTAATTTCTGGTTTGTTTACATTGTGAATTAACATATGTCAGACCCACAGAGGCACAGCACAGAACTTGCAGCCCAAAGGGAGGGAAGCAAAGGTGGCTGGCCTGGGCAGTTCAGGGCCTGGACAGGCCCCAGGCATAATTGGGGGGGGGGGGGGGAAGAGCGGGAGGAGGGGCTGCTTGTGTTATAACAGACTCCCCAGGCTGCCAATTAGCCACAGTGCTGCCTAGAAACTCTGCAGCACCGCATGCTACAGCCATGCTGATATGCCCTAAGCCTACACCATGCAAAAGAGCTGGTGAGGGCGTTTTCAGAAAGCAGCCTTATGGCTGTCTTCCACAGTTCCAGAGCTAGGAGAATCTGCCACAGATCCATGGTTACGGTTGCCAACTTTCTGACTGCAGAAAACCGAACATCCTTGCCCCGCCCCTTCTCCGAGGCCCCACCCCTACTCATTCCATCCCCCCCCCTCCATTGCTCACTCTCCCCCAACCTTCACTTACTCGCTCATTTTCACTGGGCTGGGGCAGGAGGTTGGGGTGTGGTAGGGAGTGAGGGCTCCAGCTGGGGGTACAGGTACTAGGGTGGGGTTGGGGATGAGGGGTTTGGGGTACAGAAGGGGGTTCCAGGCCGGAGCCAAGGGGTTTGGAGTGCGGGAGGGTGTGCGGGCTCTGGGAGGGAGTTTCGGTGCGGGAGGGGGCTCAGGGTTGGGGTAGGGTTGTGGGAGTGGGGGAGGGGTACGGTCTCTGGGCAGCGCTTACCTCAGGCATGTCCCTCTGGCTCCTAAGCGCAGGGATGGCCAGGGGGCTCTGCACACTGCCCCCGTCTGCAGGCACCACCCCCACACCTCCCACTGGCTGCAGTTCCCTGCCAATGGGAGCTGTGGAGATGGTGCTTGGGGCAGCACGTGGCGCCTCCCTGGCTGCCGCTGCGCCTAGGATCCGGAGGGACATGCCAGCCACTTCTGGGAGCCACATGGAGCCGGACACTGTGACCAACCGGACTTTTAGAGGCCTGGTCAGCTGTGCTGACTGGAGCCACCAGGATCCCTTTTTGACCGGGTGTTCCAGTTGAAAACTGGATGCCAGGCAATCCATGGGCTCAATCCTACAAGGTTCTTAACTTAGAGTACATGAAGTCATTGAGACTATTTATTTGTTTAAAAATAAGATGCTTAGGTGTTCTGCTGGATCAGAGCCTGAGGGCTCAGCAAGCTGCAGGACTGAGGCACATTGCAAAAAAAGTGTCCTTTTAAGTCTTCAGGTTTGTTTGTTTTTTTAATTTGTAGAAACCAAGCCCTTTGTCTACACACAGAACTTGCACCAGTTTAATGAACATTATTTTTAATTATTTATTTAAAATCGATACAATTTCCTATCTTAGCACTCTTAAATAAGTTTACACAGGCATATATAGATTTTGCTTATGTCAGTAAGCTACCAATTTACACTACATCAGTATAAACCTGTTTAAATCGATTTAAGGATTCCCAACAGTTTAACTAACTCGATTTAAAAACTCACTTTAGTTAAACCAGTGCAAGTTTTGAGTGCAGACAAGGCTAAACATACACATAGGTTCACGCAAAGAGAATCTGTGTGAAAATCAGTAATAACTTAAGATCAGTCTTGTATTTTTTAACATTAGCGAGATCTCTGTATGTACAAGGAATGGCAAATCTGACATTTAATGGTATCAATAAGTCAAAAATTAAAAAAAAAAAAGCTTTTTTATTTGTTTATATTAAATCTATTGGGCCTGTACTGCATTTAAATTTTCCAATTAACTCATAACAATAGAAAATAACAACTAAAACACAGTAATAGCCTAGTCAAACGAATTCTCACCTGAAGTGACAGAAGGAATTTTGTAACTGGAAGTGATGCGGTAATATGGTGGATTATCCATATGAGTGACTCCAGAGCTGACTGGATCTGTAAGCTGTAGTTCACTCACCAGTTCTTCCAATAGTTGCATTGTTTTATCTCTACCCAAGTAAACAATAACCTTCTTCACCTGTCATTAAAAACAGAAATATTTGAGAGATTGAATTTATGTTTTTTTAAAGATGAGGAAAAAACAGAAGGTGAACTGTACACCACAATCCTTTGCCGTTAGCTACATACCATTTACTATTTATTGCATATGAAGATTTATGTAATCTATTCTAGTTCTAAGAGAAATCATAATGACATAAGTATCTAGGCTGTTCTCAGTGATGGCAGATGACAGAACAAGAAGAAATGGTCTCAAGTTGCAGTGGGGAGGTTTAGGTTGGATATTAGGAAACACTATTTCACTAGGAGGGTGGTGAAGCACTGGAATGGGTTACCTAGGGAAGTGGTGGCATCTCCATCCTTAGAGATTTTTAAGGCCTAGCTTGACAAAGCCCTGGCTGGGATGATTTAGTTGGTGTTGGTCCTGCTTTGAGCAGGGGATTGTACTAGATGACCTCCTGAGGTCTCTTCCAACCCTAATATTCTATGATTCTATGATCTGTCACTAGGAATAAACATCAGAAATATAAACAAAGATAGCATTCCTTACTGAGATATCATGAAGATAAAAAAATTCCTTACCAGTGTTATAAAAAACAACCCACATTAGATTATTAATATTTAAATGCAAATATTTAAATTTTTACAGACTTTAATATTCATCATTTATTGTGATTATTTACTTTTTGCATTTAATTTAAGTTGGACAACGAAAATGCAAACTTATAAAGTTTCATTTTTGTTTTTATCCAGTTTCACTTTCTGATTCTCATATATTACTATAGCCACATGTTTGTTGTGTATGCTGCAGAGACATTTAAATCCAAACAAAAATAATGATTTAATTGAAATACCTTTTAAAAAAAACAATGAAACACATTTCAATTAGGTTTCGTAAAATCACGTTTTAATAAACCTATACTTTTGCCCTATACAGCGTCCTTTTAATGATGATACAGTGTGAACTTTATTTTACTTGTATTATTTGTACCACTTTTCTTGTTCAAGTGCTAATATTGCAACACAGCATATGTTTAAATCTCAAGATATTTGAGTCCTTCGTATGTTTTAACAAGATCTTAAACAACTAATTAAAGAAATATTTTATTATTAATTGCATATTAAGTCAATGTGGGATCTATATGAGGTCTTATTTCAGTAAATTATTGTAAGTTATATTCTTTAAGAAATAAACAAAGAAAAAAAGTACTTCGAACTCAATGCTGAGAAACAGAAGACTGTCAATAGTTATTCTAGTTAGGGATAAAATGATCGCTCATTCTTTTACTCTTTTCAGCAACCTCTGATAACATTAGAGATGCCAGGTGTCTGGTTTTCGACCAGAACACTGGATCGAAAAGGGACTCTGGTGGTTCCAGTCAGCACCGCTGACCAGGCTGTTAAAAGTCCGGTTAGTGTGGGGCTGGCAGGCTTCCTACCCGGCTCCACGCAGGTCCTGGGAAGCGGCCAGCATGTCCCTCCGGCTTCTAAGCATAGGGACAGCCACGGGGGCTCCAGACACTGCCCCCGCCCCGAGCACCAGCTCCGCAGCTCCCATTGGCTGGGAACCATGGCCAATGGGAGCTGCGGGGGAGGCACCTATGGACAGGGGCAGTGCACGGAGCCCTCTGCCCCCCCGACCCCCGCCTAGGAGCGGGAGGGACATGCCGTCCACTTCCCGGGAGCCGCCTGAGCCCGGAGCCTGCATCCCTCACACCCTCCCGCACCCCAACTCCCTGCCCCAGCCCTCAGCCCCCTCCCAAATCCAAATTCCCTCCTGGAGCCCGCACCCTGCATCCCCTCCCACACCCCAATCCCCTGTCCCAGCCCTGAGCCCCCTCAAATAGCCAAACTCCCTCCCGGAGCCCACACCCCGTACCATCTCCTGCACCCCAACACCCTGCCCCAGCCCAGAGCCCCCTCCTACACCCCAAATCCCTCATCCCCGGACCCACTCCAGAGCCCACACCCCCAGCTGGAGCCCTCCCTGCACTCCGAACCTCTCGGCCGCAGCCCAGAGCCCCTTCCTCCACCCCAAACCCCTCATCCCTAGCCCCACCCCAGAGTCCGCACCCCCAGCCAGAGCCCCCACCCCCTCCCACACCCCAACCCCCTGCCCCAGCCCAGAGCCCCCTCCCACACCCTGAACACCTCATTTCTGGACCCACCCAAGAACCTGCACCCCAGCTGGAGCCCTCACCCCTTCCTGCACCCAACCTCCTTCCCCAGCCCGGTGAAAATGATCGAGTAAGGGTAGGGGAGAGTGAACGACAGAAGGAGGGGGGATGGAGTGAGTTGGGGGCAGGGCCTCAGAGAAGGGGCGGGGCAGGGGTCTTCAGTTTTCTGCAATTAGAAAGTTGGCAACCCTAGATAACAATGATCTTGAATTTATCTTGAGGCATCTAGAGATCCTGGAAACTGGATGGAGTCATTCCTCAGTATCTCCATTCTGATTTTTCTGTGTGAACTCAGAGGTTAGTGGCAAACAATTGCTCTGCGGATTCTCTAATGCAGAGTACCATGGGGGATTATTTTGCCATTGCTTTGGTTCAACATGTATATAAAATTATACTGGGTTGTGATGTGAGGTGTTTGAGCTGGAATTCCCTCATTAAAAGTTGGAAGGAATTATTGGCACCATGTTCCTTGTTATTGATTACTCCACAAAATACTGAACAGTGCTGCTCTTCTCTCAAAATCCATTGGTAAAACTGGCCTGCTCACCCTGTAACCCCTTGTCTCCACCCACAAATAATTCCTATGCCCTTCCACCCTTGGAAGGTTTCCACAATTCTACAGGTCTGCAGGCAGCCCTTGCAGTATTCCATCATTCATTTATTAATTTATCAGTCATGAGAAATACTTCTTATTTTTTTAAACCCTAGTCAAAATAGAGTTTTCTTTTAAAGATACAGCACTATATGGTGGTGCAAGAACATAGAATACGGTAACAAGATACGAGAAGAAAGAGGGAGTGAAACATAGTATTAAAAATCATCATGCATTTCTGAATAGAGGAATTCATTTATAAAAATACAACCATACCAGAAAGGGGAAGTCTTCTCATTGGGAGAATATTTGCATTTTGGAAGATAATTTGAAATAGAAAATACATGTCAACGTCAGAGACTGCAAAATAGGAGACATTGAATTTGAACTGGTCACAGCATTGAGTTGTCACATTGTGACACAATGGGATGACATCGGCCTCATGCTGTATTAGAATGTGATAGCATGACCCTTTATGTTACTATTCATCTATTTAGTGGTCTTCAATGAGGAGTTGCTAAACACATAAAATAACATTTTAAAGAAATAAGAACGTGAGGGAAGACTGTAGCATCAAGCACTTACATAAGGCAAGAGGCTGGGCTCACTATTCACTCCACAAATGCTGATCAAGAAGTGCAAAATTATTTTCATATTCTTTGGCCAGCTGTCTGCTAGAGTAGTCCAGACATTCTCTATCTCTGACCATGCCACTTCATCACCATACTAGAAAACAAAATTAAGATATCCCTTTTGTAAAGTTCAATAATATAAATAACTTCAAGCAAGGATTTTCTATTGAATAAGTTTAATAGGCTTGAGAAAAAGGAAACAAACTCTTATGATCAGCTACTATGTTTTATCTATTTCTATACACTGAAGCTTCTATGAATGCTCATCCTCTTTAATATATTCCCCAAATACAAGTAATTCTCTCAGGGTCACTACAGTGAGCAAAGAACAACAATGTACAGTAAAAGCTGTGTTATCCGGCACTTTATCAACCAGAAAGCTATATTATCCGACATTTCTATTCTCTCCCAATACAAATCTTCAATCTAGTGACCGGGACTGGTATACTGCCCAGGTGGTTATGCAATTGCACATTCTACACTCTACTTTTATGCAGAAGAGGCAGAAAACAAGTAAGCAAGCGGATACCAGGGATTTATTCAAAAAAGCAGCTTCCAGGTGAGTCATAGGGTCATTACAGATCCAGCCCAATCTCCTACACCTTCTACATCTACAGTTATAATTGACGTTGATAATGATGACCCTGAGGCACTGCAAGAGCCTGAAGTACCTTCTGAATCAAAGAAAGATTAAATTATGTTCAGTATAGTTTTACTGTTAAATGTATTTTTAGTGATCTGGGTGTACGCCATGCATAGTGATATGTAGTGTCATATGATTACAGGTAAAGTTTTCTATACAGTAGGTTTACACCTAAGTGCTTCAAGAAACCAACCACTCTGCAATGCAGTACTACTGGATTGGTGAGTACCTGTATACTATTTTATACTTTTTTCATTTTATTGTATTCTAATTCTTTGAAAATTGGTATTCAGTTGGTAAATATAACTTAGTTAACTGGAATTTTTGACTAACCGGCACCCCTCATTCCCCCAACACGCTGGATAACAAAGCTTTTACTGTAGTTTGCAATGCATACTTGTCAGCTATCCAGATTTAGCTGCCACTGCTGAGGTTTTACTAATGCATCCCAGCTACTGACAGTCCTACACAATGTCCCAGAAACCACTTACTACCTGAATTTTTTAATTTAAAAAGCCAGCCTTTCACCTCTAAGAGCCACTGGGCAGAGGAGCAAAGGCACCCTTACCCTCCCTTTCTCTCTGCTGTGATACAGAAAATAAATGAGACAAGGAAAGTGGACAGCCTTCCGTCAGCTACCAGCAACAGGATTAGCCCACACCACCACCATCTCTCTCGTATCCCACCCTTCCACATCACTCTCAGAACTTTGGTTTCTAAGGGGACAAAAGGAGGGAGGGAAAAAGATGTAGTTTACTAAATGGAGAGAGAACATAAAGAAAACCTATTGTTTACTTGGAGGCAGGAAGAAACAGAATGACAAACAAATTATCCAGGGAGAATAAAGAAACAGAGAAGACACACACAATCTGAGCAATCCCTTTGAGGTTCTCTCACCACTAGTTTTTAGGTAGGTTTGTTGGGTTGTTGTTTTTTTAAGTTACACAAGGGAGTTATCTATCTAGATATCTAAATTATGGGACAGCAATTTTAAGCCTGTAATCATTAAGACATTCTTATTAAAAATAAGCTGTTATTATTTTATAGGCTCAATAGCATGCCATGTGCTTCTCCTAAAATTGCCCAGAATGTTCATTAAACTATTTGGTAGCTCCCAGACCCACAAATAATTTGGAGAACTGGCTTTTGAAAATTTTTGCATAAGCTGACAAACCATACTAATGAAGAATTGCATACTGCCTAAAACAGCTTGCTAATAAAAGCTCACTAATTGGTATCAGTAGCCCTATACTGCACCTCTTCCCTTTCTGGATTTAACAGTTCTCTGAATCAAACAACAAGAAATATCAAAAGACTGGTTTTACCTTTGCTGTCATATACATCAGATTGTTTAAAACCATAGCAGTAGCCTGTGGTGATCCCCAGCCTTCTCCTCGTAGCCAGCGCCTGCTGTTTACCATAATTTCTCTGTCTTTTAAAGAATCCTCTTCATCTTCATCTTGATGCCGTATTGTTGGCAAAGGTTTCAAATCTACCAACTCAATATTATTCATCCATGGTAGCAAATAGTGCAGCATCACCTGTCTCCCAGCAGGGCGTGCTGTTTGAATTCTCTGGCTTACCTCTGTTATTCAAAAATAAATACATACATAAAATACAAATCCATAAATATTACTAGAAAAGTTTCTGTGGTAGTATATTTATAGTTTTAGTATTTCATACAAGAATAAATTAATACTATTATTAGGGCTGTCAATTAATCACAGTTAACTCTCGCAATTAACTCAAAAAATTAATTGCGATAATAAAATGAATCATGATTAATCACATTTTTAATCACACTGTTAAACAATAGAATTCCAATTGAAATTTATTAAATATATTTGGATGTTTTCTACATTTTCAAATATATTGATTTCAATTACAACACAGAATACAAAGTGTACAGTGCTCACTTCATATTTTTTATTACAAATATTTGCACTGTAAAAATGATATACAAAAGAAATATTTTTCAATTCACCTCATACAAGTACTGTATGCAATCTCTTTATGGTGAAAGTGCAACTTACAAATGTAGATTTTTATTTGTTACATAACTGCACTCGAAAAACCAAAACAATGTAAAACTTTAGAGCCTACAAGTCCACTCAGTCCTACTTCCTTTGTTCAACCAATCGCTAAGACAAACAAGTTTGTTTAAATTTATGGGACCGTAGCGGGGTGTTGACCCACTCCAGCCATGATAGGGTTGGAACTAGCCCTGGGAGAAGGCTGGCAGGCTGTGAAAGAAAGACCTGAACTGATTGGGGAAGCAGCCGCAGCTGGGCCATGCCCCAGTCAGGACCCAGCTGGCCCTATAAAGGCTGGGAGCCAGGACTCAGTCTCTCTCTGCATTCAGAGAGGGAAGGGCCTGGCTGCAGGAAGATAGAGACTGGGTACATGAGTGGAGCAGGGCTGGGGAAAGGCAGAGGAGCTGGGGAGCTCCAGCCTGGAAAGCTCCAGGCTGCGGCCTAGCAGAAGGGCAGCCCAGGGGTAGGCCAAGGCAGCAGGTCCAAACCCAACCTTGCCTATGATGAGTGGCTTATACTGCAGTCTGCCCCAGGGAGCGGGGGCTAATTGGTGACTGGCAGTAGCCTACAACTGAGGCAAGGTGGAGACAGTGGGTGGGGGTTCCCCGGGGAGACCCTAAGACTGAAGGGTTACGGCTAGGGGGCAGCACCCCAGGTACAAGGGCACCGGGGTCCAGGGAGGGATGCGGGGGCCAGAGGACAGGTGGATCCCCGGCCTGCAGAGTGCGCTCCGGAGCTGGAATGAGCTAATTCCCGGAGACGACCAGCAGGAGGCGCCGCAGGGGTGAGTCCGCACTGTTACAGGGACATAATGCTGCCCACTTCTTATTTACAATGTCACCCTGAAAGTGAGACTAGGCGTTTGCATGGCACTTTTATAGCCGGCATTGCAAGGTATTTCCATGCCACATATGCTAAACATTCGTATGCCCCTTCAAGCTTCAGCCACCATTCCAGAGGACATGCTTCAATGCTGAGAATGCTCGTTTAAAAAAAAAAAAAAGTGTTAATTAAATTTGTGACTGAGCTCCTTGGGGGACAATTGTATGTTTCCTGCTCTGTTTTACCCACATTCTGCCATATATTTCTGTTATAGCAGTCTCGAATGATGACCCAGCACATTATTCATTTTAAGAACACTTTCACTGCAGATTTGACAAAATGCAAAGAAGGTACCATTGTGGGATATCTAAAGATAGCTACAGCACTCGACCCAAGATTTAAGAATCTGAAGTGCCTTCCAAAATCTGAGAGGGATGAGGTGTGGAGCATGCTTTCAGAAGCGTTAAAAGAGCAACACTCCGACGCAGAAACTACAGAACAGAACCACCAAAAAAGAAAATCAACTTTTTGCTGGTGGCATCTGACTCAGATGATGAAAACGAATGTGTGTCGGGCCGCACTTCTTTGGATCGTTATCGAGCAGAACCTGTCATTGGCACGGACGCATGTCCTCTGGAATAGTGGTTGAAGCATGAAGGGACATATGAATCTTTAGCGCATCTGGCATGTAAATATCTTGCTACGCCGGCTACAACAATGCCATGCAACACCTGTTGTCACTTTCAGGTGACATTGTAAACAAGAAGCGAGGAGCATTATCTCCTGCAAATGTAAACAAACTTGTTTGTCTGAGCGATTGGCTGAACAAGAAGTAGGACTGAGTGGAGGTATAGGCTCTGAAGTTTAAAAAAAAATTATTTTTGAATGCAGGGTTTTTTTGGTACATAATTCTACATTTGTAAGTTCAACTTTCATGATGAAGAGATTGAACTACATTATTTGTATTAGTTGAATTGAAAAATATTTCTTTTGTTTTTAACTGTGCAAATATTTGTAATAAAAATAATAATATAAACTGAGCACCGTATACTTTGTATTCTGTGTGGTAATTGAAATCAATATATTTGAAAATGGAGAAAACATCAAACATTTTTAAATAAATGGTACCCTATTCTTCTTTAACAGTACGATTAATCACATGATTAATTTTTTTAATCACTTGACAACCTTATTATTGAAGATATTTTTTATTTAATTGAGAACAAATTTGTCGTCATAATCCAAATGAAGGATGCAGATTTCAACTGAATAAGCCCTTTTGCTGAACAAAATTATATTGCAGAATTGGAATGCTGAAAGTGCAGGTAGTATCAACTGATACATTCATATTTAATATTAAGTAAAACTTTAATTGTCAAATTATAAGAAGGAAGTCCATACATGGAATCTCTCTTTATTAAAAACAGTTAACTATGTATCAATTTAAAAAACCATTTATGCAGAAAATCAAATGTATTAGGGTTAAATATTTCATATTCCCTAATCTAACAGACAAGATAGTCAGTTATAAAGCAAAAGGATCATGTCAAAAGTTGTCTGGTTAAAAGAAACTACTTAAAGTGTCTTTAAAGTTGTCTAAGGCCCTGATCCTGCAAAGACTTATGCATGTCCTTGAAGTCACAAGCTGAAATTCTGGCCCCAATAGAAGTCAATGGCAAAATTCCAATTGACTTCAGCATGACCAGTATTTAATGCAGTGTGTAAAGTCAAGCAAGGCTTAAATCTTTGCAGGACACGGTTCTACTGAGTAGGTTATAACTTCATGATTTCAGCCATTAAAAGCAGAACTACCCCTTCTGTACAAAAATCTAGCAACAGAACCCTCCTCACTTCCATTACCAGCCTCAGCTGTAGCCCAAAATATATTAAGAATATAAGAAAAACAAATAAACAATGCTACACTATACAGGGCCTCAATCCTTCAAAGGAATGTGCCCATCAGACACAGAGGGTACGTCTATACTTACCCGCTGGTTCGGCGGCAAGCAATCCATCTTCTGGGATCGATTTATCGCGTCTTGTCTAGACGCGATAAATCGATCCCGGAAGTGCTCGCCATCGACGCCGGTAATCCTGCTCCGCGAAAGGAGTAGGCGGAGTCGACGGGGGAGCCTGCCTGCCGCGTGTGGACCCGCGGTAAGTACCTTTAAGTTCGAACTAAGATACTTCGACTTCAGCTACGTTATTCACGTAGCTGAAGTTGCGTATCTTAGTTTGAACTGGGGGCTTAGTGTGGACCAGCCCAGAGTCTACTAAGGATCATTGCATCAGACAGAGCAACCACGGTTGACAGCATTACACCAGGCATCATGTAGCGAAGTTTCCAGATCTGGCTCAATCCTGTGTATTCATGAATCTTTGAGGCAGCCTTGTAGGCAGTGCCAGGTTGAATCAGGTGTGCACCTCTTCATGTGTCGAGAAGAGTTTGAAAGCAGTGTGCTGGCATGTTTTTGTCCATCCTGTTGACATGGCCAAAAAGCACACAATACCATTTTTTAATATAATGAGCAACTGAAGGAATGCCAGATCATTGCATGACTAACATATCCAAAAAGTCAAACCACTACATGCTCGGGATTTGGCGCTGACAGGATATATGGAATACCTGTAGCTGTTTCAAGTCTGATAGAGAGAGTCCAGTTTCTGACCCATTTAGCAATACAGGAGCACACAGGTTTGACAGATCTTGAACTCTGTCTCAGCACAAAGATGTTTTTGCATCCATAAGTGAGACATGGACTTCATTCAGGAGGTGACAAGAACCATCAGTTGAAAAAGAAACAGTTACTAATTGTTCCGTAGCTACTGTGCTTCAAATGTGTTGCACATATCCATTCTACTTCAGGTGTGGGCACACTCAGTGCACAGTTGTCGGAGATTTTTCCCTTAGCGGTACCTGGTCAGGGTGGCTCATGTGCCCTCTGCTGCATGATGGTGCTGCGCCACCCTTGACCCTCCTTCTCACTGCTCATGACAATTGTTGGAATGTATTCCTTGCTAGTGCAAGTTTTTCCTCTTATTTGTATATAGTTTGTACCTGTTTTAGTAGTTCGGTTTTGGTTAGTTATAGATAAGTTTTGTTTTTTTTTAAGTGTTTTCAAACACTTCAGTTCCTGTTCCTGGGTACTGGTACTGTTGCTGGGGCATGCCTCAGTCACCAGGGTTTAAACCCTGCCAATTTTGCAAGCCGCCAATACCGCTGAATGACCCACACTCCAGCTGCCTGAAGTATCTTGGGGAGACTCATGTCAGGGTTCAGTGTTAAATTTACAGAGACTTTAAACCTAGAAACGCAGTGAGGTCAGGCTTAAGTTTTTGCTGATGGACGCAGAGCTGAGGTCACCATTGGCGTAACGAAGGTTCTTCGACATGTGTGTCCCTGTAGGTGCTCCACTTTAGGTGTCGGTGCGTCCCTGCACCACAGATCAGAGATTTTCAGTGGCAGTGCTTGGTCGGGGCGCGTGTGCACAGTAGTCATCTTGCGGTACCATTGGCACCTCATTTAGCGTGTGTATGACCTGACCTGTTCAGTTCCTTCTCTATTGCAGGCACGAACTCCGAACTAGAGTGGTGGAGGGTGGGTAGTGGAGCACCCACAGCGGGACACATCTCGAAGAACCCTTGTTACTGCACAAGATGAGTAACTTCCTCTTCTTCTTTGAGTAGTGTCCCTGTGGGTGCTCCACTTCAGGTGTCTGTAGAGCAGTGCCCCACTGTGGATGGTAGGGGCTTTGGAGTTGTGTGTGTTGTTGCAGAGAGCCTGGTAAGGCCTAATATAGGGCTTGTCTACAGTGGCAATTTACAGCACTACAACTTTCTCACTCACACTGCCAGGCGCAACAAGTAAGGGAACCAAGTCTGTCTGGACCACGTTGGAACAATTAGTATGATATGGGCCTTGTCAGTCCGTATCTTGTGACTGACTCACGAGATTAGAGGTATTGGTGGGAATGCGTACATGAGTAATGTGTCCCACAAGATGAGAAAGGCATCCCCTAGTGACTTGGGTGCCAGTCCCACCCTGGAGCAGAAAAGTGGGCACTTGTGGTTTGTTGCTGATGCAAACAGGTCTACAGATGGATAGCCCCATTTTTGGAATATTGATTGGAGGATACTGTAGTTTATTTCCCATTTGTGTTCCTCAGAGAAGTGTCTGCTTAGTGTGTCCACCATCATATTCTGACATCCCAGGAGGTAAGATGCCAAGATGGTTATACTGTGGTTAATGTACTAGTTCCACAATTTCAGGGCCTTGGTGCAGAGTGAATGGGAATGAGCTCCTCCTTGACGATTGATATAGAACATGCATGCTATGTTGTCAGTCAGTATGCGGATTGATTTGTTCCAGATGATTGGGAGGAAGTGCCTACATGCATTGTATACCGCTTGGAGCTCCAGGAGATTGACGTAGAGCTGAGTTTCCATCGGTGACCATTAGCCTTACATGGTGTACTGGTCCAAGTGAGCTCCCCAGCTTATAAGTGATGCGTCGGTCATGGTTATTAGTGACTGAGGATCCTGTTGGAAAGGAATCCCTGTGCAGATGCTTTCTGGTTTCATCGACCTTTGAGAGTACTGTTACTCTTTTGTTTAGACTGTTTGCAGGGGGTGTACACAGGGCTCAGCCAGCCCTGTAGGCAACGCCTATGCAGTCTCATATGTCTCACCACGAACGTCATGGCTGCCATGTGACCTAATAGCTGTAGGCAGATTTTGGAGGACGTTTTAGGGCTGCCAGTGACTGTCGAGATGAGGTTGGTTATTGTCATGAATCTGTGATGGGGCAACAGTGCCCTGAGCTGTGTGAGGTAGGCCCGGTGAATTCCAGTTGTTACTGGGTTCAGTGTAGATTTCTGTATATTTATCTGCAACCCTAGTGTCTGGAACAGCTCGATGGTTGTCTACATCATGTGTGTCGCTTCTTCCCGAGTTGTGCCTTTCAGTAGACAATCGTCTAGGTACGGGAAGATCATCACTCCTCTTCTCTGTAAGTGGACCACCACTACAGCAACAGTTTTTAAAAAAACTTGAGGGGCAGTGGAAAGGCCAAAAGGTAGTATTCTGTATTGGTAATGGTTGACCCCTACCGTGAATCTTAAAAATCATCTGTGCGCTGGGTGTATGGTAATATGAAAGTAAGCATCTTGGAGGTCGAAGGCTGAAAACCAGTCCCCCTTGTCCAGAGCTGGAATAATTGTGGCCAGTTTGACCATTTTGAATCTGATTCTGCACAAATTTGTTGAGCTTCCAAAGATCTAAGATGGGCCTCCATCCACTGTTTTTCTTTTTGTTGAGAAAATAATGGGAGTAAAAACCCTTCCCTTTGTATTGAGCTGGAATTTTCTCCATAGCACCCAATGTAGGAGATGGTTCACTTCCTGTTTTAAGAGGTGCTCGTGAGAAGGGTCCCTGAAGGACTCTAGGGCCACCCTGCGCACCTTAGCCATAGACGTGTCTCCTAACAAAAGACATTGATACCAACTGTACCAAAAGGGCAGACACACCTCTTTCCACCACCCACAACAACAGCAATTTGACCAGAACAGACATAAACAATGTTCACAAAGACATAGGGCTACTCAAACTCAGTCCTCCTCTTCATAACCATCTACCACCAAGCCACAGTTTTGAAGTCTTGGTCGAGGATCTGAATGATCTCCCCCACAATACAGCGCTGTCAGATACTCCTACCCAACCTTGTGGCCACTGCCTGTGCCTGTTCTATTGCATACCTGGGCAGCAATAACAACGGAGCAAAGGGTACAGGAGATTATAAGATCGGGTAATGCCATCCCCTTCCTCTCCCTTCCCACTCCCCTACCCCTTTCCCTGTCCCTCTTTAGGTGGCCCTAGAGTCCTTCATAGAGTTCCCCGGTTGAAGGGGAGATCTTCTACTTTGAGTTGGAGATCTTTGGGGATCCCGGACGACTGCAACCACGAAGCCCTATGCATTATAACTGCCATGGCCGTTGTTCTCGCTGCAGTGTCCGCTACATCCATCCTCCGGTAAGGAATTCTTGCAGCTTACTATAATTGTCATAGTTGTACTTGGCTAAAAGGGCCGAATAATTGGCTACCTGCAATTGGAGTGTAGCTAATGAGTATACTTTTCAGCCTAAGAGGTCTAATTGTTTATGTTCTTTGTTCTGTGGAGTGGACCGGAATTGGGGTTGTTAGCTGTGATGGTTATCAGCTTCCACCACTAGAGAATTGAGTTATGGATGAGAGAACAAAAAGTCCACCCTTTTAGCTGGGAAGAAGTACTTCCTGTTTTGCTCTTTTGCTGGTAGGTGGTATGGTTGCGGGGGTCTGCCAAACAGTCTCTGCCAGTTCCATTATGGCATCATTTATTGGTAGTGCGATTTTGGATGTAGTGGATGTCTGTAAAATTTGCAGTAGCTTGTACTTGTTTTCTTGCACCTCTTCTAGGGAGATATCTTGGCTGGCAGATACTCTTTTAAAGAGTTCCTAAAATTGTTTCAGGTCATTAACTGTGCTTGGAGGTGGTGGTAAGACTGCCTCGTCAGGAGAGGACGAGTTGTGGGCTGGGGAAATGTCTGCATGGTCCAAACCTCGTTCCTCCTCATCTACCATGTTCTCTGGTGCTTCTGACGTCTCTCTGCTTGGAGAAGGTGGAGAACAAATTTCCCTCCAGGCTGGAGTTGAGGGCCTAGTGTAGTGAGCCTTATATGCCACCCAGGGGCCCCGGGGGGCCACTGCATGGGAAAGGGCATCAGTGGACACATCCAGCATTGCCTGTACTAGTGCTGCATCTCATGAGGTTGGCGACATTTGATCTTAACAGCTTCCCATGGTGGTCTTCGCCCCATGGGTGAAGAGTGTTGGGAGGAGAAGCAGCTCCCATGTACTTCCTCTTCATCACTGGAAGTGGGCTGGGGAGCAGAAGAAGTGGACAACTGCTCAGTTATTTGGTCCAGAGATCCCTCAGTACCGCTCAAGGGTGATTGCAGCACCGAGGAGACCGCTATGTCCTTGTGCTGTAGAAACTGCTGTGTAGTCGCTTGTTTCTGTGGCGGTGGTGCCGCTGGTGCAGATGCAGTTGGTGCCTTTGTTGAGACGGTCGGTGCCATTCTTGGCCTGTCTGTCAGTGCCGATGACTGAGTTGGTGCCGGTGGGGGCAGCATTGATCTCAGTGCCCACTCCCATACTGGGGTGGTTGGTGCCGGGGAGGAGGAATGTCTCAACTCCATTTGGGAGTGGCGGGGCTTGGCAGAGATCTACGGAGGGACAGGGACAGAGGTGCCCGGAGCCTCAAAGGTGCTCACTTTACATGAGCTCGGCACTTTGGATAGCGACCTCGCCGGGGACCTCTTCTTTCTCTGAGTGTCCCTATTAGGGGAGATTGCGGCTCGCTTTCTAGATGATTTGAAAGACTGAGCACTCCCATTAGCAGAGATTTTGCTCAGAGAACCATCTGCTGATGCTGATTTTGCTCTCTGAGAAGGCTGAAGGAACTTTTCCATCAAAATCACCTTGAGGCGGAGATCTCAATCACACATTGCCCGACTTTAAGGTTGCTGCAATGGGCACATTTTTGAGGAATATGCGTTTCCCTTAAACAATGGACACACAATGAGTGGCCATCTGAGATGGTCATTGTCTCACAACAAGAGTCACATGATTTAAACCCGGGTGAGCTGGGCACCATGGCCATTAAGTTTCCCAATGGGGAAAGAGTGGGAAAAACAACAATTAAAAAATATCTATTAAAAAAAAAATGGGGGGGACAGGGGACAATAAACTAGACTTACTAAACTATAGCTAATCTAACTATTTCTATAGAGAGAAAAACAAAGAGGCAGCACTGCCACTGAGCTCCGTCTGCAGCCAAGGACGGTTGAGAAGGAACTGAACTGGTCGGGTCGTCCGTGCTACATGAAGCACCAACGGCACCGCGAGATGACTACTGCGCACTTCTGCCCCGACTGAGCACTGCCACTGAAAATCTCTGATCTGTGGCACAGGGACACACTGACACCTAAAGTGGAGCACCCACAAAGACACTATTTGAAGAACAACATTTGGTTTACTAAAAAGCGACAGAGTCCTGTGGCACCTTATAGACTAACAGACATATTGGAGCATAAGCTTTCATGGGTGAATACCCACTTCGTCACTTTTTACAGATCCAGACTAACACGGCTACCCCTTTGATATTTGGTTTACTTGACTGTTTGAACTCTGCTTGCAGCCTAGGTAGATGAACTCATCAACACTCTCTATGGTACTCAACTCCACCTGAACTGGGGATTCTGGTGTCCAAGCTACAATGTTCTTGACATTGGTTTTCTGCCATGAGACGTCTGACCCCACCTTGTGGGTGGCATCTTGGGGACCTAGGAGTGCAAGGCTGAAATTCTCCCACTTCTCTATAAGCAAGGCAGTGTCGTCAGCCTTGATTACTTGACTGGTAAACACTTCTTGACCAACCTTGATTCCGATGTATGGAGTAGAAAGTCCTAATATATAGCCAATAGCTCGACAGAACAGTGCCAGGGCAAGAATGTATCCCTGACACACACCTGAGGGTGTGTAGAAATGCAGCGAAAGCTGTGACCCAATGTGTACTCTTGCACAGGTTTCAGTGTGGAGATTATGCACCAGATTTAACAGAACATTTGGAACACCAATTCCTTTCAGTGCGACTCAAAGTGCTGACCTGTCAACTGAATCAAAAGTTCCTTTGATACGGAGGTGTGCCACATGAAGCAGGTGGTTAAATTCTCCATGCAACTCAGCCAGAAGCTGGAGGGTAAAGACAGTGTCCATTGTTGACCGTCTGCAGTGAATCCTGATTGCTGACAATGTCTGTTATGGGACAGCTGCATCCTACCAACCAGAATGTGAGCAAAAATCTTTCCAGGGACCGATACCAATGAGATTGGCCTGTAGTTCCACACTCGGTGCAAGATCCTCTGCCCTCATTTAGGGACATATGATGCCCTCTTTGCATTCTGCTGGTACTTTGCCTAATGCCCACATTTCTAAGAACAGGTTATTTAGGCCCATGCGCACTGGCTCCAAGGCACCTTTGAGTAGCTTGGGTGGAATACCATCAGATCCAACAGCATATCCATCCTATAACTTTTGGATGTCCTTTCAAGCTTTCTCGAGTGATGGAGAATCAGTGTTCATCCCTGGATGTACAGCTGTGTAGTTTGCCAGGTCATGTAGCTCTAAACAGTCATCAGCAGGACCATGGTTCAGCATGCTTTCATAATGTGTTTTCCATTGGTCCAGGATCTCATCCGTCAATGTGCAGGGAGAGCTGTCTGGTTTCATAATGAGGATGTTAGAAGGCTGCCAGCCAAGCACGTGACGGCACGATACAGATTGTTGTTCATAGGCAGCCTTATTTCTACAGAGTTCTGTTAAAGTTAAAGGGTCTCCTCAAAGATGTTCACAGGTGAATTCTTTTGTGGGATTTGAGTTTAATATAGCAATATTCTTCATGCATTAATCTATTCATATTGATTCAAATTGAAAATCTAGATTCTTTCCATCTCACTTCAGATTATTATAAAATATTTCACTTGATTATGGAGCCAAGAACTGCAGGATAAAAAAGGATTCCAATTTTGGCTTTCAATTATTATTGTACTTATTTTGGTGTTTAATTTTGACTGCTGGCAGGTTAGCACATATAACTTTATAAAACAAAATTTTTATAATGTTAATTCTGATTGCATAAATTCAAGAAACATTAGTTGTTTCAATAACAATGAAACAAGTTTTAAAAAATATGCAGAAGTTTAAAAAGAGACTTGTTTATGATATGCATGATTTATTCGTAAACTAAGTGGAAGCATGTAAATTAAGCAATTTACCGCACTGCTGCTATACACTGCCAAAGAGTGAACCACAGAGTGTGAGAACAGGAAGTGATATGGGCTATATTTTACAGTGAACAGAATGTGTTGGCACGTGAATTTTCTTGTAAGGCTCTTTCAAGTAAATCTGCCATTTTATGTTTTTTTGTGTTTATTTTTTAAAACTGATTCTTGTACAATTAGTCAGTGTTTTATCAGCTATTTTTCAGTACAAACTGACAAACAAGATCTTTAAGTGTAGAAAAACTTTAACCAGATTGTTAAGTTTAATCAACATGATAGTGTCCCTGTAATTAATCACTTGAAAGTGAATTGAAAACCTAATTCAATTTTTTTTTTAATTTTTGAAAAATGTGTTAATTGACTCTACTAATTAGACCAATAAGAGTTAAAATTATTTCTGTGTTGAATAACCAATGATTTAAAATCCTGTCCCTTACCAATATCCTCCAAATATATCTTTGTATGCTTAGATATCCGAGAGTAAGTCATTCTGTGAACTGTAGTACCAGGAATATCACTACAATCCATTCAAGCCACTGTATCTAAGCTGTCACAAACTGATGTGTTCTAGGATATCTACCACAAATAAGGAAATTCTAAGGGCAGGGAAGGGGAAGAGAGAGAATTTTTAAAAACATAGTTAAAACTTATGTCTGTGATGAGTGATCCCTCACAGCTGGTCAATGGGGCAGTCAGAATAATTTTCAGGGTTTCACTCCATTTTCACTTTAAAAAACATTACGTTTCAAATCTGAACAAAATGGGAGGGAGGGAGAGAGAGAGAGAAACTGTCATGTAACAAACTCAGCCTCCTCCACCCAAAATTCATTTGTAGTTCTTTGGTTTAAGCTTAGTGACCTACCTGTAATTAGATTACTGAAAACAAGGATTCAAAATTTCTAAGGACCACTACCAGCCTGGTTAAGTACTCTACTGTACCTGAGAAGACAGCAAGAGTTAGCTCAGGGTATGTCCTTGCTAATTCCTCCGACAGTTGATAATATGACACAGAATACAGGTGTGGCAAAGGAGAAGGCTGACCCAGTATCCCATCACCTCTCTGAATCTCCAATTTGTGAGCATAGCGAAACATCTTAGGTTCCAAGATCTGCAGCAATAAAATTCAGATATTTGAAGCTAAATACAGAGCTGGGATTACATGGTTATCTTCTGAGGAAACATAATATATATTGTGCCATCATTTAAAGTGGGGCGGCCAACCTGTGGCTCTGGAGCCACATGCGTCTCTTCAGAAGTTAATATGCGGCTCCTTGTATAGGCACCGACTCCGGGGCTGGAGCTACAGGCGCCACCTTTCCAAGGGTGCTCACTGCTCAGTCCCTTGCTCTACCACAGGCCCTGCCCCCACTCCACCCCTTCCTGCCCTCTCCCCTGAGCCTGCCATTCCCTCACTCCTCCCCCTCCCCCCCCAGAGCCTCCTGCACGCCACAAAAGAGCTGATCGGGAGGTGCTGAGAGGGAGGGTGAGGCGCTGATTGGCGGGGCTGCTGGTGGGTGGGAGACGCTAGAAGCGGGTGGGAGAGCTGCTGGGGGACTGCTGACATATTGTTGCTCTTTGGCAATGTACATTGGTAAATTCTGGCTCCTTCTCAGGCTCAGGGTTGGCCACCCCTGATTTAAAGTGTTGCAGCTTAGTAGAGTCAAATTCTTGGCTATCTGGGACTCATTCCATTTGAGAACCAGTCAGAGCTGTCAATTTCAAAGTTCTATTTTCACATCCTATTGCATTAAATATAAGTTTTCCATAGTGAAAGTTGAAGTAATCAAGATCAATATTACCATACAATTTTTCCATGATTAATATAATTCCTGCTCAGAAATGGCTTAGGACTGGACTGGGACAGTGCAGTGCAGATCAGGTTTGAGATGGCAAAGCTGTGTGAAGCTAGTACAGCAGCTGTTGGTACTGTTTTATTTTAGTTTGATTGATCTTAAGCACTGACATTCACATAGGAACAGAGGGGAGAATCTCAAAATTGCTTAGCATTGGCCTAACTCTGCTCACATTGACACCAACAATAAAGTTCCCATTGAATTCAATAAGAATAGTGTCTAGCCAACAGTGAGCACTCTTAAAAATCCCACCCATTTGTGGGCTAAGCCAGGTGGCCACACAGAGGCATAAGATAAAGTAAGGCACCCTGCCTCTAATGCATTGCCTCCTCAGACCTTGGGACTGGAAGCATAGGGGTAAGTAGATGTTGATATTGTCCACACTATTCTTTCCTCCAAGTAGATGAGTGGGGAGTAAGCAAAGCCTTGGCCTGATGCTAAAGACTTTAAGCAAATTACTGCCCTACTAGAGAAAGTGGGGTGCAGGGAAAGAATTCTGCTTTCCCTGTGATAATCCTGGAATGGCACTGGTACACACTATCCCTTTCAGAGGGCCAACTTGAAAACCTTTATCTAGCTTTTATATTTTAAAACGATGCTGTGAAACAATATGGTCCAGATCCTCAGCTAGAGTAAATGGCCAGATAGCTACATCAAAGTCAATTTACCTGTGCGGATTCATAAAAGATAATGATCTGTCCCTAAATCTTTACTAAAAATGCAACAAAAATAATGCACTCTGCATTTCATTGATGAAGATAAAGCTGAATGATACCAGAAATATCTTTTTTTAAACATACAAGAGATTTTTTTTAAACATAAAATACATTAAAATGAAATTTTCTTACAAACCTGTAATAGTTGCATAGCAACTTCATAGATAGCCCTAGCAGAATCAGCTGCTTTAAACAGTATCAGATTTAGGAGGATCACTGTATCACACAGGTAATCCCTAGAGGAGAATCGTAAATATCAGTTAAAAAAAAACATGTTTTAAATACAGTAAAAGCTGTTTTATCTGGCATGTTGGGGACATGGGGGGGTACAGGTAAGTGAATAATGCAGATTAACTAAGAGGGAGAGAGTTTGGGTGCGGAAGGGGGTGCGGGGCTGGAGCATGGGAGGGGGGTATGGGATGCGGGCTCTGGGAGGGAGTTTGGGTGCAGGAGGGGACTCAGGGCACCAGATCCGGGGGGCGATCACCTAGGGCAGTTCCCCACAAGTGTCGACCTGTCCCGCCCAAGGATCCAGGAACCCAAGCCCCCTCCCGCACCCCAACCCCCTTCCCCAAACCCCCTCCAGCACCCCAACACCCATCCCCACACCCCCTTCCCACACTTCAAACCCCTCGTGGCCATTCCTCCACCTAGGAGCAGCAGGGACATGTCGCCACTTCCAGGGAGCCATATGGAACCAGGTAGGGAGCCTGCCAGCCCCGCGCCAACTGGACTATAAACGGGACTTTCTACGAAGATTAGAAATGCCGGTTTAGAGCCGGCATTAGGGCTGGATAACACAGGGCCGGATAACACAGCTTTCGCTGTATATGTAGCTATTTTAACTATGAATTAGCTAAGCAAAGGTAAGTTCATTTAGTTTAAGTATTGTATACAATAATATAGTTCAATGCTTTGAAATGTTTAACATTGAAAACAATATGGAAAACATGTTCCATTTAAGAGAAAACAAAACATTAATTCTATTTAAAACTGCAATTTGGGAAACTGAATTGTAAATTTAAGAATTCTCTTTTGTACCTATTCTGAAACACACTGGCTATGGCTTTAAAACAACCAGCTGCAACCCGCTTGGAACCCGTGTAACACCGGTCCACAGCCCAAAACAGGAGGTTACTCTGGTCAGGGTTGAGCTCCAACAGCAGCATAACTGCCTCACAGCCTAACTGATGCACCTATAGACCAGAAACAGACAACAGTTTAAACAATTTAAAAAAACAGCAAAAGGCAATGGTTTACAAAATAATTTTAATAAGAACAGATGACATTTAAAACTAACAAGTTGCAATAAGCAAGATTTAATTTAAAAAAAATAAAAACAGAGTAAACCTTAAAAATACTAATAGACAAAGATTTAACAGTTTTGTAGAATTAAGTTGTGCACTTTATTGGACCATATGACTGCATAATATCATTAATTTTATCCTCATTCTCCCAAACCATACCCTCCTATTGTTTTTTATTCTCACTTATTTCATGTCTTGACCTGGGCCATGTCCTGAAAACACAGATGCAGGACAGCAGTTAAGCACATGCTTAGTTCCACTGATTTCAGTGGGACTTAAGGGATGGACTTTCCCTAAGTGCTTTTCTGAATCAGAGCTCTAGATTGTAACCTCTTTGGGATAAGAATCCAGTCTTTCTATATGTCTGCATATTATCTAGCACAATAGGTCACCTAGGAGCTATTGTAATACAGAGAAATAAAACCAACAATAACTTCCTTTTAGACTTGAAAAGTTTTGTCTTCATAATTCCACATGGCTCCCCATGCATGATACAATCTCATTGAGCTTATGCACAAAGCCCCTACCTCAGCCATCTTTAATTCTCTCAGAGACCCACTACTGCTGTGCTGCTGCTTACAGTGAATCAACTTAATTTGTATATAATTTGTCAGCTGCTGTTCCTGTTCCCTTTCACTTAACTTCTGTCTACTTGTCTGCCTGCTCTTAGACTGTGAGCTGCTTGGGAGCAGGGACCATTTTTCTTGAGCGATCAGAAAGTGCCTACTACCTAGTTAGCACCACTGTAACTAAATGCATTAATATGTAGTAATAATAATAAAGATGTATAAGGCGCAAGCTGATTTAGAACATTTGTGCCAATTTGACCTCAAGACTCTTAAATCACACACTGATGGTTAACAAACATTTATTGATGCTGCTTATGTTACCTTTTTATCTTGTGAATCCAAAATATTATCCAGCCATTTGTACAAATAACCATCTGATGAGAGTCCTACATTATCTGCAACAGGGCCACAACACAGTACAGCAGACATAGCCTTTAGAAAGTAATTGAAAAAAACAACACATTTGAATAATCAGATTGGGCTAGAGCAGTTATAGCTAATCCTTTAAAATACTATCAGAGAACTCTAACATCTATTCAGACCACTGCCAGGAGCAAGGCCACAAGGAACTCTGTTTAACATTTTGTTCAAGGAATAGCAGAACCAACCCTACAGCTCTGAATTCCCAGACAAGAGGAGCTGTCTGTTCTGAAAAGTTTACATTTGTTCCATAAGAGATAGTACATTAGTTTGGCTGGTGCTATACTGTAATGCACTCTGATACAGAAGATCGTTGATCTGAATGATCCTGAAATTCTCTCTCGTTGAGCAATTGGGGGGTGAGGGCATGGGAAGCTTAGCACAAATATAAACTTGTATTTGCTGCAGGACCATGCTGAAATTATGGTAGTGGGAAGGGGGCAGAGAAGTTCTGATTAGAATGTAAAAATAATTAATCCAGGAATAATCTGTGGCTGAGATAACATCTGCCTACATCAGCCAGGACAAGGAAAATTCCATGCTTGGACTAATGGCAAGGAAGTGCAAACTGGCAAAAATGTTTAAGTAAGGACAACACAGGGAAGTAATTTCTCAAGTTCAGAAAGTGTTAAAGTACCTTCAAAGCACAGTACTGGTGTCTGTTTATCTGCATGTTCCTATCACTGTATCTATCCAGGGGGGTAAACATGATGCTAAATGGACCTGCCCAGTGACTGAACAACATAAAGAGACTGTGACGTAGGCTCTGCTGAGGAAAAACACTTCTTCTCTGGTGCACTGTAAGAAAAGCACATACAGTATTTGACCCATTTTTCACTACAGTTTTTGTACACTAAATTTATAAGACAAAAAACAAAACAAAAAATTACCCAAATGAATTAGAAACAAGCACAGTACCATACAGGCAAAATTCAACAGCATAACAGCTTTTTAAAAAAGTTAATATATGCTCGAATGAATGTCACTGGTATGAAAGAACAGAAGCAGTATACAAGGAGTTTAGCAATTATTAGCCCGGAAAGAAACATGTTCAAACTTGGTAATCAAGTCTTTTAGTAACAAGAATTTAATTTTTAGATTTAAAAATACAATCAGTGATCACTTCTGAAAAGTTCATATTGTCAGTTTTAAATACCATTTTTAGCATGGTAAATTTCTACAACTTCAGGAACAATTTGTGGTTCTGGTGTATTAAAATGAGTCATCAAAACCTATTAAAGTGTAATGAGCATACCTGGAACATTTTGAATGATATTTGCCACTAAGGCACTAAAATGGCATCGGATATCTTTCAACGTGTCAGAGTCCTTTTCATTTTCTGCCTCCAGGAGTTGTCTAGTGAGATCGACATACTCCAATAAAGTGTTGTTGAGGGAATGTGTTTCATTATCAAGGCCACCGCTTGCACTTAAAAAAAAAAAATATTCAGAGTATGATGGTAAGTAGAGACATACTATATATTTCTTTAAAAAGCTTCAAAGGATATCTTCAAATTCAAGAATTTTTAAAAGAATTTTTACTAAACGAAGTCATTTTACTGGCATTTGGTTCGAGGCCCTTTCTTACCACATTTTTGTTGTCTTAGCAAGAAAAGCACTAATGAAACCGGACCCAATAACCAGGCCTTATAAATCAGGAGCATCTCTAATACTACTACAGATTCATAATATTTTGTTCAGGGTGATGGTTTAACACCCCCACCCCACCCCTCAAAAACAAACAAACAAACAAAACCGCTTGCTTATTATAACAAACAAGGTACACACCTAAAATAAATGGATAATTTAGATGTGCTTGGTCAAAAAGTAAATACTTTATCTTCTGAGCTAGACAAAGTCCTCAGTATTTTATGCTATGCTGCGGAGTACTAACTGGAACAGCAGCTATATACTCTATTCTAGATAGGTTCTTATATCAGCCTCATCACTATGGCATCTGAGTGCTTTCTAGTAGTGCTTTAAGTGATGTAACATCTGTCACATGTGGTTGATGCTCTCTCATCTTGTCCTCTGGAAGAGAACTGTGCGTGTAATGGAATGTTTTGTACTAGTAGGATTTTTTTTTCTTTAAATGTACACAGTGATCTGTTTATATTAGAGAAGGAAGGTCAAAGAAGTGTGCCTTGGCCTTGGAGCAGAAAGTGGTGAAGTTTGAGATAGTCCTCAGTTCCTGTAAGAGTTTGTTCCACAGACTCAGACTGGCAACAGAGAAAGTTCTGTCTCCTGCACAGTCAAGCAGCAGAGTTGTCAACAACAATCCTCATCCTGGAGCTTTAGGCTACTTTTTGATATGTTGAGCACAGGCCAGTGAGTACCCTGAAGACAAGTACTAAGACCTGAATATTACTCATATTCTATGGCAAGCCAGTGTAGACAGTAGAGGACAGATTTGATGTGCCAGCAGTAGCCCATGTTGCTGAGGAGATCCTCTACTAGCTGGAGTTTAAGGGCTGATGGCTTCATACCCAGGTTGCTGCACATTGCTGTAGTCCAGCTGGGAGGTGACAAAAAAAGTTTATCGCTGAGGGCAGGTCATCATCCACCAGGATGGGACAAAGTCTCCTAGCCACTCAGAGATGGTAGAAGGTGTTACTCATAGACGCTGCTGCTATGTAAGAGCACAGTGTTAGCAAGAAATCCTAAACTTCTAAACTACAAACTGAATTCACCAATTGGGTATATCTCTTCATCAAAGGAGACTTTACTGTGGCTGCAAACTGCTTTCCCCTCTACCCATCAGCATAACCTCTGTCTTGCTCAGCTTCAACCAGTTGCTCTTAATCAGTATAGCCAGCTAACCGTTATGCATGATAATATGACAAACACTCGTCACTATCATAAATTTGTAAAATAAAGATATTTTCCCCATGAATTGATGATGCTGAAATGTTTAGTACCTATCACTTTTGCATATCTACTTTAATGATCTGCATATAATTTTATATGTTCACCGGCACTATAAAACCTTCTATTATAATATGGTGGTGACATCGGCCCAGACAGCAGAGGTGCCAGGGTTTATACTGTGCAGAGGCTAGAACATACAATAGTGTAATGTACAAAAGTTTAAGTCCATTCTCAATTAAGCTGCTTAGCAACAGAATTTTCAAAGGCCATGATCCTGCAAAGGCATTCATCCATGTGGTACTTTATGCCTGTGCACAGTCTGATTAGCCTCAGTGGGAATCCTGAAGGAATAAGCATTTCTTACACAGATTTCTTTGCAGGATTGAAGTCAAAGTGTCCTTCATTTTACATAATATTTTATTGGATTTTTTTCCTCCTTTAACTCTTAGAATCAAAAGTCAAATTATTTGGCATAAAGTTACACAACAACAATGGCAGATACAGTCACCTTTTCACTTTTTTATCCTCCCAATACTCAAAATTTACAAGAGACTATTATGAAAATTATGCCTGATTTATAAATCTTAAAGGACTTCCATAAAAGTGATCTCTTACATTTTAGGATAGATTAACAAAAATTTATATTCCTATCTCCCCTGCCCCCCACGTTTTATTTTAAATATCTCCAGGGAGTTAAGTATTAATAGATCACATTTTCTTCTTTTCCCAGGACTCATTGTATAACATCAGGATGTTACTGCAGGAAGAGCCCAGTTAGATTATCTGTCTCCATCTTGGGATCTCAACTGTAAAAGTAGCTCAAGGGCTTTATACTTGATCCTGTAACTTAACTCATTCACTACTGACAAGGTCCCATACAAAAAGAACACACATGCAAACACATACCCGTGTCACACACTTACACATCTCATTGAAAACGTGAGATGTTCCATGGCATTTCAAATAAAATAGAGTGGTCAGTAACTTAACAGATGTAAATTTATAGATACTGATCAGCATATCTTTATGTTTTTAAAATTAGTATTTACAAACTCCTTGTGGATTTTTGTTTGTTTGCTTTATTTGTCTTTAAAGAAAACATGGGAACAAGGCAAAATATTAATTATTCCAGTATTCTATTATAATAGTGAAATATTATTGTCACTGAAATCCTCCTACAAGACTTATGGGGATTATTGTGTATTATGCTGCTCTAAATTAAGTTTTAAGTGATTGTTCAGTTGTACAATAAGGTGTACAAACAGACAAATGTATAAACTATTGGCTCTTAATTCAGAAGTTTGTTAGGGAAATAAACAATGCCTTCTCATCAACTCCACACCTACCTGTGACTAATAACACCAGCATCTGCCAGCAGTTCAAATATTCGTACTAGTTGTACTCGTAAAATATCTCGACGCCTGCGTCGTTTCATATTCTGTTCAATGGAAAAATACAAAATTACATGGAGCAGTGGAGTGAATAAGGATAATATCAGTTTGGCCTACAGGGACACTGAAACACAGTCATGACTCCACTCATGTTGGTACCACAGTTTTCAGTAGTGAGTCACAGATTTTTTTTTATTTAAACAGTTAGCAGATTTACTGTACAATTTTAAAGGACTAGACAATGGGTCACATTCATTCCTTGTGTAACCTCTCAGACTTCCATGAAGAACACTATTATTTACTTCTTCAACTGGGTACAATGGAAAATTATTGCTCCACGATTTAGACTGTTATGAGAGAGTGATTCTTTTACGTAGGGACTGTCCGGTTTGGCCAATGTACATTCCTCTCCTGGAACTGACACCTCTGCCATGTACATTGGCCAAACTGGACAGTCCCCACATAAAAGAATAAATGGACACAAATCGGACATCAGGAACGGTAACATACAAAAGCCAGTAGGTGAACACTTCCATCTCCCTGGATATTCTATAATAGATTTAAAAGTAACTATTCTTGGACAAAAAAACTTCAGAAAGACTTCAAAGAGAAACAGCAGAACTAAAATTCATTTGCAAATTTAACACCATTAATTTGGGCTTGAATAGGGACTGGGAGTGGCTGGCTCATTACAAAAGCAGCTTTGCCTCTCCTGGAATTGACACCTCCTCATCTATTATTGGGAGTGGACTACATCCATCCTGATCGAATTGGCCCTGTCAACATTGGTTCTCCACTTGTGAGGTAGTCCCTTCTCTTCATGTGTCATTATATAATGCCTGCATCTGCAACTTTCACTCCATGCATCTGAAGAAGTGAGGTTTTTTACCCACGAGAGCTTATGCCCAGATAAATCTGTTAGTCTTTAAGGTGCCACAGTTTCTACAGGGCTTGAACTGAGCAGGAACTGGCTGGAGCAAGAGGGGCAGGTGGAAACTGTTACTCTAACTAAAATAGGTTGTTTAGGGTCAGATTTTGTCCCCACACCAATCCATGGGACTACTTGTGGAATAAGGTAAAGGGTCAGATGTTGGCCTTCAACAAAGCTAACAACCTTTTAGAACCAGGCTCTGCCTCCCTTACTTGCATGAGAAGTACCATACTCTGCCAGAAGTCCCATTTAAATCAATGGGACAACTCAGCCTGAGAAGCAATGGCAGAATCCAGATCTCAGATTGTAAACTCTTCAAGGGGGCAGTTGTATTTAAATTTGTGTCTTATACAGCAAACACGTTGTGAAGAAAAGAAGGAAAACAATTACCCTCATTGTTTACCATTTGAGCCCAATGGTAACTTTTAGATCTAAATATATTAAAGTCTACTTATTCCAATGATGTGCCAATTGAACTCAAACCACTAAGTTATACATGAATAACACTACATGAATAAAGTTATCTGAAATTAAATTTGACATGATCTTCTGTAACAGTATATTGCATCTTTACATTTCACACCACCATACTGTAAAGTATGGATGTGTAAAGATTGGCATTTGTATGACTAACATAGGTACATATAGGGCTTTGAAAAAATGCATTATGGCACACAGTTGTGTGACAGGATTTGAAATTCATACTGGATGTTACTATCAGCTATGCTTAAAATATGAAATTCAGTGCAATGATCAAAAACAAAACAGTTATTATCTAGGGTACCTATCAATTGTCTTTTATTCTGTGTTCGTACAGAACCTATCACACTGGGGTCTTGATCCTTATTAAGGACTTTTGATGCTACCACAGAACAAATAATACACTGTTTTATGTCATCTTTTTGTTTTCCTTTGAATATACTGACATCCAGGCTCACTGCGGGTTAACAGCACTTGTTTGGTTCCACACTTCAATATGTACCATATATACTGGAGATATGCTATCCATCAGAGAAGCCTTGTTCGTAGGGCTGGAAGAGTCAGGTAAGTTAATGTTTTCTCCAAAAACTGTCCCAGTTAGAGAAATCATATTTTTCTCTCTCCTATGTGCAGTACACATGAGCCTCTCTGATTGATGGGATGTCACCAACACAACATTTTGAGTAAAAGCAAACAGACTGCATTTGGCTTGGATACTAGCACATAAAAAATAAGGTGGAAAAAATATTTTAAACTATTAGCTATTACTAACAAAATTACTGTGGCAAGAGAGGCTTTCAGTGCATAGTTCTAAAGTTAAGGGTTTGATAAAAAAATTAACATATATGTAAGTTACTTTGAAAGGAATAAAAAAGGTTTTGACTATTTTAGTTATTTATTTAAGCTACATTACTGTATGTTAGCCATAGCCGTTGAAGAACAGATAGTAATATTTCTCTACTATGTTTGTGGGAAAATAGCTATAATAAGATTCTGAATACAAATAAAAATATCCTTATTACCTCTGGTCTTCTTTCAAGTGCTTCCTTAATTATAGGATGTAATTCTTCTATTAGTTCCCTGGATAAAAATGATAGATCAATCACTGAATTAGTAGTGAAGATGCAAAATGTCTTACAGAAACGAATGTTGTAAAACTTACATTAAAAAAAGGAAAATATCTCTAGTTTTGCTTTCATTTACAGTGACTTTATGAATCAAATTAATATTTAAAAGACAGGACACTGACTTTGCTAATATGCAAGACAAAGGATCAATCTGACATTTCTCAAAGTAATAATAACTGAAAAGGAATTTACCATCTATTACAACACCAGTATCTGAGACAGCACAGTATAACAAGCAGTCCCCAGACTTCAGATTTGGTGGCATGTGGCCCAATACTTGTTATTAATGGAATCCCCACTAATTCATAGTACTGAGAATATGGACAATGTAGCAGAATACAGGTCAGTCAATCTAAGAAGATATTTTGAAGAATGGCTTAATCCTGGTCAGACAGTAGCATAGCGCTTTCTTAGATCTAGACTGTAGGCCAATCATCCCTGGTAGTGAAAGGGGTTTGGACAAGCTGACTGATTCTGGAAGAAATCAGGGACCAATTTAGACAAGAATTTGGGGGTGATAACAAATTATGGCCTTATTTTTATGGAATATAGTAAATGATGCCCCAGCCATTAGTGCCTGGATCTTTCAAACTCTCCAGGCTCCCAAAGAGGAATAAATATATGAAATAGAGTCTTTAGAAAAATCTTGTCACTATAAGATGAGAGAATTCAGTAGAGACCTGTCATTGTGAAGGAAAGGCCAAAATCACAAACAGGCACATACACACACTGAGTTGAAAGAGAGACCAGGTCATCCAAGGTGAAATTGATGGTTCGGAACAAAGGGAAAAGAAGACTGGCAAGAATAAGATCTTTACTGTCTTACCCAGATGGAGAACCATTTCCATTTCAAAGAGTAGGAGTTTCTGGTGGAAGGTTTCCTGTTCTCCAGCAGAAGTTTCTGGACTTACCCAATGCAATTATGTCCAAATTGCTCAACAGCCAGTATCTGAGCTCTCAGCTCAGGAATCAGTGTACAGAATCTGGCTCTACTCCTAGTGCAGGAGATCTACTGGGTGTGTGGAACTAAAGATTAGAGGATCAAAAACCAAGTGAAGCAAGTCAGAGTGCCGTAACTGAAGGGGTCATGCTCAGGCTACAAGAAACACCATGACACTTTCTCATCAGCTTTTCTGCAGTGATTTGGAATAAGAAATATTGGAGGGAAAGCACAGAGAAACATATGACTAGAGCAATGCATCTATTAAAGATTTCAGACTTCTCCCTCCTGGAGCAGAATTGTTTGCACTTAATATTGCATTCTGTGGCAAACTATTACATACAACATTACAAGTCCATTACATAGTCTCCCTACTGTGCAAGCAGAGTACTGGTCGTTGTTAGTTTGAGGGACCTCTCCTTCTGGGTGCTTAACTTCCTTTGGTGGCTGTTTTCTTCTTCTGGAAGATGGAGAATTGCAAGGGTGACATGGTGATTGACATGAGTTCAAAAATTTCATGGTTTCCTGATCGAGAAGCATTGAGCCCGCTTTCCACTGCAAATTGATATAATACAGAATGGTTGTATAGTTCTTTAAAATCTGAAGAGAGGTGACCTTCGGTTAAGACAGGAATTTCTTGCACGATAGCTAGATGAGTCTTAATTCCATAAGAACGGCTATAGTGAATCAGACTAAGGGCTGGTCTACCCTGGGGGGGTGGGGGGAGGGGAAGAGGTCGATGTAAGATACGCAACTTCAGCTACGGGAATAGCGTAGCTGAAGTCGACGTATCTTATTTTGACTTACCTCCCGTCCTCACGGCGCGGGATCGACAGCTGCGGCTCCCCCGTCGACTCCACTACCGCCGCTCGCCCTGGTGGAGTTCCGGAGTCGACTGGAGCGCGTTCAGGGATCGATATATCGCGTCTAGACGAGACGCGATACATCGATCCCGATAGATCGAATACTACCCGCCGATTCGGCGGGTAATCTGGACGTACCCTAAGAGTCCATCCAGCCCAGTATTGCGTCTTCTGACAGTGGCCAGTGCCAGACACTTCAGAGGGAATGAGCAGATCACAGCAATTGAGTGATCCATCCCCTGTCATCCAGTTCCAGTTTCATGCATTCATAGGTTAGTGACACCCAGAGTATGGGGTTGCGTCCCTGACCATCTTGGCTTATAGCCATTGATATACCAATTCTCCATTAACTTATCTAATTTTTGCTAAAACCCAATTATACTTTTGGCCTTCACAACATCCCATGACAAAGAGTTCCACAGTTTGACTTGGTGCTGTGTAAAGAAGTATTTCCTTATATTTGTTTTAAGCCTGCAACCTATTAATTTCATTGGGTGACCCCTGGTTCTTGTATTATGTAAAGGGGTAAATAACATTTCCTTAATTCACTTTCTCCACATCACTCATGATTTTATAGACCTCTATAATATCCCCCCTTAGTCATCTCTTTTGTAAGCTGAAAAGTCCAAGTCTTTTTAATATCTCCTCATATAGAAGTTGTTTCATACCCTAATCATTTTTGTTGCCCTTCTCTGTACCTTTTCCAATTTTAAAACCATCTTTTTTGAGATGGGGTGACCCAAACTACACTCAGTATTCAAGGTGTGGGCATACCATAAAGTACTATGGATTTACATAGTGGTATAATATTTTCTGTATTATCTATCCCTTTCCTAATGGTTCTGTTAGCTTAGATGCCCTTAGCTTACCACTTAGATGGTACAAAATGTTTCTTCTCAGTCTTCTGCAGAGTAGGTGGTGCAAGTGGCTGGGGTATGCCAGACCATCTTAGCTGGCTCTAAATATAGCCTCATTGATAGGAAGTGCCACTGTGCTCGTGCCAGCAGTCTGGACGATACCTAGCAATTTGTGAATGGTGTCCTGGACTTCCTCTAGAGGGACCGGAGTGTGCCCACAATCCTTCTCAGAAGGTCCTAGTCATCTGGTGGTGATGGTGAGGCTGGTGCAACTGCCTCCTTAGGAGATGAGGATGACAGTGGCACAAAGCGTCTGTTTATTCCTATTGCTCCTCTTCTTCATATTGTTCCTGAGATAACTGTGGTTTATCGATATAAGGCAATCTCTCTCTGAACTCCTGCTCTGATCCCCTGAACTCAGGGGTCTCAAATATAGGTCCAGGCACCCTAATAGGACAAGTAGAAGAAAGGATGTGGCCCCATGGAGAGTTTACCAATTGTCCTGCACTAGATAGGTCATGTGGAAGGAAGGAAGGAGTCCTGCAGAACCTGAAACCCCTATATGGGCTACTCTTGTGCCTCAGTTCAGACAGGGGACCAGAGTCTTCATCTCAAGATCATCCAAGGAATATGTATCCCCATATACCATAATTGGAGCTAATGGTATGGGATGCCTGGTAGCGCAGTGGTTCTCAACCAGGAGTCCGGGGCCCCCTGGGGGGCTGCAAGTAGGTTTCAGGGGGTCTGCCAACAGGGCTGGCATTAGACTTGCTGGGGCCCAGAGCAGAAAGATGAAAGCAGAAAGGCTTCAGCCCCAGGGCTCCAAGCTCCACCACCCGGGACTGAAGCCAAAGCCTGAGCAACTTAGCTTCACAGGGCCCCCTGTGGCATGGGGCCCCAAGCAACTGCCTTGCTTGCTACCCCCTAACCCTGGACCTGGCTTTTATATGCAGAAAAAACATTTGTGGCACAGGTGGGCAGTGGAGTTTTTATAGCATGCTGGTGGTGGTGGGGGCTCAAAAAGAAAAAGGTTGAGAACCCCGTGGTAGAGCCTTAGCTGGTTGACAGGATCGGTGAATGGTGCACCAAAGGAGTTGGTACGTCTCTAGTGATCACTGGTTCTCACAATATCAGTAATGTCCAGGTCATCTAAGATGTAGTACCCAGCTTTAGAAGATAGGGAGTGGGAAGGGCTTCTGCTTCTTGGTGAATCCGATGGTGTTTATTAAGGTTAGATAGGGGGAGCGGATACCGCAGAATCCTCCTTTTACCATGAGACACTATTGTTGGTATAGTCAGCAGTCGTTACCTTCCTTATCTTGCTGGGGCCACTCATTTCAGAGCACTCTTGGCTCCCGGTACTAACAGTGCAGATTCATGCTCCCTGTCTGCTCCTGACACACCTGTACCAGGACATGGAGTCTCACGAGATCTGGATGTAGGGGATTAAGTCCTCTTCTTAGATGAGGACTTTGGAGCATTTTTTTATGCAAGTGTTTGCTCACACTCTCCTTCCACCTGCGCTGTCTTCTGGGGTCTTCGGTTGTGACTTCCAATGATCCAGAGTCAGGGAGTACTGTGCTAGGAAGGGCACGTCTCAATGCTTCCAGACAACGTACAGGGGGGTCTGATCGCTCAGGGTTGCTCGACTGGAGCCTCAAAGAGGACTCTATCAAGAATATTTGGAGCGAGAACGCTCAAATGTCAAGTCCAAGGGAAAAAGGATGACAAATATTGCACTTGGAGGGAATATGTGACTCCCAAAACCAACATAAACAACTACTGTAGAACTTACTAACCAGGAAGACCAGGGACAGGCCATGCAGGACTTAACGCTAAGTATCTTGGGCATGCTACATATCCCAACAGCCTCCAGACCTCTGCTAACACTAACTGACTGACTAAGACTAAAACTAAATTAACTATAAGACAAAAGAGAACTATTTACAACAAACCTGAACTGGAAGCAGGAATGCTAGCAAAGCTGCAAACACTGGAAGGGTTCTGTCTGAGAGCACGAACAGTAGAAAGGAACTGAAGAGGTAGGTGGTCAGTCCACACCACTCCTTATGCCTTCAGTTTGGAGCACAAAGAGGTGCAGGTGCTGACAAATGGATGCCACTAGTAAAAATCTTCCAGGTGCATGGAGCACATACACACATTGAGTAAAATATGTATAGGGAGCATAACTCGAAGAAGAAGGGCCTGTTTTGCTGCTTTGATTTATTGGCTTAGTTAATTCACTCTATGAGTATTTTTTGCTGTTGGATGCTCATCATTTATGAATGTAAATGTAATTAACTGTTAGGGTGCCGAGAGCTTTTTGTATTGATGGTTTTTATTGTTATTTAAATCTAAAATATAAACAAATATCACAGAAGGCACAGTGAGCTGTAGGTCCATGTAACTGAGATGAGGAAATGTACTGTTCTAACCCAAAACTACAGCAACAACTACTGACTGATCTTGAGAGCTAGTGTGATTTGGGCTTCAAGGCAGTCTGTGTCTATTGTTTCAATATCTAGCAATTTTTGTCACACTGCTAACTGCTAAGAAAGAGGATCTATTCATTGCAGTTTTCAAGCCTCTTGGATATTTCTTTGTGTGTGGTTTTTAAAAAGTTAAACTGAAATCAGAGTTCAGAACAATTTCATGATCAATTAGCAATAAAATGGTTAGAGCACAAAAATTACCTAAAAGCTCCTGGGTTGGTCCTGCCAAGTCCCAGCACAAGGGATTCTGTAATTTCCATGCTCTCAGAGCGCATCATTGGAACTATGTGCTTAAACAAGGATGAAGGGGACGGACTGCCAATAATCTGAAAGGAGAAAAACGAATATTTTTTTCTAGCAAGTAGTTACACAGTATCCAGCTGGTAGCATTAAAAAACATTTAATTTTATTTTAAAATTATTTCCAAACTGAGAAGTTACTTGAAATAGTTATTATGAAAGGGAAACTTTTGCTCTAAACCAGTAACAATAGTCTCTCTGCATCATATTTTCATATCTTTATTGGGATGTTTTGTCCTCCCCATCCTTGTACAAATCTCATTTCCATCTGCAGACTGATATTTCTGGTTTTATATCAGGGCTTCTTTCTTGAGGGGATTGGCATCAAAACAAACATCTCCTCTACTTCTTTGGAATACAGGATCTCTCATATTGCATAGGGTTCCAGACCAAGTGCACAGGTTTTCAGTGGCCTCCATAATATTGACATTTTCTTCTTCCAGGCTGTACCTTTTGCCTGGAAAGCACCTCAAAAACCTGTCAAGCTGGTACCCTTCCCTCATTCAAATCCCTCCTAAAAACTCACTGTGACACAGGGATCTGTTGGTGCCATCTGGCCGTGGATCCAGGGAGCATAAGGATTACAGGGATTCCTGGTGTTTGGTATCTACATATTAGATCACCAAAGTGTGTCACGTAAGGTCTCTACTGAACGCCCATGTCACGTCAGCCCTCATAATCATTGTGAAATGTTATGTAAAGATAATAGGTAAGGAGCTATGTATATATACTGAAAATTATGTTCTTAAGGTCTGTGATTTGGGGCTGGTCACCAAAAGGTGAGAAGCATGTTTCTTTCAGGCATGAAATGTTTGTGTGTCTGTCTACAAGTAAATTGAGTATTGTATAGTTCACAACGGAGACCCATTTACAGTCTTGAGTCAAAGGGCTTGTGAAATCTTCCAACGAGGAAATTTACAGGAAGAAATAAACCAGCAGGAGGGAGTCCTATTTACAAGTGAGGACAATGGATTTTTGGACTATAACTGTAGGTAGAGAGAGCTGGTCTGCATCCTGTACTGAGGGGACCAGCTGAAAGCATGGCTTGTTTTGTGAAAATGGGATCACAGTCTAGCTGGCTGAAAAATGCTGGTGAGTAATACTAGGTTTTAGAATGTGTGTTATGATCTTATTTTATATGTAACCCTTTAATACTTCCATCTACTTGCTATTACTTGAATCTCTCTTTTTTTTGGTTAAATAAAATTCTTATTTTCACTATAAACATATCAAAGTGCTGTGTGTTCAGCGGAGTGGCGATCCTGATGTAAAACTGGTAAGCTGGCATGTATTATTCCTTTGGGAATACTGGATCTGTGAATTCTGTGAGTGCCCAGTGGAACAGAAGCTGGACACTCCAGGGGGATGTCCATAGGACTTGGGGTTGGAGTGTACACCATTAACCTGTAAAAAGAAAGTGGGACCTGAGGACACCTAGAAGGCAGTGCTTGTGTGGCCAAAGGCTGGAGGTGTTGGGGAACTGACCCACAGCAAGCACAGACAAGGTTTCTTCACACTAAAGACAGGTGATAGGTGTCTCACTACTCTGAATACTCCCAGCAAACATAGCTTTCACTTCAACTGCAAAAAGTCTATAAAAAATTAACTAATTTTCATTATCATCCAATATAAAGATTTTATTCACAACAAAGAGAACATGCAGTAACCACATCACAGCATACTCTTATTTACATAACTGTCCTTTCCCCTTCCTGTCCCCATCATGTTTAATTCTTTTTCTCACTGGCTGTATCATATCTAAATTCTAGGTTATAATTCCCTTTGGTGCAGGGAAATACGCCTATTTGCTTCGTGAGGCACCAGGAACATCTGTGAGCACAATAAACAAAAATAACTAGTTACTTACCTTACAGTAACTGGTTCTTTGAGATGCAGTCGTGCATATGCACCCCAAGCACTTGAATTCATATTCTTTTGGCCAGCAGTGTCTATTGGGGCCATACCTGTACCCCGAGTGTCCTTGTGCCTCCCAATGAAGCTCATAAAGGGCAGGGTTTCCTCAGCTGCTCAGCTCCTCAGTTTCTTCACCAATACAGAATCCAGGTGTTGTAGGATTCCGTAGTAGTGAGCAAGAAGGGCGGACTATAGAATATACATGGACAACACATCTTGAAGAACCACCATTTCTTCTTTTCCAAGTGTGTGTCCATATATATATTACACTGTCAGTGACTCACAAGCAGTGACCTAGATCACTGTAGGTGAGTTCAAGAATCTATCTGAACAGTAACTGCAAGACAGCCTTCCCAATGTGGGCATCAGATCTTGATGCTGCCTCTATAGAGCACTGTTGGGTAAATGCTCTACATATCTCGGTTATTGAAACATTTCTCAAGAAGGTTATAGAAGCTGCTTGAGCTCTCACACCATGGACAGTAACCCTCAATGGTGGGTCTAACTTGGCTATTTAGCATAACTTATATAGCATAACTTAATGCACATAGAAATCCAATTAAAAAACTGACCTTTCATCCTATCTTGAGATAAGTTATAAACAATCTAGGGGACACCCTAATTAGCTTAGTCCTGTCAAGGTAGAAGGAGAGCGCCCTAAGTAAATCTAAGGTGTAAAGTTAGCTTATCCTTCGTTGAATGTGGATTGAGAAAGAATACAGACAGATAAATTTGTTGGTAGAGATGAAAATCAGAGACTAGCTTTGGTAATAATGACAGATGAAATCTCAAAGTCACCCTGCCTTTAAAAAAATATAGTGTACGGAGGTCTTATGAGTGCTTGTATTTCTGCCACCCTTCTAGCAGATGTTATTGATACTAGAAAGTTGAATAGATGAAAGAAGAAATATGTTTCCTAGGGCTCAAGAGGTGGTCCCATCAAACCCATCAACACCATGTTAGATTCCAAGGAAGGGGAGCTCTCCTGACTGAGGGATACATCAGCATAAGGCCTTTCAGGAACCTAGCTACTCCAGGGTGAGAATATCAAATGACCTTGAACTGGAGGATGAAGAGCCGAGACGTCTGCTAACTGGACTCTCCAGGAGCTCAGCGATAGTCCAGAGATGTTGCTTAATAACAGAAGATAACCAGGTATATCAGGTATCTAGTCTGAAAGGGAAATAACTGGCACTGATATGCCCAGAATGTGAAACTCTTCCACTTGGCAGAGTAAGTAAGCTTCATAGTGTCCTTTCTTCTGTGCATAAGAATATTCTGCACCTCAGACAAACAGCTCCTCTCTACTAATGTTAACTAACCAGCATCCATGCTGAGAGGTGCAAAGAAGGTGGATTTGGATGGACAATCTGTCCTTATCTTTGAGATATCAGACCTGGCTGAAGAGGCAACTGGACTAGTGGTCAAATGGAGTGATTAATAAGGTTTGAGAACCAGAAACTGCCTTGGCCGTCCCAGGTGCTATCATGATCATCCTGAGACCTCTTGGGATCATTAGAATCAGCAGATAGGCATACATTAGACCCGGGGACCAGGATTAGGAACATGTCAGAAAGAGATAGCTGACTGACCTCCTGTAGAGCAGAATTTGAGACTTTTCTTGTTTTCTTTGATGGCAAATAGGTCTATGGATGGATGACCCCCACCTAATGAATATATCTTGAATAACAGTATCCTTAACTGACTTCTCATGGTTGCTTGCAAACTGTCCTTTGATGATCTGAAAACCTGGTAAGCATATGGCTATCAGGGTAATCTTGTGACAAATACAGTAGCCCTGCAGACATACAACTTCTTGATAAAGGATGGTGAACCTTGTTCCCACTGTTTATTTATATAAAACATTACTGTTGTGCTGTCTGTCATTATCTGAATTGTTAGACCTTTCAGAATTGGGAGGAATACTGTGCATGCTCAATGAATGGCCCTTAGTTCCAAGACATGTATAAGTAACCGACCTTCTTGAGGAATCCATAGGCCCTGTACTTGAAGATTAGGATGGGGGGGGGGTACTTAAACAGAGTGGGTGTATTTGTCACCAAAGTCTTTGACAACAACAGTGAAGAGAAAAGCACTCCCTTGCAAACTTTGAAAGTGTCCTTCCACCAATTTAATGACAATCGGAGTTCTCAGGGGCTTGCACTCTCATATCGAGTGCAGTCCATTGAGCCGAAACACAATTTTCAACCACCAATAAAGGTGAAGTCTGACAATCTGAGTTACATGGGTGCAGGAGGTCACATGCCCCAGATGCCTGACATAGGTTCTTAAAATGATTAATTTGTAGGTCATAGATCTAGTAGCATGGCTTGGAATCTTTCTTGGGGAAGATAAGCCATACCCAGAACTGCCCTTGAAATTATATCTTTTTAATAGTAATTAATGTGATTTCTTTGTTTACTTTGAGGCACAGGGAGGCAAAAAATTGTGGAGTCTGCTGTATGGAGTTGGTCACCTGTTGCACAGAAACATATACTCCTCGTATCCTCAAGTAAGTTGCCACTACCACTAGGCATTTTGTAAATACCTTCAACACTGTTGATAGATCGAATGGCCAATCCCATATTAGTACTGTAGTAGGAACTTCTCACCTGAACCCTAGATATTTTCTGTGGACAGGATGAATTGCTATAAGAAAGTAAATATCCTGGAGGTCGAGAACGGCATACCAATCCTACTGATCCAGGGTTGGAATCACTGAGGCCAGAGTTACCTGAACTTGAGTTTGGAGATGGCGGTATTCTGTTGTCTCACATTCAGAATAGGGCATCGGTCCCCTTTCTTCTTGGGAAGTAAAAAATAATGGGAATAACACCCTCATGCTCCTGTGTGTTCTTGATAAACTTCTTCCACTGCTCCAAGATTTAGAAGTGACTGCACTCCCGATGTAGCATGCTGTTGTTCTCTTCTCTGAAATTGCTGGCATTTCTTGGGTTCAGGCTGTGTACACTGAATGTAGTAAGGCTTCCTCTGATATGGTTGAGGCCTTTTGATGTTGGAGTGTAGATTCCTTAACACTTCAGCTTCACTCAAGAGGCCTTTAGCAAATGCCTCATCTGTCTTCACATTAAAAAGTTTGCACCGTTCAAAAGGAAAAATCCTCTATTGTTACCTATACCTTTTTAGGGATTCCCAAGGCTCTAATCATGGCAATTGAGGTAGTCATGGATCTGGATATGGTGTCTGCAGCATCAAGAGCCACTTAAATTATATACATGCTGCAAGTTATCCTTTTGAGATCAAAGACAAATTCTCTGTTGTCCTGAGGAATTTTATCAACCAATTTGGAGCTGGAGTGCCAATTCAAGTAATCCTATTTCACCAACAGGGCCTGGTAATTGGTGATCCTCATTTGTAGGCTTGATGAATAATTTTTGCAACCAAATAAATCAAATTTCTTGGATTCTCTGTTCTGTGGTGTAGCTTTCTGTTGACTCTGTCTAGTTCTTTCTTTGTCCACTACAACAACCAGTGACACAGGAATAGGGCATGTATAAAATTACTCAAAGCCTTGAGAAAAGACTTGGTCACAGTGATTCACTCTTTTTGATAAAAGAGCTAGAGAAGCAGATGTCTGCCAGAATAAATTACCTGGCTCTAACAGTCCCTCATTTATGGGCATCACAAGACATCCAGTCATGGATGTGTGTAAGATGTCCAGGAGCTTGGGGGATCTTCTCATCAGGATGGGAGCTGGGATGGTCTACTTGTAAGTCCTCATCAGAGCCCTGATTACCTTGCTCAGTCATCAGAGCTGCAGTTTGAACCGACTGAAATGCTTCCTTGTGACTGAAGGGAGGGGGACTCAGCTCTGGGCTAGGTTGCAGAAGCTGGTTTCTTCTGGCATGATGTAATCCCCGTAGGGCCCAATAAGGCCAAGGGCTCTGGTAAACATATGGAACAGGGGATCTTGGAGGGGAATACATAAAACGGTAGTATTCCTGTCAGAGCCCCTATTTCTGGGATAATAAAAATAAGCCCTAGACTTCATCTCTGAGGTGTATGGATCTGAAAACCTAGACTCCAGGGAATGTATTGATGAAATGTCCCTGCTATTATTGGAGCCCAAGGAGGAGTTCTCTTCTTGCAGAGGTGGACCAGTCCCAATGGCGTGCTGAAAGCACACTCAGGCTGAACTCTCATTAGTACAGCCAATGTGCTCTGTACTAGAACAGGGGTAGCAGTCAGTACCGAAAGAAGCACTTTCACAATCAACAAGAGCTGTGAGTATGGTATCAAAGAGACCCTAAGGTCTCTGACACTGTGTGGGATTTTGGTACTGAGTACACCGGTGCCATAGGGAGATGAATAAAAGGAGTTGGTACCAGTACTCTCATTTTTTACCCCCGAATACCCATCTGTTTACAATACAATGGATAGACTGCCCAATGAGTATGAAATTCAGACACTTCAAATTCATACTCATAGCCTTGGGTGGTGGGTAGGAACTGAAGGATAGTTGCAGCCATTCTACCCTTTAAATCTTTGGGTGGGAGGACACTCAGGGCAGCAGAAGTGGTCCCAATGGAACTGCTGGCCAAAATAATCCAAACTTGAGTGCACGGGAGCATGCAATGCAACAGTGATAAATATATATGCACAAGAATTCAAAGAAGAACTGTCAATTTTCTACTGTTCCCTCAAATAGATGCCTCCACTACTTTTGCCTCTGAGGGAGCAGGACTACTGTTATATGAAAAAAAAAGTCCATAAATAATAAAGCTAAAAGTCAGTATGTCTTTCATGATTATAACAAATAAGTGCTTGTAGCACATGTTAGAACTCCTTTAGGATAACACTTTTCCTAAAATTTCCAATTAAATACATTTTACTTGCCTATCAGAAAACTGAATTTCTGCAAAGAAGTATCCTGGCTTCTTCTCCTTTTCTCTCATCCACACAACTGGATTTATCACCTTATGTCAGGATTTTGGTATCCCCTATAGCAGTGGTCTCCAACATTTTTACGCCCAAGATCACTTTTTGAATTTAAGGGCAACCCAGGAGCTAGCCTGCCCCTTCTCCAAAGCCCCGCCCCACTCACTCCACACACACCCCTCCGTCGCTCATTCTCCCCCACCCTCACTCACTTTCACCTGGCTGGGGTAGGGGTTTGGGAGGGGGTACAGGCTCTGGGCTGGGGCCGAGGGTTTTGCAGTGTAGCAGGGTGCTCCGGGCTCAGCCTGGGGCAGGAGGTTGGGGTGGAGGAGGGGGTGAGGGGTGCAAGCTCTGAGAAGGAGTTTGGGTGCAGGGGGGGCTCCGGGCTAGGGCAGAGTGTTGGGGTGCAGGAGGGGGTCTGGGGTGCTGGCTCTGGGAGGGGGGTCAGGGCTGGGGCTTGGGGTTCAGGAGGGAGTTTGGGGTGCAAGAGGGGGTATGGGGTGCTGGCTCCAGGAGGGGACTTAGGGCTGGGATGCAACTCCCGGTCAGCAGCGCAGCGTGGCAGTCGCTAAGGCAGGCTCCCCTACCCCAGCCCTATGCCACTCCCGGAAGGGGCCAACGCGCCCCTGCGACCACTGGGAGGGTGCAGGAGGCACATGGATCCACATGCTGCCCCTCTCTGCAAGCACCACCCCCACAGCTCCCATTGGCCACAGCTCCCTGTTCCCGGCCAATGAGAGCTGCAGGAGTGGTGCTTGCAGGCAGGAGCAGAGCATGGATGGAGACCCCTGCCCCCCGGGCCACGTGGCTGCTTCCGGGAGTGGCGTGGGGCCGGGGCAGAGCAGCAGCCCCGCTGCACCACCGGAGATTGCGATCGACTGGGAGATCCTCTAGGACCGACCAGTCGATTGTGATTGACAAGTTGATGACCACTGCCCTATAGCAACCTACTCACCACAGATACCAATTGAAACTTCCATAGCAAACCACAAGACTCTTCTGCTTACTATGTTAGCGGTAAAGAAAGTTGAAGAGCATGTTCAAGCATTAAAGAAAATTAGAGGCTAGCATTATGATTTCCTGTTTTTTCCTGGTGATTCAGAAACTTTTAGGGAGAGCCTTCTTCAGATCTGCCAGCCAGGTACTGAGATCTCAATACAAAGTACCAGATGAAATAAACTTAGTTGACAAGTCAATCTTTCTCAAAATTGTACTCCAGCATTTTTTTAAATGGAATCTTTACAGCCACTGTCCATCCATTGTAATGGATTTCTTTTTAACAACTCAGGTTATGGCAGAGTCCACCACCAGTCAAATAATTCCTTTGAAAACCCTCACAGCTTGTGGATAGGGAATAGTTGGTCTGTAATGCAGCTGTATTCAGGGCTCTTACATAATGTTCTCCAAGTCTTTAAAGCTAGAGAGCATTTTTTCTACTTTTTCCCTTAGGAGGGAAAATGCACTCTGGGAGTTTTGGGGACTATCCAATTCACATTTTGCTATTGGGTTAAGTAAAGTATCTTAAACTTCTGTGATGAGAAATTCCCAATTCTGCAAGGCAAACTCCTTGGATTAAGAGGGCCTTGGATGTTTTAGTGTATTTGCCATTTTTAGAGGAAGAAGGTAAACCTTCTGGGGGCCTATGGTCTGGCTCCATATGGAGTCTCAAAGAAATTTAAGTTCCTGTCAATGGGTTCCCTTCTCCCAGCTAGGGAAGAGGTCCTGGTAACAGAAGGAACAAAATAGGAAGCTCCCTGCCAGGGAAAAAATGTGCTCTACAGTCCACAAACTGCCTTCTCGTCTTTAGGGGAAGCCACCATGTTGAAAAACTTTTAAGAACAGTAAGATCCGTATCTGATGCAAAACAAAACAAAAAGACGATGGGCATCTCTGGTTGTGGAAAACACTGAAAAGTTTCAAAATCCTAAAAAGGAAATTGATTCAGTCACTGGAATGAGATTCGTTTATTAGCCTAAAACTGCAGAATTCTTCCTGCCCATTTGCTTAAAGATGTAACTCTTTAACGATAAATAAAATATCAACTTTTTTCATCATCATCAGAGCAGATTTTAAGCTGGGGCAGGTAAATTTTCCTGACAATTTTGGCAAGATTTAGCTTCAGATTAAGGGAGGTTAAGCAGAAAAAAATAGGTATAATTTGCGGATATGTCCCAGTTCATTGTTTTTTATTTGACAAAAGCAAGGTGGTAGTAGCATGACAATGTTTTTTCATACAAATCAGAAAAGCATCTTCGAAATAGGGGATGCGCTGTAAGTCTTAAACATTTCTATGTTACTGAAATATTCAGAGCCACTCAGAAAATGTCAGAAGAACCTACTTTTGAATCAATGCTATAACCACTGTCAGGAGTAGACGCCAGCGTCTCAGGAGGGGAACATCTCACAGAACCTGCAGATGTGGAAGAGGATGTGGAAGTTGCTGCACTGCAGCAAAGAATCAGGTAGTTTCTCCAGAGCCCAATATATGAATCACTACTTGTAGTAGTATTTACTTTCTTGGCATTGATAGGGCTGCTTTAAAAAGAAAAAAAATAGGTAGAAAAATAACATGAATTTAGAAAATGCAATTTACACACTTCATTTTATTCTCTGCTGAATTTTATATTTTAATTGTGTATATGTCCTTACATGTGATCCTTAACATTGTAGTCTCTACTCTGATTTCATTATTGAAGGCTGGTGCTATACAGCAAATTCAACTATAAAAATATGTATTATTGCTAATATACATCATTGCTAAAGTACAATATAGTCAAAAGGCATGAATTAATCTTTATAGGATACTATTTCTCTTCTAAACCCAATCATTTTAGTTAATTTTCTGTTATTAATATTAAAGCAAGATTAAACCATAGGAAATAATAGTGCTGTATATTTACATAATATTGAAATTTAATGGGTATTGTAATTTCAATAAATGTTAAAAAAAGAGGTTTAATATACTGTGGTATATTCAATTAACTTAAGAAGTGAACTTACTTAATGTCAACCTGTGGAGACAACAGTTGGAGTCTTGTGTAAGCAAACATCCAAGCATAGCTTACAGCTGTTGGGCAGTGTTTTGGAAGATTTTCCTGTTTCATAAAACTGGAAAGGCTTACAATCCATGGATCTTGGCCCTGGGTCACATGTGCAAATATCCATATATGTGATGGACTCACCACATCAAACTGGTGGCTGATAGGGGAGGAGCTCCAGTCAGCTAATGTTTGTAAATCTATTGAACTGCGGCAATACAGTAAAGTAGTCTGTGTACATAAACAGAATAAACAAACATTTAATATATGTATCTGGTTTTTTATTTGCATCACTGAATGTCTAAAAAAAAGTTTTAAATCATAAAGTGAGCGCACACGGTGAGTAGACTGATAGATTATTATTAAGGCTGCGATTTTGTCACGGTGATCATGGAAGTCACGGAATCCGTGACTTCCAAAACACCTCTGTGACTTCAGCCAGTGCCGGCTGGGAGCTGCAGGGTCCCCTGCCACTCCTAGCCACCGCGGATGGCGGCAGGAGCCCTGCAGCTCCCTGCTGCCACTCCTGGCACCATGGGGCGGGGGGGTAGGGGGAATCTGTTGCTCCCAGCTGCCGTGGGCAGCCAGGGGGACCCCTGCTGCTCCCCACCCCTGCGGGTGGCAGGGCGGACCCCCACTGCTTCCGGTCTCTGCGGCAGCAGGAGGAATCCCCAGAGCTCCCGGCCATGGCAGGGAGTAGGGAGGATCCCCACTGCTGCAGGCGTCAAGAGGGACCCCAGCAGCTCCCAGCCATGGCTGGGAGGATCCCCAAAGCTCTGGGCCGGAGGCAGGGGGGACCCCTGCAGCTTGGAGCCGCCAGCGGAGGGGGACCCTGTAACCTTCCCCACCCACCCCTCCCACCACCCAGCCAGCTGCCCAGACTACCGATTTTGTCATGGTTATTTTTAGTAAAAATAAAGGACAGGTGACGGGCTTCTGTGAATTTTTCATTATTGCCCATGACCTGTCCTTCACTTTTACTAAACATATCTGTGACAAAAACTTAGCCTTAATTATTATTAATTTTGTCTTACAAAAATACTGCTAGAGGGCCCCAATACATAGCTAAGCTGTTTTCCCTTTCACAGAAGAAAAGGAATTGGCCATTAGAAGCGATCCAGTTTTATATTCAGCCTTTGGCTCATTAATGACCTACTTTTTTTGGAAGTTACTAAATTCTCAAATCTTTAATAGTGATCTCCAAGTCACACACCAGAAGCTTCTAAACTGAAGAGCAGAGAAATCTATCCTTGATAAATCATTTTTAAAAGAAACAGAAATCTATTACATTCCCTTCGTAGAAGGGGATCAGAGGATTCTCCAACAGTGCCAGAAGAGCAGACAAGTTGCAGGAACATCTAGCAAAGAAAAGGGAACTAATCTGAGACTTTTTACTGTTTCAGACACCTACCCAAACTGTAGTTTGTTTATTGGGGATATTTCTTGCACAGAAAGAAAGTAGCGTTTTATACCGTGGAACTTAAAGATAAGCACATTTGAATTCCAGACATGGGTGTGCATGTGCGCAATACACCGGAGCTGTTTCTAGTAGTGTCCGTTGACCTGCACATGCATTGGCTGCGTGGTGTATCTGAGGCTTTAAGAGGCTGCGCTGGTCGACGCCGCTCCAGGTCCCTCTTGCCAGCAAGCAAGAGAGCCTGCAGCAGAGGAGATGGTGGGTTGGTATTGGAATCCAAATAGAGACCACACATCTCCAAGAACCTCCAGTTACAGTAAAGTAACCCCCTTTTCTTCTATGAATGATGGTCCCTATATGGCTTCCAGACGTGGGTGCTCAGTGTGGAGGGGGGTGTGAGGACTTGCAGGAAGTCACAGTCTGCAGGACGGCATGGCCAACTGCCACATCTGCTGCCACCGGTGGGGCGATGGCGTAGTGAGTAGTAAAGGTATAGACAGAGGACCACGTGGCTGCCCTACAAAATGTCCTGCATGGAACATCTGTAAGGAAAGCCAATGAGATGGTATGCACCAAAGTGGAGTGGGTTTGACTCCAGGGGGCAAAGGAACATGAGAGAGGGCATAGCATTCCTCGATGCAATGGGAGATCCATTTAGAGAGGTGTTATGAGGAGAGGGTATGCTCCCAACAGCACTTAATGGTGAGGCATAGTCTGGGCAAGGCCCGGAAGGCGCAGGTGTGTTGGAGATAAAAGGCCAGTGCACAGTGGACATCGAGAGAATGCAATGTGTGTGCCTTAGGAGAGGTGTGCAGCTTGGGGTAGAAAATTGGAAGGTGGATAGATTGGTTGAGGTGAAACGGAACTGCCACCTTGGCGAGAAACTTGGGGTGCAGTTGCAGGGAGACTTTATCTTTGTTGAAGACAAAGGGGGGGCAGCCATCATGGCCGCCAGCTCAATAACCCGCCTTGCCAACGTGATGACCACACAGATCACCTTTATAGAGAGGTGGGCAAGAGAGCAGGTTGTGAGGGGTTCGAAGGGCGGCCTTGTGAGGGCAGAGAAGATGAGACGGAGGTCCCAAGAGGGGGTAGGCTTCTGCACTGATGGGAAGTAGATTGCAGAGGAAGGAGGCAGTGGTCGGGTGGAATGAAGGCGAAGAACCTATCCACAGGAGAGAGGAAGGTGCTGAGTGCTGACAGATGGAGGAGTGGGCAAGGCCTGACCAACTAAGCTGGAGAAGATAATTGAAGAGATGGAGATGGAGTCCAGAGGTTAGTGATGGCAGTGTGTCCAAGTGGTGAAGCGCTGCCATTTTGCTTGATAGCAGACCCTGGCAGATGGTCATCTGCGGCACATGAAGACATCGCACACTCGCATGGAGCATGCCTTGTCTACATGTGAGCCCCATTCAAATACCAAGCTGTCAAGTGGAGGGGGCTTAGATTAGGGTGCTGCAGATAGCCATGCGCCTGTGTGAGGAGTTCTGGGAGGTTGAGGAGCTGGATCGGGGGCAGGCGGAGAAGTAGAAGAGATTGATGAACTAGTATTGGTGGAAGCAAAAGGGGGCTACGAGGATGAGCCGCGCTCGATCTCGCTGCACCTTGTGCAGGATTTGCGGGAGCAGGGGGATGGGCGGGAAAGCGTAACAGAGTTCGGTGGTCGAGGGCAGAAATAGTACGTCGCCCTGGAAGCCCAGCCTGATGGCGCCTCTGGAGCAGAAGAGGGGAAGCTTGTGGTTTGCGTTGGTCATGAAGAGGTCCCAGTGCAGCATGCCCCACAGGCAAAAGACCGAGCAGAGCATGGGATCGTGTAGCTCCTGCTCATGACTGGTGTAGAAGGACCTGCTGAACGTGTCCGCCAGGGAGTTGCTGTTACCTGGGAGATTCATGCCATGGAGGGTGACTCCATGCCTGAGGCATCAGCTCCTGAGGTGAATGGCCTCTGTGCAGAGGGAGGGGGACCTGGCATCGTCCTGCCTGTTGATATACTCAACTGCCGTCATGTTGTTGGATAGCAGTTGAACATGCCAGAATCTGATCGGGGCAGGAATGCCTGACAGGAAAGGCAGGCAGCCTGCAATTCCAGGATTTGATCTGCATCTGAGCTTCTCTGGGTATCCAAAGCCCTGAGCTGTATGGCCTTCCAAATTAGCACTCCACCCGATGAGCAAGGTGTCTGTGGCGAGCGTGATGTGAGGAGTGGGAGGGGTAAACGGGATGCCGGCCAGGACTTTGGATGGGTTGGTCCACCACGTGAGGGAAGCCAGGACGGAGGATGGGAGCAGGACTGCCTTGCCAGGTGATCCATCTGCAGTTTGCAGACTGATCAGAGCCAGTGCATACGCAGGTGGGCATATGGAGTCACAAAGGTGCAGGCCGCCATTTGGCCAAGGAAGAAAAGACATTGGCAGATACACATACGAGGATTGCGATGCAGCTGTGTGATAAAGAAGGTGAGGGCGGCAAAATGGTCTGTGGGAGAAAACCTTGGCCCGCGAGAGAGTCCAGGCATGCCCCAATGAAGGTGAGCGTACAGGTAGGGACGAGAACTGACTTGTCCTTATTGATGCAGATACCCAGGCCAGCAAGGAGGCCATGAAGGGTCTGGATCATGGAGAGGAAACAGTTGCGGGATGGCACAACAAAGAGCCAGTCATCCAGGTAAGGAAACATGGAGTGGCCGAGACACAGCATGTGGGCCACGATGACAGTGAAGACCTTTGTGAACACGCGAGAGGCAGTGGTGATACCAAAGAGGAGGACCTGGTGGAGGATTCAACTGACAGTAAGAGTGTCCCATCATGAAACAGAGGAACTTTTGATGAGCTGGGTGGATGTTTATATGAAAGTATGAATCCTTCATATTGAGAGCTGCGAACCATGCCCCATGGGGGAGGGATGGGATATTGAGAGGGAGCGTGACCATCCGGAACCAGAATTTGCATAAGAATTTGTTCAGGAACTGGAGACCCAGAATGAGAATGATCCCCATGGCCACCATGAGGTGAGCAACAAGGGGGGAAACGAGAGGAACTCTATTAGGTACCCCTTGTGAACAATGTCCAGGACGCATCGATTGGTGATAATCTTGTCCCAATTGCAGGAAAACAGGGCAAGGTGGTCCCTGAAGACGACCTGGGGCAACGTGGGAGAGGTGGAGGAAGGTTCACGGGTCTCAGGGAAAGAGTCAAAATGGCTGCTTTGAGGGATGTTGCGAGAAGGCCGAGGTAGCAGAGGTGGCAGTGGTGGAGTAACAGGGTTGTTGGGAGCACAGGTGATGACGAGACTGTGGGTGTTGTGAATAGGGCTGGTAGACGATGCAGGGATGGGGGCGGAAAGACGACCTCTGCTGCCTGCTGGTCAGAGCCGGGGTATAGATACCAAGTGACTGAAGGGTGGCACGGGAATCCTTAAGGGAGTGGAGGGATTTGTCTGTCTTGTCACTGAAAAATTTGTGATTGTCAAAGGGGAGGTCCTCTGGAGCGGTTTGGACCTCCTTAAGGAAGCTGGAGGATTGGATCCAGGAATCTTGTCAGAACACCACACCGGCTTCTAGAGAACGAGATGTGTGGTGTCAGAAGGGTCAACCACAGCTTAGAGGGCCACTTTGGCAATCAGTTTGCCCTCTTCCAGCAGTGCCTGGAAATCCTGCTGCTTCTCCGACAGGAGGAAGGCCTGGAACTCCGCCAACTTAGAGTACGAGAGGAAATTGTACTTTGCCAGGAGTGTCTAGTAGTTGGCAACATAGAAATGGAGGCCTGCCGAGGAGTAAACCTTGCCCCCCTAAGATCCAGTTTTTTGGCCACCCGGTCCAGAGGGGTGGTCTTCAAGGGCTGCTGCCAAGTGCGTTCGGTTACCGTGTGGATCATGAGCAAGTTGAGGGATGGGTGGCTAAATAGGGAGGAACAAAGTAGCGGCGTTCAGCATGCTTCACGGTAGGGGCACTGGATGCCAGGGTGTGCCCGACAGATTGAGCTAGTTGGAGGATGGCTTCATGAATAGGGAGGGCGGTGCAGGAGGGCCCAGGCAGTTGGGATATCCAGGAACTGGTTTTACAGGTCCTGGACATCCTCCACCAGGAGGCTGAGCGCCACAGACATGATACATGAAGCAGGTCATAATACTGGCTATGGTCGTCCAGAGGGGAAAGGGAAGGTGGAACGTGCTCTTCTACTGGAGACAAGGAGGCTCTAGTGAGAACTGGTGGTGTGAGCAATGCGGCGATGTCCTGAGGTTCATCACGGATGGCGGGTGGGGCAGTGCAGGCAGGGGACACTAGGTGGTCTAATAGCAGTGGCACCCCCTGGTCCCAATAGGAGTCCCAAGCAGGCCAATAGGTCCAAGCATATGGGTCACTGGGCATCGGCGGGCTCCAGGGCTAGTGGAACCAGCCTCAGTGGAAGGGCCATACGTTGATGGGTAGGGCAGTTGTTGCCAACGATCCAGGCTATAGGATCACACAGAGGAGAATGAGGGGTCTGGCTCAGAGGACCATTCTGATTCCGAGGACGGGTCTGACAGAGGCGGGGGCTGTCAGTATGAGGTGGAGCGGAGCAGGACACTGCGCAAGCAACAGTGGTTCATCCACCCCAGATGGGAACCCCAAGGTGACTGGGGAGCCAGGGCACAGAAGAGAGCCAGTGTACAGCGGCATCAGTTCGGCTGTGGGCATCAGTAGAGACGGGGTCCCGGTGTGCGCAGGATTGTGCGCAAGAGTCTTGGCGGGGGAGGGAGGCATCAACAGTGCTGGAGGTGAAGAGAGTGGACTGGTGGCCATGGCTGGAGGTGGTGCTGGCGGGTCACGGCACTGCTTGGACTTAGGCTCCATGCAAGGCTTCTTAGGAGGCAAAGCAGCTAGGTTGACGCGCGAGTTCTAACCCAACCTGGCACAGCTCAGGGAGCCAATGCTGCGTTTAGAGGCAGTCCATGTCAGGGAGCCACCCTTATACCCATGCCCATACTTCTTCTGCTCATGGTGGGGCTTCGGCAGTTGCGGCAGTACCGTGGGCGCCGGCACATGAGAAGGGATCAGGGGAGTGCTCACCGGTTGTGACAGGTGCTGCTCCAGCAGATCCACTGGTTCTGAATTTGACTGCGCATACATGTGCATAGTCTCCTCCATCAGATGTCTGCAGAGGTAAAGTTCTTTAGCTTCCCAAGTCCGAGGTGGGAACAAGCGGCAGATGGAGCAATACAGACAATGTTGGCGTTCGTCGCTCACAGAGAAGGAGCATGTGCACGAAGCACAGCTTTTGAAGCCAGCTTGCCAGGGCATAGGCTCCAGGAAGGGGAGAGCCCCATGAGGGGAAGAAGTCCAACCGGGGACACCTAGCTAAAAATGGTGGTAACTATACACAAATAGAAAAAAACAAAAAATATGTACAAGTAGTAGGAAAAAATGGACAAAGCTCAGAGCACTAAGGAACAGGGGTTCCGACTCTTCTGGTAAGAGGGAACTGGAGCAGTGTCGAACAGCATGGACTCTTAAAGCCTCGGACGCACCACGCGGCCAACGCACGATGTATATGTGGGTCAATGGACACTACTACAAACAGTTCCGGCTCCGGCACATGGCACACATGTGCACCCACATTTGGAATCCGTATAGGGACCATCACTTGAAGAAAAATCAGAGCCTAACTGTATTTTTGTATAGACTCATTTTCACCACCTCTACCTGCCCAATTAAATCACAATATCATAATATACATACTACAATTGTAATTATGAGTGAGTCCTATTTTCCCCCATCAGTTAAAACAACACAATATTATTATTCTACCTATGCAATGCAGAAAATTGTCTTCTTTAACACTTTTATTAGGATCCCAACAGCATAAAAGTAGTTCAACGCACTGCCTTCCATGACTGAGGATACCAGCTTTTCAGGCAGGGAATACAAAAGAAAATAAGATGGGGAAGATACCAAATGCCAAACAGCTTTCCCTCAGACAACTAAAGGAGCAGCAGTTTAAGAGGAGGAGATTACTTACCTGTAACTGGGGGTTCTTCAAGATACGTGGTCCCTATCGGTATTCCACACATGGGGTATGCATGCGCACCATGTGCCCGAGTCTAGAAGTGTTAATAGTGTCCATTGACTCGCATATGTGTAGGGAGTCCCCTCATTCTCCTAGCCAAGGGTATAATAAATAGTGCAAGTCGATGCCTCTCCAGTCTGCCTCTTACTGTTTTGGAGTCCAGTACAAAGCAGAGGGGATGGAAGGCGGGTAGTGGAATACAGATAGGGACTACACATCAAAAAAAAACCCCAACAACCCAGTAACAGGTAAGTAACCTCCTCTTCTTCTTCTTCGAGTGATGGTCCCTATGTGTATTCCACAAGTGGGTGACTTGCGAGCAATGATCAGCACGGAGGTGGGTGTGAGGATGCCAATGGAAGTGCAGTTTTCAATACGGCCTGGCCCACAGCAGCAGCTGTAGCTGCTTCTTGTACGATGCTGTCGTGAGTCATGAACATGTGGACTGAGCGCCAAGTTGCTGGGCACCAGCTTGCTGTGCAACAGATGTCTTGCCAGGACACGTCCGCCAATGAGGCCGATGTGGCAGCTTGTGCTTGCGTAGAGTGCACCGTGACTTTATCAGGGGGGGATATGTTGGATTGTTTGCAGCATTCACGGATGCACCCCGAGACCTGTTTGGTGATTCACTGGGAGGAGAGAGCTTGACCATGCAGCAATGGTCACAAATAGCTTCAGCGATGTGTGAAAGGATTGAGTCCTGTGTAGGTAAAATGCCAGTGCATGGTGAACATTGAGGGAGTATAGGACCTGTCAGTGGGGGCGGGGGGCAGTTTGGGGCAGAAAACAGGTAGGTGGATGCACAGATTTAGGTGGAATTCCAACACTACCTTTGGGAGGAATTTAGGGTGTAGCTGTAAGAACACCTTGTCCTCGTGGAATATAGTGGGGGGGGGGGGGAAGAGGCACACGTGGTGGGCTGCTAGTTCACAGACCTGTCTGGCTGAAGTAATGGCTACCAGGATTATCACTTTCATCAAAAGGTGGGAGAGGGAGCATTTTGCCAGTGGCTCAAAGGGTGGCTTCATGAGGGTAGACAGAACAAGATTAAGGTCCCACTTCAGTACTGGTAGAAAGGCATTGAGTAAACCCTTCATGAAACAGACAGTGGTAGGGTGCATAACACTAAGGTGCCATCCATTGGGTGGGGGTGGGGAAGGCACTGAGTGCTGCCAGGTGCTCTATCCATATAGAGTTGAGGGCTAAGCCCGACATTTTGAGGGTGAGAAGGAAGTCAAGGGCAACTGGTGTAGATACGGTGCTCAGGGAGTGGTGGTGGCAGCGAGCCCATACCGTGAAGCTCTATAGCAGGCCCTGGTGGATTCTTTCCTGCTCTGATTAAGGATTTGTCATACTGGGGTGGAGCATGCCCGGTCTACGCCCAACCCCCATCCAAATACGAGGCTGTGAGGTGAAGAGGGTTCGGATTGGGATCCCAGATCTTCCCCCATCTTGTGTGACTAGATCTGAGAGCGTGCAGAGGTGCAGGCAGAGTCTCAGGTCTGTGAAGCAGAACTGACAGGTCCAAAACGGGGCTATGAGTATCACAATGGCCCAGTCCCAGTGAATCTTGCATAGTACTTGAGGCTGGAGGAGAGATGGGGAAAAGGTGTAGCAGAGGTCACTTGTCCAGGGGAGGACGAGAGCATTGCCCCATGAGTTCTCCCCTATTACTCTTCTGGAACAATAGAGGAGCAGCTTTTGGTTCTTGAAAGTGGCAAAAAGGTCTCATCGAGGTGTGCCCCATTTCTCAAAGAGGTACTGCAGTGTGGCGTTGCGTAACTCCTACTAGTGATTGAAGTAGAAAGTCCTGATGAGTGCATCGACCAGGGAATTCTGGGTGCCTAGGAGGTACGTTCTATTCGGCATAGGTGAGGCCTCATCTGGAGTACTATGTCCAGTTTTGGGCCCCACACTACAAGAAGGATGTGGAAAAATTCGAAAGAGTCCAGCGGAGCGCAACAAAAATTATTAGGGGGCTGGAGCACGTGACTTATGAGGAGAGGCTGAGGGAACTGGGATTATTTAGTCTGCAGAAGAGAAGAATGAGGGGGGATTTGATAGCTGCTTTCAACTACCTGAAAAGGAGTTCCAAAGAGGATGGATCTAGACTGTTCTCGGTGGTAACAGATGAAAGAACAAGGAGTAATGGTCTCAAGTTGCAGTGGGGGAGGTTTAAGGTTGGATATTAGGAAAAACTTTTTCACTAGGAGGATGGTGAAGCACTGGAATGGGTTACCTAGGGAGGTGGCGGAATCTCCTTCCTTAGAGGTTTTTAAGGTCGGGCTTGAAAAAGCCCTGGCTGGGATGATTTAGTTGCGGATTGGCCCTGCTTTGAGTAGGGGGTTGGACTAGATGACATCCTGAGGTCCCTTCCAACCCTGATATTCTATTATTCTATACGTGGGTTGAAGTGTCATATAGGTCCTGATGCACCCGTTCCAAAGGCAGATGGACTCGGAGCAAAGGGAGGGAGACCTGGCGCTGCCCTGCTTGTTTATGTATACCACTGCCATTATGCTGTCGGAGAGCAGTTCAACATGGAGGAACTGAATGAGTTGGAAAAGGGACTGACATGCTAAATGGACTGCCCGCAGTTCCAGTGCATCTTACCTTCCCATGGTCTCCACACCCCCTGGGCTGTGTGGCGGTCCAGGTGGGCTCCCCAACCCATGAGGGAGCCGTCCATTGTAAAGGTGGCCTGTGGTGTGGGAGGGACGAAGGGTGTGCCTACCATGACCTCAGAAGGAACAGCCCACCACCTGAGGGAGGCCAGCATAGTCTGTGGAACAATGACCCTGGTCTCCACGTGGTCTGTGCTGGGACTGAAAATGGAGAGGAGCCATGTCTGGTGGCAATAAATGGGGAGACATGCGTGCAGCGTCACATAGGTGCAGGTGGCCATAAGCCCAGAAAAGAGAGACAGTGGCGGACCGTGGTGCAAGGTCTGTGACGCAGGTCTACAATGATGGCTGTCAGTGTTGTGAAGCGGTATGCCGGGAGAAAAGCACTCACTGTGATGGAGTCAAGCTGCACTCCAATACAGTGTATTGTCTGTGTAAGTATCGATGCCAACTTTTCCTCATTGACGCAAATACTTATGCCAGTAGATTGCAAAGGGCAAGGATTGCAGTGGTTAATTCCTGGCGTGATAGCGCCATGAGGAGCCAGTTGTCGAGGTAGGGGTATACCAAGTAGCTGAGATGGTGCATCTGGGCTGCTACCACAGTGAAGACCTTTGTGAACAGTCACAGGGCTGTTGCTATGTCAAACGGGACGACCCAAAATTAGTAGCGTTGGCGTCCTTCCCGAAAACAGAGAAACTTGCAGTGGGCCGGGCGAATATCAACATGGAAGTAAACATCCTTCATGTCAAGAGCCTGGGGAAGGGAGGGAATAATCGAAGCCAGCATTACTATGCAGAACTTGGACTTTCTGATAAAAAGTGTTCAGCACCTGAAGATCTAGAATGGGGCGGTGCCCTCTGCCCTTCTTCAGGATGAGGAAGTACAGTGAGTAGAAGCCTCGTCCCCTGTAGAGAAGTGGGACAGGCTCTATGGCTCCCTTGAGGACCAGAGCATCCGCTTCTTGTTGGAGAATGCATTGATGGGATGGGTCCCGAGGGGGAGGGGGCATTGAGTAAACCCTTCAAGAAACAGATGGCGGTACTGTGCATAACACCAAAGTGACATTCAATGGGGGAGATGAAAGGCGGTAATTAGAGGAATTCTATGGCGAATCTGTGGTGGATGATCTCCAGTACCCAACTGTCCATGGTGATCTTGCGCCAATTGTGTGCGAATAGAGCAAGACGGCCCCCACAGATGACATGGGGCTCCTTGGGTGGCATCGGGCGAGGTTTTCAGGTCTCAATCTGCATGTCAAAACTGCAGTTTTGGCTGCTGCTGGGAGAGGGTCATGGAGGTGGTTCTGGTGGAGGTGGGGAAGCAGGGCCTTTGAGAACGATGCTGCCTATGTGGGGCCTCCTGCTGGTGTTAGTAGTATGCTGGGTAGGGAGTTTGTGGACACGGAAGGAATGGGTGCCTCTGCTGCCTGCATCTCAGGGCCGGGATATAGATACCAAGGGATCGTAGTGTGGCCCTGGAGTCCTTCAGTGAGTGCAGGGATTTGTCCATTTTCTCGTGGAACAACTTGTTCTCAAAGCGGAAGCCCTGAATTGTATTTTGAACCTCCCTGGGGAAGCCAAACAATTGGAGTCACAAGTCCCAGCACATGATGACCCCAGTCTCTAGAGAGCGAGAGGATGTGTCGGCTGCGTCCACAGTGGCCTGAAGGCCCACCTTGGCGACCAGTCACCCCTCGTCCATCAGCGCCTAGAATTGCTGCTGTTGGTCTGGTGGCAGCTTGTCCATGAACTCTGCTAGCTTGTTGTAGTTATTAAAATGATACTTGGTTAGCAGAGCCTGGTAGTTTGCAATCTGGAACTGTAGTCCTGCCAAGGAATATACCTTCTGGCCCAAAAGGTCCATCCTCTTTGCCACCCTGTCCAGAGGGGTAGACTTCTGCGGCTGCTGGTGTGCCCGCTCTACTGCCGAGTGGGCAATGAGAGCTGGAGGGGGGGAGGATGCGTAAAAAGAAAATCTGCCCCTTTAGCAGGTACAAAATAACTCCTCTCTGTCCTCTTAGGTGTAAGGATATAGGAGGCAGGGATGTGCCATACTGCCCATGCTGGTTGGAGAATGCCCTTGTTATGGGTAGAGCCACCTAAGAGGGCCCCTATGGTTGGAGGATGTCCAAAAGCTGGTGTTACAGGTCCAGAACCTCTTCCAACAAAATACCCAGGTCTGCTGCTACCCTCTGCAGAAAGTCCTGTTACTGGCCGTCATCCACCAACAGAGAGAGTGGGAAAGAAATAAGCACCTCCTCCAGCAATGAGGAAGCAGCAATGGGTACTGGCGGAGTTGGCAGTACTGGTTTGATATCTGCCTGTTCCTCAAACTGATGGTGCCGCTGGGTGAATAGGAGACAGTCGATCAGATGCCTGTGATGGTGCCAGGCATCTGCAATGGGGATCCCAGGATGCCCAGTAGGGCCAAAAAGAAGTGTCCCTCAGATGTAATGGGACCCACAGGTAGTGGTACCAAGTCTCTGTTGCCAGATTATACGCTGGGGGGTAAGGCAGTCTGGGGGCCATGAGTCCGGACTGTGGTGTGACATTGGGGAGAACGAGGTTTCTGGCTCTGAGAACTTCTCGAACTCCGAAGACATTTCCAGCACGGGAGGACATTGTTGGTACTGGAGGTGCGGCCATTGGACGGGTTTCTCTGGCAGCAGCAACAAAGATTCATCCGCTGGAGTGGAGATTTCACGGGTGAGTGGGAGGCCAGAGATGAGTGAAGAATGTAAATAGCGAATAATCAGCTCCTCCACCAAGAAAGACTCAGAGAGGCCAGGAGTCCATGGTGTGCCCATGGAAATGTCAGAGGGCCCTGGTGGCGTCTGAGGGACTGGCCTGTCCAGAAGGCGCAGAGGTATCGCAGGACAGGTGCCGAGCTCACCAGTAAGCATGGGTTCCAGGGTTGTCGGTAATGTTGGATACCGTTTGCGTCTGGCCTTACCTTCCATATGGGGAAGCGTGGGTACTGGTCCGACAGGATCCACTTTCAACCTCTCACCTGGCCTGGCTCGGGGAGGAAACGCTGCGCTTAGGAGCAGTCCACGGTCGAGATCTGCTCTTCTGCCTGGGAGAGTGTTTTTTACTCTTATGCTGGGACTTGTCCTTGGTCTTCAGTACCGACAGATCCAGGGCATGTGAGGTGCTCAGAGGAGTACTCACGACCAGTGACTGTCACTGTACAGGGGGTTCTGCCAGTTCCGGATCCAAATGTGCCCTCAGTCTCATGGTTTCCTCCATCAAGTTCTTCTGGAGGTGGAGCTCTCAAGCTTCCCAGGTTCCGGGCAGGAAGGACTTGCAAATGGAGCAGCAAGTTGCGATATGTGCCTCGTCGAGGCAGTAAAGGCATCTCTGGTGCTCGGTGCTCACAGAGAATGAGTGCAGGCAAGAGATGCAGTTTTTAAATCCCAGAATCCGAAGCATAGTACCCGGGAAGGGGAGGGACGGTCCCGAAATGGGGAAATAGATAAGTTGGTGTAGTTATCTACACTAAAACAACTACAACTATTTACAACTATGTACACCGAATGAAGAAACTTAGCAAAAACTAAGAGCAGGAAGGAACAGGGGTTCTGACTCAGGCCATGCGGTGGTAAGAGGGAACTGGAGAGGCACTGACCTGCGCTGCTTATCATACCATCGGCCGGGAGCATGAGGAGATGCCCTACATATGTGCGGGTCAACATACACGGTCAACAAACACTTTCAGACTCAGGCACATGGTGCTCATGCACACCACACATGTGGAATACACATAGGGACCATCACTTAAAGAACATCAATATTTATATAAAGATATACATGATTAAGTTGAGGACAAACTGATTTGCAGAGTAGCTTTATATTCTCCACAAAATATTCCTACCTGATCTGCCCCAGTGAGATGTATGAAACTCTCAAGAATAGATGAACTCAGTCTGTCCATCACATCTATTGCCAACTCATCATCACCCTAAAAAATAACAAATACGATGCATGAGAATCTCAAAGTTCAAGAAAGGACACCAAGCAGTACCCTCTCAGTGAACAGTTATATATGACTACCTCTTAGCTCTTACCTTGGAAATTTCTAGAAGTGTGAACAAAGCCCGCATTTCTCGAAGAATGTTGACAGCTAATTTTCTGGTCGCAGGCCTCGTGCTACAAAGAATGACCAATGCAAAGCCTTCTACAATATGAAATACGTTGGAGTAAAGGGTCCTCTCCAGGGGAAGAGTATGGGCAGTTCCATTAGAGGCACCACGCTTAAAAAAAATTATACAGGTGTCATTTAAATTAACAGCAAAGCAAACATTACTGAGCTATATTGGTTCAATTATTAGTGATGGGAGAAATAGTTCTAAAACATTTCATAACATTGACTCTCAAGGTTTCTAGCATTTCCTGGTTTCAGCCAAAACAGAAATATCATAGGAACAACCAGGGCCGGCTCTGGCTTTTTTGCCGCCCTAAGCAAAAAAAAAAAAAAAAAAAAAAAATCGGGGCAGCCAGAACGGCAAAGCAGGAAACAAAAAAGACCTGTGGCGCGGCCGGAGCAGCAAAGCAGGGGGGGAAAAAAAAAAAAAAAAAAACCTGCGGGGCAGCCAGAGCCTGCGCTGCAGATGTGGGGGGGGGGGAGGGAACAGGGGGAGACAGAGAAGGGGGGCGGCCAGGGCTTCAGCGGGGCGCTTGCCATGCGGCCCCCAACCGCCACGAGGGCTCCGTGCTGCTCCAGTCGGCGGGGAGGGAAGGACACGGGCTGCCCTGCCGGGCTTGCTACAGACCTGGCACCGGCTGGGGCAGACGGAGCGCGCAGCCTGCTCCCAGCAGGGCACTCCCCTCCTCCGTACCGCCGCCCCCTACAGGGCCGCCGGAGCGGCGAACAACAACAACAAAAAAAGCGGCCGTGCTGCCCTAGGATTGGGCAGAATGCCGCCCCATAGAATCTGCTGCCCCAAGCACGAGCTTGCTCGGCTGGTGCCTGGAGCCGGTCCTGGGAACAACCTTTCCTGTTCAATTTTGGGAATTCCACTTTCTGATGAGACCAGTGGAGAGACATGCAATATTTTTAAAACAATTTACCAAGCTTTTCCAACCTCAACAAAAAGCATTTAGTTCACTTTAAAACTTTTGAGTGAAGGATAAGGTAAATTCTTGCTAGTTCAAACCAATTCATTCATTCATATTAATTATATTTCCAAATACATCCTGAGACCTTCACATAAAAAAGAAGCAGTAGATGACTTCTTTGTATGGAACATTGAGCACTATTTTACCTCTGACTTTTTTGTTCATAATTTTTAAAAAAATAAACACAAAATTCAGCAACAAATACGAGGATACAAGTGTATATACAAAAATATATCTCTATAATATAAACAGAATAAGCATATGCCAGGGTGACACTGGCCCTCTAAGAGCAAGCAGGGCCAGTGCACCTGTGACGCACCAGCTCTCCCCAACTGGATTGACAAGAGGGAACCTTGGCCCTACAGGGAAGAGAACCAACAGAGAGAAACCTTGTGAGTCAGAGCTACCTGAGAGTCAGGAAAAGGCAGGTGAGAGTTGTGTGGGAGTCAGAGGGACTGTGGAAGGTCCTAGAAGGAAGCAGAGGTTGGTTCCTATGAAAAGGCTGAAGACAAGAGAGCAGCAAGAGTGGTTTGCTGGCTGACCTACCCAGGCCAGAGAGCCATGGCCATGGAGAGGGCTAAGACCAGGGAGAAACCGAGAGTCTCGCCTGCTGATGTCTAAGCCAGAGGGCCAGAGCAGACTTAAGGCAGGGGAGCAATGGAGGAGCTTACTCACCGATATCTCCCAGGCCAAATAGCTGACCCCAGGGGAATAATGAAAGCACCATGGAGAGTGACGGATGCTCTCCTGATAAGGATCATCTCCCAGCAGAGGGGCCAGTGGCATTCCCTCTGGGAAGAGCAGGGTTGCACACCAGCTGGAAGGGATGGGGAGGCTGTCCAGGCAGAGGGACAGATGGGAACCAAGGAAGAGTCTGCATGTGGTGGAAAATGCCGGAATGTGACATATTACGTCAATAGACGTGCTGTCTTGGGATTTTAAATACTTGCCCTGGGGTGATAAATGGGCTGTTTTGGGATTTATAGTTTGGACTATCTGCACATTTTGTAATAAACTAGGCTTAAGGAGGGGTATTTTATAGAGGTAAGCGAGCCTAGTGTGGAGTTACAGGGTCTCTGAAAGGGGAAATTGAGGCAAGTATGCTTGCTGTGCTGTGGCCTGCTGCAGGAGGGGCTGCCCTATGACAGCATAGATTACAATTAAAAAAAAAAAAAAAAAGCTATGAATCAGATTAGGAAAGCAAATTGCTAAAAACTGATTTTAAGAGAGAAAAAGTTTTTTAATTTCACAGGAAATTTGTTCAGTTACATGGAATTGGTAATGTAAGAATTTCATGCAGCATTACAATACCTGAGAATCTTGGGTTTTATTGTGCATTTGGGCTGCTTGTTTCCATTGATTTATTAGCTGCACTAACATCTTTACTGCACTGTCAAGAAGCGTTGGATGGACATCAGTCACTTCACGCACAATAAAATAAACAAATCCTGAAAGAACATCTTCCCGCCAGTCCGGAAAATCAAGCATTAATGCCTGTAGAGTATTGAAAGCGAGGGCACGCAGTTCTTCATCCATGTGAATTGTCAGCCTGTTAAGAGAGTGTACAGCATTGTTAAAAAACGTCACCATTCCTTCAAATCCTCACATTCTCAACTGGACAAAGGCCTTTTACTAGTTATAAAGTGAAGTCAATTTATATCGTTGACCGTACAATATGAAGCATCTCTATGTTGGAAGGCTGAGCTAGCTATGCTCCCAGCCTGAATACATGACTCGTACCTGAACCATTAGTTCTAAATCCATTTGAAGCTACATCTGGATTATTAACAGCAGGCTGTACTGCTACAGCAGTTCAAAGCAGTAGGCTTTAACTAATTAAGAGGGTAATCAAATAATTTGAAGATTTCAGGTATGCAGTTTTTCACATACCTGAACAACGTCTGCAAATATTTCAAAGTTCTGGATGGACATGCTTTGATGTGGAGTGCTTTTTTCCCCTACAGACTGAACTCTAAATAAATAGCTATGTTCATGTGTAAACCGCGGCTCATCTCAGGCTTGTGCAAAAAACAAGTGTACAATTTAGTATGCACTTTTGAAAACATGGCTCAGCTTTTTAGACTAGGAGACACTTATCAAACATTATACTATCAAATACATCCATACATCTATGATATGGTTATTTTAATGACATTTTTGATAATTTGAAAAAAATATTTGTGTTTTTAAAAGTTTTTACTTTCTCACACCACCATCTTCTGTTCCTATTTGACTCCAAAACCACAGGAACAAACATCAGCAAAATTATTCCATAGCCATAGACTATACTGTAGTCCTGCTAAGACTCTGACATTAAAGCAGACATGACCTACGTTTAAGACTCTACTCCTGGTTACCATCAGACACTGTCCTTCCCCCTCTTCTGCCCCCAAATCTCCCACTAGTTCCACCTGTCCAATACTACTTGCTCAGGCCATTTCAACTAACTTGTTCCTCTCTCCTTTCTTCATAAAACATGTTAGGAAAGCATTAGAGGGATTTATTTTCTTTCATGTTAATACAAGAAAATTCCTCTGCTCGTAGCTCAGCTCCCTTTCCTGACTTTGTGATGTAACAGAGTTGCAAATGCTGATAGCCCACTCCTCTCCTTCAGTCTGTGGAACTGTGTGTGTTAAGGTGGGCAGCACTCACATTCTGCATGCAGGATCAGGGAGGTCATAATGACAGGGATTTGGACAGGGTTGGTGGGAACTAAGTAGAAAAGGGTGAGAAAAAGCAATATAGAAGAATCAAAATCCAAATCTCCCTCAAAATTTTGTCTGACATTTGGCAAATTTGATTATGTCAAACAACAATGCCTTCACAGTATGATCAGCGAAAGAAGATGGCAGCTGTGAGTGAAAGAAGAGTCCTGTACAAAATGCAAAGTAACTAAAATATGAACTTTTAAAGAGAGGCCATATATGAAAAATTCTAAGTCTGTTCTTGTGTGCAAGATTCTTTCTTTTAGAATCTACTCTGCTACTTTTCTGGGTCTGCTGACAATACATGTCACAGTGTAAATAAAAAAAATAAAAAATCAGATTCTGTGCAAATGGAATATTAGTATCTAATAATATATTCACAATAGTTTTTAGCCTTGGGTTTCTGAAATACTGCCTGAAGCTTTTTTTGTTTTTTTAGGACCTTCATTAAAACTAGGATTTAATTTTTTCTTACCTTGCTAGTAATTCAATAAGGTCAGTCCTGCTCATGCCATCTGGAATCAGTCTTGGGATAGCAGCAATACAAGTTCTGAACAAATCAATCTTAGGTTTTCTCTCCCCCCTACAAAATCAATTTACACAAAACAGAAATCACAGGGAAGCCTCCTTTATGGTATTTTCAGTATTAAATACACATACGTTTTCAAAGTTCCATTCAATGTTAGGGAGTCAACCTCAAATCTTCATAATTAATCTATGAATCAGTGCAATCATCATATCCTTTGTGGACAAATTTTAAGTATCCTAGCATTAAATTAAACCTAAACACATTTAAATGGATTAATAAATTGATCTCTGAATTTCTTTTAGGTACAAAAAATTAATTACAAGGATATGACAGTAAGGATGATTAAATTATAATTTGCTACATACGTGATCATGTCCTCAGGCTCCTTATTTGACATCTGTACACTAGTCATGCACATCGGTCTCCCAACTTCTTTGTCCAGATGCCTAAGAATGCTGTCTAGTGCTTTTCTTACTTGAGGGTAGTATATTGACATTCCTGAAGAAGTAAAGCACTCAAAGTCACCTCTTTCACAACTCAGTATTTTTAAATTTTATTTTCACTTTAGTTGTCTCTTATTTGATCACTACTTACTTGGTTTAGGACCAGTATCTTGTTGTACAAAAGATAAGAAATTATATACTAAATTAATTTTAACTGAACCATATTTTAACTGACAAAATTTTCCTTTTTTAAAATTAAACAGGATGTGTTATATAAAAGTATACAATTCTTTTTGGAGGAACAAGAGGAAATAAATGGAAGGAAGTGATTCTAAGCACTTTTTCTATTTCCTTGACCCTGAGGCAATTTTGGTCCCCAGCATATTTAAGAGTAACCTATAGTCTACAGCAGGGGTGGGCAAACATTTTGGCCCGAGGTCCACATCTGGGTATGGAAATTGTATGGCGGGCCATGAATGCTCACAAAATTGGGGGTTGGGGTGTGGGAGGGGGTGAGGGCATCGGCTGGGGGTGTGGGTGCTGGGGTGCTCCAGGCTGGGACCGAAGGGTTCAGAGTGCAGGAGGGGGATCAGGGCTCGGGCAGGGGGTCGGGGCGCAGGAGGGGGTCAGGGGTGCAGGCTCTGGGCGGCGCTTACCTCAAGCAGCTCCCAGAAACAGCGGCATGTCCCCCCTCTGGCTCCTATGCAGAGGCACAGCCAGGCAGTTCCCGGCCAATGGGCGCTGCAGGGGTGGTGCTTGGGGCGGAGGCAGCATGTGGAGCCCCTGGCTGCCCCTATGCATAGGAGCCAGAGGGGAGACATGCCACTGCTTCTGGGAGCCACGCAGAATGGGGCAAGCCCCTTACCCCGCTCCCCGGATGGAGCGCCAGAGTGGGGCAAGCCCCAAATCCTGCTCCTTGGCGGGAGCAGGAGGGCCGGATGCGGCCCCTGGGCTGTAGTTTGCCCATCCCTGGTCTACAGCCTACCCTTCCATCAGCCAGGAATCAGTGGAGCACAGTGGTTGTGGCCTCAGTCACCTTGCCTTCTCCTAGGGCTGCCCCAGAGTGCTCCCTACATCAGGTGAATGCCCAGCTGACTCATTGGGACAGTTTTCAGGCTGCTTTATACTGCTAGATGGAGGGCCAAGGATCTGGTTTTATGTGCCAGACTTCACGTTTCTACTGTAAATAAGTGGGAACATTTTTTAAAAAAACTTCACCAGTACTAGACACTTTATAAAATATTTTTTTAAATTACAATATAAAACCAATCCCCACATAAAAATACTGCTTCTGTATCATGAATTATGAATGTGTATATTTAACCTGTTACGGTTCTTGCAAAAGAATACCACTCACCTATAACTTTTGCTTCTTCATCTGTCAGAGTTTTATTGAGAAAAATTTTCTTTACACGCAGAGTGTTTCCTGAGGGAAGAACAACTCCTGTTGTTGGCATTGGTGGTTCACCATCTTTCTGCTGCAAACTGTCTGCTATCACAAGGAAGACTCTAAGGCCTATATTCATGCGCTTCAAAGGTAGAGGGAAGGGAAAACACAGGAATTAGAAAGCTGGAAGAATTGCAAACTTGCAACGTTGTATAGGAGGTGCAAAATAAACATTAATACATATTTCATTGTCCTTTCTTTAGGGACAGATCAAAAGAGCACTACACTATGGTAGACATATTTAAATGTTACATTTTAGAATATTTATAGTAGTAAGATAAAACGGTTTGATCCAGGGATGCATCTCCTTAGCTCTGATTCAGTCAATGGGATTTGGGAGCAGCTCAGCTGGTGCCTGGAGCCGGTCCTGGGAACAACCTTTCCTGTTCAATTTTGGGAATTCCACTTTCTGATGAGACCAGTGGAGAGACATGCAATATTTTTAAAACAATTTACCAAGAGGGAGTCAATAACTTGAAGGACAGAGCTCTAAATGATTATTATCACAGAGTAACATGCTGCTGGCAGATATCAAAGTATATAGAATGTTACCTGCTAAGGCTGTAATTTCACAATTCATTGCTCGTGCACAGGCTGCTGAACTCAAAATACTGCAAGACTGGGGCTTTCCTACATACTAAACTGAAAAGAGCTGAGAAGGACTTCTCTGAGAAAAGGATGCTAATTATAGTAAACACCTACACACACACTTCCATGTTTGTTTTTTAATTTTTTATGGAAACAAGTGAAATGTTACTTAGTTCCTGCCCCAGCTATTACTGGACAGAATTGAAAAAACACTACTCCACAGCTACAGTTGTTCCTTTGGTTTGATCCACACTGCACTCTTTTGATATATGGACCAACCCATCCTCACATGCTCCCCTAACAGTTCATTCTTTGCATACTTATCCATTGTAATTTTCCCACCATTTCCCATGATTTCTTTTGGAGGAAGTCACAATTGTTAAATCTTTGTGCTGGGCTACCTCTACCCTCTCTTCCTCTAAAACATGGCAATAGTCATATGAAAATAATGATTTGTTTTGAATGCCTCGGATGGTATAGATCAGGGGTTCTCAAACTGGGGGTCAGGACCCCTCAGGGGGTCACGAGGTTATTACAGGGGAGGGGTCATGAGCTGTCATCCTCCGCCCCAAACCCCGCTTTGCATCCAGCATTCATAATGGTGTTAAATATATAAAAATGTGTCTTTATTTATAAGTGGGGGTCGCACTCAGAGGTTTGCTATGTGGAAGGGGTCACCAATACAAACGTTTGAGAATTGCTGGTATAGATGTTGGGCAGAGGCTCAGTGTACGTGTGAACATTTCTACTTCAGTTGGGGGAACTACAGCAGGCTCAGTAGCAGCACTGGGAGGCCCACAGGTGGGCCACTTTGCCTCAGCATGTTTAACTCTTTAACATTCTTTGCTATGTATACATCTGTACACTGTTTCACAAATAAATAGCTCTTCAGGTGACTTTACCTCTGGATTAATAGTGAAGGTTTTAGGTGATTTTCCAACACTGAGAAGATCAAATATTATTTCTTTCATTGCAAAATCCAAGCGTTCCTATGAAGAAAAACATGCCTACATAAGACTCACTTTGTATTAGCACATACACAAAGCCAAAAAACTGAATATCGTCTTACTAGCTTTCAGTGATAAAAAAATATTCCTCTTTGCTAATGATTCCTATGGAGTAATTGTCTCCGTTACTTTACTGCAGCATTCTTTGCATTGTACTATAGTGCATACAAAAAACTACATTAATAGAACATTAAAGCTGCAAAATCAGGCACTCAAACATTAGGAAATGCCAGAATTAAGGTTACCCTTGCATATGCACTATAATGCAGTCTTTAATCACACACACCATAAGACCCTTGCTTCAGTGACTGCACAGGATGCATGATGTTCTGTGAATGAATCAGGGTTGTGTAGTGAATTTAAATTTGGTTACTTTCTTATAAGTGTATGGTCTAATTTCATTCCTAATGTGTACCTCTACTGGTTTCAATGAAAGTATGTCAGGGTTGGACTTGGTCTTTATCTTAATTTTTTTTCCACAAATTATTTAGTGTACTCTCAGACCTCCATCTAAAACATATTATAGGAGGGAGCTTACCTGAGCAATGAACTGAATAATCTTCACAAATATATTTAGAGGTGTATCTCGAGGGACCACACTACGTGAGCCTTTGGGGAAAAGTGCTGATACAATGCTCATGAGACGGCTACAAAAATTTAGAGAAACAGGTGTTAGGAACAAATCCACACAACTTTACAAAAAGGTTTTCCCTAGAGAGTATTTTTTTAATTAAAATATGTTTGACTTAAATTCATTAAAATAGCCTCACAATAGTTTTAATTACATAAGGAACTTACCTTTGTGTTACAGTGTTGCTTTCACATTTTATTCTAATAACATAAACCCAGAGTAATCTATAGAGAGATTCCAGTGCAACTCGGGACATTTTGGGATCTTTATTCTGTTAATAAAAATTAAAATGCAGTTACTATCACCTGTGAAACACTATCCCTAATTTACTTGTTTCCTTTCCTTATAAAGAACTATAATATTTTAAGTTTATGTTTGATTGCTTTAACCCAGAAGGCTGATGTGTTTAATACTCAGAATATAAGTTTAATTAAAAAACAAAAAACCTCAATACAAAAACTCCTCGATTACATGTATACACTATGTATTTAACTGCATACTATAGATTATTTCGTATGCTTTTGTCAGTTTGAAAGCAAAGGAGTATCTAGCAAGCAGATATTTCTCTTGAGGTGAACATCAAGATTTTATCGTCTTACTGTATATATTTAATTTATTCCTGCAGTGCCACTGGAAATGGGCAGAGTCCTCAAAGTGCTCTCGGAATACAGCCCAAACAAATATATATGGTTAATGTCCAAACTCACTCCTGCAGTTTGCCTTTTGTATTAATTTAAAACAACAGAATTAACCTTAGCCAAAGTTTTCTCCTGAGCTTGGCTTCTTCCTAGGATTTCTCCCTGCATAGCACTTCTGCTCCTCCCTTAGTTCTCTCCTCCTACGCAGAGGGACATAAACCTTGTAGTCTGTCTTGGAGCTGAAGAATTCCACCTACTCTGGCTTCCATCATAAGCCAGTATGAGTCAGAAGAATTGTCCTGCCTCTCCCCAAAGAGATGCTGACATCCTGTCACAGCCGTAAATGCCATGGCATTGAACAGACAAACAACATCTTGGCTCCCCGCCGGATAACAATCGAGGGAAAGAAGAGGTAGAGAAGACGACAATGGTTACCAGCAGTAAGATTGCGTGGCTTTGCTGGTTAAGAACGCTCACTTATTTGAAGTTCAGGAATTATTTTTGTGTGTTCCTTTGAAGTGAGGACTAGAATTTATAGGCTTCATAAAGAAGCGTGTTTTAAGGAGAAACTTGAAGAAAGCTTGAGGTACATGGACTGGGTTACTACAAATCACACTTTTCACTTTTATCAACATTTCTCTCAAGAGACAATAGATCTTGATGTTCACAAAAACAAGTCAGTACATACATTCTGAAAGTCTTTAGCAGAAATACAATATACTGAACTTTCTCCATGAGCATTTCTAAATTTCATTAATATAATATATATTGTGACAAAATGGCTGATGTTGGTATGGTGGGTCCTGTGCTTTCCTTGGGGGGGGGGGCGTTAGGACGCCACCCCTTACCCCTGTTCTTGGGGCACCCAGGGCCCCGCTAGTGGCCCGGGAAGGTGATAGAGGAGGGAAGCAGGGAAGGGGTCTGGGTTTGCTCCTCACTCTGAGCCCCAGCCCCTCTCAATCTCTGCGGGTTTCTTACCATCTTCCCCCTTGGGTAGGGTTACCCTAGATCCTGCTCTGCTGGGGCAGGGTCTCCCTTCCTTTGGTTCTCTGGTCTTTCAATTCTCAGCAACACATCTTCAAACTCCAGTCCTCTCTCCTTCCTCGCTACACCCTGTCTGCCTGAAGCAGGGTTTTTTTATTAGGTATTTTTATTATCCTGACAGGGCCTTAATTGGCTATAGGTGCTCCAATTAACCTGTAGTAACCTTCCCTAGTCTACAGGGAACCAGACCTTAATTAGCCTAGGACTTGTATATCTCCCCTCTACCACTCTTCCACTGTTTCCTGGACCTGCTGTATCACAATATTTAAAAAACCCTAATATTGTACGGGGAAGGTGAAGAAGGAGGTCCAGAAAAATCTATTACTGGCCTCCAATAAGCCAGTCAGGAAACAGCATGTCAGAAAGCAGAGATTAGTAAAAGTTGGTTAACATTCCAAATCTTACTATTGTTGATATGATGAACCATAAACTTCTTCAGATGAGGAAGTTATTCAACTAGTGCAGTAACAATGGTTCTTCGAGCTGTATGTGCCTATGGGTGCTCCACTGTAGATGTGTCTGCGTCCCTGCACTTCTGATCAGAAATCTTTGGTAGCAGTGTCTATTTGGCACACACATGCTCTTTCCCTCCCTTGTATTGTGCCTCAAAGCTAATTAGCATTGCGTAGGTGAACCTCAATTCCTTCTCCACCGTGAAGCCTCCATTGAGAACTCCAAAGTAGAGAGGAGAAGGGTAGGTTGTGGAGCACCCATAGGGGGACACACATCAAAGAACCATGGTTACTGCACAAGGTAAGTAACTTCCTCCTCTTCTTCTTCTTCGAGTAATGCCCTATGTAGGTGACTCTCGAGCAGTATCCCCAATGGGAGGTTGGGGCTTCAGAGTCGAGACTGTTATGGATGATAACACTGTGGAGATGAAGATAGCATTGGAAGCAGAGTCTCCAGTAATCGCATAGTGTTCTGCAAAGGTCTGAACAGACGCCCAAGTTGCTGCCCTACAGATTTCCAAGATAGGAACATTCTTGAGAAAAGCGACAGAAGTGGAAACCGACCTCATTGAGTGTGTGCAGATTCTGGATGGAGGTAACACACTGCGAGCATGATAGCAGTGGTTAATACAGTTTGAGACCCATTTGGAGAGACTTTGGGCAGCTATTGCTGCACCTTTTGACCTTTCTGCAATGGAGAGGAAAAGCTTAGGAGATTTCCTAACGGCCTTCATCTTGTCCAGATAAAAGGCTAGGGCTCGCCTAACGTCAAGCATATACAGTATAGCTTCCCTGTTATCACAGTGAGACTTAGGGGGAAAGGTCAGGAGGTGAATCCGTTGGTTTTTGGAAAAAGACGAGGTCACCTTGGGAATGAATTTTGGATGTGGCATAAGAGTAACCTTATCTTTAAAGAATACTGTGAAGGGGGTGGGGGGTGCCATTAGTACCGCTATCTCCCCTATTCTCCCTGCTGAGGTGATGGCCACCAGAAATGCCGTTTTCATTGACTAGTATGTAAGTGAACAAGTGACCATAGTTTCAACTGGTGGTCTAGTTGGGCTCTTTAAAACTAGATTTAGGTCCCAAGTTGGAGTTGGGTGTCTGGATTGGGGATAGAGGTTCACTACGCCCTTGAAGAATCTCTTTGTAGTTGGGTGGCAAAAACAGAGTATCCCTCTATTTGCTGATGGAAAGCCGTTATGGCCACAAGGTGTATTTTGAGCAAACTGAGCAATATCTCTGACCTCTTGAGATCCAGTATGTAGTCCAACATCACGGGGAGGGTGGAAGATGCCAGGGTAATTCTTCTGGAATTGCACCAAACCTAAAACCTAGTACACTTTTGTAGGTAAGTGTGTCAGGTAGCTGATTTTCTACTGTGTAGTGCAGTTCCTGCACCTCACTGGAGCAGCATCTCACTATGTTTTGGAACCATGAAGGAGCCTTGAGCCAGAGGATCTGCAGGTTGGGATGGAGAGTCTGTCCTTCGTTCTGTGAGAGGAGATAAGGGATGGGTTGAAGAGGGATTGGTGGACACATCACCACTTCCATCAGATACCATGTCTGTCTTGGCCAGATGGGAGCAATCAGTATGATGTTTCCTTTTTCTCTTTTTCTTTTTAATCAGGACTTTCAGCAGCAGAGAGAACTGGGGAAAGGTGTATAGGAGGGCCTTGTCCCCAGGGAGAAGGAGAGAATCCCTTAATGAATGTATCCTGAGGTCAGCTCTGCAACAATAGAATGGGCATTTCCTGTGCAGGTAAGTAGCGAACAAGTTTATCATTGGAGTCCACTATTGATAGAATATGCTGTGAAGCACTGTTGGGTTCATTTCCCCACTCATGGTCATGTGAGAACTTGTTACTGAGGCCGTCTGCTGTTATGTTCTGCCCTCGTGGTAGGTAGGCCGCTGATATTAAAACACTATGGTGAAGGCACAAATTCCATAGCTTTAGCGCTTCCGTGCACTGGGAAGATAATTTGGCACCCCCTTGATGATTTATGTAATACATGCACACTATGTTGTCTGTCATAATTTTCATGTGCATATTTCTGATCAGTGGAAGAAAGTGAGCACAAGCATTTCTGACCGCTCTGAGTTCAAGGAGGTTAATGAGAAGAGTCATCTCCATGGGCGATCACTTGCCCTGAGTCTTGAGGTTGCTGAGATGCACTCCCCAGCCAATTAGGGATGCAACCATAATTAGAAGCAATGTCGGAGGCAGGGGTATGAATTTGTTGGTTCTTTCCACCAATCCAGGGAGTGTTTGACCCTGGAGGGCATCGAGAGAGGTATGTCTACCCTGTCTTTGTTTGATCTGTAAACACATCTGAACCATGCCTGTAGACACCTAATGTGTAGTCTGGTATGAGATATTAAAAACATGCCTGTCACCATGTGTCCCAGAAGTTGGAGACAATGTTTGTGGTCTGGATCGAACTGTCTCTGAGTGTGGTCAGGCTGTGAAATCTCCGTTGTGGGAGGAGTGCTCTCACTTGCAGTGAGTTGAGATCGGACCCTGTAAACTTCAAGTGCTGTACTGGAGTTAAAGTAGATTTTTGGATGTTGATTTGTAGACCTAGCTTTGTGAATATGTCCATAGCTCCTGAGGTGACAGTCACCCTTTTGCATGTTGGTATGATGAGGCTGATGTTTGCCATGCAACTTCAGCCAGAACCAAAAGCACCTTGTTAATCAGGAGGGCGATCCTCCTGCCATCAGTAGTAGTTTCAACTTTAGTTCCCAGTTCTTCTGGGATATGGCTTTTAGCTGCTGGCAAAAAGTACACTTTTGTACAAGGTGGGCCTCTCTGAGGCACCGCACACAGTGAGAATGTCATCTGTAACCGGTATGGCTTCCCTGCAGGTAGGGTGACCAGACAGCAAGTGTGAAAAATTGGGACGGGGGTGGGGGGTAATAGGCTTCTATATAAGAAGCCTCAAATATCGGGACTGTCCCTATAAAATTGGGACATCTGGTCACCCTACCTGCAGTTGAGACACCTCTTAAAACTGGGGGAGCCGGGCATGCCCCTTACAGAGGGCAATCCCCAGGGGGCGGGGGAAAAGGGAATAAAGTAAAAATTAGGCTTTTTTTTTTTTTTAAACAGGGAAGAAAAAACTAAGGGAAACCCTGTAAAAGTAAAAAGAAACAGGGCAAATGAAAACACTAATAATATCTAAGAGAACAATTCTAAAGATCTACAGTCTGTGAATGGACTGCTAATCGCTCTGTCTCTAGCCTGGGATAGTTGAGGAAAGAACTGAGGATGGTTCTCCTGTGCAATGCTGATTAGCCTTGAGGCACAACAAGAGGGAGGGAAAGAGCATGCCTGAACCGAATGGACACTGCTACCAAAGACCTCTGATCAGAAGCACAGGGATGCAGACACACTGACAGTAGAGCAGCCATAGGGACACTACTTGAAGAAGAATTGCTATTTTCAACTAATTAGGAGTAAGATTTTCTGTTTGCTTGTATGAACAGCAAACAAATCATAAATCTACCATTACTGCAAATGTAGAATCGAGCTGCTCTAGGGGGAGCTTGCAGGGCCTACAGCCACCCCAAAATTTGCCTTGCCCCCTTGTAGCCATCGCTGCTCTCTGGCCACCCAGCTCTGAAGAGTTGAGAGAGTGGCGGCTGTCACCTGACAGAATTTGCAGCTTGGCTTGTACTGACATGCAAACATGACTGAGCATACTCAGTAACATCTGTTGAAGCCGCTGCCCTTACTTTGGTTTAAAATCTGCTGCCTGCTGTTCACAGGAGTTAAAAGGGGGTAAATCGGAGGGAGAGGGGATTGGCACAGTCTGTGCCGGGGACGGAAACTGACTGTGCAGGGGGGTCAAACAGCTGGAGGCAGGGAAAGGAGAGGGGCCGAGGGGCAAAATCAGGCACAGAGGGTAGGAGCCAGGGTTAAGACTAGGGTTGAGGCGCTGCCAGACGATGGCAAAACCCCAGTACAGAAAGGGGCAGAGGCGGTAAAATTTACCCCAGATGGGCTGAGTCACCTGCCGTATTTGCAAAAATAGGGTTGGCGGGGGGGTGGGGAGGGTGGAGGAAAAGGACTTTTTTATTTCCCTGCTCACAGGACAGTGCATCACAGCACATGCTTCCCAGAGCGGTGTCCTTAAAAGCACAGGGGCAACCCAATGCCTAGACATGCCAGCTCTTCCCTATCTGATATAATATACTAAAGTGCTAACGGAGACTTGATTCAGTGAAGTATTTTACATACACCCCCAAAAACTGTGTGTCACATATTGAATATTTAAAAGAATCCCTTATCAGTTTATGTGTATGCATAAAGTCTCCTAGCAGTTCACAAATTTGTCTTATCTGCTGCTGTGATTCCCTGAAGTGCACTCCCTTTCTTGTAATCCATTTTAAACATAGTTTAGCACCTTATAATTGTTTACTTTTTAAAATGTTATTTTATTACTCTTAGCACTTCATCATTTACCTTTGTTAACATTGTGCAGATGGATGACATTTAAACTTATAATTTAATAGCAAATAATCATTGAAAATATTTATAAATAAATAGTTGCTAGTAGTTTTAACAATGACATCTGTGTTTCTAGTATAGCACTTCCTATGTTTTTACTGTGAATTTTAATTTGGAATTTTTAATTCTAAATTTTTCTTTTTCTTTTTATAGCATACATTTATTCTGTTGGTTGATGCCCTGTCACAATTTCCTACCAGAGGACCAGAGGATGGGAAAGGTGAAATGAAATGAATAAGCAACAGGTCTAAAACAAACAAAAGGAAGTCAACCTGTGGAACTCTTTGCCAGAGGATGTTGTGAAGGTCAAGACTGTAACAGGGTTCCAAAAAGAAAAAACGGTTACTTACCTTCTGTAACTGTTGTTCTTCGAGATGTGTTGTTCACGTCCATTACACATTAGGTGTGCGCGCGCCGCGTGCACGAACGTCGGAAACTTTTTCCCTCAGCGGCTCCCGTCGGGCCTGCAGGGTCTCCCCTCCCGCCAGAGCGGCGCCCCGCTCTAGCGTATATATATCCCTGCCGGCCCGACCCTCCCTCGGTTCCTTCTTGCCGGTGACTCCGACAGAGGGGAAGGAGGGTGGGAAGTGTAATGGACGTGAACAACACATCTCGAAGAACAACAGTTACAGAAGGTAAGTAACCGTTTTTTCTTCTTCGAGTGATTGTTCACGTCCATTACACATTAGGTGACTCACAAGCTTACCATTGGAGGAGGGTAGGAGTCAAGGAATAATCGACTGAAGCACAGCTCTACCGACCGCCGAGTCCTCTCTGGTCTGATGATGGATTGCGTAGTGGGCTGTGAACGTATGCACCGACGACCAGGTGGCCGCTTTACAGATTTCCTGGAGTGGAACCTGCACCAAGAACGCCGCAGAGGACGCTTGGGCCCTAGTAGAGTGAGCCCTGATCTTCGGGGCTGGTACGTTAGCGAGCTCATAGCACGTGCGTATGCAAAGCACAATCCATGCCGACAAGCGTTGCGTCGAGATAGGTTGGCCTCTCATTCGCTCCGCAATGGCAACGAACAGTTGAGTCGACTTGCGGAATGGCCTGGTCCGTTCTAGATAGAAAGCTAACGCCCTACGGACATCGAGGGTATGCAAGCTGCATTGGCTTGGGTCCGAGTGTGGCTTAGGGAAGAACACCAGTAAACAAACGTCCTGTCCCGTATGAAACTGCGTGACCACTTTCGGGAGGAATTTCGGGTGCGGTCTGAGCTGCACCTTATCTTTATAGAAAACTGTATAGGGAGGTTCCGAAGTGAGGGCCCTCAACTCCGAGACCCTCCTAGCCGATGTGATGGCCACGAGAAACGCTACCTTCCATGAGAGGTGCATGAGGGAGCAAGAGGCCAGGGGTTCGAAGGGCGGCCCCATGAGCTTAGTGAGGACCAGGTTGAGATTCCACGCAGGGACCGGCGGGCGCGAGTAGGGAAACACCTTGTCCAGCCCCTTGAGGAATCGGGCTACTGTGGGGTTAGAGAACACCAAAGCCCCCAACTCCCCAGGGTGGAACGCCGATATGGCAGCCAGATGCACCTTAACTGAGGCGGGGGCGAGCCCCTGATGCTTGAGGTGCAGCAAGTAGTCCAGAATCGATGGGACTGAGGCCTGGAGAGGCTGGATGTGATGAGGCTCACACCAGTGGGAGAACCGTCTCCATTTGGCGAGGTAGGTCGCTCTTGTGGAGCGCTTCCTACTACCAAGGAGGACCTGCTGGACCTGATGGGAGCACCTGTGCTCCATATCGTTTAGCCAGAGAGAAACCATGCCGCGAGATGTAGCGACGGTAGGTTCGGGTGGAGTAGGCGACCTCGGTCTTGCGTGATGAGATCGTGATGGAGGGGGAGGGCGATCGGAGTGGTCACGGACAGTTCCAACAGGGTCGTGAACCAGTGTTGGCGTGGCCACGCCGGGGCGATGAGGATGACTGTCGCCTTGTCCCTGCGGGTTTTGAGGAGGACCCTGTGGATGAGCGGGAATGGGGGGAAGGCATACATCAGGCTCCCGCCCCACGGAATTGCGAAGGCATCTGCCAATGAGCCCGGACTGAGGTTCTGGAATGAACAAAATTGAGGGCATTGGCTGTTGTCCTTGGTGGCAAAGAGATCCACCTGGGGAAACCCCCACCTCCGGAAGATTAAATGCAGGACGTCCTGTCTCAACGTTCACTCGTGCATGTGATAGGACCGGCTGAGGCGGTCCGCTAACCCGTTTTGGGCCCCCGGGAGATATGTCGCTAGTAGGTGGACTGAATGGGCTATGCAGAAGTCCCAGAGGAGGAGCGCCTCGTGACAGAGGGGAGAGGACCGGGACCCGCCCTGCTTGTTTATGTAGAACATGGCGGTAGTGTTGTCCGTCAGAACTGACACGCTGTGGCCTTCTATGGTAGCGTGAAAGGTCTGGCAGGCGAGGCGAACCGCCCTCAACTCCTTCAGGTTGATATGAAGCAACTTTTCTTCCCTGGACCATAAGCCCTGAGTCCGCAGGTCCCCCCAGGTGCGCCCCCCAACCCAGGTCCGACGCGTCTGTTACTAACGTCAGAACGGGTTGCGGGGTGGCGAAAGGGACCCCTGCGCAAACTTGCTGCCGATCGAGCCACCAACAGAGAGAGTTCGACACCCGAGCCGGGATCGTCACGACCAGGTCTAAGGGGTCTCTGTTGGGGCGATATGTTTGGGCCAGCCACAACTGCAATGGCCTGAGTCTTAGGCGGGCGTGTCCGACTACATGAGTGCAGGCCACCATGTGCCCCAAAAGCTGCAAGCAGCATCTGGCCGTGGTCGTGGGGAATTGCTGGATGGAGCTCACGACCTTCTGAATGGCCAAGAACCGCGATACGGGAAGACTCGCCCGTGCCTCCACTGAGTCCAGGACTGCCCCTATGAAGTCCAGTCTCTGCGTGGGGACCAGCAATGACTTGGGTACATTGACCAGTAGACCGAGCTTGCGGAACACCTGTAGTGCCAACGTCACATGGGAGCGAACCTCGGCCTCCGACCGGCCCGCAAGGAGCCAGTCGTCCAAGTATGGATAGATGCGCATCCGTCTTTTTCGAAGAAAAGCTGCCACCACGGACATGCATTTTGTGAATACGCGCAGGGCCGTTGCCAGGCCGAAGGGCAAGACCGTAAATTGAAAATGGCGCTGGTTGATAGTGAAGCGCAGGAACCGCCGGTGGGCCGGGCGGATGGCGATGTGAAAGTAGGCATCTTTCATATCGAGGGCAGCGTACCAATCTCCCGGATCCAGGGACGGGATAATAGCACCAAGGGAGACCATACGGAAACGTGTTTTGAGCAAGTATTTGTTCAGTTTGCGTAGGTCCAAAATAGGACGGAGGCCCCCTTTTGCTTTGGGAATGAGGAAGTATCTGGAATAGAACCCTTTCCCCCTGAGGTCCGGAGGAACCTCTTCCACCGCTCCTACTGTGAGGAGGGTCTGTACCTCCTGCATGAGGAGCTGCTCGTGAGAGGGGTCCCTGAAGAGGGACGGGGATGGGGGGTGGGAGGGAGGGGGCGAGGAGAACTGAAGGGTGTAGCCCGCCTCCACCGTGCGCAGGACCCAGCAGTCCGATGTTATATGTGACCAAGCACGGTAAAAATGGGACAGGCGGTCCCTGAAACACAGAGGGGGATCCGGAATAGAGGTTGGTACTCTGTCCTCGATCGCAGCTTCAAAACCCTTGCTTGTTTCCCGGCTGCGGCTTGCTTTGGCCATGATTCTGGCCCTGGTTAGGCGTGTTGTTGCGTCTACGCCTGTTATCCCTGCCCCTCCTGCGGTACGGTTCCTGTCTAGGACGAGGGTGGTACTGCCTCTGCGGAGGTTGGGGCTTAAAGGGCTTCCTCTGCGTCACTGGGGCGTGCATCCCCAACGACTTGAGGGTAGCTCGAGAGTCCTTGAGGCTATGCAGTCTGGCGTCCGTCTGGTCCGAGAACAAGCCTGATCCCTCGAATGGAAGGTCTTGTAGGGTGTTTTGCACCTCTGGGGGAAGGCCGGAAGCCTGTAGCCACACCGAGCGCCTCATTACCACTCCTGACGCGATTGACCTGGCGGCTGCGTCCGCGGAGTCAAGGGAGGCCTGTAGAGAGGTCTTGGCTACTGCCTTCCCTTCGTCTACTATGGCCGCAAATTCGGGTTGCGAGCCCTGAGGCAAGGCTTCCTTGAACTTGGAGACCGATGCCCAGGAATTGAAGTTGTGTCTGTTCAGAATCGCTTGTTGGTTTGCGATCCTCAACTGGAGGCCTCCGGACGAGTAGACCTTTCTCCCAAATAAGTCCAAGCGTTTAGCCTCCTTGGCCTTGGGGGCCGGGGCTTGCTGGCCATGTCGCTCCCGTTCGTTGACCGCAGAGACGACCAGCGAACATGGTGTTGGATGAGAGAATAGGAAATCAAACCCTTTAGATGGGGCGAAGTATTTCCTCTCTACGCCCTTTGCAGTAGGCGCACTGGAGGCTGGTGTTTGCCATACTGTCTTATAATTAGACTGGACCGTTTTTATGAGCGGAAGCGCGATCCTGGAGGGGCCCTCCGGGCTTAGAATGTCGACCATAGGGTCCTCCTGCTCAAAAGTCTCCTCCTTCTGCAACCCCAAATTGAGGGCTACTCGGCGGAGCAGGTCCTGGTGCGCTCGATGGTCAATCGGGGGAGGACCGGACACGGTTGTGCCCGCCACGGCTTAGTCTGGAGAGGAGGAGGAGGTCATGGCCTTTTGCGCGTCTTCCTCCTCCTGCAACTCCTCATCGGCTGGGTGCTCCTCCGGAGTGCGTTCCCTGACGTGGGTCTGGGACAGTGCCGGGCTCGGTGCCGAGTCAGCCCTTACCCCCTCTGGCGGCCTGGAGACTGTGGCCTCTTTGCGAGAGGGTGGGCGCCACTGTGGAGAGCGGGACCGGTGTCCCAAGGGGCCAGATGTCGAGGTCCTGGACGGGGGGCCTTGTTGGTGGTAGGCCCAAGGGGTCCAGAATGGCCATTGTCCTGGGTGGCCCCACTGTGGGTGCCAAGTGGCTTCGTGCTCCCTACTGGTCTGTGCTCTGTGGGCATATCTGGTGGAATGGCCCGAGTCTACCTCCGAAACTACGGACGGTGATCTAGAGGGCCACGGCGGTGCCGTGGAACGGTGCCGGTCCGGGGTCGGAGAGCGGTGCTTTCGTGACCGGGACCGGGAGTAGCGCCTTGCTGACCTGGACCTGGATCGGTACCGGTGACCCCGGGACCGGGAACGACTGCGGGAGGACGGTCTCGGGGATCGCGCAACCGATACGTCCCGGTGCCTACTCGAGCAGGGCTGCTGGGCCGGTGCCTTGCGCTTGTTGGGGCCCGACGGTTGTGCGGCCCTCTGCGCGGAGGGAAGCCGGGAGTCCACCGAGGCGGAGCTCGACCGGGACCGGCGCCGTGAACGGTGCCGAGATGGCGACCGTGATGGGAGCATCATCGCCGGCTTGCCTTTGGATGGCAGTCTCGGCGGAATGTCCTTAGCGCGGAGGGTGCCCTCAGCGGACAATTCAATGAGGTACTTTGCTGCCTCAAATGTGTCCGGGGTGGAGGGCTGTTCCAAAAGTTCCTCCAGCCCTTCCTCCTCACTCGACGCGCCTATCCCGGGGCTCGACGGGCCTTTCGGCGCTGGAGCTACTAGCACCGGGATCTGTGCTGGGGCCGCAACGGCCTTAGGAGCACTTGCGGTCTTCGCAGGCGCTACCCTCCTGTGCGGGGAACGTCCTCGGGCCTTGGGTTGGCCCTTCGATTTAGCCGGCGAAGACGACCGGTGCCGGAGGTGTTCCCGCTGATTCAGTGCCGTGGGCTTAGGTTGCCCCGCCGGCGTCGGATCACGAACCGATGCCGGGGCACTCCGCACCGAGGTTGACGGTGCCGTTGAAGTGGAGGGCTGTAACGCCGTCTCCATGAGCAGCTGCTTCAAGCGAAAGTCTCTCTCTTTTTTAGTCCTAGGCTTGAAAGCCTTGCAGATCTTGCAGCGCTCCTTTTGATGTGCTTCCCCCAGACAACGGAGACACGAGTCGTGTGGGTCGCTTACTGGCATGGGCTTGCGGCACGTGGCACAAGCCTTAAAGCCTTGGGCGTGCGGCATGCCCCGCCGCCCAGGGCCGGTGCCGGGGTTGGTCAAACACCCGACACAACAGAAGTTTAAGTCTTTCTAAATAGCCAGGGGCTTACCACTAACTACTGAAGAACTGATAACTGAAGATAACACTGAGTACTATGCTAAGGGACACTCTCAGACGAGAGATAGAGTTGTTCCAACGTCGCCACGGGCGGTAAGAAGGAACTGAGGGAGGGTCGGGCCGGCAGGGATATATATACGCTAGAGCGGGGCGCCGCTCTGGCGGGAGGGGAGACCCTGCAGGCCCGACGGGAGCCGCTGAGGGAAAAAGTTTCCGACGTTCGTGCACGCAGCGCGCGCAAACCTAATGTGTAATGGACGTGAACAATCACTCGAAGAAGAACTAGATAAATTCATGGAGGATAGGTCTACCAATGGCTATTAGACAAGATGGGGAGGAATGGTGTCCCTAGCCTCTGTTTGCCAGAAGCTGGGAATGGGCAACAGGGGATGAATCACTTGGTGATTACCTGTTTTGTTCATTCCCTTTGGGGCACCTGGCATTGGCCACTGTCAGAAGTCAGCATACTGAGCTAGACGGACCTTTGGTCTGACCCAGTATGACTCAGTATAGCTGTTCTTATGTGAGAGGTAGAAAATTGTGACGGGGCAGCATCTGTAACTGCTACTGGTAGCAAAATCTATTGGTAGCTGTTTTTGACATTACTCCCTGGCACCCAGCTCCAGCAGCAGAGAAGTAAGCCTGGTCAGGGTGCCAGGGTGCCCAAGAGAAGCCCTCCACCTGTGTCTCCGCCCACCAGGGCAAGCCACCAAGGGCCGGTAGAGGGGCTGGGGCTCCCCACAGTGGCCCGACTGACCAACTCTAGCCCAGGCTCTTGGGCCCTGCCCCCGTAGGCTCTGCTGGCCCCAGAGCCAGGTTCCATCACCCTGGCGGCTCTTACTGGCTGCAAGCAGCCCCCAACCCCAGGCACCAACAGCAGCAGCAGCAGGAGGAGACAGGGGAGTGCCGCCCGCACCATGGTACCAGCCAGTCCAGCAGTCATCTTGCACAGTCTGGCTCCAGCTTCTGACCTGGCCAGGGGGCGGGGCCTCAGGGAGGTGGCAGAGGAGGAAGTGAGGCCTGCACTTACCTGAGGAGGAGCAATGGGTGGGGCCATGGAGAGGGGTGGGACCTCATGGTGATGGGGGGGGACAACCCCCCCCCCCATTTTCTGCCTAACCTACCTTAGGCCCCCCTCCCCCACCACCACCAGGAAGAGGTGGCACCGCTCCTGTGTAGAATGTTGTAGGTATTCATATTGAGTAAGGGATTTATGTTTATAAACAGCATCAAAGAATTTTAAACCATTATCAGTCATGGTTGTCTTGTAGTGCTAGGCATTTTACTTTCATCCCTGTCCTATAACTAGACATTAAATCAAACAAATGTGCTTAAAGGAAATGGCTTTTTTATTCTATTTTATAAAAATTATGACATTGTATTTAGTGTCAAAAAGGTTTATACAGTAAAAGGATTTTCTCTTCTCTCTGAAACGGGTATTTACATATGCTACAAATAAAAATCTGTTTAACTAAACATCCTGACATATTCCAGTCTTTTAGCTAATACATGTCAGGGTCTTATTTGAAGCATTTTGATCATGTATTTTGTTTCAAATATAGCTCTGTTTTAGTTCCTAAAATTTTCCAACATGGAAGAATCTGTATGGATTAAATATATCAGCAGAGTATAATATAAACTGTTAAAAATTTAACTGGATATATAAAGGGTTACAAAAGCAACAACAACTACAACAACAACAAAAATGAATCTACACTGATCTAATGGGACACATTAAAATGATTTAATGAAACAAATATCTTGATGAAGGCAAGAAACAAAACAGCATTTTTTCCATGTTAGTCAAATGTAATCACTTAGTGAAGACAGTACCTTTTAATATTGTTAAACTTTTCTTCTGTTCTGAACTAAAACCATTTCTATTTTTTAAAACCTGTAAAACCAACAGTGTAAATGACTTTTAAGTTACAGTAAAACCTGCCTTAGATACCACCTCTGAAGAGAGACCACCTGTCACATGTGACTACTTGCAGAGGCCACAGAACACCACCACTCTCTGATGGCAAACCTTTGATAAAAGAGAGACCACCTCTTATAAGCAACCACTTTTGCTAACTCCCATGAGTGGTTGTTTTTGGCAGGTTTTACTGTAGTTCACTGCAAGTTATCATAATAAACCAGCTTCATCTTTTTTATTATGAAAATGTTTCCAAGTTAGCTAACATGCAAGACAATTTTGTATGAAATAAATGTAATAGAAATAACCATATATTTGATGTAGATATTTTAGCTCCTACTGTAAACATGCACTGCTGTTTAATGAACTGGGCTGTCAAATTATTGCTCAGTCTCACAAATCTACCTTTTCACAAGCAAACTGATATCAGATGATTTACAGAACTCTCTCCTTTAGCAAACCTTTCAAATGTTTTTTCAAAGATTCTTCTTTGTGCTGTTGCTTCTTGACGGGGCCAATAGCAATTTTATAGAACCAAACAAGACACAAAATGTAACAACACACACAAAAACAAAATACTGCAGTTACAGGAGACAAAGCGACCTTTCACCATGTTATTACAACATATTAACTCACCTGCAGTGTTTCTATTTGTTTTCTGATACTGTTGTTAGATGGCATCTAAATAAAGCAACGTGAGACAGCAAAACATAACAAACATGAGAATGGAAGGCACATGCATGTTAGATGAAAAAAAGCACAAAACAATAGGTAGCCATATACTAAGGACTCTATTCACAGAAATAAGGTTTTTGCTGGTAACAGCTTTGAATTCTCCACTAACTTCAATGGTTTAGTGGCAATGGACACTAATTAATTTCCTAAGGCAAAAAATGATCTTTTCCCAAGAAGTACCTAGTCTTCTACTCTACACTTCCCTTCCCACTTGTGCAGAATCTTTAATCCTTTTTCCTCCTTGTCCTTAAGAAGCAGCAGTAGTATCAGAGTCCTCATCCTCAAACTCAAGGAAGCTGATAATCTCCTGACCAAGACACTGAAAATTAACCATACAGTATCCTAAATAATGGTTTAAAAATTAGCCAAAAACTTGAAAATACTGATACTGTTACATGCTACTGAATCAATTCATGGAAATACTTGTTAAGTGAAATATATTACTCCTGTGCTCCGTAATCTCCAATGAATTTCTATTGGTTTCCAGGTGAAATTTAGAGCTACTGCTATGACCAATAAAGCCCTAAATGGCTTGGGATCTACTTATACGGTATCCCGAGAGACCACTTCTTTCTCCATAACATACTGCCACAGTTGTGATCAGCAATGTTACAAAGCCCATCTTTTCTCCTTAGCTTTTGAGGAGGGAGGGGAGTTATGAGAGTAGTTAGTGGTATGAGAATGTTATAGTTTCAATTTTTAATTTTTGCCTGATTTTCCTGGTGGAGGTCAGATGAAACCTGCTGATATTCTAATTAAATAATTTTGATAATTATATTTTAAAGGATGTCAAAGACATTTAGAGTGACTGGGTACTTAATCTTTATTATACTGCATATATCTAAGTAAATTCAAGCAAATGCATAAAATAAAATATTATGATGAGACCAGGTAAAAAATGAGGGAGGAGGGGAAAAAATAAATCAAGAGAAGAACCTGTTGGGCAATTGATTACTCATTTAGTTAGCGCCAACATGCACAGAGAAACAAGCTTAGCTGAAGCAAAATAAAAAGATAACTGGGATGGAGTTTGAAAGATTCACTTCAACCAAGTCTCAATCCATGGCTAGATAACCACAGAAAACAATAGTGGAACTGAAGTCCAAATGACTCAATAGTCTACCAAATACCCTGCTAAGTTCCTCATCAATGTACAGTACCAAAACTGCTATGTTCTGCATTGCAGAAGCTCAAATATAAAATTTCTGCTGAATAGAGCCTTAAGGTAAATGTGTGAAGTTGTTAATGGGCAACAAAAATATTCAAAGTAAACAATGCATGCTGTGCAGTTACTTCTTAAACTCCTTGGCATTGATAGTTTTAATGCACCCATTGCCAGCAACGGACGTTATGCCAGGAATATCTGACTTCAGGTTGCAAAAGAAATTCAGCTTTTTCTTTTTTAGGAAAGCTTCAATAGCAAAACAAAAAACAAAGCAGACATTGAAAAAATTTGCAAGTATGTTAGATGAAAAATATACAAAAAACCATACAAGCAACAGAAATGTACAAAAGATGTCATGAAGACAAAAGAACCTTCAAAAACATCAATATCTGTGTTTTGCTTTAGCATCTTTCACCATGGTTTACATAATTTAAATCATAAACATGTATACATGATTTGGAAATTGTTACACATGGCTAACCAGAAACAATGTTAACAATAAGGTGAATCCATTACTTTAAAAATATCAAAACCAAAAAGTTAAAACAAACATTATTAATAAACCACATTAATCAAAATTAATGAAAGAGTATATTACAGTAAATAATTTAAGATTTAAATTGGGACAAAACCCCATAATTTCCAAATATCAATATCAGTGTCATTTATTAATCCAGTAATATTGACAATGTTATCAAATTCAGTCAAGAGTTAAAAGGGACACTAAGTTTTATATTCAAAATTTACACAACTTTAAAATTGGTATAGGATGTAGGGATCATTTCCCCTCCAGACTAAATATTTAATTTATTTTTTAATCAACTAGTTTATCAAACAGGAAGATATATTTTGAAATTACTATATATTTTACTTAAGTGTGAGCACACACACGCACACACACACAGACCTCCCACCAATAATTTTTATGTGATCAAAAGAGTTATTGTTTGTGCTCTCCCTGCTGGCTGTAGAATAACAGCTGAGTAACAAACACTGCTCCTAGAGCTATGCAAACATGAACCAGTGAAGCTGATGCACAAAGATAGCATCAAATGGACCTAAATGAGTTAAAACTGTTACCTTTTGCATTTAAAAAAAAAAAAAAAAAGTGCCATGCCAATTCCAGCACCACATAAAACACAGGAAACACATTACGAAACAATGGAGAATTAAAACATTCAAAAGATTTTTAGAATAATTATTTGACAGTGTCCTTTTAATCAGCTAATTATTTATGTTGCTTTAGTTGGTAATAAAATGCTATAAATACATAAGACTGAATGCTACTGATTTGTGACTGGTTTCTGATCTAAGAATGTTTCTTACCTTTAAATGTGACAAACAGTTCTGCAGGAAAATGTGCCAGTTATTTAAAAAAAACTGTTTCTGACTGACACACAACAGGCAGGTGATCAATGGATACAGAGCCTACAAGGAGGGAAGAAAGAAGAATTGATCAAATTGCTCTGTGAGGAACACATTCAGGGGCAACACAATCATCCCAGTAAAACCTGAGAGGCTTTGGGTGGTCAGGAGCACTGCCTTTTCCCCTGTTCTACCTTCACAAATTTAATAGAGTTTGTAAGTATTTGAGCTATTGTGCTTTCTCCTGCTGCAGTGCTGTAAGATTTGTTAAGATGTTAAAAGTTTTTCAGCAGAAAGTATACTGGTCCTTAATACAAAATTGATCTCATTCACAGTCATTTTGGTATAGGATGAAAGTTAGGGGAGAGAAATACAATCTAGTTAAAGAATAAGAATAATGCAACAGTGTTTCTCACTTAAAAAAAAAAGAACACAATACTAAATGTCCTCTCAGCACCAAGTTTGACAATGATATCATTACATTCTTGTTACCAGCTACAGTGTTTAACTGTCTATAGTGACAGCAGTTCCTTAATTCTTGGAATCCTAAAATAGGATAGCAATGGAATCTTTATTGTACTCAAAGCCCTCCATATGTGAATGTGAGTAAGAGATAATTTTAAAGTAAATTTAATAAAAGTACAAACCACAGACACAAAAATTAGCCTTGTGCCAGATGCAAAGTGAGACAAATTCACTTGCATTATAGGTATGTGAATAAAGGGAGTGACAAATACTACACTAAAAAAAAAGAAAGAAAAGTATAGTTAAATCCTTGCAAGGAAACACACTTAAAAAAAAAATCCATGAGCTAAGCTTGGGAAGATAAAGAGATGCTGGGGAAAGCTGAAATATGTGGGCAGAAGAGCCAATAGGTAAGAGCAGGGTAGTTAACAGGCAGCTAGTTTGCTGCAAAAAATATATGGTCTGCCACTTCTGCCCTTTAATTAAATCCACACAGATTCTGACTGAACAGAATTTATGCTATCAGAGGAGATATTAGGGAACAACAACTCCACATCACAAACCACTGAAATAATTAAAAACTGTCAGTTTCAGGAAAGACTCGGGAATGAGAACAGAGGTAGAATTACTTTTCATTCACAGAGAGAACAAATCCTGCACAATGAGACCGAGATCAAAGATCGAGCAAAAGCAGTATAAAAAAGCATGAATTTAATCCTTGTGCTGTCTTTAGGAATTAAGACTTTATATTAAAGAACTCTCTTAACTTTCCTTAGGTAAATCATTCATCTAAAAATCTAAAATATATATCAATAAATATATGAAGAACTGAAATATTTCTTAAATACCAGTGAGTGCTTCTTTCTTGAGCTCAATTCAAAGGTAGTCTGGTAGAGCATCTCCACAAAATTTTTCAAACATGGCACATTCACTTCATTTTTAACAGCCTAGTGAAAATAAATATAAATAATTGAATATAGAGATCTAGGCAGAAAGAAAGAAAGAAGTTAAAATATATTAAAAGCAGAACTATGCAGGCATATGAGAATTCAACATTTAGATTATCTTTAAGATTAGTAAAGTTATTCAAGTCTTTCTGTATGAGATGTAATGAGCAGCAAATGAAATCAAAGTGTCATATAGCACAAACATCTAGTAAAACAATGAAAATGTTGCGACTAACAAAGTTCAGAAACATCTGTCCTGAATTTGCACACTTTAAGGAAAAAGAGTCTTATTTTTAAACACATGCTAAGTGTGTAAACTATTTTACTAGTAGACAACACCAAATTCATAGACAGAAGTTTCTTTTAAACTATGTGTATTTTTTTGTTAAAAGAAGTCATTCAACTTTTCTCACTGTTACCCTTTTCCTTAATGCACACTAAATCTGAGAGCTGGGACTCAATAAGAATGGGGCTTAATACTGTGTACCCTATCATAAATGCAGTATCTTCATTTGGTTTCACAATTCAGGTGCAAAATCACTATGGGATTTGTTTCAATGCATGAACGTGCGCACATGCGCGCGCACACACACTCTAAGGGCTTTCCCACTCTATTCTATAAACCCAGAACTGCTGCCTTCCCATGAACCCTCCCTCTCCCCATCAACACATCTCTCCTAGTCAATATTTAGGTTTCCATTGCTGACCAACTTCACTATGTGTTCTCACCTTCACACTTCATCCTTTAATGTTTGTGTTGTATATGTCCAATTAATAGTTTAAGCTCTTCAGGGGAGGGACTTTCTAAACTATGTTCTTTGTAAAGAAACATACACATCAAAGGTGTTACAGAAGTAGCCATAATTACTTTGATTTTACACTGGACAGATGCACTGAACTGCACATTTGTAGCAACTGCAAGTTCATAATTTCTCTCTAGTCCTTTTACATAAAAGGTAACTGAATTTCTTAATTTTAATTATTTTGTTCACAAAGCAGTCATCAAAAAAATGGCAATCCATTTTGCTCAGTACAATAGTCTGAACTTCTACGTGATGAGAAGCAGACAACTGTGAAATGCATTTGAAAAGTATTTGAGCCAACAAAGTGGCTCTCTTGATATAAAAAATTAACTTTTAAAATATCAGCAATGTATTAAAGTGGTTCAAAGAGGCATAATTGGCTCCATTTTACATTTAAATATGAGTTGGGTTACTGTCTGTGATACAATGAAAGCTGTATAACAGGAATTGGAACTAATAACACTGTCTTCTCTGATTGTAACTAAGTGAAGGGTCCCAAGCATAATGACAGAAGTCCTTTCAGTCACTTGATGAGTGGACTCAGGACCCACCATTCTTTGGGAGGGCACTTTGCTTACCAGCAACGTATTGTGGTCTGGCACTTGCTAACGAAACTATCATTTGACATAACCATCTCACCAACGTCTACGAACTTTCTAAACTCATTGTGTGGAAGTTTATTGAGAAGGTGATGGCAGGCCAACATCAGACACACCATTTCCTTTAATCTTCAGGATACCGATCAATCAGGCTTCAGGCTTCAATGGCACAGAGTCTTCTTGACTTACAACCTCCTCAGGGAAAGAGAAGTGTTATGGGCTGCTGTGTTTTCAACATGCTGATGATATTCAGCCATGTTTCCTATTCCTTTAGCCTAGGCAATGAAGTTTTCCTTTGTCATTGTCTATTGGAGGAATGCACTCGGATGAAAGCTGTTTGGCTCAAATTCAAACTGCGTAAGATGCAGATGATACTTACTGGCAAGAGAAATCATTCTAAGAAAGTGGCAGAGGCTGTGACTTCTCCCTCAAATGAGGGATTATGCTCACCAAACATCAAGGTTGTTCACAAATTCAGAGTCTTGCTGGACTCACTTAGCCAAAGGACTGCATCCTTTTCTTTTGCACAGAAACTCATTTTTGAGGTCTGCATACATTTGTCACCTACAGGCTATAACGGGCAGTATCATGCTACACTTGGGGCTACATTTGAAGGCTGCTCAGAGGCTTCAGCTGGTGAAGAACAAGCCAATGAGAGCTTTCCTTGAGTAAAGACTAAATAAGAATGGCAGAATTCAGCCTACTAAAATAAGTATGAAAGATAACCGTTACGGTGAGAAAGCAATGACTCTAGGCCTAAAGACAGGTGGGAAACCAGATAATAAGCAGGAAGTACTGATATGCTTGCTTTCATAGGAGCACTTAGGTACTGATGGGCAAATGCAGTGAGGCAAGAATTTACCTAACAGCTTTTATGAGTCTGCACAAATTCAATACAGTGAGGATCTATTGAAAGAATTGCAGGAAGAAAAACTAATCAAACTCACACATTAGGGGAAAAAAGAAAAAAGAAAAGAAAGACTACTTACAGCAGCCACAGGGATGAGAATCTCCACAAACAAACCGGCTAGTGCATGTTTTATATCTTTATCTTTTACTTCCAGGAAGTATTGAGCACATTCCTTTATGATCAAGTGTTAAAAAGACAAACAAAAACAAAAGACAAAAAAATATTTTAAGTTTTAATTTGTTGTATAAGAACATCACCAACTGTCCTACACTGGCAGCTACTTAAAATTAATAATTTTAAAAATAAAAGTTAGCCTATTCCTCAGCAGCATCTTAGACTCATTCATACCATTATCAAAGGTAAAGTTTTAAATCCTGTGCCCCTCCCCCCAGCAATTTTTTTGAAAACTAAAAAGGAAAAACGGTTGCAACAGCAGTTGTCTTTCTATTATGTTTTTTTCCATAAATTGAATTATAAGAGACTAAAGTAAATCTTCCTGCTCAGATTATTTTAAAATATCTGAAAATAGGGGGTACTCTTATGGTCATTACTAGAAAATTTTTAGGCATTAAGAATACTTAACATTTATATAGCAGTCATCATCTTCAAGTTAATTTACTATCATAACTTATACACAAAACATAATTTTAGAGAAAATATTTACAGTAAGGGCGTGATCCTGCAAGATGATGAGCACTATAGTCCCAATCGAGCAAGGTATTTAAGCATGTGTGTAAATCTTTGCAGAATCAGGACCTAAACTGGTAACTAACTGCCAAAAATATTTAGCTTAGTTTGAAAGAAGCTCTAAGTCACTGATTAATATAATGTTTAAAATATATATTAAATAAGATGTCTCAAGATAAGAGTAAAAAATACCAAGTTGTTTTTGTACTAGGCAGCTTTGTTAGATTAAAACAGTTACTTAACGATCTTGCATTTATTGTTTGAGACGTGTTGCAGATGTACATTATACTGTAGGTATATGAACACTTTGTGCACTGGTTTTGGAGAATTTTTCCCTACTGGTACCCACAGGAGCAGCCCCGCCCACAGCCGAACTCCTTGTTCTTCAAGTGAGTGTATAAAGGGCAAAGGTGCCCCACCTATCCTCCAGTTCCTTCACACCGGAACCCAATGGTAGACTCTGATGCATCAGGGAAGGAGGATGGGTCACGGAATGGACATATGCCTCAAATCCTGAAGAACAAACTGTTACAAGAAGGTTAAGTAACCGTTTTTTCTTCTTCAGGTGTCCATTACACTGTAGATGACTCCACGGCCCACATTCTCAGGTAACAGTTTGGGAATCTCTTCTGAAGAGGGACTTTAGGGACTGCCTCACCTATATTTGCATCTTCCCTTGAAGTGGGCAGACAGTGTGTAATGTATGGTGGAAATATAGACCGAGGACCCATTGCTGCTCTACAAATGTCTAGAATGGGGATGTGCACCAGAAACACAACTGACGCAGCATGTGCTCTGAAGTGCACACTGAGACTATCAGGAGATGTTACTCTCTTAGAATATAAGCCATTGCAACGCAGCTGGTGATCCATTTGGAGGGCGTCTAAGGCTACATCTACACTAGCAACTATAAACAGTTCCATGCACATGGTTATGCCATAACCCCCTTATTATCCACACCTAAACCTCAGAAGCACTTGTCAGAAGGCATGAATACACAGCAAATAAGCTACCTGCTTGAGGAGTGTGGGTAAGTACATGCCTCAGTCTGTGGCACGGCCCCATACCCATGCCAGTTTGCGGTGTGGACAGGGGTAAGAGGCACGTACCACGTTTTGAGTTTAAATAGTCCTCTGCACCAAGTTACACAATGCACTGAATCCCTTTCTTCCTGACCCTTACCCAATCCATAAAGGTCACTGTCCCCCCATTTTCACTACTAGTAGTGAGCTGCACTTTTCACACCAGAACAGCTTTCTGCTGCACTCTTTTGATCAATAAAGGTGAACCTGGATCCTGCTTTGGAAAGAGCTGACCTGGCCTGCCAGGTGCTGGTCAATGTGTGGTTGAAGCACACAGTCTTTCAAGACTTCTGCTGGAGTGGCAGGAACATATACCTATACCAGGAAATTCCACTGAGGCTGGAGCAAGAGGGTACTGAGCCTAGTGCCGGGAATGCATCAAGCACTTGAGGCTTCTGTACAGGAGGGCAAAAGACTCCAACAATCTCTCATCGTACATGTCCCTTCTATGATGAATGGGATCAGGTGCTGTCAAGGGCTCCCAGTACACAGCCTAAAGTTGCTCACAACTCCCTCCTCAACCCCACCTCATTGTCTGATGGGATGTCAATGAGGGCCAGGGTAAAGAGACAGCAGGGAGCATAGAGGATACCCTGGAAGACAAGCAGCATATTTCTGCACCTCTACCTGGAGAAGCAACCCCTTGACAAACCTGAGGAGGACATTGAGCCATGACAGGAACCAGAACCTAAGGCTTGTAAGTTAAAAAGGAGCCCCACCCTCCCTGCCAATAGCCCCTCTTGCACTGTGCTACATTCCTGATTTTAACCACAGCCCACACTCTGCTTCAACCCTTCAACAGTCCCTGAGAAAGACCAGGGTTTAAATCGATTTTATTGCATTCCGATGAATCACTATAATGCATTTGGCAGAAGCTTTTGAACAAATTATCAATGAACAATCACTGTGTCCGTGTCTGTGCATTTCTTAGCTAGCACACAGGCAGTGATGGGCCCAGGGGAGTTTGGACCAAGGGAAGGGAGGGGACAAGTTTAGAAAGTTCCCAGCTCGGGATGGGACTGTTGTAGAAAATGTACAGTAGTTTGTCTAAAGTCATTAACAGCTGTTTTTTGTCCCATGGAAGATTATAGTTTCAGTGCTTCTCATACCCACACCAATTTTACTGTCCCCTTACAAATGGGAGCCATGCACAAGTGTGGGGGATAGAGGGAAAGGGTTGAGGTGGAGTGGAGGGAACACTTTGGTTGACTGAGGAAAAGTTATATGCAGTGTTGTTGTAGCCATGTCAGTCCCACGATATTAGAGAGACAAGGTGGGTGAGAGAATATTGTGACATTGTACTCCATATTCTTTATGGAAATATGCTTATGATATGGATATGACATTACTGAGATGTACTTTATTCAAGATGGGTCTTGTAGGATATCATTGGAAAGGTTACAATTTACTGAATGTGATTATCCAACTTGTATGCATGTATCATTTCTGTATCTAAAGTTAGGAATATGGACTATGTAACCATTACAACTGGGTGTGTATTGGGAAAACACCCACCAGACGACAGGCCATCAAATTTGATGCGCCATCAGGAGGGCACAACAAAACCATGAAGATTCTAATCTCTCTCCCTCCTGGGAGGCGTCCGGGACATAATTGTGACACTACTAGGTCAGGTGGTCTTGTCACCTGATACTAAACATTACCTAGGACTTCTTGTAACTTTCCACTGGAAGGGAAGGGGGGGTCAAGTTTGGGAAACAAAGGATTCCTGCCTTATGTAAATCCTATTTAAGGTTGGGGAGGAAGGCAAATGGGATGACTCCTCTCCATGGCCTGTCTGCCCAAGAAGAAAGACTGCTAAAACCACCTGAAAGGAAGGCAGGTGGGGAGTCCAGACTGAGACGGGAGTCCAGTCTGAAAAGAAATATAACTGGAACTCTGAACCACAGAAACTTTGCAACCTGTCTAAAATAACATTTAGGCTAAGAAAGTACATTTTGTAACCTGTTTCTTAAGTATTTTGAGCTAACCTTGCGGGTTTTGTTTTATTTGCTTAGTAATCTGCTTTGTTCTGTTATCTCTTACATTCAGTTAAAATGCACCTTTTGTAGTTAATAAACTTATTTTGTTTATTATTGAACCCAGTTTATGTAATTTCTAACTGAGGGAGGGGGGCAACCCATCACAAATACCTTTTATTGGACCAACTTCTGTTGGTGACAGAGACAAGCTTTTAAGCTGACATAGAGCTCTTCTTCAGGTCTGGGAAACTAAATCAAAGTGTCACTGCTAAATACAGGACTTGAACATGATTATTTAGCATAAATAGTTAACACACATTTCAAAGGACCATTCAAGGTAAAGTGGCCTGTTAACTCTCCTCCAGTCTTAAAGGGCGGGAAGAAGCCGGGGGGGAGGGGGGTTTCTTACAGGGTTATAAATTGCTGTAATAAGCAATATTAGTGTCTCTATTCAGTCCATGATTTTCAGTGTCTAGCAGAGTTATGAATTTAAGCTCAAGGCTCATCTTTTGAAAGCGTTGTGCGGGTTTCTTTTGAGGATGAGGACTGATATGTCTGAAGGATCCTCTGTTGAAGAGTCCCACACCCTAAGCTTTGAGGAGATGGATGCAGACTTCTGCTTGTGCTTCTGAAGTCAGGGCTCCAATTCCCTGGCCTTCAAAGAGGAGGATACCAGAGACAGGGATTTTCTGCAGCCTCTTTCAGCTGACACAGCCAGGGGAACACTATGGGAAGGAATCTTTGAAGAGCTTCCCTTAGATGACTGAGAGGGCTCCAAGCTGATCTAAATATATACCAGAGGCACTCCTCCAGCAGCTTTTTCCTAGTCTTGAAGCCGTGACAGATAGAGCACCTCTCTCTGATATGGGCCTCACCCAAAACACTTGAGGCAGCAGAGGCAAGGGTCACTAACAGGCATAGGCTTTTTGCAGCCTGCATAAAGTTTGAACCCCAGCAGACTTTGACATATGCTCCCCACCCCAGTAGGCTGGGTCCAAAGACCTGACAGACTGGGAAAAGGATAAAGGAAGGACTAAATCAAAAGAAATAAACTTAAACTTATAAAACTAGAAGAAAAGAAAATGAAAAGTCAGAACTTTTTGAGTACCACTAGGTAGATCAAATAATTGTTCACATGGAACACCAATGTGTTGATCAAGGATGGTAAGAAGGTACTGGAAGAGGGACAGAGCATCTCCACCCTTTATACCCTTATTCACAGCACGAGGAGCTCAGCGGTAGGCAAGGCCGCTCCTTAAGTTTCTGCTAGGGAAAAAGTCTCCAGCACTGATGCACTAGGAGCTTACACACCACACCTACAGTGCAGTGCACATATGCAAGCCATCAAAGAAGACAGAACCTTGTTAATGAAGATACATAGAAGTTAAATCTAGTCTCAAAATGAGTTCAAGGTGGTACATATTTACCTGCATGAACTGAAATGATGCTTCAAAGTCTTCTACAGGATACATTTTTACTCTGAAAAACTTCATCCCCATAATTAAGCTGATGATACTTTGCACTACGTGAGGACTCTGTTCCTTCTGCCGCAGTTCCTTTAATTCAGTGACAAACTTCTTCCTAACAGCCTGAAATCTGGATAATTTACACACATAGCAAACATTGATATTGCTTAGTTCAGTTTACATTATTTCTATTTTACACATATTTTTCAAGTAACTTTATCTGACAATGATATAGTAGCTACAGTTAAAGAGACCCAGTTAAGGTAGACACATTTTAGTTTTTGTATTCGATGTCTAGATACTATGGTGATTAGCATATTAGAGAACATATGTAGGCAGAGCAATAACATTTGAGGGATGTCAGCTTTCTATCTACTCCTTCTATATACCTAAAAAATGGCAGCATCCTTTTAAAAATCTTCCTGATGCATAGTTTTGTTGAACAAATGAGCACTTAGCTATTTTAAAATTACAATTACACTCACCGCCTTTACACAAAAATATCTAAGGCATGTCTTTGTAACTGCGTATAGATAGCATTTTTCTCATTTGAGTTGTATCTGTTCCATTCTTTGGAGGAGGAAATATAATGTAATTTACAAAAAGCTGCCCAGAGAGAGAGGATACCTATGCATTTCAATACCTTACAGGGTGCAAGCATGGAGCAGATAGGCAAACCAGAGAATAAAGCCTGAATACACAAGTACATCAAATGTACCTATAATGCAAGATACACTGGAAGGTCTTTTTTTTTTTTTTAATTAAACTTATTAGCTTTGAAAATATTTCTTAAATGTCTAATCTGTAAAATCTTATTAAATGATAGCAATACACAATATGCATCTCATTAAGTTATGAGCCATTAACACTAGTAACAACTCTTAAAAACTCCCATTTTATTCCAACCTTCATTGGACAGACTTGGAATTGTTCTCAAGCTAATGAGAGAAACTAGTAATGAGAGAGGAAAGTGCCATACTGAAGGAAGCACTGTGCAATAGAAAGATGTATAATTTATGTTTCGAGGAAAGGACAGCATTTCTTATTTTGTTAGACTATGGGAATGATGCACAACAATGTGTCTGCTATGCCAAATGTTTGATTAGTAGCTGACTACTTATGTACAACTATGGAAAAGCTTCCAGTTTGCTAGCATTATTAATAAATGTGCTGTAAGTAGTAGTCAGGGAGGAAAGTTTTACCTTTTGGAGGGGAAAAAAAAAAGAGGGAAAAGGAAGAGGTGAAATATCAAGCTTACTTTGATTGAGCAAGAACCCCTATCACTTCAGCATATAAATCTGCAATAATATGCACATTCCCAGTGTTGGTTCCTGAATACCTAAGGGAGAAAAAAGAAAAGAACAAGGATGTGCTTTTAGAAAATATTATTTGAATGTATCAACAGTGTGCTCAGCAGTATACAAAACATAAAAGCTGCTCCATGCAATGAGGAATTACCAATCTGAATAGAAAGACAATACTTCACTGGGAACTTTTTCAAACCTACGTTCTGTTTTTAAGTTTAAAAATGGATAACATCTGAACTGGTGTAGGTTAATTTTGGTAGGCTTACTGGATGCAATACATTTTAAGGAGGAACTGTATACAGTACTCTACATGGGAAGAGTTTATTTATGTAACCTGACCATGACCTTCTATTTTTCTTGCCCTTATTGTGCAAATTAAGCTGTACATTTTAAGACAAACAAGATAAGCTTTCTATTGCACACACCTGTCTTCTTTAAACAGTCATGCTTTTTGGCTTCAAAAATCAATATTAATTACGTTTTTTGTATATTATTCCCAAATTCATTAGGTGTGAGGCAATCAGAACAGAAAACCTATGCAGTCAGTCTGAAAACAGCCTGATGACAAAGCACTGTGAATTAAAACAAAAACATTATGTGTATGAATTAAACTTGACTTACCCTTCCTTGTGTTTAAAGTGCTTAAAAGCCAAATTCAGAACTTCATGTACTAAAGGATCTGGCACTGGATGAACGGGTATCTGAAATATAGATATCATTTCACTTTATTATATCAGTACATAAATACCACTGTGCTATGCCCCTTAGAAATATTCAAGAATAGATTAGGAGGCAGATCCTGAGATGGTGTAACTGTCACAGTTCCACTGACTTCAATGGAGCTATGACAATTGAAACCAGGTGAGGTTCTGTGCCTAGACAGTCAAGCACTATGACTCCACATCAGTGATGTGTGGCATTCTGTTAAATAATTTGACTAATGAGTTTAAGTAACCAAAAATGGTAATCAAAAATTAAGTGATTACATCATTATGTGCATATCATGAATAGCTATGAGTCTAGATTAACTGTTTCATTTCAGACCTCACTAACTGATGTGGTCTGACTATTCCAGATTTAATCTCAAATGTAGGGTAAAGATATTCATGTCAGGGAAAGGAGGCCAAAGGTATCAGTTTAAAAGCTCATCCATATGGTTAAGAGGAAAGAGAAAAAGCAAGAACAGAAAAGAGGAGTTTATGCCCAGTTTGTACCACATCAAAGGAGGTAACATAACTGAGTAAGGAAATGATTGAACACTGGCCCCAAATGTACAGCCCACCTTTTCCCAGTGTGTATGTGGGTTTTGTTTTGTTTTTAAAATAACTGTCAAAAATCATGTTTATGAAGCTTTTGAAGATTAAAGTATTTTATAAGTACTGTACATCAGAGTGGCCACGCACACATAAATTCCTTCCTAAGAATAAGGCAGAATTGGTGTAGAGATCAGGTACAAACACATCTAAGGCCAATCTCACAGTGGTTCTGTTTAATACCACATAAAAGGTGAAGAGGTTGTATATTTTGTGTTCAATGGAAGAGCTTTGCTTTTTAGCCTTTCAGCTATGTTTTCATTTTGCCTCCTAAGAGTCAGCACCTAAAAAGAGCCAAATATATTCTTTAAAAGGTCATTTTTGTTCTGGATGTACACCCACTTTTTACTACTTACTTAACTAATCAAATCACATTACATTACTTTAAATATTTAAATAGGCTGGCTTTGTCAAATAATTAAATTTTCAAAGACTAATAAGAGTAAGTTATTTTTATTTCAGAAGTATCCTCCACCCCCCCACACACACAATCCCACAAAAAAAGAATTTTATGATTCAACTACAGAGAATGCAACACACCTCTCTGTCCTGGGGCTTTCCTCCTGTAAGATTTTCTGTTATTATATTTTATACATGAATAAATGTGTAGTTCAAACTAATACAAATAAAATCAAGTGTTAGCATGCAGCCAACTCTCTTCTGTGAAGTAGTAGGTTGATGATTGCTGATATTGATGCTACTGAGAATGGACAAAAATGAAGGTTACTTTACCTGTAACTGGAGTTCTTTGAGATGGACACTGCATTTTCACACTTGGGTTGCACCGGTCGGTGCAACCTTCTAATAGCAGTACCTGTTTAAGCACTCACACTCCCTCCTACCCCTTCCAATAGCATTTCCGAACACTCGGAGGGTGAGGCTATAGAAGGGGGTCAGATGCCCTCTGCTGCCTCAATTCCTTCTACTGGTCCACGGTCTAGAGTCAAGTTCTGTTAGGACTCAGTGGAGTACTAATATTCACGCTCTCTACCCACTCTCCCCTCTTCCTCTGACTCCTTAAAAATCTTGACTTTAAGAAGAATGTTACTTTTGGGTACTTTGTTGATTTAGCGTACCTACAGCAGATGAATCCTGAGGAGCCTCTTGCATGGCAGAAAAGACCTACCTTCCTGTATGTCAAGAACTGCTCGTATGAAGGGAATTCTCTGTCTAAGACAGATGTGGGACTTTTTCATATTGCTCAAAAGTTCTAATCTCTCGTAGAGGGCACATGCGTAACAAAAGTCCTTGAGAAACCTCTTTTGAAATGTGAGTTTGAGGAGCCCATCATCTAAATAAGGGTAAACAAAAATACCTTGTCTTTTCAAACGGGCTGCTACAGCAGAAAGGCATTTTGTAAAACTCTTGGGGCAGCAGATAGGCCAGAAGGAAGGTCCTTATACTGGAAGTGCATTAGCACCATAAAAGCAGAGATATTTGTGGTGACTTTGTCTGATAGGGTATCTACACAGGGATAAAAGACCCGCCGCCTGAATCAGCTGACTCGGGCTCATGGGGCTCGGATTCCAGGACTAAAAATCGCTGCATAGACAATCCGGCTCTAGTATGAGCCCAAATGTCTACGCAGCGATTTTTCAGCCCTGGAGCCCAAGCCCTGCAACTCTGAGTCAGCTGACCCAGGCCAGATATGGGTTTTTTATCCTTGTGTAGACATACTTAGAGATACAGAAATAAGCAACCACAATAACAGACGTAAACGTGTGAATCTGTGATGAAGAAACTTGTTGATTCCATAACTCACTTTGGATCTGTTAGATGGGATTTATGAAGGGATTTACCCTAATGAGCACTCTTAGCTTTCAGTTTAGGATCTAATGCTGACAGATCTGGAGCCAGTGAATCTCCTTAGTGTAATGTCACACCACTAACAGGTGTTTTTTTATCTTTTGCCATCTTTTTTGGAACTCAGATGGACAATCAAATGGCTTTTTTTCTCACTACTCACTTCTTGCCTCAGAGGACAGTGGCAAAGGAGTCTCTGATGCTTTCATTGTTGGCTCAAAGTCTGAGAACAGACTGGGTGGCAGTCATGAAACTCGATCCCAGAGCCAGACCTTCCATCACAGTACTCTTTCTTCGAGCTAGCTGTACAAGGTGCTGACACTCATCTTTTTAACTTGTGCTGGAATCCCTTAGAGTTATCAATTCCAAGCAGCTTTGCCAGCAAAGCTTCTTGAAACAAGAGGGCTTGCTGTCTGTTTAAATGCTCCTTACATGCTCTCTGAGTGAACATACTATAGACAGAACAAATCAAATAAGAGTGGTCCTCACCAAGACATGCCAGCATCTGACATGGGTGTCCAATTCCAGGAAGACTACCAGGCAAGATGCACACCTCTTAAAACTGGATTTCTTTGCCTTTGGATCTGCCATTTAGCCAGTAGATGGAACTGATTTTAACAACTATTTAACTGCACTAAAAATAACAACTGACCTAAATAACTAATTATTCTTATCCTAATTATACTAACTATACTAAAAGTGAAAAGCTATCCAAGTCACTAAAAAGTCTTGAGAGAAGGCTCTGGATCCAAGACATCTGGAGACATCCATATCTGTCTGCTGCTGTAGTTGGAAGGAACAGAGATGGCAGAGGGCAACATATCCCCTTATCCTCAGAATGTTTGGGAACTTTGAGGGGAAGGATAAGATGGACATGCAAGTACTCTAATGGGTGCTGCTATGAGAACATTCCAACATCTCAGCTGCACCAGCCACCACAACTCATCAGTGGGAATATGTGGAGAACACTCAAAGAAGAATTATGTTTCCTCATTCTGACTTCATCAATGTGAATCTGGAACCTTTTCATACATGTCCACATAGGGGATTTTCAATACAGAACTTTGGTGTGCACTGCTAGTCACATCCCCATAGTCCAAACTGTGGGGCAGTGTAGACATGCCCTCTAAGAGATTTCAATAGAGAAGGTATAAGGAAGGGATGGGGAGCTGAGGAGAGAGCAAGGAGGAGAGGCTGAAAGCTTTGTGCAGCTGGAAGAATTACTGTAACATCACATGTACTCATCCTGTGCTGGCCTGAGTTTTATATAAAAAAAACTTGAAGTAGACGACTGAAACATGTGGATGTTAACAATTATAAACAAAAAAGATTAACAGCAAGCACACACCTTGTAGAGGCTAAAGAGCTTACCTGTTTTAGAACTTCTACTAAAACTAAACAAAAAATGAAATCTACAGCTAAGTCCCTCCTTTCAAGTAGATAATCTCTCTCACGCTGTTGCTCATCCCTAAAAGAAGAAATTAAGAATAAACATTACATGTAGGACTGAATTCAGATATATATTATAAAAGAGTTACATATTAGTGCTTGGTTGGTTGTTTTAAAGTAAAAAATAGCCAGATACGTATCCAATACAGTGCATGGCAGGGCCAGCTCCAGCTTTTTTGCTGCCCCAAGAGGCGGAAAAAAAAAAAAAAAAAAAAAGAGTGAGAGAGAGAGAGAGAGAGAGAGAGAGAGAGAGAGAAACTCGATTGAGCTGCTGCCGAAGTGCCGCCAAAGAGGAAGAGAGGGAGTGAAGGAACCGCTGCCGAATTGCCGCCAAAGAGCTGGACGTGCTGCCCCAATCACGGATGGAGTGCCACCCCTTTCTATTGGCCGCCCCAGGCACCTGCTTCCTTCGCTGGTGCCTGGAGCCGGCCCTGATGCATGGTTAGGAAAGAATTTGAGGTTTGGGGGGCAGCAGGATTTTTTTTTTTTTTTTTGGTATAGTTTCAGGAGGTCAGAAAATCTTTCTGACTTTTTTTTCCTTACTGTTTCCATGACTTGTCCCCTCCCCACAAAAAAAAAAAACCACGCACAGCCCACCCTCCAGAGGATATGAACTAGTTAGGAATCACTTCAAAGTGCATCAACACTGCTCCTTAAATTAGCCCTAGGAATCATTAAGTTATTCAGGGCGTTACTTCTTCCCAGGTTAAGGGCAAAATCTGAGAAACTTTAGCCTCTGCTGATCCAGGAAATAAGAGACCAAAATATGAAATATTTTGTTATCCAAAAAGTACAACTACACTTTTATAGCAATAAACATATGAACCAAATGTTGATTTGCTGGGGGGCGGGAGGGAAATGCAATGGCACTTACCCCTTAGATTTTGTGCTAGATCGAGGTCTGTATTCATAAGATTCATCTTCAGTTCCATTTTGACGCCTGTACCAGTCAAACAAGGTGCGTAGTAAGGAGGGGAGACAATGCTCTGCTACTGAGCTCATAGAGCTTATCAACTGGAAAGATAAAAAAGGTACATTGGTTCATGATAAGATTTATAATTTAGTTACTTCAAATCATTCTTTCTTCTAGATGTATTAATACTGTCTGAATAGTTCTATGTTATGTTAGAGTAATTTTTGTACAAAATAATCTTTATGTTCATTCAAGGGAATTTCTGTAATCACAACATTCTAAAACAAACAATGAAAAATGTATTATAAAGAAACAAGTAAATATTGTAAAGTTAATCTGGAGCTTTGAAATACTCTATATAGGCAACCATGCTAAAACTAACTAGAAGATGCTAGATATTTTAAAATAATCTACCTGAATGTTGTCACGAAGCAAATTCATATTTAAAGCACACAATTATTTCACAATATAAATTATGGAAAAGTGATATTCTTCCCAATGTGTTTATGCACACACTTCTCTTCAGAAGTCTTATGAGGCTTTGTCAGGGTTTTTCAGGGTAGAGGTTTGTGGCTCCAGATAAAGTGGCTACTGGAGCGCTTCTAGATGAGGCATAGTCAGATGAACCAGCTCCAAGCAGACTAAGATCATTTTAAGTTTAACTTGAGGTTTCCTAGATCTCTGGGTTTATTTGCAAAATGACTTGCAAATAGCATACTCCTCAGTGATGTGCCCCTCATCTAGGAAAATTAAGCACCTACCCTGCCCATCATTTAAGAGAATTACTGTCTCACAAAGTGGGCAGTTTTTGCAACCTGGGGATGAGTTCAGTTTTGACTGAACCAGTACTGACAGTACTTCCCCAGTAAACAAACAAGAATAGTCTCTTCAAAAAGAAAACAAAAGGAAACGCTGTAAAATTCCAACATTAACCTAACTAGCAAGTACTCAACTGCTAATTACATAAAATGTAGAGGCAGCCACTGAGAGCTCCAATTTGTAGCCATGAGCAGTGAGAAGGAACAGAGGGAAAGTTGGAACACACTTGCCCTTTATGACCTCAGCTGGAGGCACCAGGACACTAAGGGTGCATGAGTCATCCCATCAGGTATCCTGATCATAAGTCTCTAGCTCGAGTGCATGGGACACATGCGCACCAACAGTGGAATAGATATATGTGGACTTGCACTCAAAGAAGAAAGAAGTTTTCCACTGGCACACTTTCTTCCTTTTCCTTTCTGATCATTGGTCAATGCCAGTGATTGGAAAGTTTTATTTTAAAACTTTTCTATTGGTCCAAAGTATTACTAAAGTCATTTTTGCGAACAGGGGCTGCTAACAGGGAGTTTCGCAAGGGAGTTCTGCAGGTGAAGGAGGAGCAATACAACACCCTTGGGGTAAGTGACTGTCTGTAGTGTGTGTTTGTTTGTGTTTGGGGGTTACTTGCTGTGTGCTGAGCTTGTGTTTGTCAGTCTGTTTGTTTGGTTGGTTGGTTGTTTGAAGGACCGTGTGCTGTGGCTGGCAGTTGGACGCTGTGAGCTTCAAAGGAAGGTCTGAAAGCTAGAAGCCTCTGATAATTGGCTGAGCCTTAATCAGTGGGCGGGCCATCCATACAGGCCAGGGCTTTATAAAGCAGGGCACAAGCGACCAGGGAGCTTTTGCGACCAGGGGCTGCTAACAGGGAGTTTCGCAAGGGAGTTTGGGAAGGGAGCGGGAAACCTATAAACCAACTACATTCAAAACTTCTTGCTTAAACAACCCTTTCAGCGGACAGGGGGCTGCAGACAGGGGAGTTTGAGAGGGAGTTTGACAGAGGGAGGCTTACGATGGTTAGGAAGACCCGCAACACCTGTGCCAGCACTGCTTCTGTCTCCTCCACCTGCGCCTGTAGCCAGACAGAGCACCTGAGCACAGATGCTTCTACCCAGATCCTGGTGTGGTTTTGCAGAGACTGTAACTTGCAATTTCCACATGCTAGGAGTCTACTACAGGCCACCTAACCAGGTGGAAGAGGTGGATGAGGCTTTTTTTAAACAACTAACAAAATCATCCAAAGCCCAAGATTTGGTGGTGATGGGGGACTTCAACTATCCAGATATATGTTAGGAAAATAACACAGTGGGGCACAGACTATCCAATAAGTTCTTGGACTGCATTGCAGACAACTTTTTATTTCAGAAGGTTGAAAAAGCTACTAGGGGGGAAGCTGTTCTAGACTTGATTTTAACAAATAGGGAGGAACTCATTGAGAATTTGAAAGTAGAAGGCAGCTTGGGTGAAAGTGATCATGAAATCATAGAGTTTGCAATTCTAAGGAAGGGTAGAAGGGAGTACAGCAAAATAGAGACAATGGATTTCAGGAAGGCGGATTTTGGTAAGTTCAGAGAGCTGATAGGTAAGGTCCCATGGGAATCAAGACTGAGGGGAAAAACAACTGAGGAGAGTTGGCAGTTTTTCAAAGGGACACTATTAAGGGCCCAAAAGCAAGCTATTCCTCTGGTTAGAAAAGATAGAAAATGTGGCAAAAGACCACCTCGGCTTAACCACGAGATCTTGCATGATCTAAAAAATAAAAAGGAGTCATATAAAAAATGGAAACTAGGACAGATTACAAAGGATGAATATAGGCAAACAACACAGGAATGCAGGGGCAAGATTAGAAAGGCAAAGGCACAAAATGAGCTCAAACTAGCTACGAGAATAAAGGGAAACAAGAAGACTTTTTATCAATACATTAGAAGCAAGAGGAAGACCAAAGACAGGGTAGGCTCACTGCTCAGAGAAGAGGGAGAAACAGTAACAGGAAACTTGGAAATGGCAGAGATGCTTAATGACTACTTTGTTTCGGTCTTCACCGAGAAGTCTGAAGGAATGCTTAACATAGAGAATGCTAATGGGAAGGGGGTAGGTTTAGCAGATAAAATAAAAAAAGAACAAGTTAAAAATCACTTAGAAAAGTTAGATGCCTGCAAGTCACCAGGGCCTGATGAAATGCATCCTAGAATGCTCAAGGAGCTAATAGAGGAGGTATCTGAGCCTCTAGCTATTATCTGTGGAAAATCATGGGAGACGGGAGAGATTCCAGAAGACTGGAAAAGGGCAAATATAGTGCCCATCTATAAAAAGGGAAATAAAAACAACCCAGGAAACTACAGACCAGTTAGTTTAACTTCTGTGCCAGGGAAGATAATGGAGCAAGTAATTAAGGAAATCATCTGCAAACACTTGGAAGGTGGTAAGGTGATGGGGAATAGCCAGCATGGATTTGTAAAGAACAAATCATGTCAAAGCAATCTGATAGCTTTCTTTGATAGGATAACGAGTCTTGTGGATAAGGGAGAAGCCGTGGATGTGGTATACCTGGACTTTAGTAAGGCATTTGATACAGTCTCGCATGATATTCTTATCGATAAACTAGGCAAATACAATTTAGATGAAGCTACTATAAGGTGGGTGCATAACTGGCTGGATAACCGTACTCAGAGAGTTGTTATTAATGGTTCCCAATCCTGCTGGAAAGGCATAACAAGTGGGGTTCCGCAGGGATCTGTTTTGGGACCGGCTCTGTTCAACAAATTAATTAACGACTTAGATATTGGCATAGAAAGTACGCTTATTAAGTTTGCAAATGATACCAAACTGGGAGGGATTGCAACTGCTTTGGAGGACAGGGTCATAATTCAAAATGATCTGGACAAATTGGAGAAATGGTCTGAGGTAAACAGGATGAAGTTTAGTAAAGACAAATGCAAAGAGCTCCACTTAGGAAGGAAAAATCAGTTTCACACATACAGAATGGGAAGAGACTGTCTAGGAAGGAGTACGGCAGAAAGGGATCTAGGGGTTATAGTGGACCACAAGCTAAATATGAGTCAACAGTGTGATGCTGTTGCAAAAAAAGCAAACGTGATTTTGGGATGTATTAACAGGTGTGTTGTGAGCAAGACACGAGAAGTCATTCTTCCGCTCTACTCTGCACTGGTTAGGCCTCAACTGGAGTATTGTGGGCACCGCATTTCAAGAAAGATGTAGAGAAATTGGAGAGGGTCCAGAGAAGAGCAACAAGAATGATTAAAGGTCTTGAGAACATGACCTATGAAGGAAGGCTGAAAGAATTGGGTTTGTTTAGTTTGAAAAAGAGAAGACAGAGGGGACATGATAGCAGTTTTCAGGTATCTAAAAGGGTGTCATAAGGAGGAGGGAGAAAACTTGTTCACCTTAATCTCTAAGGATAGAACAAGAAGCAATGGGCTTAAACTGCAGCAAGGGAGGTCTAGGTTGGACATTAGGAAAAAGTTCCTAACTGTCAGGGTGGTTAAACACTGGAATAAATTGCCTAGGGAGGTTGTGGAATCTCCATCTCTGGAGATATTTAAGAGTAGGTTAGAGAAATGTCTATCAGGGATGGTCTAGACAGTATTTGGTCCTGCCATGAGGGCAGGGGACTGGACTCGATGACCTCTCGAGGTCCCTTCCAGTCCTAGAATCTATGAATCTATGAATAGGTGGAAAGATACTCGACCTTAAAATCATGTCAGTGCATTACCAGCTCCTTGTCTTATCCCACCACTTCAATTCTAATGTGGTTAAAACAACCAATATCTCATTAATTGCTAGAGTTTAACACCTTATACCATCTGAAACCTGAGATTCCAATCTGTTGTTTTCATATTATAATAAAGCGCAGATTTCTAATTTAAATAGTTTTGAGGCAGTGTTGAATAAAATCATGTTGGATGGAAGTCAGAGGCAACAAGACAGTAATCAAAATAACTCTATTTTAAAGTCTGCCATCCTGTCATTTGCCAGGGCAGAAAATTAATACCTTATACACCTTCCACACCTGCTATCTTCATTGTCTTCTAAATATTGAGTGGGAAACCAAAGTTCCTGACACTGAACTACTTGAGAAACAAAATGACCAAGATTAATAGGCATCTTCACAGGCTTGGTCAGCTGCACCAAATGGATGATGGACACATTCCAAAGGATCTCCTGTATGGAGAACTTACAGAGGCTCTAAGGCCACTGAGCCAGCCTAGCCTCAGGTTCAAGGATGTTTGCAAGAGGGATTCGAAAACTTTCACGTTGATGCCAAGCTGGTAAGAGGCAGCTAGCAACAGGCTACAGTGGAAGGCTGTGCTGCACCAAGGAGTCAAAGAGGCTGAAGAGAAGTGGTTGAAAGAGAAGAAAACAGGGAGCAAAGAAGAAAGCAGAGAAGGCCTCAACCGCTAGTAGTGCGCTGACTTCATCTTCTGTCCCTGCGCCTTACACCTGCATTATCTGTGGCAAGGACTGTCCGCAAGAATTGGACATTTTAGCCAATCACAATGCTGCAGCATAACACACTTCTTTGGCACTTACACCCTTGTATTTCAAGACAGACTACTTCCATTAATACCATTGGAAGGCTGAACTTCCTAGTGCAGTACAGAAAGTGTTTCTAGCTAATATAGTATTCAAAATATCAACTCTTTAAAATTATCACCGAACTCTTGGTCTAGCCATTTGGGGGGGGGGGGGGAATGGTTGAAGACTGAATGTAATAAATCACAGACCTCAGAACAACATCATTTGTATTCTCACATAACTACATTTGCATCTCTTTGATCAAAACTTTCAGTTAGAGAGAGTAAAATCATCTATCATTCTGATCTGAAGCATTTTTTAAAAATTCTTAGCGTTTGAACATTTTTATTTTAGATTTAAATAGCTTCTTTTGGTAACACAAACAATTACTACATATTAAATCTGTTACTTGCAATTCATGATTCAATTACATTTCTAGCTGTAGGTGAATGGAATTAAGGACGATACACATTCTATAAAAATAACCCCCCGGAGAGTTTGATGCGTTACCAAAAATACCACTATATCATCATAACTGGGGCGCTTCTGATAATTTCATTAGAATATATGCTTCTAAGAGATATACATCTGATTATTATAATTCACTGCACCTAGGCTGAAGGCAGAAGCCAGGGAGAGGCTTTAGTTTGTGCAGGGCATATCCTTAATGGAACAGTTATCAAGACAACAACATCCCTACGCTGTCCACAGGTCCTAATCTGCTTCTATTGCCAATTTAAGGTTTTTGTCAAATCCACCAATGGGTCACGACCCAACATCATCAAGCACTACTTCTGCATCTTTAGCCCGCAAGACAGCTACATACTGCTGGGGAAATGCTGTTGATAACATCCAGGATAAGAGCCAGAAATAAAGTATTATCAGTAAAGGGGGCTTGGATATGGAATGAGCTACCAGGGGACATTAAACTAATCTAAAATTTGATTGTCTTTAGAACATACTGTGAAAACCACCTTTTTGATAAAGCTTTCCCCACCATAACTGGAATAGGGTGAAAACAACAAGGGAAGAAAAAGAGAGAAAGTACCCTCAGAAAAAGTCACTGTGATCTTATGTTCTGGGTTCGAGCATAAATAGACTGTCATTTGTATAGTAAAATGCATGAAGAAAGAACAGAAAACTCCTGGAAGTCCAGTATAGCTTTGGCACTGTAACTCTAATTTACACATGCAGCACTTAGATACCATGTGGCACGCACTATATAAAGTACTAAGATAGACATATGAACAAACATGAAGTACTTAATATTTGTTTTGTTTTCTCAAAATAATACCTAAAATTTAATCTTCATTATAAAAGGAGGAAAAGGGAATTCATGTTAGCTACTTTAAATTATAGTTGTTCTTGTTTCAAATTCAACATCTCTTGCATCTGACATCCTGCAATACATAATAATGACATTCTGATATCATTACCTCTGCCTGCTGATGAACTTATTACCTTCATTCCGCTGCCTCTAGTTGTACTATCCTCCTGCAGTGAGAGTAAGGTACAGGTTTCTATTCCACTTACCAATGGTAGCAGAAGCTTTTTACATGTAATTTTAACAATAAAGCTAAATTAGGCATCTTTAAAAGCTCCTTATCTAGTTATTGATGATCACTATGAAAGAAGCCTAGCACATTATTTAAAGATGAGGATTTTCTTCTTTGATGACATTATATAAGCCTGTACCATTATCATTAAATAGTTGTGTTGTGTGACAAAGTTCCTCCTCTATCTTGGTGGGTCCTGCGCTTATTGGCGGATTTTCTTGCCTCAGAGATTCACCATGTGGGTTGGGGAACAGCCCAGAGACCTTCCCCTCTGGAAGAACCCACAATCCAGGTCAATTGGGAGGTTTGGGGGGAACCCGGGCCCGCCCTCTACTCCGGGTTCCAGCCCAGGGCCCTGTGAACTGCAGCTGTCTATAGTGCCTCCTGTAACAGCTGCATGACAGCTACAACTCCCTGGGCTACTTCCCCATGGCCTCCTCCAAACATCTTCCTTATTCTCACCACAGGACCTTCCTCCTGGTGTCTGATAACGCTTGTGCTCCTCAGTCCTCCAGCAGCACACCCTCTCACTCTCAGCTCCTTGCGGCTCTTGCTCCCAGCTCCTCACACTCGCACCACAAACTGAAGTGAGCTCCTTTTAAAAACCCAGGTGCCCTGATTAGCCTGCCTTAATTGAGTCTAGCAGCTTCTTCTTAATTGGCTCCAGGTGTCCTAATTAGCCTGCCTACCTTAACTGGTTCTAGCAGGTCCCTGATTACTCTAGTGCAGCCCCTGCTCTGGTCACTCGGGGAACAGAAAACTACTCATCCAGTGACCAGTATATTTGCCCTCTACCAGACTCCTGTACCCCACTGGTCTGGATCTGTCACAGTTGTTAGTACTGAATAGACTGAGTGTGATTATTGGTTTGCAGAGAGACTCAGTGAGCTCTATTAGATGTATATTATTTTCTATAATAGAGATATTTTAGCTAAAAGATGGTTAATACATGACATTTACTGTACAGTGTAGAAAATTAGTTTAACACTTCTACACTAATGGAAAGCAGAATAATCTATGCCTGCTTCCAAATGATTTGAGATTTACTCTGATTCATAAAAGCCATAAGAATTTCCCTTGATCTTGTTAAAATACATAAATCTGGCTTATTCTGTTAACTTTCTTATATTATTGTAGGCCTTTCTAGATAATTAATTCTAAAAAAAATTAAAAATCCCAATTCATCAAATACCTTGATTTTCCTAACAAAAATTATTTCCACTTTTATTTATTATGCATGTGCCTCTTGTGGTTCCATAGATAAGTCTGAGTTGAGTTTTGTACTTAAAGCAGCATTTCAGCCACTTCGTTATGTGAGTTACCAATCCTGGACAACAGACACAGAAAGTCCTGCGATGATGGGCGAGTGGTGAAGTGAGAGGTGTAGACGACCCACTGGGAGTCACAGACAAAAACCTGCACGCAGATGACCTGTGACTCTAGTAGCTCAGCCTTGAATCCTGGGCAGCAAGTATGGTCAGGTAAACTGCTCATCCTAGTAAGGGAAGGGGCTAGAAAAGGTGCCCTAAACATTGCCTGGCCAACTTTAATCTGGCCGTTCATAGTGAGTGGTGGATCATCCACACAGTGATTGTTCTAAGAATATAGCATTATCTTCACGAAAATTACAGCCATTTACACTTTAGCCAAAAACTAAATTTTCTCAGAATTTATAAATAAAATAATTAATTAGTTCATGAGTTAAAGTTAGTTAAAAATCAGTCCTTTAAGAAGCTTAACACCCTGTATTAAACCTCTTGTCCCAAATTATCTCAGTAACAAAACACTGACTCTTCACACTTCCCATATAATTAAAGTTCAGTGAAATCTTGCATGTAGGTTACATTTGAGGAATTTCTTTTAGGACTAGAGTTCAATTTTTCCCTTTATTCTTCATAACTGAAAGTTTCTCCTTCAGCAGGGGCTGATGAATAATGTTCTATTTCCCCTCTTTCAAAATGATTGCCATTTCTCATTGCTCTCAGAAGAACTGAAGACACAGCTGTCTTTAGCAAAGGAACTCTTTCAAATAAGCTGCCAGTTCCTATTATTCCCAATGAGAGTAAAGCCAAACTGACATCGGGTAAGATGGGGGCATCTGACAGCACATGAAGTCTGGAGATCTGGGTTCTACTACCAATTCTGTTAAGACTTGCTGTGCCTCTCTGTGCCTCATTCTCCTAATCTTTAAAATAGAAATAACTGTTGTGCAGCTAAATTCATTGGTGTTTTGAAGAGATAAGCACCACATAAAAGCTACAAAATAAATAAACTGTACAGTACCAAGCACACAGCCATTACGTAACTAATATCACTGGGTGGTTTCAATGAAAATGGCCAAAAGAGCAATTAGCCTGCACAATCACTTAGTCACTTTAGTGCTCTTTCCCAATCCATCCATCTCTCCCTTGCCTGCTTACCCCGTGTACTGATGCTTCTCTTGATGGAAGGAAAAATGTTTTCAAAAAGTATTATCTTTTCAACCTTATCTACTCTGGTTATTTAGTTGTTGTTTCCCCATAAGATGGTTTATATACTATCACTACAATAGAACCTCAAAGATACAAACTCCAGAGTTATGGATTGACCAGTCAACTGAACACCAAGTGAAACTGGAAGTAACCAATCTGGCAGCAGCGGACACCCCCCCCCGCCCCCCCCAAAAAGGAAATACTGTACTGTGCCTGCACTGCATCTTAAATGTAGGCAATCTGGACTGCCTGTCCCAACCCCCTAACCCCAGGCAGCCACTTATAGCAAGACGCTGGGGCTGCCAGCCTACAGCCTCCATTCCCGAGGTGTCTAACTCGGAGGTTCTACTGTACTAACTGGATTAAAATTCCAGAGTTGTACACTAAGTGGTAAAATGAACACCTTTCTACTGAAGCTACATGCTATTTTCACATATTCCAGATTAAGAAGTGTTAGCACTAAAATGGCAATACAACAAATATCTACCTTCCACAGTATTCTAAAACACTTCATTCTCTTGGTGAAAAGTCATTTTTGTGTTAGAATGAATTGCTTCTTTTATTTCCCTCCCAGTCACTTTTGCATCCTTAAGATTTTAATGGTATAGAAAGGCCACTCCAAACAAAGCAATACTGAAAATGTTATAATCTGACAACACATCTGTTAACATGAAAGAACATTATTACACTGCAGTAATACATTTATAGACAATTTTGGGGCCTGCGGCTTTTGGACTGGTGCAATTTAGATGTGGCTAAGCTCTTCAGTATTATCATTATTTATATTACAGAAGCAACTAGAAGCCAACCAAATTGGGGTCTCATTGTGCTAAGTGCTGTACAAACCCACAAAGAGAGAGAGTCGCTGCTCTAAAGAGTTTACAGTTAAAGACAAGATAGACAAAGGGAGAGAAAGGAAACAGAGGCATAGAGAAGCCAAGTACCTTGGTGCAGGTTACATAGCAGGGCAGTGGCAGAGCTGGGAACAGAATCCAGGTCTCCTTACTCCAAACTCAGTGTCCTATCCATTAGGCAATGTCGTTGAAAACATTTTTTCAACAACTTTTTTTAATGAAAGAACATGAAATATTTTAACATGTTTTGTCTCATCTCAGCTGTATGCTCATAGTTTTCTGAGGTTAAATTTTCTGAATTGTATGATTTTCTTATGCAAAACTTTAGTGTAATTATTTTTATCATCTTTTTTAAAACATACAATAAAATACAAACCATTTTTCCCCAACATAACATCCCAACAGTTCAAATGCAAATATGCTTTTTTAGACAGCAAATATATCCTTTTCCTGGTTAATCATGTTCTTAAAAAAATATAGTAAAATATTTACTGCAAGGAGATCCCATTTTCAAACTAGCAAGATATTTTTTCTATTCTTGTTTGCTTGTTTATTTTATAATTATATAGTTCTACCCTAAAACTTTGTACAATAATCCCAGGCCTTTCACAAAGCAGGTTTTTTGTATTTATTTTTGGTTGCATATTTTGTTGTTCTGTTTTTGTTTTGTTTTTTCTTTTTATTTTGTTATGGGGAGAGGGATTGCCTTTCTCTATATAGTTTTATGATGGGGCAGAAGAAATATTCATTTTATTTAAGACCACATTATCAAGTTGTTTGGGTCCCAAATTTAAGATTGTACATTATATCAATATTTGTAGAGGAAACTGATTCAACTTTAGGACTAAATCAGGCCCATGATGAAGGCAGCAAGCACAGTGAGGAGAAGATGGAAAGTGTACTCTAGACTGAGAATCCTGCTAGCACAGGACAGCATTCCTCACTGCAGAACACACGTTTTTCTTTCTCTTACCAACAGTAAAGTGCACTCAGATGCACTGTAGGCTAGCACACATTGCTGATGTCAGCATATGATGTAGTCAGCAGGAGGCTTATACGCCTTTCAAATCACATTCTGCTAGGGATATAGAGTGTGTCCTGGTTCTATAACTGGGCACACCTTCCAGCATTCTCATGTGCTATGAAGGTATTCTGGCTACCTGGGGCAGAGAACGAAATGCTCCTGAAGCCCTCTTCCTCCTCCTTTGTGTGCTAGTGAGAATGACTCAATCCTGAAGAGCCCTTAGAACAGGAGTGGGCAAACTACGGCCCGTGAGCCGTTTTAAGCCAGCCCGCGAGCCACACCACACGGCTTGGCCCCGCTCCGGTGCTCCAACCACGGGGCTGGGTTGGGGGCCGCACCATGTGTCTCAGTCCCGCTCCAGCCGGGGCACTGGGTCAGGGACCGCACCACATGGCTCGGCCCCGCTCCGGCCAGGGCGCTGGGTCGGGGGCCATACCACGTGGCTCGGCCCTGCTCCAACATGCCAGCAGGGGCGCAGGGTCGAGGCCGCACCACGTAGCTCAGCCCACTCTGGCCAGGGCACTGGGTCGGGGACTGTACCACGCAGCTTGGCCACGCTCCGGCCAGGGCACTGGGTCGGGACTGCACCACGTGGCTCCTGGAAGCCACAACATGGCCCCACTCTGGTTCCCACACGCTCCAATGGGAGCTACAGGGGCAGTGCCTGCGGCTGGGGCAGCAGAGCCTCCTGGCTGTGCCTCTGCATAGGTGCCGGAGAAGGGACATTCCACTGCTTCTGGGAGCTGCTTGAGGTAAGCGCTGCTTGGAGCCTGCACCCCAGAGCCTCTCCCCACACCCCAACCCCCTGCCCTGATCCCCCTCCTGCTCTCCAAACCCCTCGATCCCAGCCGGAGCACCCTCCTACACCCCAAACTCCTCATCCCCAGCCCCACCCAACCCCAATTTTGTGAGCATTCATGGCCCACCATACAATTTCTATTCCCCGATGTGGCCCTCGGGTCAAAAAGTTTGCCCACCCCTGCCTTAAAAGGACTGTGGATAACAGTGGTCAGTGGAAAAGGCCCCAAATAAAATCTTGCTAGTGCTAGTGTTAGAAAAACACCAAAAGTTCAGGATTAAATAAGATTCCTATGATAAACAAAAAAGGAAAGTAAACAAAACTACGTTAATTTCAAGCTGCATTAGCAACAAGCCCCGGCTGGAGCGGGACTGAGACACATGGTGCGGCCCCCAACCCAGCCCCGTGGTTGGAGCACCGGAGCGGGGCCAAGCCGTGTGGTGTGGCTCGCGGGCTGGCTTAAAACGGCTCACGGGCCGTAGTTTGCCCACTCCTGTTCTAAGGGCTCTTCAGGATTGAGTCATTCTCACTAGCACACAAAGGAGGAGGAAGAGGGCTTCAGGAGCATTTCGTTCTCTGCCCCAGGTAGCCAGAATACCTTCATAGCACATGAGAATGCTGGAAGGTGTGCCCAGTTATAGAACCAGGACACACTCTATATCCCTAGCAGAATTTGTTAGACAAATTTGTTAGTCTCTAAGGTGCCACAAGTACTCCTGTTATTTTTGCGGATACAGACTAACACGGCTGCTACTCTGAAAGGAGGAAACAATATTTCTTAAAATAAAATAAAAATGTTTTAAAGTGTGCAGGGGATAAATAAGAACAATGAATCAACTATAAAAAGTAGTTGGTAATGTAACACCTCTTCAGATAGCTTATTTATAACATGCTTTAAATAACAGGAATATTTAAATACTTTAATATTCAAATTTTTCACATTTTAGAAATGCTTCAGAGTAAAGATTTGCTTCTTTTTCTTTGGACTTTGCATCTTTTAGCTAACTTTGGAATCTCTCTTTCCAAAATAGGAAAAAAACCTCAATGAGATTTAAGAGAATAGTCTTCCTATTTGAAGACTAAAGCATTATTTCTTTTCCACAGTAAAATTACAGTCTTATGTGGCTCTCTTAGGTCTGGTTATGCTTACAATAAAAGCAAATTATAGTCCCATTTTTCAGCTAATTTGCTCATCCTACTCACTTGCTCTAAGAGGCAGAATGACGACTAATCCCCATCCAGGAGTTTTTCTGATCTCTGTGGCTCCACTTCTCCAGTTTGACTCCTGCTCCTGCCTCACTGAGAGCAATACACAGGAAAGCAATCTCTATGGCCTCCTCTGACCAGGATATGGTCAGTCCTAAGGAGTTTGTCTATTCCCCCCACTCTCACCTCAAAATTTGAATTCAGCATTTGTACTACTTTACTGAGCCCAGAATCTTATTTACTGCAATTCTGTGCACCACTGCAGCATTTATTTTTGTAAGAATTTAATATATAAACACAAAGTGAAGTGATAGAAACAATTTTTGACCTCCCACTAAAACAATCTGGTGGCACCTTAAAGACCAACAGATTTATTTGGGCATAAGCTTTCGTGGGTAAAAACCTCACTTCTTTGGATGCATCCGAAGAAGTGAGGTTTTTACCCACGAAAGCTTATGCCCAAATAAATCTGTTGGTCTTTAAGGTGCCACCAGACTCCTTGTTGTTTTTGTAGATACAGACTAACACGGCTACCCCCTGATACTTGACACTAAAACAGTGTATTTCGTCTAAAAATTCTGCAAAGATCCACAGTTCCTATTCCCACAAACTCATCCATGTCATTCTACCCTGACCTTCTGCTTCAGTATGTTTTCAACACCTTTAAAATACAGATCTTGCTATAACAAATTCCTTGTTTCCCAAAGACTAAGTCAAAATTAGACACAAAGAAAATAATCAAAATATGAAATTAGTAATACAGAGTGTAATTAAATAGTTTTTGGTTTATTACTCTGTATTTCAAGGATCTAGGAGTTTATAAGCTCTTCTGCTCTATTCTGATTTCTCCCTACAAACACATTCATTTGTATCTTGTAGATCTTCCATATGGCTTAATAGGAGGAGACCAATCATTAACAGTAAGAAATGTAAGTGGAGAACAATTATAAAGTGGTTTATTCTAGGGTTCAGCAAACTTTATTAATACTTTCATTAGAAAAAGTTGCAAATCAGTGGTATTTAGTTTTCAGTTGAGGGACTAACTCCAGCTGTGATGCTCTTTCCTTATGCTAAGTTCAGCTTCTCACTCCAACATAGTGCTGTTCTGACCTGAAAAGGTTTAGAAAGGCAGCCTCCATGGTTCTCCTACCCTCTCACTCCAACTCAGAGTCTCCCTTCTCTCTCCACCTGGGCTGTCTATTCAGCTTCCCCTTGGGTCTCTCCTTACATTCTCCTCTTCCGCTGCAACAGGGCCAAAGCTCTGTTAACAATGCTGCTGCAGGAGCTGCTGCAATGCCGAAAACCACCTAGGTTGCACAACAGCTCCCTCTGCATATTGGCTTTCAGAAACATTTCCTCACTTCTAAACAACATGTTCTATCCATCTCTGGACATTACATCAAATGAGTATAACAGAATCAGAAATGGGGACACAAAAAACACAACCACATGCCATATATTGAGTAGCAAGGCTGTAAATTCAATTATGATCAAATATGTCTGAACACCCATCATTAACTATTGTCTCCTTCTTAGTCTTTCAGCTTCCTCCTTGGGTTTGCCTACTGCAGCTTCACAGTAACACAATTCACTGAGATAGGATTGTCTGCACCTCACCTCATGGAGTTTTCTTATTTGAGGTCATCTGCATAAAACTACCTAAACAAAAGTAATCTCAATAAAAACAAGATTAAAAATAGGAAATGGAATTAAAACAACAGAAATGGTTTGCTTAACATATCTCAAGTGAAAATAGACCAGGTACTTTCATCTTAGTTACCGAAGGGAAAAAAAAGAAAAGTGATTGGCTTACATCCCCTGAAAGCAATCCCCTTTCTCAAACTATTCTAGTCCACTTGTCAGTACTTCAGTGAAGTCTTAATACCAACACTTTTTCTGTGTCCCCTGTCAAGTTAATATTATATCCTAGTTTTCTGAAATCAAAGAGATTCAAAAACTATTCATAAAATAGTATAATTTTCCACCTTCTAGGCAATAGTCCTCGAGAAAATAAAACCCTTTAATGATTAATGACCACCTTTCAAAGGCTTATCAACCTAGCTCAAACACTGCTTTTCACAGGCCACCTTGGCTGGCCGGTTTCAGTCGGGTCACTTGATAAATCCCTCAAGCAGGCTGAGGGTGGGGATTGTTTTGGGTTGGATCCCCCCCGACATGAACTATATAGTTTGGGCAGGGTCCCTAGGCCTTCTGTCACAATGCTAAACACGCAAACCAGAGGAAACATGCACAGGAACAATCTACCAAAATGATCTGGACATAAACAAATAGTGAGCTGCATACAACAATATATTATTCAATAATAAAGTTAGGAGTTATGTACTTAGGGACGGGCAATAAACCAGCAGGGCTCTGCAGGATTGAAACCCATGTGATGACAGAACTAGAAACAATAACTAGTAGATAAAAGCCCATGCTGTGGAATGAGTGTAGCAGTTTGGCCAAGTAATCCACCATCCATGCAGTCGTCTGTATACAACCAATGAAAGTGTAGCATGCAAATTAATAGCAGAGTAAGTGTGCTAACTTATTGAGTTACCTCCAAATACACAGTGGTTCAGGGCTTTTGGCATGGTACAGATATATGTCTTACTGTAGCTGTACACCACATGAGTGTAATTTGTAAAGTTAAAATGGCTGAGAACTTAAAAACTGGACTGTATCCCAGTGATAATTGAATCTAGTGATATTCTAAATAATCAGAGTTCTCAACCACACTTGTAGCTGTTTTCATCACTTCACACTTACTCAGACATTCTAGGCTTCAGAGTGACACACAAACGGAATGACAATCCTGGAATCTTATTATATAGATAAGCACTAAGGCCTTGATCCTGCAGAGACTTGCACATACCCTTAACTTTACACACTGTGGGCTTGGCTACATTTGCGAGTTACAGCGCAATAAAGAAGCCCCGTGCGCACTAGTTCACTCCCCGTCCACACTGGCAAGGCCCATAGAGCGCTCTGACTCCACAGCTACAGCGCTGCTGGTACTCCATCTCGGCGAGTGGAATAACGTTTGCGGCGCCCCCACTGGAGCGCCACGGCGCCAGTAAGAACGCCCTGGGCCTATAGTACACTCTGATCAGCCTCCAGAAGTGTCCCACAATGCCTGTGCTAGCCACTCTGGTCATCACTTTGAACTCTACTGCCCTGCCCTCAGGTGACCAACCATCAGACCTGCCCTTTAAATTCTCTGGGAATTTTGAAAATCCCCTTCCTGTTTGCTCAGCCAGGCTATCAGCAAATCTTTCCAGGTGAGCATGCCTCCACGTGCCAGGCGAGCCCCAGTATGGAGCAATGGCGAGTTGCTGG